>NC_052155.1:103585004-104284193 GCF_902713615.1 Scyliorhinus canicula | reverse complement strand
CAGAGCATAGGAGGGACCTAATTGCATGGAGCGCGTCGGGGAGGACCTCCTGCCAGTGGGAGGTCAGGAGATTCCTGGACCGTAGGGTCAGTAGGACGGTCTTCCAGACTGTCGCGTTCTCCCTCTCCACCTGCCCATTCCCCCTTGTAGGTTTTCCGGGCAAGATTTGAGCCTTTTACGAGCTGGGAAAAGGACTTTGAACTTTAAAGCAGTAAAAATCAGCCATGTTTGGAGCTGCAGGACCTTGACTAAACTTCCCAGCCTCAGCCCTGTGTGTGTGTTTAGAGAGGCAACTCTCGAAATCCACAAGCAGCAGAAACCCAGACTGGCCGGTGATTAGTTTATCTGCACGATAAAGGAGTTTGTGACATCACCAGACTAGACCGGCAGAAGAACAAAGCACCTGGGTTAGTTTCAATACAGGCGCTGATGGCCCTGGCCCAGAGGGAACAGAAGAACAATGCACCTGGGTTAGTTTCAATACAGGCACTGATGGCCCTGGCCCAGAGGGAATAGAACCCATTTCCTTAATGGGATAGCATTCAGCAAACTCTGGAGGGACAATAGGGTGCAATCAAGTACCTGATACTGAAGATAACGATGTTAAGCCCATGTGTGCTTCAATGGGGGCTGAAGATCACAGTAGCAGATAAGGCCGTAGCCTTCGAAAACTATGAAACTGTTGGTTGGGAAAGGGGCGGAGGTGGCAGGAAACTCAAACTTGGTGTATAAAAAGGATGGTCAGACCGGCCAGCGCGCTCTTCCTTTTTGTCACTCTTCTCTCCTCGCTCCTGCTCATCATTGTGCTCCTGGTGCCTGCCTTTCATTTGTTCCAGCACGCAGCCTGAGACCCACTGAGCAGTTTAAGTTTGAACTTGGATTGTGAGGATCCTCTGGAAGTTGGCGAAGTTCCCAAGATTACTATAGTGGATGAGGCTTTTGGGGGAAAGGGGGTTGCACGCATCTATCATAGTTTTAAGACACTGCTAAAATTGTGTACGTTTTACGTGGTGCCCGTTTAGTATTCCTTCCATAGTCATAGTTTTATAAAGCATAAGGCATTTTGTGGTGTTTTCTAGCATTTGGTGATATTGAACGTTTAATAAATCTATATTTGGCTTTCAATTGGAGTCCGTTTTGAGTTTTCAATTCCTCACCAACGATCTCTGACCAAGTCACAATAGTAAATCTCCCTTACCATAATTCCGGTGTCTAGGACCGAGGGGTACCCTGGGCGCCTCGAAACCGCCCACTCAGGAAAGACTGCCAGATAAAGGTGGGCAGAGACTTTCCTTTCCTCTCTCTCCCGGGGGTGCTGCTCAAGTGGAGTAGGCGCAAGGTGGTTGTGAGTCCACCGGTAAGAGAGAGAGGATCACCCGGGCAGTGGTGGGGCTTGGACAAAGGGGTGTCAAGCCCAATATAAGCCCGTTGGGTGGAGTTAGAAAAAGGGGATCCCGCAACACCCTGGGGTTGTAGCTGGTAGTCCAGCTCGAGGCGATGCCCTTGTCGAGCAGGTACTGATGCAACTCGTCGCTCATGAAGGACGAACCCCTGTCGCTGTGTACGTAGCTGGGGAAACCGAACAGGGTGAAGACACTGTGCAGGGCTCTGATGACTGTGCGGGAGGTCATATTGGGGCACGGGATGACAAAGGGGAAGCAGGAGAATTCATCTATGACGTTGAGGAAGTACACAGAGCAACCTCTGAGGCGTCGCTCTCCACCTGAAAGGGGACGGATACTGGGGGACCCACTGGGCGTAATAAGAGAATCCCAGGCACCTCTTGAGGGCCCTGTGACAATGAGGGAGAGGGAGTTGCAAGACCGCATGCGGTCCGGGTTGGGGCCCAGGACTCCGTTTTCCACGACATAGCCGAGGATGGCTAGTCTGGTCGTGCGGAAACGCATTTCTCCGTATTGTAGGTAAGGTTAAGTTTCTGGGCGGTTTGGAGAAATCGGTGGAGGTTGGCGTCGTGGTCCTGCTGCTCATGGCCGCAGATGGTGACATTGTCCAAGTACGGAAACGTGGCCCGTACTGGTCCACCATTCGGTCCATTGCTTGGAACACCGAGACCCCATTCGCGGCCGCCAAAGGGGAACCGGAGGAAATGGAAGAGACGGCCATCTGCCTTGAACGCCGTGTAGTGGCGGTCCTCCAGGCAGATTGGGAGCTGGTGGTATGCAGACTTCAGATCCACCGTGGACAATATGCGGTACTGGGCGATCTGATTGACCATGTCTGGAAATCTGGGGAGGGGTACGCATCGAGGTGCGTGAATCGGTTAATGGTTTGGCTGTAATCCACCACCTTCCGGAACTTTTCCCCGGTCTTGACGACCACCACCTGAGCTCTCCAGGAGCTGTTACTGGCCTCTATGACTCCCTCACGTAGGAGCCGCTGGACTTCGGCTCTGATGAATACTCTATCCTGCAGGCTGTACCGCCTGCTGCGAGTGGCTACTGGTTTACAGTTAGCCGTTAGATTAGCGAAGAGTGGAGGGGGGTCGATTTTTAGTGTTGCTAGACTGCAGATAGTGAGTGGAGCTAGGGGTCCGCCAAAGCTGAGTGTGAGGCTCTTGAGATTACATTGGAAATCGAGGCAGAGTAAGAGTGGGGCGCAGAGGTCGGGGAGTACGTACAGTTGGAAATTAGAGTAGCTGGCGCCCTGAATCGTTAGGGTCGCGACGGTGTGTCCTTGTATGTGGACCGAGTGCGAGCCCGAGGCAAGGGAGATAGTTTGCCGTGCAGGGAAGATAGGGAGCGAACAGCGTCTTACCAGGTCAGGATGTATGAAGCTCTTGGTGCTCCTGGAGTCGAAGAGGCACGGTGGCCTATACCCGTTGATTTTAATGGACATCATCGAGCTCTGGAGGTGCTTCGGACGCGACTGGTCCAACGTGACTGCGTTGAGTTGCGGGTAGTCGATGGCTCGATCAGCAGTGCTGGTGGCTCCGAGATGACTGTCCGCTGAGGTCGTAGTCGTCGAGGTGAACTTCGGTGGATGGCCAAGATGGCGGTCCCCGTTGATCGCACGTGGTGGGAGGTGAAGAAGGTGGCATCCAAGATGGCCGCCCCTGTGGATTGCACGTGGCGGGCGGCGAGGAAGATGGCGTCCAAGATAGCGGCCCCCATGACTCGCACATGGCCGGTCGCGTGGGGGAGGATTGCCAAGGTGGCGGCCCCCATGAGTCGCACATGTCGGGTGGGGAGGAGTCGGCAGACATGCTGCAGCATTACGGGGTCTGCGGGCCTGCGAGTTTGGGAGGCGAGTGCTCTGGACTGCGGGGGAGTTAGAAATTTCGATTTTGCCAGGCACACTCAGGCATAGTGTCCTTTGCGACCGCAGCTGCTGCAGGTCGCGTTGCGGGCCGGGCAGTGCTGCCGTGGGTGTTGGGGCTGACCACAAAAATGGCACGCTGGCGCTCCATAGTGGGTTGGTGGACGCACGGCGCAGGTCTGGGGCAGTCGCTGGTCGGGGGCCCATGATGGGGTTGTTTGATCCGCGGGGAATGAGTTCAGACTGCGGAACGCGACCTCCATTGTCGTTGCTAACTCTACAGTGTCCTCCAAGTTCTGGGCCCCTTTCGCAAGTAATCGCTGGCGCACATAGTTAGACCTGAGCCCTGCAACGTATACATGACGGACGGCAAGTTCCATATGCAGGAAGGCCGTTACAGCCTGTAAGTTGCAGTCCCAGGCAAGGGCTTTTTATGTCACAGAGGAAGTCTTCCAGCGACTCTGCGGGGCGCTGGCAGCGGGTAGTGAAAATGTGCCGCGCGTAGACCTTGTCTATCGGCCGCACGTACAATCGGTCGAGCATAGCCAAGGCTTCAGTATATGAGGTGTACAATTGAGTTGCGTAGAGATACAATAGCTCACGCGTGCGAGCAGTAGGCTGAGTTTCTGCTCCTCTGTAGTCTTGGATGTGCTTGATTCAGCCAGGTAGACCTTGAAACATCGGAGCCAGTGTAGGAAGATTTCCCTCACCTCTGCAGCCTGCGGGTCGAGTTCTAGTCGATCAGGTTTGAGGGCTGATTCCATAGTAGTTTTCTTCAAGTTTTCTGAGACTATGAAATTGATGTGACCATCAATTCACTTGAGACACGATTGGAAGTAAACTGTGGTTTTAATAGTCATACAACTGAGCCTGCCTGCGACCAGCAGAACTGAGAGCAGGCTCACGGCTGCAGCACTTCATACTTCCAGTAGTGGGAGGGGCCCCGGGCGGAGCCAAGGGTGGAGCCCAGTACAAGCTCCTCATCTCCCCCTATGGGCAGAACCGCGCAACGGCTCTGAGACAGAGCCCACAAGGACATAATATTATGCAATACAATACAGTGTGAATTACAATACAGTATGAATTCACCACATTGAGTGCAGGAGATAATGCCGGCAATACTTGGCACCGAGGCCAACACTGCTAGCATGGCGACCGCAGTGGAAAGCCTGCAGCACGAGATCAGCATCCTAATAGTGGTGGCCAAGGCCTGGCTCAGTCTGCATCGACCGTGGCGGAGGGCCTCGACATCATGTCCCAGTCGCTGATGGACTTGTCCCAGATGCAGGTGGACATTGCCGAGGTACTGCAGAACATGGCCCAGTCATGGAGGAGCATTGCTGAGGGCGTTAACATCATGGTGCAGACAATGGGGAGGCATCTGGACTGGCAGAGACGGATGATGCAGGGGCCTCTGGAGCTCACTCCAGCTGCCTCTCCATCCTATGGAGATCCCCAGGCCCCTCCGGGCACCGTCCGGGAAGTTGGGGCGCTGCCACCGGGGAGACGATGACAGTCTCCACCTGACCCAGAAACCCCCTCCTGACACCGGCGCGTCTCAAGGTCAATAGGCAGACCAGGGAGGCATGGATATGCCAACGACACTTGTAAGTCAGCCGGGGCCCATCGGCTCCAGGTCCCCAGAGGATGCCCGCCAAGGGCTTCAAAGCCCACAGGGCGTAGAAAGCAGCAGGCTGTGCATACCTCTGATGTACACCCTGAGGACACACCTAGAAGTAGCAGTAGAGTAGGAAGAGAAGATTGAGGATCACTGAGCGGGCACTGGGAGTGGGGTGCGGGGCCACCATCTGTTGCCAGGGAAAATTGGGGTTCTGAATGGTCACTATTAAAACATGTTATACCTGATACATGTGAAGCCTCTGTAACATTATTCTTCACAGCGGGCCAGCCCGCACCCTCACCCCCACCCCCAACTGCCCTCCAATCTCCCCAACCCTGGGCACAGTGGTCCTACAGCAAGAGACCCCGATGCAGACCCCATGTTGATGATGGGTGTGAGCGTGTTTTCAGCAGGAAGACAGGAGTCAGACTTTGGCATGAACTGAGGAGCACCAGAGCTTACTTCACAGCGGGTTATTATCACTCTCCTGCCTTGTATATTGACTCGCTGACAGTGTCAACACAGGCCCATCACTTTGGAGTAATGTTCCACAGTCCCTGGGAGGGTGCAACAGGGTAGTCAGGGAGAGGGTGGTGTGTGAGCGTGGGGGGGTTGGAGAATGGGGGGGTGGATTGGGGGTGTTGGAGGAAGGGGGAAAATGGGTGGGAGGGAGGGCAATGGGAGTGGTCCATGAATGGTGGCCAATGGGGGAAGGGGTGTTTGAGGGGGGAAGAGGGTGAGCTGAAGGACAAAGCCTCATCCTATGATAAGTGGGTGAAGATGAGGGCCTCCCTGACTCTCCAGACATGCCATCCCTCATTGCCTGTCCTCCATCCTCTGTCTGCTCCTGTAGATCCTCCCCAGGCTCATCCTCCAGATCCTCCGACCCTTCCTCATCCTCCTCATCTGACCTTTCCTCATCCTCCTAAGATGAGGCCGCATGTCCCTCCTCCTGCACATTACTCCGCGGCTATTCCAGGTTATGGAGAGAATAACACACCACCACAAATTGGGAGACCCTGGGGTGTACTGCAATGCACCAGCAGACTGTCTAGGCTTTGGGGCTGCAGTTTGAGCAGTCCGATGCACCAATCAGTGACAGCACAGGTGGTAACGTGGGCCTTGTTATATCCGGTTTCTGCCTCAGTCTCCAGACTCTGCACTGACGTCATCAACCAGGACCTTAGCGGATACCCCTTATCCCCCAAGAGCCAACCCATCATCCTAGAGTAGTCCTCGAAGATGCCGGGGATCTCCGAATGTCCCAGGATGTAGCTGTTATGCACGCTCCCTGGGTAGCATGCACTCATGTGCATGATCTAGAGGTGGTCATCGCACATGCGTTGAATATTCAGAGAGTGGAACCCCTTCCTGTTAATGAAGGGCACTCCCTGATGCTCTGGTGTATGCAAGGCGACAAGCAGGCCATCCAAGCCTGGGGCATCCCAGTGATGGCAGAGAATCTTGCTGTCCGAGTATCTAGAAGGGCTTAGTCCAGCTCAAAATTAATATAGTCAGCTGCCAAGGCATACAGGGTATCCATGACTTCATGCCCTCAGCAATGCTCCTCAGTGACTGGGCCATGCTCTGCAGTGCCTTGGCAATGTCCAGTTGCGTGATTGATGCACTTGTGGGCTGTTGCTTGGGAAATGCCACACAAATCCCTGGAATGAACACGTGGCATAAAGGTTCAGGGCTGCGGTGACCTTCATGGTCACTGGGAGCGGGTGTCCTCCTCCTCCATGGGGTGCCAAATCTGCAAGGACATGGCCCAGATGTTGCACCATCTCCTTGTTGAGATGGTGCCTCCTGCATCACATGCTGTCTGTTATCTCCTCAAATGACTAATAATGCCTATATACTAGGCCGTCGCCTACTCTCTGGTTCCTCCTCGGCCTGATGGGTGATCGGGTCTACAGGGTCTGTGGCGGCCCATGCATCAATGCTGCCGCTGCCTTCTCCGGTGGCAAGTCACCTCAGCTGCCATCAGCACCGCGAGGGGTGCCACCGTGGGGTTGACAATACCACCCATCCTGATTGCTGTAAGGCATTAGAGAAGAAGAGAAGCTGGCAGTCAGGGCTTCCACCCTGGGGTCCCATATCTCCCGTGCATCCCTGCACCTTTGCGTGTCCCACCTTGTCTCAGATTGCCATGCAGCAAGCCAGTTGAACTGGAGGACCCCTATCTGCACACTAGTCCCTGGTCACAGCAGGACCCCTTGACCCTAGACCCCCTTGACCCCAGCCCACTGCAGGGAACATTAGGGAGACTGTGCTCAGGTACCCTCCCCTGATCCATACACACCCTCTGGTTGTGGGGATATCCCCAGTGCTGAAGCCCAGCTCCAGAGTATTTGATTGTTGGCTGCTGCCTCTGTGGCATTAATGCCTCCAGGGTTCAGCCATAGTGTCCAGGCCTCACAGTTTGATTTGAATGCTAGACAGTAACACTTGTCTGAGACATGGCACGTGTACCCACAAAAATGTAATATTCTACCTATCACACTAACCATTAAACAACAAGGAAACGTCAACATTCTATATTTGTACCAATACAAAGCTATATCTCAGGTCTTTGAGCACTTGAGGAGCTTGAAGACGGGGTGCTCTTCCTGCAGCAGATGAACCTCCGGGTGAAGGGTCTGGTTAGGTTGGAAAATAGATGGGTGGGTCAAGTATTTCACTCAGGGTTCATTTCAAATTCATGGGGGTGTGGCCATCCTGTTGAGTAATATTAGGCGGTTACTAAATGTGATCATAGCCCCATCAAGGGGAGGGCACCAGAGGTAGTGGTATCTATGGACACGGACCAGTGTTATCACTCCTGTGCTGCAGTCACCTTTCCTCACAGTTTTACAAATTGCAAATAGTTGGGTTCTCATCCAGGATGCTAACAGTATGCATGTCTGTGTGGGACTAAACCAGGCAAGATGTGAAAACTAGGTGGCACCTAAACCCACTGCTCAAATAAAACTGACGGCTCAGCTTATTCTCTCAATGTTCTAATAGAAAACGTTATCAAAGGTGGCATCTTCCAAAGGGCTTGCAATTTTGAAGCCCGCCTTTTATTACCTGGATATATAGCTGCCATCCTGTCCTGCACACAGAAATGTGGCTGTGACATGTTATATGCTGATGGAACCAATGCGGGGACAGGCAGGTACCAAAGTTACAGTTCATTCTGGGTGTCATTAAGTGATCATGCATCATGCAGTTATTCCTCTTGTACCTTCATTTGTGACTTTGTTATCCCTGGATTTGATTGTTCCAATTAACTCCTGGTTGGTCTCCCATATTCTACCCTTTGTAAACTTGATGTCATCCAAAACAATGTTGCCTTCATTTGAACTCACAGGAAGTCATATTCCCCTTTCACCTTGTGCTTGCTGTCTTACATTGGCTCCTTGTCAAGCAACATCTAGTTCTCACCCTTGTTTCAAATCCCTCCCTCAACTCCCTCTATCTCTGTAATCTCCTCCAATCCCACAAACCCTGTGATATTTACCCTCCTCAAATCTGCTATCCCTGCCATCAAACACTGTGGAATTTTGTTAAAGTGTACATATGACGCGTCATATGACGTCAGCCGCGCATGCGCGGATTGTAAGACTCCAACCCGCGCATGCGCGGATGACGTCATCGCATATTTGCGCGAAACCCGCGCATGCGCGGGCCGGGATGCCCCTCAGCCGCCCCGCGAATGGATACTGCGGGGCGGCGGAAGGACAAATAGTGCGCGGGCGGGCCCGCTGCCCGCGATCGGTGCCCACCGATCACGGGCCCATGGTACCCTTGGCACGGCCGTGGTACTGCCGTGCCAATCGGTGCCATGGTTATAAAAAGCGAGTTGTTCCCACCGTTTTTACGAACGGCCAGACCAGGTCTGTTTGCCGTTCGTAAAAAAAGTAAAGGGCTGGGACTTCGGCCCATCGAACAGCTGTGAATCGCTGCCGGCCGTAAAAAAACGGCGGCAGCGATTCGTGTCGGGAGTTGGGCGGGGGGGGGGGGGGGGAATAGCGGGAGGGCGGGATAAATGTCAGGAAGGCCCCCGCTATTCTCCGACCCTCGTGGGGTCGGAGAATTTCGCCCATAGTTTCCTTACATTCTGATGCTGAGCAGACTGAGCAGGGATGAGTAGTATTCCAAAATCAACAGGTGCAGAGACTGTGTAATGGGATTTTACATGAGGGAAAGTCACTGAAGTAAGATGGAATAGGACTGTGGAAATATTTTACAATGAGGACAAGGAGTTGGGAGTTGGCATGCTGAGGCATGGGAAGCCATGGAGTTAGTGAGGAACGAAAGAGAAAATGCTGGAAAATCTCAGCAAGTCTGGCAGCATCTGTAGGGAGAGAAAAAGCTAACGTTTCGAGTCTGATGACTCTTTGTCAAAGCTTTGGTAAAGCTTTGACAAAGGGTCACCTGGACTTGAAACATTAGCTGTTTTCTCTCCCACAGATGCTGCCAGACTTGCTGAGATTTTCCAGCATTTTCTCTTTCGTTTCAGATTCCAGCATCCGCAGTAATTTGCTTTAAGCCAAGAGTTAGTGAGGAAAGTGCTTGCTGTGCAAGACTCTGAAAGAAAACATTGAAATCCAAAGTTCCATATGGTGAGTTGTGCTGGATGTGTGACCTGCCAATGCTTTACTAGCAGAGTACCCCAGAAGTTTATGGATGAGCCTATTTACATATGCATTGTCGAATGCTCGGAGGAAGTGTCATGTTAAAATTGAATAACGTGCTGGGGTGCTTCGAAAATTGATTGCCGACTTTAGAAAGCCAATTCTTCCTAAAGATTGTTGTAACATGCTGAGGGAATGGGCAGCTGGTAAATTGAGCCTGCACGGTGGCACAGTGGTTGGCACTGCTGTCTCACAGAAACAGGGACTTGGTTTGACTTCCGACCTCGGGTGACTGTGTGGAGTTTGCAAATATTCACTGTGTCTGCATGGGTTTCCTCCGGTTAGTCTAATTTCCGCCCACAGTCCAAAGATATGCAGGTTAGATGGGGTTATGGGGATTGGGCAGGAGAGTGGGCCTGGGTAGGGTCAGTGCAGATTTAATGGGACGAATGGCCTCCTTCTGCACTGTAGGGATTCTATGGAAAGGGTTTGGCTCATTGTCTTCAGGAGATAAAGAATCTGGCACTAAATACATAGGAACAGGGGCAAGTCAGGTAGACTCTCAATCCGATTCTACCATTCAGTGAGATTGTGGGCGTGATTCTCCAGAAATATTTCTAAGTGCTGTGGCGAGCGGGAACTGTTGCGAGTTCCCCAGTGTTCGGTCCAGCGAGTCCGAAAATGCGATTCAATGTTAATTGATCCACTAAACAAGGCCTCATGGGCTTCTCGCCACAAATGAAGGCTCGCCTGCTGATTCACAGGGACCGTGCTCGCCAGCCACCCGCTATCAAGGCCGAGCAGCATTTAAACTGCACTTGCTCAGCCAACCCCAGCCAGCTCGCAACAATGGCCCCCAGGAGACCGGCCCCAAGATTCAGGGACGCAGACTTGGGGAGGCTGCTAGACACTGTGGAGGCCAGGAGGGATGTCCTATTCTTCCTAGCGTCCAGGAGTGTCAGCCATAGGACATCAGATGCTGCCTGGATGAGGTGGCGGCAGCTGTGAGCGCCGGGAGTGTGACGTGGAGGACTGGCCTCCAGTAAAGGAGAAAGGTCAATGACCTAAACCAGGCATCACAAGCGAGTAGACACTAACGCCCCTCCCCTCGAACACCCCCCACCCCCAGACCTTTCCGTCCCACACGAGCATCACCCCAAATTCTCCATTGGTCAACCTCCACACCCTTCTTCACACCCCTCCTTCCCACCATTGTGAACCATGCATATGGTTAACAATGCCATCTCTATGTCTTCTCAGGAAAAAACTTCCACAATTGCCAAGAGAGGCCTAGACTGTTGGTCATGTGCCGGACAACAGAATTCTCACCACATTCGAGGAGCGGGCCCTGGAGGTGACTGGTGTGGCTGAGGGGGGGGGGTCACCAACGCAGAGGCTGGCGGATGCTGCAGCGATGAAGAATGACTGGACTCCACCCTGGGGACCTGTCAAACTTGAGTTGTTACTGCCTCACTGACTGACCAATCCCTCCCACTGACCACATGTCCATTTTCCTGCCGGTCCTCATTAGAGAGGTTTAACTTGGGAGAGCGAGCGGCTAATGGGGCCACTCCATGGGACAGGTCCAGGTTGGCACACAGTGCACCCTCCTCTCACTCAGTGCCCATAGGGCCCTTGCCTCCACCTTAGATGTGCATTCTGGGGACATACATAGACATAGCGGTAGAGCCAGGTAGAAGGATGCCATTGGCCAATCGAGTGTGCACTGACCATCTGAAAGAGGCCTACCTGGGACCACTGCCCCGCCCTATCCCTGTAACCCCATAACACCACCTAACATGCGCCTCTTGGAAGGAAACGGAGCATCCAGAGGAGACAGGGAGAATGTGCAAACTCCACCAAGGGTGGAATTGAACCTGCGTCTCTGACGTTCTGAGACAGCAGTGCTAACCACTGTGCTACCGTGTCACCCACTGAGCTGCACTCTCCTGGCAATGCGGATAGTATTCTATCACAATCCAGACTTGCGCCTTGTAGCTGGTGGACAGGCTTTGGGGAGTCAGGATGTGAGTTACTTGCTGCAGAATTCCCAGCCTCAAACCTACTCTTGTAGCCCTAGCATTTGCATGGCAAGTCCAGTTCAATTCTGGTCAATGGTAACCCCCAGGTGTTGATGGTGGCGGATTCAGCAATGGAAATGCTTTTGAATGTCAAGGGGAGATGTTTATATTCTCTCTCGTTGGCCTATGCCTTGCACTTGCGTGGCAAGAATGTTACTTGCCACTTATTGGTCCAATCTGGAATGTTGTCCAGGGCTTACCGCATACGAACGTAGGTCAGCTTCAGCATCTATGGACTCGAAAATGGTTCCAAACCCTAATGCATTCATGTGCATTACTATGCTCTTGTCCAGTACTCTGAGATGTTCTTTAATGCAATGTACTGCTACTGAAGTCATTAAACACCTTTTTCTAGAATGAAAACAATTGCAATGGTACATGGGAGAGGAATCCAAAACAGTATTTGAGCATATATGTGATAGATTTTAATTTCAACAACTTTGAATTTTTGTATAAAGCAGCCAACTGATGTTACACTTACCAGCACTCTTTCTTGCCCATCTGTCCTCTATGCTTCAAACAAAAGCCAAGCAATGAATAAGCACACTTCATGCAAATACAAATTAAAATATGCACAAAGAAGCACTTTTGATCATGTCACGTTGCTTCATAGATACTCAATGCTTCGGTACACAAAAATTTGTTATAGTATTCAGCATTGCTGAATATAGAATCAGGTCATAGACTCTTTGAGCAGTCAACTGCTTGGATACATTTATACATTTTACTAAAGAATGAAGAGAAGCAATGGTCTTAACTCTCAACTTCTTGTCAAATATCACTGATGATAATAGATAACTCGACGGTACATAGCAATCACAGATTCAGCTATGTGAATCTATATAACCAATTCCACCAATAAATATTTGAATTTCTTTAGTATTACCTTTCATGAACTGATAGTGGTGATGACTTTGTATATCAAGACATCACATGTAGCATACCATCCTTTATATCTTACCACAAACATAAGAGTCTTTCCAGAGATCCCAATTTCAGATATTGCACTGAAAGAGGTTGTAGCTATATCTTTACAGAAAAAAATGACACTTTTGTGTAATGTTACTGAATGGCACTAGCATTACATTGCAATTATAATTCCATCTGACTCTCAGTGTTAGATACTAAAGCCACTATTTTGACGATGGGTCTGATAGTAACAGCCACATCAGGAACTGAGAGGCCATTTGTCTCGTCTCCTTATTAATGGGAATATGTTGTTTCATTGATTTTTTTCCCTCACTGGACCTAGGCTCTTACTCACCATGATTGAATCTCATAGATACTTTAAAATCTCTTTGTTATACAGCCTATTGTAACTGTATTTTCCAGACTGTTGTGCTTTACAGAGGTTTAAGATTCAGCAATTTCACTTCTGAAAAACACTGTGATTTAAATCTTGTGTTTTGGTGGGGTGAACGTGAGGTTTGGTCTTTTCGTGTAACAATGGCTCTGATACAGAATTCATTTCCATACCTTATGTAATTAAGCTATGTTAAACCAGAGAAATGTAGGATTCATTAATGAATTTCTTCTATTTCTTAGAAGAAATACAATGAATCATTTGGTGCAGACTTCATGCTTTAAATATAGCTACCTATTTTACATTGAATTAAGAAACAATCTTTGTACCAACCAACACTATTAACACAGCTCTTCAGTTTAGTCACAATGGAAGCTTGTGGCTTCAGATGAAGAACAGCTGGAATATTTTTTTTTGGAGTGGGTGGAAGTAAAACTGTTTTAAAAAACAGCAAAAGCACACAAATCAGTTTAGTCAGCGCTAAACTTACGAAACCAGCTCCTTTTCCTTTCATTAAATCGAGCAGATAGCACTGACAGGTAACATCAATTAAAATATTTTTGGAACTGTCACCCTGTCAGCAGTGTGATTAGAGCTATGAGATCTAAAGAATCTGAAAGACTATTGCAAACTGCAGTCAGATATTGTAATCCCTAATCACCAAAGCAGGTCCCCCAATAAGAAGGTTTATCTTTGACTGTCAGTTTCTTGGATTATTGCATGGTGTTAAAATATTGTTAATTATGTGAGCTGGCAGTGATAATGGTTTATTGTAATTGACAATATTTGCATTGATCATTTTGGTCCTACATTATATATATATATTCCATTTAAACATAACAGATTAGTCAGAAGCAAAAACAGATTGAATAGTTGTACTGGTAGTGATAGAATAATAAGCAGATACGTTGATTGTCAGGTTTGAGGTCTTCAACAAGCATCTATATGAAACCCCTCATAATTCTTATGCAGGAAAATCAAGGCATTTTTTTGAGAGCAGGCATAATTAAGAAAAATAAATATATTTATGAAAATAGAAAAAAACGACCTGCTTCTCTGTGCACCTCACTAGGTAGACAAAGGATATGTAGGACAACTTCTGCTCCTTGTCCCCCTTTTGACAAGGGTGGAATTTAATCAGTGGCCGGCTACTGCTATAGTAGAACAGGAAGAGGGTGTCATTTCCCTTTTTGTGGGAGTTGACACCTACACAACTCCTATGAAAATTTAATGGGCTGGTAGTGGGCACTTGAAGCACGTGCAAAGGCGTGGAGGATCCTACCATTAAGTGACAGAATATATTCAAGACATCACAATCAGCATCCCTGGGTGTGTCCTGTCCCACCATCAGGACAGGCCCGCCAGAGGAGTCCAAAGCACAGTGGTATATTGTGGATAAAGGGCAATTTCCTGGGGGCTTCAACGTGGACACCAACACCGTTGAAGTCTCATTGCATCAAGTCAAACATGGAGGGCAGAATTTTCCCATTCCCTAGCCGTGTGTTTCTTAGCTGCGGACCGTTCGCTGGCGGCGGGATTCTCTCCACAGCTTGTCAATAGGATTTCCCATTGAAGTCACCCTACACCACCGGGAATCCAGTGGGCAGGGGTGCACTGCCAATGGGGAAAAAGAAATCTAACAGCCTGAGAATTCCAGCCAGAAGGAAACCTTCTGCTGATTACCACCTACTAAATCCCACATGCCTCCACGCCACCACCAACGCCCCCCCCCATCCCTCAGCTGATGAATCAATACTCCTCCATGGTTCACCACAAATTGGAAGAAGCACTGAGGGTGGCAAGGGCACACGATGCCTGAGATCTTCTAGCCCTGCCAGGAGCAGGAATCATTGAGGGTAGGGTGGGGATGCTCTGCAAATTTCCATGTTTCCATTCATGATGATCCTACTACAGGAAGAGCTGGAAAATCCTGGCCAATGTTCTCAGTGTAGGGGACTTTTGAATCTAGCAGCAGGAGTGCCTCAGTAGAACCACTGCTGGGCTGAATTGACTGAGTAAAGAAGAACATAGCTGCTAGACTCAGTGTGCAGCAGGTGATGAAGGAACCTGTGGAAGGAAAAACTTACTGGACCCTCACCTATACCAATCTAACTCTTGCAGATACATCCGTCCATTGCCAGTATCGATAGGAGTGACTGCCACACAATCCCTGTGGAGATGAAGTCCTGTCTTCAGACTGAGGAATCACTTCAATTTAGCACAGTGGTAGTGCCACACAGCAAGATGGAGAGATTATGAACAGATTTAGCAATACACTGGGCATCTAGAAGGCAAAGTGGGCATCATCAGCAGCAGAATCGTATACAGCCGCAATCTGTACCCTCTTCACCTGGCATATCCCCCATCTTCACCATTACTGTCAAACTGGGAGATCAACCCTGGTACAATAAAGGGTGTAGGTGAGTATGCTGGGAGCAGCAGCAGGCATATTTCAATGTGATGAATATAGGAATTTCAGCTATATTGTGTTCTAGTTATTTGGTGCAGTAAGGGTTAAGAGTCTGAGTTAGAGTGTGTTAGACTGATGCTTTAAAATAATTCCTAGTTTGAAAGATAACAAAGGTTTTGGGAGCCGGGGTGCAATTAAGCCATCGTATAAAGCTTGGGATAAAGCAGTTTGGTTTGGATTAAGGGAGTGAATTTCAGCTTGGTAAGATGATGTTGCTACTGGGTGGAACAAAGGTATCAGGCATTTTGCAGAAAGCAGGTCAGTGGAGTTCTAGATGAAGCTCTGAACAGAAGAAAAGCATTTTTCTCCCACTGCAGTTCAGTTAAAAGATATGTCGACAGACAGACAAACAGTATGGCTGGAAAGGTGAGCAGACCAGTTGAACCAGTTTAGGAAGAAATACAGTCAGAGTTTCTGTGTGGCTCTGACAGGATTCAAGTTCTTTCTTTAAAGCAATGGCACAAGATATCTCTTTCTCAAAGAACATCTCTGTACAACAGGTATTCTTTGTGCTAATGATATTTAAAGCGGATTGAGAACTGAGATGGTTTTTCTTGTTTGAATGGGAATAAAGATAGCAGTTAATATAGTATTATATTCACTGTATTGAGTAGCATTTTTTAAGGAGTATTTGTAAGTTAGATTCTAGTGTGATGTTAAAGATATTTAATAATGTGTTAGTAATAAAGCTTGTTTAATATCCAAATCCATATTTCTTTGTGAAATCACTGTGAGGCATCCTTTCCTCACACTGTTACAAAAATAAAATAAAATAAAATATTAGGATTTCTGTCCAGTATCCTAGCCACTGTTTAAAAAATTTTTTAGAGCACCCAATAATTTTTTCCAATTAAGGGGCAATTTAGCATGGCCGATCCACCTATCCTGCACATCTTTGGGTTGTGGGGGTGAAACCCACGCAGACATGGGGAGAATGTGCAAACTCCACACAGACAGTGACCCAGGGCCGGAATTCGAACCTGCAAGATGGTGAAGCTACAACACAGGACTAAGTGAATGCCAAGCAGAGGAAAAAGAATATAATAGACAGAGCTAAGCAATCCCAAAACCAACGGATCTGTTCTAAGGTCTGCAGTCCTGCACATTCAGTCATAAATGGTGGTGGGACAATCAACAACTAACTGGAGAAGCAGGGTTCCATAAACACCCCTATTCTCAATGATGGGGGAGCCCAGCACATCAGTAAAAGAGACAAGGCTGTAGCAAATGCTAGAGTCTTCAGCCAGAAGTTCTGAGTGGATGCTCCATCTCAGGCTGCTCCTGTGGGCGCCAGCATCACAGATGACAGTCTTCAGAGAATTCCATTCACTCCATTTGATATGAAGAAAGGGTTGAAGGTACTGATGCAAAGTACATAGGTCTGACAACATTCTGGCAGTAGTACTTAAGTGTAATTTTCTAGAATTTGCTGTGCCCCTAGCCAAGCTGTTGCAAGCTGAGCTACAACACTGGCATCTGACTGGCAATATTGAATCTTGCCCAGGTATGTCCCTGTCTACAGAAGGCAGGACAAACCCAATCTGGTCAATTGCCAGCCCATCAATTTACTCTCGACAGAAAGACAGTGTGAGGCCCACCACCACCGTCACTCTGCAAAATTATTTTTTTCATTCTGAACTCACGGTGATGATCTCAGCATTTGGCTCCCACCTGATAAACTCAGCCCACCTGCCACGTTTCCTACCCCCAGATTCTTCATTTACATTCCACCCATTGTTTCACTTAGCTCACCATCCAGTGATAATTTTCCTTCAGATCTCCTGCTGTGAAATCAACAGCAAGAGAATAATTTTAATAAAAGAAACCCAAATCTATAATCTAACCACATGAAGTCACACAAAAGTGACTGTTTATTGGTTTCATCACACTAAGATTGATTCTAAGACTTGGCCTTGTGCCAGAACATTCCCTTGTTAGGATCCACGACAAATGCACACGTTTGAGTTCATTAGTGCCTAACTGAGAGGTTACTGAAAGTCACCACAGAATAATTATCTGTGAAAATAATATGAAACTTGATTCAGAATGATCTCTCTGCACAAGAGGTCCGGTGGAGGCACAACCTATCAACAGTGGGAATACAAACATTGAAATGTGAACTAATCAGGGGACTATCAGTAAAAACATGATCCATTTGCAGGCATGAATTTTAGTTCTGTGGTCAGGCCCCCAATTTCAGGTGTATTTCAGAATCCCAAACCACCTCAGTGTCATTTCAGTGTCTGACACCCAGTGCAATTATTGCCGTCGACCAATTAATGGCCAGGGTGTGCCAAATTTGGCCAGCAGGAGGGATCCTCAGGCTGGAGGGTCAATAGCAGGTCCTCTCGGACTGTCAGATCAACAGCCCTACAGGCAAAGTTGGGAATTGCCAATGCAAATAGGAGAGATAGAGAGGGAGAAAGAGGAAGAAAGCAAAAAAGAGGGCCACAAGATGGAGGTACCCTCTGAAGATCTTTTTGAAAACTTAAAAATATCAGAGTATGAGCTGCCAGGCCATCAGCATGGAGGGGGAACTATTTCACAATCATGGCTATGGGAGGAGGAACAGTATTGAATTGCTTAATGGGGAACAGCCCCCCTCCCATCTCTTCCCTGACCCTGCCGGATTGCCACTGGGCGACCACCTCCATTCATTGGTCTGGATTTGGCCTCAATGGCGGGCCTAAATGTGAACTGAAAACTCACATTGGTTTCAGCACATTGGCATCAATAGGCCCATTAAGTACAACATGCCACTTCCAAACTGGCATGTTTAAAATTACCCAGTGGCAGAGGAATGTTAGCATACCAGCACACCAGCCGGTGGAGGGAAATTGCAGCTGCATCTTCCTCCTGGACTGTTTAAGAATTCAGTCTAGACTTGCTGTTCCAGAAGGAAAGCTGAGGCAAGCACGGAGAGTCAAGTAGTGGAAATGTAAAGGATCAAATTAGACTGAGAATTTAATGAAAAAGTTATTGAGGCAAATTCCACAACCTTTTTGGAGAAGTGAGGTAACTGCAACATAGAGGGACACGTTTGGTGAGTACATCAAATCGACAGAGTTAGAAACAGTTTGAAATCTGTGTAAATTCTAGTGGAACTGATTGCAAGCTGAGATGTGGGGCTGGATTCTCCGCCAGCGGGTTGCTCCATTTTGCTGGCAGCCAGGGGTTTCCAGACGGCGTGGTGCTGCCCCACAGTGGGAAACCCCATTGACCAGCCGGTGTAATGGAGCATACTGCCGGCAGGGTGAAACAGAAAGTGACGCGGCGGGGCGGAGAATCCAGCCCCTTGGCTTTTTTCTGAAAGTGCAGCATGCATGCAAATGATAGGATACCATTCTCTCCCAGGAATTCCAACATTTACTTCAGATTGTTACGTGGCTGGCCTATGGAAACATGGAAAGCATGGACAGTAAAGACTCACTTGCTTATTCTTTTCTGTCATTTTGAAAACTCTTCATAGCAAAACCCCCATTTATCCCCACTTCACCCAGCACTGTACAATTTCGGGGAAAGGCAAAAAAAGCAGAGGAAAAAAACATAGGCAAATTCTTCTCCAAATGAAAATGGTAACTGTAATAACCAGCGCAGGATGGACGGTGTGGGGATGATTGTTTTCCCCGTGCTCCTGGAGAAATACGAGCTCCCCCACGAGGAGATGGGTAGCTTACCCATACTTGTATGAAAGGTCGGCCAATGTGGAACTGACCAAGAGAGCGAGGAGAGAGTACCCAGTGAGGTTAAAACAAGCTTCATGTATATACTTGTTGCTTAAATAAATGTCTTTAGTTTTACTCACTGTGGATTCCCCATGCTTTACTAAAGTAACCAACAATTCACGTGTAGCCTTGTGTCTTTGCCATTTCCCCAGCTACCTTCTATATGTAATTATATTGGCTCCACTCAGCAGGTCATCGAGCTTCCCTTCAAATGTTTGTTGTAAATCTGCACTCACTATAGAGGCTAATAGCATATTCAATGTGTCAAGAGTCTCTGTGAAATGAAATATCTTTTAACATCTAATCTAGCTGTCATTGAAAATGCTATCAACCGGCACCCACACAGCTATAGACTGCTCATCAATACTGAGTTTGGATTTTGGCTGGCCACTCTACTCCAGACTTCATTACAGGTTTTGTTCAAACATGGGCAAAGATTCCAGATGTGAGAGTGACTGCCCTTGATATTAAGGCAACATTTGACCAAGTACACAACAAGGAGCCTGAGTAAAATTAAAGTCAATGGTATCAGAGGAAAAACTCACCACTGGTTGTAATCACACTTCACACATCGGAAGATGGTTGTGGTTTTTAAGGCCAATTGTCACAGTCCAAGGACATCATTGCAGGTGTTCCTCAGAGTAGTGTCCTAGGCCCAACCATCTTCAGCTGCTTCATGAATGACCTTCCTTCCATCATACAGTCAGAAGTGGGGATGTTTGCTTCTGATTGCACAGTATTTAATACCATTTATGACTCCTCAGATATTGAAGTGGTTCATGTCCATGTGCAATAAGATCTGAACAACTTTTAGGCTTGGGCTGATAGATGGAAAGTAACAGTCGTGCCACGCAATGACCAATTAATGGCCACCTCCAACAAGAAATAATCTAATCATCCCCCCTTAATGTTTAACGCTATTACAACTGGTGAGTCCCCTACTATCAATAACGTGGGTGTGGTCATTGGCCAGAAATTCAACTGGACTAACCATATAAATACTGTGGTTACATGAGCAGCCGAGGGGCTGGGAATTTTGTGACAAGTAACTCACCTTCTGAATCCCCAAAGCCTGTTCACTTTCTACAAGGCTCAAGTCAGGAGATTGATGAAATAATATTCATTTTCTTGGATGAGTGCAGCTCCAACAACACTCAAGAATCATAGAATCCAGAATCTCTACTGTGCAGAAGGAGGCCATTTGGCTCACCAAGTTTGCACTGACCTCCTTAAAGAGCACCCACCCTACCCAGGTTCACTCTATCCCTCGAACGGTAGCCTGGGTGGCACGGTATCACAGTGGTTAGCACTGTTGCTTCACAGCACCAGGGTCCTAGGTTCCATTCCCGCTTGGGTCACTGTCTGTGCAGAGTCTGCATGTTCTCCCCGTGTCTGCGTGGGTTTCCTCCGGGTGCTGCAGTTTCCTCTCACAAGTCCCGAAAGACGTGCTGTTAAGTGAATTTGACATCCTGAATTCTCCCTCTGAAAAATGAAAATGAAAATCGCTTATTGTCATGAGTAGGCTTCAATGAAGTTACTGCGAAAAGCCCCTAGTCGCCATATTCCGGCGCCTGTCCGGGGAGGCTGGTACGGGAATCGAACCGTGCTGCTGGCCTGCTTGGTCTGCTTTAAAAGCCAGCGATTTAGCTCAGTGAGCTAAACCAGCTAAACCTCTGTGAACCTGAACAGGTGCTGGAGTGTGGCGACTAGGGGCTTTTCACAGTAACTTCATTGTAGTGTTAATGTAAGCCTATTTGTGACACTAATAAAGATTATTAACCCCATAACCCCAACTAACCTGCACACCTTTTGGACACTAAGGGACAATTTTACATTGCCAATCCACCTAACCTGTATATCTTTGGACAAGAAGCTCAACATAATTTATGCCAAAGCAGCCCACTTGATTGTCACCCTATCTATAAACATGCACTCCCTCCACTACTTACGGACAGTGGCAATAGTGGATCCCATATACAGGATGAATTGCAGCAGCATGTCAAGCATCCTTTGACAGTACCTTCTAAAGCCATATCCCTCTACCACCTCGAAGGGCAAGGGTAGAGGTTGCATGGGAACACCACCACCACCTGAAAGTTTCCCTCCAAGCAACACATCATCCTAACTTGGAACTATATCACCATTTTTTAACTGTCACTGGATTAACAGCTGGAACTCACTCCATTACAGCGCATGGACTACAGCAACTCAAAGAGGAAACTCACCACCTCCCTCTCAAGGGCAATTAGGGATGAGCAACCAATGTTGACCTTGTCAGTGATGCTCACATTCCATGAAAGAGAGAAACAAAAAAAAGGTATGATGGCTTTGTATCTCATACCCAAATCCCGAGGTCCTTCCAAACCTATCTAACTCAAAAGCCTAAGCTAATGAACAGAATCCAACGCTTTTACTTGAATCAAATCTTTCTCAAGTGCATGCTTACCTAGAGTGAAAAGTTCCAATCTTATAGTAATAATGAGGTGCCATACAAACTCGGGCTTGAATTGTACAAGGAGCATTGCGACCTCAGCAGCAGTGTGTGGGAAGGGCAGTAACCTACCAATCTGGGCTGGATTTAAATGTCATTCCCAGAGCTGAAACAATGGTTCAAACTCACTGTTTTTGTAGCTTCTCTTAGGTTCCTTCTTTGATTCTCATGAAATGAGTTATATGTGGTCCAGAGGGGGCAGCACGGTGGCGCAGTGGGTTAGCCCTGCTGCCTCACGGCGCCGAGGTCCCAGGTTCGATCCCGGCTCTGGGTCACTGTCCGTGTAGAGTTTGGATATTCTCCCCGTGTCTGCGTGGGTTTCACCCCCACAACCCAAAGATGTGCAGGTTAGGTGGATTGGCCACGCTAAATTGCCCCTTAATTGGAAAAAAAATGAATTGCGTACACTAAGTTTATTTTTTAAAATGTGGTCCAGAGAGTTACACTTTACAAGGAATTTCCTTTGGATTTATGAAACATATTTTGAACAATGTACAAAAATGGAATGATGAGAAAAATTAAGCAAACTAAGAAACATCATTCTTTAAATTTTAGGATTTTGGTCCTATCCAACTTTTCATACACTGTAAAAATGCAAATTTAGTCCTGAGCTTTAAGGATAGCACACATAGGAAGACAGCTATGGTTAATCAGTGCCACTTCTGAGGTTTGGTAGTTATTATGCAACTACTATATTTAAATCATCAAGAAATTACATCATGATCGGTTGAGGTAATTTAATCCAAGCGGGGGAAGATTTGGTTACAGCTCAATCTGATCGAGTGCTACTTTTAATAATGGATAAAACCCATCCAGGACATGCTCAGGGCTATTCAAACTGGCAAATATTAGTGCTGATGAAAGACATGAACTAATAAATCAGCAACTATGCATAATTTCTGGGATGTAGTGCCTAATTTTAAATCCTGTTTACCTTGTCAACACAAATGCTATAATTTAAGAGATTTGCAACAGCCAAATGTAAATACTCAATATGGGATTTAGAATGAAGGTTATTTTAAAAAATGCCACAGGTGCCTTTAAAGGTGTCTCCCCAAAGTTTCCAGTCAATAATGTATTTGTTTGTATGATTATTTCTTACCCTTGGAGTGAGAAATTTAGTTTAAAATAACCCCAGCAGACAAGTCTTTTTAATTAAAGGTAAAGATTAGATTGTTTCATTCTATTGCTCTGGAAGTTATTTAACATTAAGTTAGTAACACATAAACACACAAAGATTAGTTACAGATGTAAAACGATCCTTATAGGTTTGCATGAAGGTCAGTCTGTATTGTTTGGTGCATGCCCAATTTGAAGCCAGCTTGTTGTGAGGTGAGGGCGGAATGTTTTCACTTCTGCACAGAGTACCAGTTGAGGCGGGAAAACCGGTGTGCAGCTCACCAGCTGCATAGCTGGGTTTTCTCACCACATTTTGTAGCTTTCTGTGAAAAAAAAAAACAGAAGCGTGTCTCATGCCATCAAGCTGGCACGGAGAGGCTGGAAAAAGCTGGCAACGCAGGGAATACTGGGATTGGAGAGCACACGGGCAACCCGCCCTCCCACCCCCCACCATAGGCAGCCCCCACCACAGACAAAAGAACCCCCCAGCCCCCCCACAGATAAAGGTAACCCCCCCCCCCACCAATGGAACTCTCCAATGGAGAATCTCTACACTGTGCCCTGGGGAAATGACAGGCACCGAGAGCAGTGCCGGGGGCAGTGTCATAGTGCCGATGGCAATGCTAGGGACAATGCCAAGGTACTGCCCAGGCATGTTCCTCTTTCCCCAGGGGATGTACGTACCTGTGCGCCCCTGACGGATTCCCTATTCCTGGTGACCATTTTAAAAAACATGCAGTAAACCTCACCAACGTGACGTCATTTCAACGAGGCAAAGGTCCCAATATTGGATTGGATTGGATTTTGTTTATTGTCACGTGTACCGAGAAACAGTGAAAAGTATTTTTCGGCGAGCAGCTGAACATATCATTAAGTACATGAAAAGAAAAGAAATGCATAATAGGGCAACACAAGGTACACAATGTAACTACATAAATACCGGCATCGCAAGAAAATGTTATAATTTATTTTCATGAGGTTCCCGTCACTGTTTGAGCCCAAGGTCAATGCTGCTGCAAAATGCCGGCCAAAGGTTTTGAGGTTGGGATGGGTTTCCATCCCAATTGCTGAAGGTCACTTTAAAGGTAAGCTTTGTAGGTGGAATCAGGTTTATAGGGAGGAGAGAAGGTTTCACGTTGCTTCTTGTTCTGCAGGCACGGCACTTTTAGCTGCCTCGTTACTTTGCCACACAACTGTTTAATTGCATCTGGATGCCTTTCTCTGTCTCTCTGCATAATACTGGTTCTTTTCTGCTGCATTGGATCTGTTTTAAAATGGATCCCAGGATTGTTCACAATGGTTTTCCCTTCTAAGTAGCTTGCTCTGCATTTGTTATTCTTTTAGTGGAAGCTGACCATAAAATGGCAAAGGTTTAGGCCCAGTGAGAGAAACGGTGTCGGTGGTTATTCTCATGGAATTTTGAGCCCAAGCAACTTTATTTTCTCCACGCGAATCACACCACGCTCTGAGTGGCCTCCTGCTGATTCGCTTGTCCAAGGGAAACCTAATCAATGCAATCACTGGGGAGCTCTATATAAACACCGTCCCAGCACTTATCCCAGATCCAACCAAGGGGATGTCAGCCAGCAAGCCTGCACCAAGATTCTCAGAGGGAGCCCTCACCAAACGTTTGGATGGTGAGATGCCCTGTATCCGAATTCCAGGAAGCAGCACACCAGCCTGCCTGAGAGGCTAGAAAGGCATTAGTGAGTGCCAGCTCTCTCCAGAAGGGGACAGGGCTGCTGTGCATAAGAAAATGAATGACCTTCTTCGCATGGCCACAGTCAGTCTTCCATCTCCAGTCTCTCGCTGCACTCCCTCATCCACCCCTTGTACCACCAAGGTGATCTCTCACCCAGCCACGTTGTCCACCTGTCACAGGCCCTCATTGCTCCCCGCAGTCCCAACCCTCCTGGTTCCTCCCAGTCTCAACTCTGCACCTCACATCCCTGCTCCCACTCCAGTACCATGCATGCCACTGCTCAACATCTAAACTGGCAGGGGTCCAGTCTACACTCTCTCCATCTGTACCCCCACAGGACAAAGGAGCACAACTGACATGAGAGGGCACAGCCACCTGGAGTCATGTGAGAGCTCCACACCCTCACCCCCCATGAGGAAAGAGCCCTTGAGCTGGCCAGGGAGGAGCAGGGCTGTGCCTGTGTGGGATGCCAGATCCCAGGACTCTGCTGAATCCCTGGCTGATGACATGCCACTGGGTCTGGTGGTCCAGGAGCTGATGGAACTCCAAAATCAGATCCACGAGAATCAGGAATGGATGACAGTATCATTCCTGATACTGCAAGGTCCACTGTAGGAGTCCAATCACCTTCTGACTGAGGAGATGGTGTCGTCACATCGACGCTACAAGGCCAACAAGTGTGGTGTCCACAGTGGAAACCTTTGTTTTATTACATTTTGTGGTAATATGTCGTTACTCTTTGCCTCGTAATCCAGAATGGTCTGATGGTGTGATGATCAAGAAACCACCAATCTTTAACTTGAAGCAAAACTGGGGCTAGATTCTCCCCTGCCCGGCGGGGCGGGGGGTCCCGGCGGGATGGAGTGGCGTGAACCACTCCAGCGATGGGCCGCTCCAAAGGTGCGGATTGCTCTGCACCTTTAAGGGCTAAGCCCTCACCTTAAGGGCTAGGCCCGCGCCGGAGTGGTTCCGTCCCGCCGGCTGGGGTGGAAAGCCTTTGGTGCCATGCCAGCCGGCGGAAATCCGCGCATGCGCGGGAGCGTCAGCGGCTGCTGGCGTCATCCCCACGCATGTGCAGGGGAGGGGGTCACTTCCGCGTGGCCATCGCGTAGTCTATGGCCGACACGTAGGAAAAGAGTGCCCCCATGGCACAGGCCCGCCCGCGGATCAGTGGGCCCCGATCGCGGGCCTGGCCACCGTGGGGGCACCCCCCGGGGCCAGATCGCCCCGCGCCCCCCCCAGGACCCCGGAGCCCGCCCGTGCCGCCAGTCCCGTCGGTAAGGGAGGTGGTTTGATTCATGCCAGCGGGATCGGCATTACAGTGGTGGGAGTTCGGCCCATCGCAGGCCGGAGAATCGCTGGGGGGGCCCGCCGACAGACGCGGCGCGATTCCTGCCCCCGCCGAATCTCCAGTGCCGGAGACTTTGGGAGACGGCGGGGGCGGGATTCACGCCGGCCCCCAGCGATTCTCCGACCCAGCGGGGGGTCGGAGAATCCAGCCTCTGATTTATTGAATAACAATTAAATTAAATATAGTTTGCACACTCTACCGAGCTGTAATTTTTAATAAAGTAATGCTGAGTCTGTTAAACTATAATCTATAATTAAGTATTAACTAATAAAGTACACGTGCTAATTCTCTCTAACCTAACTAGTCCTTGAATTATGATCTATCCCTCTCCTCTGCTAACACTAAACAAGATTCCCCGAGCATTGATATTTATACTGGGAACTGGTGGTGCCCTCTAGTGTTTACATTACAACGAGATGTAATAATTAACCCTTTAGTGTTATGCCTATATACATATCATTACAACCTTTATGTAGGACGTCCACTCTACGGCAGGGATGTTCGCTCCATGGCTCAGCTCATGATCTCTATGGCTGATGGCTTGATCTCCATGGCTGAGGTCACGAGCACCATGGTGCAGGCCCTCAAATGTATGGTGCAGGCACTAATGCAAACCCACATGTGTATACACCAGAGAATGGCGGATTCTCTGGATCTCTCTCTAGCTGCCCCTCAATCCCATGGAGGAGCACAGAGGCCCTCGGGCACCGGAAGGGAAGAGGGTCAGCAGGAGCCTAGCCCGGGGCCCTTCACCCAGGAGACCCCAAGGGTGTCCAGCCTATCTGACACCCCTCCCTGTGAACGACACACCTCCAGCCCCGAACACTGAGGAAAGCAGCACTGTACCACCTTCTGGTCCAAAAGTATGCTGGACCCTCAAGGTCCAGCCCCTCAGGAGATGCTCGCCAAAGTCATCTCAGAAGGCAACAGACCACTTCAACTTCAGCTGCGGATCCTGCGGATACACCTAGACATAGTGGGAGGGTTAGGAAGAGCAAGAAACTGTAGGCGCCAAGTGTGCACGGTGAACACAGGCATTAGGTAAGATCGGTTACCACTATCTTAGCGCATGTAAATAAGCACCATTTTGTTCACCAACAGATCCTCCACGCTATTATTTCATGGAGTCATGTTCTGCGAACTGCCGTCCGCCCTCAGCGTTTCCTCCCTGTACAGTGTGAAAATGGCAGCGCAGTGTCTCTCCCACCTCCCACACTGATGGCGCAGTAAAATAATCACGCTGCCCTGAAATGGGCTGCTGACATAGACGTTCAGAGCGGCAGTAACTTTCAGGGCCACAAGCAGTGGGTGACCTCTCAGCCCATGTGGTGTAAACACTTGCATCACCTGACACAAGTAGTCAACCATCTCTCGAGACAGGTGCAGTCTTCTCTGGAACTGGACCTCTAATATCTAGAGGTAGGAAGTTCCAAGTCGGAACTCCTGCAATCTGTCGTGTCTCCTCCAAGGATTCGCCATCTGTGGCCCTGCTTCTGGAAGATTAATGGGCCCAGCCTCCCCCTCCTTTGGAGGGTGCTGTTCCTGGCAGCTTGCAGTGGCACGTCAATGTCGCTGCTGATCAATCACAATCGAAATAGTTGCCAACACGACTGACTCCATGATTCCTCTGAAACAAAAACTAAATGCTCGAGAACATCAAAATGAGTGACGAGTCCTGACAATGCCTCGACCTTCAGCCCTCTCAGAATCTGGGACAGCCGCCCATATGTGACCTCCTTTCCAATGAGACTCATTCCTCCCCTGCCATACAATGACCACTTCCCCACAGTTGCCCCTTTCAACTCTACCTGAATGAAGCACTTTGATCCTTGAGAGCCTCAGCAGTCCGTGTGCCACCCCGCCATGGGTGAAGAGTGAGGACAGTTGAGTACATTAAATGGACCTGCGTTCTAACCTCCGCATCTGTCATGTCTCTATTATGTAGATGTGAGTATGAGCCTCAGAGTCCAATGCTTGGGGTCTAGGCTTCCAACTCTTTTGATGAACACAGCAAACCAAGTAAATTAAATCAAATAAACTAAGTGACAAATTAAAAGGACAGTCCCTGAAACTCTCTTAAATAAAAAGTAATTCATAAATTGCTGATTAAATTGACACAATGATTCGTCAGGGACCTGATTAAGAAACTGGTTTCCCCCGCGCCAGGTGAGGCACAGCTGATTTGTGAGAAGATTGAAATGAGCATGTCAGCCTCATGCTTAGAGGGAACCCACATTTCCCCAGCATTAATGGACTGCAGATTAAACAAGCCTTCCATTTTGAACAGCCAGCCACCCATACACAAGTTCCTGATAGCCTGGCCTCCATGACCAGTGGCGTTGAACTTCCATGCATCTCATGCCCTCTGGTTTCACAGTGCTGCCTGAGTGTGACCTCACCCTCCCAAGATGCTGATTCTGAACTACGACCCCCCACCCCCCAGCCCAAGATGAACTTATCTGGGTTTTCCATGTCCTCTACGGCAGTCATTTTCAAACTCAGGGTTGTGACCTACAGGTCGGTCGTGGGCGGGTGTCGGGAAGGCTGCGGTGTTTCCGATCGTGGGTAGAAGTGCCCAACGGCCGCAACCAATTTTTTAAAATGCCGGCCGTGACCAGCTTTCAGTAGGCCAGACTGCGCATGTGTGCCCCCTCAGCAGTGTGCAGGCCTGGAGCCCATGGAGGCAGAGAGACTCCTCCGAAAATCAGCGCACTGAATCAGGAGCACATTCTTTTTGAAAGTTGATGGAGTCTTCTTTCCAGGAGCGGCAGCAGGGAGCAGATCACGCACCCCATATGCTGACGTCACGTGCTCTAGGCGCGCGAGAGATTCCTCCATTTTGTAGATGCCTGCAGTGCTGGTGTGAGCCTCTGGTGAACAACCCATTAAGAAGAAGCTGAAATCACGAACAAAGCAATTGAAATATGTTTTCTTGAGGTATGATTTTATTCATTTTGCCAATGCAAATCAGGATGCAAAGCCCATGTGTGTTATATGTAGGGAAGTACTGGAAATGAAAGATTAAAACTCTCAAAACTTCAAAGACATTTGAAGACTAAGCATGGTGAGTTTGAGGACAAATGTCTTGATTTTTTTCAACGGATGCAGCGAGAACTTATATCATCAGCTGAAACCCTTAGCAGAAATGTAACATTGAATGACAAAGCAGTGAGATTGTGAGGACCAAGCAGGCTCACCTGTCACATTAAGGGTAAGTGAAAATGGTAAGTCATGAAGTTCGGGCAGCACAGGTCGCAAAGTTTGGGTGGCATGAAGGTCGGCCAGCGTGGGTCCCGAAGGATGGGCAGTTGGTAAAAATGGGTTCCTGGCAAAAACGTTTGAAAACCACTGCTCTACGCTGTCCCCTCTGCAACAGGCACCCTGGAGGATAATGGAAACCTGAGTGTTCACCTCTGATATCCCCTATGAAAGTGAGGTCGCCACGTTCTTGTTTTTATACAACTGTTGTCAATCACGCCAGGGTGACGCCACTCTGGCGACCGATCAATATTCAGTGAGATGGGGATGTCCCAGCGGGAGGGCTCACTAATAATATTCTAATGTATTTAAATGAAGTTCTCGGCTTCCTAGTGGCGGGTGTCTCGTTATGCCACTGGTGAGGGGCATGGAAAATCGCAAAATGGGATCTTGCCAGTGAGAATCAGGGGCTGGATTCTCTGATTCTCCAATCCAGTGTGGGAACAATGGAAAAACTTGTGCAAAACACCCATCGATTCCCTGTTTTGCTGGGGGCTAGTAGGATGGAAGCGTAGAGCACCCAGCTCTAGCTGCCGATACGCCCCGGAGAATTGCCATGTCCGTGGCCACGCATGCGCACGGTGGCGGCCCGCAAAATAGTCTCCCCGTTCGGCCGACTCGAGCGCCCGGACCACACCCCCGCAGTGCCCCCAGCCCCGAATAATGTCTCCCCCTGCCCGTGGATTGGCCTTCCCCCGACTGTGGCGGTGGTGGACTGAGTCTGCAGCTGCCATGCCGAGTTCCCGACGGGTGAGACCATGAGAGACTCACGCCATTGGGAACTCGGCTGGTCGGGGGCGGAGCATCGAGTAACGGGCCTCAGGCAATGTCCTGAAGCTGTCGATACATCGCGCGGCAAACTCCGAGAGTATGCCGGTTTGAAGGGGCGGAGCATTGTGAAAGGGGCGCCGCTCCCGATTCTGTCGTAAACTTGGATTCCCCGTCCGGTCGCTGAACGCGATTTCAGCATCTGCTACTGGAAAATCCAACCCCACATTTCCCGATAATTGTCGTATTCTCCACCCGCGTTGCTGTTCTGGCTGACGGCTGATACGGGCTCAAATTCTGCCTGATGAATTTAAATTACATTCTGAATTGAGCACAAAAATTGGACATTGCACCAACATACTGTAAACAATTGCTCAAACTGCAGTGTGTAAAGTGGCTATGTGCTGTGCTGACAAACTTAAATGACCTATGGAATACTGTATTGATTTTCAATACTGTATTGTGCTTTAGGAAATACATTTTTAAAAATAAGGACTGTCTTTTTCTCATGAAGTATCAGTGTATAAAAGTTATTGTGTTCATCTGGAACTCTTTCCTCCATGATTGCAGCAGAAGTGTTAACCCATTTATAATAAATGGATTAATGCCTGCACTAAAATAGCAGAGGAGATATGTCGCACATTTGCTCAGTAGTATCATGGTTTAATTTCAGGGCTGTGTGGGTTTTGGGTCTTAAATAAGAATATTTTAGACTTCATGCTATTCTTATTACTATGGGCGTGAATTTGCAGGTCCATTAGCCATAAATGCAAATTCCATAATGGCCAAAAAATACCACAAGAAGCCAAAAACGTGATTTGCACCGGCAAGATTTCCGATCACGATGTTCCCAGGCCCTTCCCTATGATGCATATACGTTCATGACGTCACGCGGGAGTGAATTACTACTGTTTTTTAAAACTGGTAACCAGGCGCCATGACCTCCGAGAGGGAGGAAGGAGGTAAGCCCCCTCTTTACCACCGAGTACCAGGGTGACCAAGGGGACAGTTACTGCTGGCCAGTTCCTGAGGGGGGGGATTATTCGAGCATGTTGGGGGAGTTGGGATAACAGTTGTGGATGGTATTAGTTGTACTGAAACCTGCAGGCTGTGTATTTTTAAAAGTTTGAGAACGGTGTGTCAGTCTGCAGGCTGTTTTGTCAGGAAATGGAAATGGCATGGAGACAAGGGATGTCTATCGGTGCAGGGCTCATGAGGTGGGGGAAAGTGTGCGATGAGACTGAAGGAGGTCGACCTAAAGGGTTGGTTGGATGAAAAAGCAGGATGGCGACCAGTCTGAAGGCCATGGGTTGGCGAAGGGTGGGGGGGGGGGGGGGGGGGGGGGGTGTTGCTGGCCTGGGTGAGCAGGAAATTTAAAATTCATGGAGTAACTGTCCAGCAGTCTTAAGTGTAAAGGCCTGACAGCAATGGGAACTCGGGATGATGCAGCCCGAGTAAGAACTCTTAATCTTGCCTATTCCAGATTTGGAGAGCCATTGTGCCCTCTAAAATTCCGGAGACTCCCAGCTCTGGGTCACTGTCTGTGTGGAGTTTGCATATTCTCCCTGTGTTTGCGTGGGTTTCGCCCCCCACAACCCAAAAATGCGCAGGCGAGATGGATTGGCCACGCTAAATTGCCCCTTTAATTGGAAAAAATTAATTGGGTACTCTAAATTTATAAAAAGAAATGTCAGCTGCCCACATTCTCAAAGTCAAGGATGTGGTGTTGACTGGCACTATTGAGGCCTTCCGTGCCTGGTGGCCACAGCAGGGTTTAGGGTGCTCTGTCAACTCCTTTAATCGCCTTTTAATTTGATGTTTTTAAGTTTCAGTTGATCTTTGTTTTTGTTCAGGGCAGTGCCCCTTGAAGGGGCGACCCCTTTTAATTTATCCCTTAATTTGTTTCATTTAGTTTACTTTGTTGAACCCACAAGAGAGTTCAAAGTTAAGGAAATGTGTGAAAACTCATGTTTCAAGGGTAAAAGATTGGGTGCAGGGATCAAGAGGGAACGTGTAAGCGTAATTGTTGGACCCCAGTGCCTGGTATAGAGAATCCATTAGCTTTCAAGGTATCTATAAGCATCCAGTTGACCCTGCCCATGAGGGATGGGCGACTATTGAAACAGTTGTCAAAATGTACATATTAAGGTACAGGACAACCAGATGGGAGGCCACAGGCGACTCTGAAGGGGTGAGGGCATTGACTGGGGTCAATCAAGCAATGAAGCTGGAAGGGCAGCGGACATGTGAAGGAGCACTAGCTGCCAGATATGGTGTAGGATTGGCTGCTTCCAGGACCAGGAGGCCAAAGTGTGAGGGGAGGGTCTAATGGCTGGGATATCAACCTGACTGTCGCTCTCTCTATGTCTCTCTCTCTGTCTCTCACTCTGTCTCTCATCCCTCAGCTTTCTGAGAGATCGCAGGATGGAGCCATTGGAGTTGGCAATTGTGCTCATCACAGTGCTGGAGGAGCATCAACTCCAGCAGCAATGATGAGTCACACCCAGACGGAACCCTGTGCCAGGAATCAGGGGGACGCAGGGCAGGCTCAAGGGCCGGATACAGCACAAGCCAAACAGGTGACTTGGAAGGCGAAGAAACAGAACAAGGGTATATAGGACCCAGGTATTCTTTCTGGAGCTGTCGGATAACACGTGCCACAGGACACTCCGCCTCAACGGTATGGCACCTGAGACACATTCTTGCCAACTTGGTACGACGTGGAGGAGGAGGGTGCCCGCTCCCTGTGGCCATGAAGGTCACAGTAGCCCTAAACATTTACACCATGGGATCGTTCCAGGGATCAGTAGGTGACCTGTGTGGCAATTAAGTTACCCACCTACAAATGTATCCATGAGGTCTACGTTCGGGTGGCATTGATGTTGCCATGTCACCCTGTTCTACCCGCTGCCCCTGAGATCTGACAGTATCAGGAAGAGAGGATTGAGAAGGGCTGGTCACTCCCAGGATCTCCTCAGTGGAAGGCCTCAGAATTTGCTTCAGGGCTTCCTCCTCCCTTCGGGTCCTTGTGAGCCCCTGGGTTACTCCTTGGGAGAGGGGCAGCTGGAGTGAGCTCCAGAAGCCTGAACGTCATTTTCCGCTGCCAGTCCTGGAGGTCTGCCAGTGTCTGCACCATGATGTCAAACCCCACCGCGCAGCCATGGTCCTCAGGGACTGAGTCATACTTCAGGGCTCTCTAGTCATGGCTCCAACATCTGATAACCTCTCCTGGTATTCTTGGTTTTGAATTTCCATCTCAAGTAGCTGAGAACGTACGTATTGAGAGGCGCGTTACCTGGCTGGGGTACAGCTGAGTTCTGGGATACAGCAGACCTCCGACTGTCCTATCCTTGGGATGTTCTTGTCTCCACCTGATGTGCATCAGAAGCAGTATGCTGCTCACCAGATAGTGGCCCAGAAGCCTGTCTGCTAAGTTCGCCCACCGAGGTGCTTATCTCTACCATGGTGGATGGTACGGGTGATAGCCGTGACACGTCATCCGTATCCTCCTCTGAAATCTCCTCCAAGATGCTGTCGAGTATAGCCGAGAGTTTGGTTGACAGCAAAAGGCTCACCGGTTGTAGTTCCTGCAAGTAACGGGACATTGTTTTAATTCATGGCCTCGTCAAGTGTTTGGACAACAAAACATTGACTTGAGACTGGTCATCTGGATGAGGATGCAATGGCTCTTCATTAATTAATAATAATTCACGACGTCTGACGGCTCCACCCCGCACATGCGCGGTTGCCGTCTTCCCCTCCGCTGCCCCGCAAGACGTGGCGGCTTGATCTTGCTGGGCGGCAGAGGGGAAAGAGTGCGTCGCTTGGAGACGCCGGCCCAACGATCGGTGGGCACCAATCGCTGGCCAGTCCTCTCCCGAGCACGGCCGTGGTGCTCACTCCCCTCTCCGCCCCCCACAAGCCACAAACGAGCATTTGGTCCCCATGTTTACGACGGAAGCGACCAGGTGTGGTTGCCGCCGTCGTGAACCGGTCGGGAACGTCAGGCCGCTTGGCCCATCCGGGCCGGAGAATCGGCGGTCGCCGTGAAAAATGGCGAGCGGCGATTCATCCGAGCGGGGGGTGGGAGAATCGCGGGGGGCGCCAGGGCGGCGTGTCATGTGTCGTCTGGCCCTCCCGCGATTCTCCCACCCGGCGTGGGGAGCAGAGAATCGCGCCCCACGTGCCAAGACTAAATTTTCCAAATGGCATTATATTAATGGCAGTCAGAAAATTGAGGCTCCAAGCTTTGAAGATAGACCAGAGGATTTCACATCAGCCCTTCAGACCGGTGGGATCTCCCATTCCTGCTGATGTGAATTGAGATTTTGATTTTTAATTTAAAGTGCACAATTCATTTTTTTTCCAATTACGAGGCAATGAAGTGTGCCCAATTCACCTACACGGCACATATTTGGTTGGTGGGGGTGAAACCTACACAGACCCGGGGAGAATGTGCAAACTCCACATGAACAGTGACCCAGGCCTGGGATCGAACCCAGGTCCTCGGCGCCGTGAGGCAGCAGTGCTAACCACTGCACCACCGTGCCGCCTGTGAATGGAGATTTCAATGGCTTGCTGGCCCTGCTGCAGGAAATTCCATGGTGGGGTGCTGGAAAAAGTACAACTGAATGATATATTCTCTGAAATGCCATGTGAAAACTTGTATCACTAACTTTCTTTTAGGAGGAGGCATTCGGCCCATTGAGTCTGCCCCAAACCTCCAAGAGAGCACCCCACTTGGGCCCACTTCACCACCTACCCCCGCAACATCACTGAGCCTTCACTTCTTTGGACTGGGAGGTAACCGCAGCACCCGGAGGAAACCCACGCAGAAACAGGGAGAAAGTGAAAACTCCACACACACACACACACACACACACACACAGTCATCCAAGGCCAGAATTGAACCCAGGTGCTGTGAGGCAGCAATGCTAACCAACCATGAAGTATGTGAGGTAATTTGTTCCTCCATTTTGAAAAAAAGTATCCCTGTTCAACATCCTATCAATATAGCGGAGCTAACGATAAGTCTCATCGCACAGATCGCAAAGAGTCGTTCCGTAAATAATAATTTCAATAGAGGGCTAAAATACTTTATTTGGAATAAGGTAGAAGTGCTGTTTTTAAGGGGCTGAGTGAATGTCAGGTCTTCTGACTACATTATGTTTCCTATACCTTCAGCTAAGCCAATCAGTATAAAAGTCACTAGAGGCATGTGTGCTACAAAGCAGCATTCACAAAGTTGTTTTAAAATCTCAGTTCATTAAAGCCATCATTAGCACCTCAACAAGGGGCTCAGCAGCAATACTGCAGGTGTGCTCCCATTGGTTCATCGGTTGTGTTCTATTTTGATGCATTTAAATACCCATGATCCCCACTGAGTAAAATAGCGCATTGCAGCATGCCAGTTGTGTAACTCACAGATATCCAAGGTAACCTGCTGTTTACTAATAATTAGAAAAGGGTTTTTTGTAAGGTGGAATTGTAAGTGAATATGGAATTCTGATGATTTTTCTCAGAGGATTGGTGGTGTGGACATGTCACTGATTAAATAAATGTGTATTCTTTATCTAAGGGTAACTATGACAACATCACAAGCTAAAATTATTTAAACAGTTCTTGACTTTAAAGCAGCAGTAAGAAGCAATCAAGTAAAATCATTCCTCCAGTGAAACTATAATTGACTAGGGAAACTTTTGTCCAGTTTAAAAAAAAAAATCCAAATACATTTGAACATTCAAGGCAGAACTTCATTATAATAAAAGGGAATAGTTGGAAAAAGTCAGTTGCACAAGTTTTCCCTGCACATATAGATCTAGCAATAAACCACTAATATCACACAGACACTTACATCAATGTAAGATCAGGATATTAAATGCAACAACATATGCTGTGTTTCAATCAACTGATGATAGGGGTGGGGGTGGGATTGTAGAGTTTGGAGATTGTTATAAGACATGACAGATGGGAGTTTTTAAACAAATTCAAGTGTTCAAGAGTTTTTTAATGAAAGACATTTGCTTCATGAAAACACATTAGGTTTATGATGTTATAAGAAATGAAAACAATAGTCGAGGATTGCTTATCTTTTCACAACCCTTTAAGAAAGTAATAGGCCCCAATTTTACTCTGAACAGGTGGGTAGTGAGGGGAAATGGCACCGGTTGCTCCAAACTGAAGTTTAAACAATTTGAACTCTTGGCCCTCACGACTCATTGGTTTTCCCAGATGTATTTTGGAATGGACGTCAACGAGAAGCAGCAGAAAGTTGTGTGGCTGAGGTTGCCCACTGCCAAAAGGTAGTCTGTCCTGATGATGTCATTGGGTCTTCATATGAATATTTAAGCAAGTACCTGGTAGGTTTCCTCATTACCAACATAGTGGAACAGGGTCAAGTTTGGAGTGGTTAATTCCTGATAGCCGTCACAGTTAGAGAATCACGATCTCCAAAGCACACAGAACAACCCACGACCCCTCTTCCCCAGCCTGAAAGCTCTATGGGAGGGTCCCCAGACCCCGCTGCAACACCCCCACACAGGGCACTGCCAGTCCAATCATGCATGTGCACAAAATGCCAGCTTAGCACTTTGGCAGTGCCAGGCTGCAGCACTGCCAGGGTGCCCAGGTGCAGCAGTGCTATCACACCACCCTGCCCAAAGAGCACGCAGCCAGGGGCCTCCAGTCCGCTGGGAAACCCCATTCTGTCTGGTTCAAGGGGTGGGGTGGGGCAGGGTGCCTCACCCCACCCCATCAGAGAATTGCCAGGGGCCGGCGTCAATCCCACCCCCACCGTGTCCCGAAGTGTCCAGCAACAGAGATTCGGGGGCGGGGGGGCGGGGGGGGGGGGGGGGGGAAGCAGGGCAGGGTGCCCCCCGGCCATTCTCCGGCCTGCGATGGGCCGAAGTCCCACCACTGTCATGCTGGTCCTGCCGGCATGGATCAAACAACCTACCTTACCGGCGGGACCAGGCAGTGCGAGCAGGCTCCGGGGTCCTTGGGGGGGGGGGGGGGGTGTGGAGCAATCTGGCCCCAGGGGGGAATCCTGGCCAAGATCTGCAAGGCAAAGGGGAGAAATCCCAAAGCCTCAGGTACCTCTGGAATCTGCACATTAAAGTGAGACTAGTTGTCTCGCTTTAATATGCAGATTTGCCAAAAAGTGATCCCGCTCACAATGGCCAAGATTTAGATCGCAACATCTCATGAGATCGCGTTAGATCTTGCAAGGCACTGCGAACCAGGTAGATCCCAGGAGCGGGGTCTCCAGGCTTTTATCAGCTACAGTGCACCGCGGCGTGCTGACTTTCAGCAGCAGTGTGGCAACTGGATCGAGCCCCCTGTCTCCATAAAGTAGCTATTGATCTTCAGAATCCTTCCACCTACCTCTCTACAGTAGGGGACAGGTCAAACAATATGCTTGCTGATCAGCTAATATAATGGTGGCTTGGAATATGGTGGGTCGGGCTCAGTAATGATCATGTCTGGGATATTAACCCTTTTATCCTACCCTTTCCTATCTGACAGGCAAATGGGGACAGTTAAAATCAAGGACATTCAGGATATGAGTAGAAGGTAGGGGAATGGGACTAAGTGCATTGCCATTCAGACAGCCAGTACAGACATGATGGGCCGAATTGGCGTCCTTCTGTGCGTTAAAAATCCTGCCATTCTGGATATTGTCAGGGTGGGGTTTTAGTGTTACCTGATGTGAAATTAGAAAACCTCTTCCTTGATAAGCAGCAAATTATCAAAGGGTAATATTCTTAAACTTAAAAGTTAACAACCTTCTGCCACCAATATTTACAATATGCTCTAGATTCAAGTGCTTTGGGCAATCATCAGTTGTACCCACAACCTAGTCATTCCCAGGATGCTAAATATTGCACCTATGCACACTTACCCAAATCAAATTCAAACTTGTTTCAATGCAAATTCTGTTCAGCGCATAAAATCCCCTTTGTTGGACCGTCAGTGGGTGCAGAAGGAAATCTATAATTAAACAAAAGAGTTTGGATTTTCCCTCCTCTCCAAATATTTTATTTCTGCTTTTCAGTTCAATCTTTCCCCTCCTTTCCTGAAAATGCTAAATCTTGTTGAATAATGAAGGTCAAATTTATCCCCAACCTTGGGTGTATACTGGAAATGGGTCACCTTGACCAAAAGGATTTTCCATTTATTAACATGTATTTACTCACAGTTATTTTATTTATTTTACTTTGCTCAGTCCTTGATACAATCCCAGCAGTCAGAACAGCAATGTTCTGTTGGTTAAGAAAAAGGATTATTACTGTCTCGGAGTCTCACTGCAGCCCTTACACATGATTACATTTCAAATTAATTGGGTTATTGGCACGTGACATTGCAAAGGTGAAAGATGCACCATTACAATTGGCAAGTAGTGAGATCAACCAGCGCTCAGCAGGGCCTTGTACTGCAGTACTATTGTCGATTGTGTGCTTCTCATACTCATTAAAGGAAACAAGCTAGTTATTCCCACTCCCCAATCATAACGCTGAACAGTATGTCCTGATTATGCTTCCTTCAGAAGCTATTTAAATGTTATTACTGTCCCACATGCATATCAGGCAGAGAGATCTCTAATTGGGTGGTTACTGCAGCAACCGTGTAGGGCGTGAGGCTGAAAATAAGATGCAATTCAGCTTGTGAACGTTAATGTACTTGAAAATGTGTAACCTATGCAAGAACATAGGCACTTATCAGGAATCCAGAGCTAAAAATGGAACATTAACAACAACTGATGAATATAGATGGTTAGGAATTTTCAATGCCTTTAGACTTATCAAAAAATATTTATTTGCAAGATGCTCATTTAACTAAAAGCTGGATTCACATGCAATTCATAATATGCAAGTGTGGTTGTCCTTTTAGTAATCGGAGAAAAGCTGTAATGGTAATCGTGGAAGGTCTATTTGAGTTTAATTACAACGTTGGTAAAATTTCACAGATTGTTCTGCTTAATCCTTCATTTTCTGACCAATCCTATTGTGCATGGGGCCTGAAACTATTTTTGACGGAAGAAAGATAATTGTTACTTAGAAATCAGGGCACAAATTAAAGCACGATTATTTGCTGCTTATTCTCAGAATTCTGGTCTTTATATGTTTTTCTTTGATCTCTTTTTCATTTTGTATTTCTGCTCAGCAAACAACTCCCGTCCTGAATTCATACTGAGATAATAATATTGACCACTGGATTCTGTGGGGTAGGATTGGTTTGTACTGGTCTGCTGGCAAGAAATCGGCATACTGCATGATCTTTGTGCCAGAACAGGTCAACCAAGACCTGATTGAAATTGAGCCTCAGGTCTCATTTTGGTGATACCAGCCGGCTGCAGACACCTGTTGTGTGTCCCTAGATATTTCTCCAACAAAGTATGAAATTAGCTTGGGTGCAAGCAGAAGTGTCCAAGAAGTTCCATCTATTTGGGGCAATTGAGGCAATTCAGTTCTATATTATGGAATATAAGAGCAGGGAGTTTATGATGGAGCTGTATAAAATATTGTTAGGCCACAGCTAGATATCTCTTTTATCTATGGTGGGGTGGGGGGGGGTGGTGGGGGGGGGGGGTGGTGGGGTGGTGGGGTGGGGTGGTGGGGTGGGGGTGGGGGGGGGGGTGTGGGGGGGTGGTGGGGTGGGGGGGTGGGGTGGGGTGGGGGGGTGGGGTGGGTGAGTGGGGGGTTGGGGGGGTGGGGGGTGGGGGGGTGGGGTGGGGGGTTGGGGGTGGGGGGGTGGGGGGTGGGGGGGGGCGACACTGCAAAGAAGGAAAATCAAAGGGGGCTTGGCTTTACCGAGCCTACAATACTACCACTGGTCAGCCACGGCAGAATGAGTGAGAGGATGGATGCACGAACCCGACACAGATTGGGTACAAATGGAGGAGGCCTCCTGTAAAGGAATGACCCTCCAGGCCCTGGCCGCAACAGCACTCCCATCCTCCTCAACAAGATACACAACAAGCCCAGTGGTAGCGGCCACTCTGAGAACATGGGCCCAATTCAGACAGCACTTCAGATTAACTAAAATGACCCCCATGGCCCTCACCTGCGGCAATCACAGATTCCCCCAGGCATGCTAGAAATCACCTTCAAAATATGGAGGCGGGATGGGAGGCACATTGACAGGCACTTTTATGTAGGGCACAGACTGGAGACACTGGACGAACTGACGAAGAAACTAACAAAAGGACAGGAAATTAGACACCTCCAAATAAAGTACTTCCTCCGCAAAGAGACAGTAGGGTACACCGAGGCCCCAGAAACCACACTATTAGAGGACCTGATAGGCACAAGCAGCAAGGAGGGGGGACTATGTGGGAAAATATACAGACAGTTACTGGACAGAGCTCAGACACCACTGGATCAGACCAGACAAAAATGGGAGGACGAACTGGTGACAGAGGTAGGATGGGGTCTCTGGAGCGAAGCACTGAGCAGGGTGAGCTCCACTTCCTCCTGTGCAAGGCTAAGCCTAATGCAGCTCAAAGTGGTGCACAGAGCGCACCTGACCAGAACCCGAATGGCAGGTTCTTCCCGGAGGTGGAGGACAAATGTGAACAGTGCCAGAGGGGCCCAGCCAACCACACCCACATGTTCTGGGCATGCCCCAAACCTGCTGGGTCTGGACAGCCTTCTCCGAGACAAGGTCCAAGGTTGTGGGGGTGAGGGTGAAGCCATGCCCGATAGTGGCAGTCTTTGGTGTATCAGAGCAGCCAGAGTTACACATGGGGAAGGGGGCCAACGCCCTTGCTTTCGCTTCCCTAATCGCGCGCTGGAGAATCCTGCTCGGCTGATGATCGGCAGCACCACCCACAGCTGCAGACTGGCTCACTGACCTCTCGGAATTTCTCCACCTGGAGAAGATCAATATGCGATCCGAGGGTCGTATAAAACGCTCGTTAGGCCACAATTGGAGTACTCTGTTCAGTTCTGGTCACTATAGGAAGGATATGATTGCACTTTAATAATGATGCAGAGGAGATTGACCAGGATATGCTGGGGCTGGTTGGGCTGTGGTTGTTCACCTTAGAGCAGAGAAGGCTCAGGGGAAAATGATTGAGGTGTACAGAATTAAGAAGGACATAGATAGCATATGTAGGAAGAAACTTTTCTTCTTAGTAGAAGGGTCAATAACCAGGGGCCTAGATTTAAGGAAATGGGCAGGAGATTTAGAGGGGATTTGAGGAAAATCTTTTTCACTGAGACGGTAGTGAGAATCTGCAACTCGCAACGGGTGGTGGAGGCAGAGACCCTCAACATTTAAGAAGCATTTAGGTGATCACTTAAAATGGCTTAGCGTAGCAGGCCAACTATTGGAAAATGGGATTAGAATAGATAGGTGCTTGATGGTCGGCACAGACATGGTGGGCTGAAGGGCCTCTTTCTGTGCTATAAAGCTCAGACTCTAATAGTTCCGATTTTTAAAAACTTATCTTTTTGGTGCTTTTCACTAGAGGTCCCTTTTAAGGATGACTAGTTTAGCCTTCAATAGATCAAGTGGGACTGGTCCAATGGAAACAAATTCCAAGAATTAGTCCTGAAACAAAGAATAGTGGGCGAGATTCTCCGCACTCCCGACAGTGCGTAGAATAGCGTGGCTCGTAAAATTTTACGGCCACGCTGTTCCGACGCCCTCCCGCTATTCTCCCCCCCCCCCCCCCCCCCACGCCCAACTCCCGACACGAATCGCTGCGGCCGTTTTTTTACGGCCGGCAGCGATTCACAGCTGATAGATGGGCCGAGTTCCCAGCCCTTTACGGCTGTTTTTACGAACGGCAAACACACCTGGTCTGGCCGTTCGTAAAAACGGCCATAAACACTCGCATTTTATAACCATGGCACCGATTGGCACGGCAGTACCACGGCCGTGCCAAGTGTGCCATGGGCCCGCAATCGGTGCCCACCGATCGCGGGCAGCGGGCCCGATGCCCGTGCACTATTTGTCCTTCCGCCGCCCCGCAGTATCCATTCGCATCCCGGCCCACGCATGCGCAGGTTTCGCGCAAATACGCGATGACGTCATCCGCGCATGCACTTGTTGGAGTCTTCCAATCCGCGCATGCGCGGCTGACTTCATATGACGCGTCAGCCGGCGCTAACTCCGGCAAGCGGGCTTAACGAATATCGTTAAGCCCGTGATGCCGGAGCTTACGGCGTCGGGCTGCTAGCCCCGACCGGGGACCAGAATCGGTTCCCGGTCGGGAAGGGGGGGGGCTGGCGTCAAACCCGCCCGGATTTGACGCCAGCCTTACTATTTCTCCCCATATGGGAGAATCTCGCCCAGACTCTTTGTTAACATACTCAAGTAGCATCTCGCCCCTTTTTTGCTGACACGAACAACACCTCCAGTGCACAGAGTACAAATAAGATATGCATTCAATGCTGTGCTAGCATGGGCAATTGACCACCCAAATTGAATCTCCGTTCCTGTTTTTTTTTTGTTCCTGTTATCCATCCAGAAAATGGGGGAAACAAAGTCCAATAAATTCCTAGTTTCCCTTTTATTGATATTGCTCTACACCTTTATTGTCCAAAAGTAATTACCTTTAAAATCCTTGCCCAAGATGAGTTGTACTCAAGTATTTTTTGATTCATTCAAGGGATCTGTTGGCTGGGCCAGCATTTATTGCCCAACCCTAATTGCATTTGAGAAGGTAGTGGTAGGTTGCTTTCTTGAACCCCTACAATCCCTGTGCTTGAGGTACACCCACAGTGCTGTTAGTAAGAGAGTTCTGGATTTTGATTCAGTGATATATTTCCAGAACAGGATAGAGAGGAGCATACAGGAGGTGGTGTTTCCAGGTATTTGCTGCCCTGTCCTTCTGATAGGGCTATTCTACGGGCCTCACGGCACCGAGGTCCCAGGTTCGATCCCGGCTCTGAGTCACTGTCCGTGTGCAGCTTGCACATTCTCCCTGTATCCACCATCTACAAGGCACTAGACAGGAGTGTGATTATAGAACATAGAACATAGAACAGTATAGCACAGAACAGGCCCTTCGGCCCTCGATGTTGTGAGCCTTGTCCAAAACTAAGATCAAGCTATCCCACTCCCTGTCATTCTGGTCTGCTCCTTGTGCCTATCCAATAACCGCTTGAATGTTCCTAAAGTGTCCAACTCCACTATCACAGCAGGCAGTCCATTCCACACTCTAACCACTCTCTGAGTAAAGAACCTACCTCAGACATCCCTCCTATATCTCCCACCCTGAATCTTATAATTATGCCCCCTTGTAACAGCTACATCCACCCGAGGAAATAGTCTCTGAACGTCCACTCTATCTATCCCCTTTATCATCTTATAAACCTCTATTAAGTCGCATCTCATCATCCTCCGCTCCAAGAGAAAGCCCTAGCTCCCTCAACCTTTCCTCATAAAACCTATCCTCCAAACCAGGCAGCATCCTGGTAAATCTCCTTTTCACCCTTTCCAATGCTTCCACATCCTTCCTATAGTGAGGTGACCAGAACTGCACACAATACTCCAAATGTGGTCTCACCATGGTCATATACAGTTGCAGCATAACCCCATGGCTCTTAAACTCAAGCCCCTTGTTAATAAATGCTTACACTCTCTAGGTCTTCTTCATGGCTCTATCCACTTGAGTGGCAGCCTTCAGAGATCTGTGGACATGAACCCCAAGATCTCTCTGTTCTTCCACATTCCTCAGAACCCTACCATTGACCCTGTAATCCACATTCAAATTTTTCCTACCAAAATGAATCACCTCGCACTTATCAGGGTTAAATTCCATCTGCCATTTTTCAGCCCAGCTCTGCAACCTATCAACGTCTCTTTGCAGCCTACAACAGCCCTCCACCACCCCACCAATCTTGGTGTCATCAGCAAATTTACTGACCCACCCTTAAGCCCCCTCCTCCAAGTCATTAATAAAAATCACAAACAGCAGAGGACCCAGCAATGATCCCTGTGGTACACCGCTGGTAACTGGTCTCCAGTCTGAAAATTTTCCATCCTGTCTTCTATGTGATAGCCAGTTACTTATCCAATTGGCCGAATTTCCCTCTATCCCACACCTCCTTACTTTCTTCATGAGCCGACCATGGGGAACCTTATCAAACGCCTTACTAAAATCCATGTATACGACATCAACTGCTCTACCTTCATCTACACACTTAGTTACCGCCTCAAAGAATTCAATCAAATTTGTGAGGCAAGACTTACCCTTCACACATCTGTGTTGACTATCCCGGATTAAGCTGCATCTTTCCAAATGGTCATAAATCCTATCCCTCAGGACCCTTTCCATTAACTTACCGACCACCGAAGTAAGACTAACCGGCCTATAATTACCAGGGTCATTCCTATTCCCTTTCTTGAACGGAGAAACAACATTTGCCACTCTCCAGTCCTTTGGCACTATCCCCGTGGACAGTGAGGACCCAAAGATCAAAGCCAAAGGCTCTGCAACCTCATCCCTTCCCTCCCAAAGAATCCTAGGATATATCCCATCTGGCCCAGGGACTTGTCGGCCCTAAAGTTTTTCAAATTTGCTAATACATCCTTCCTCAGAGCCTGCCTCCTCCAGCCTACCCGCCTGTATCACACTCTTATCCTCAAAAACATGGCCCCTCTCCTTGGTGAACACTGAGGAAAAGTATTCATTCAATGCCTCTACTATCTCTTCTGACTCCATGGACAAGTTCCCACTACTGTCCTTGACCGACCCTAACCTCACCTTGGTCATTCTTTTACTTCTCACATAATTGATTGAATGATTGAATGATAATAAATGATTGAATACAATCCGCTTGCTTGGGTGAGTGCAGCTCCAACAACACGCAAGAAACGTGACACCATCCAGGACAAATCAGCCCACTTGATTATTGCCCAATCAACTACCTTCAACATGCACTCCCACCACCGATGTGCAGTGGTAGCCGTGTGACCCATCTACAAAATGCACTGCAGGAACTCCCCAAGGCTTCTTCGACAGCACCTACCAAAGCCATGTCCTCTACCGTCTAGAAGGACAAGGGCAGCAGACACATTGGAATATCAACACCTGCAAGTTCCCCTCGAACGCACAAGCCATCCTGACTTGGAACTATACCGCCATTCCTTCACTGTCGCTGAGTCAAAACCCTGGAACTCCCTCCCTAACAGCCTGATGGGTGTACCGACACCGAGAGATTACAGCGATTTCAAGAAGGCAGCTCACTACTACCTTCTCATGGGCAATTAGGGATGGGCAGATGGCCTAGCCAGCAGCACCCACATCATGTGAAAGAATTTTAAAAACTTGTCGAAGTTCATCATCTCTAGATTTCTGAAAACTTACCAGGAACTTTGGCTGCATTGGCATTCCCAATATATTTTAAAATGCTCATGTTTTCTGAATAGATTACTTCCAATTGTAATGCTATATTTTTTCTGGACAAATGAAAAAGGAACAGAAACGTAGTATTAAACATCAAGGGAATGAAAAAATGTCAGCAGATACCCCATAGCATTGCTTACAGGTACTCTGGGATCTCGAACATGCTGTGATATTTAGCTGCTAGCCTAGCCTTTGCATTTAAGGTCATCCTTAAATTCCTCTTCTGGGACATCCCTAAATATGAATTTCAGGTAACTCCCCCCAGTTGTAAACTCTCACAGTTAATTGGAGGGAAAAAAATTACTTTTACATTTCTGCCTCCAGATCAGAAAAGCTTATCATTTCCAATGAACAGTTATTGACTCGGTCTGTTTTTCCACACAGCTGCCTGACCTCCAGCATTTCTGCAGTGCCAGTGACCCAGTTCAATTCCGTCCTTGGGTGAGGGTGACTGTTTGTGTGTTTACACTATCCCCCCCCTGTATGCGTGGGTTTCCTCCGGGTGCTGGCACCTTCCTGTGGCAAATGGTGCCAGCTACATGAAGGAAACCTCCGAGTGGCTTGCCTGGGATTAGAGTAGGAGGCTCCTTGGCACACAGTGGGAGCAGCCAGCAGGAGATGATGCCATGACCCCAATGCACACATAAAAATCTATTCGAAGCTCAGTCTTCCAATGGCAGCTCCAAATGCAGGTGGTCTTGCGTTTTCTCCTTACTGCCTCGGCAGCAGACACCTCTCTAGGATGCCTCCAGAGCCTCAGCCTCTCTACTTGAGCTGGCAATATGAAATGGCTGCTTGCTAGCTTTACATTGCTTGCTGGCGGAGATACCCAGTAAGTCCTGCCTCGCGCCCAAGCAGGCTGGCCAGCTGAGAGTTACCTTGACAATGCGACTTACTCTGCTTCAATAAAATTTCACCTTGAGTGTGGGGTGGCAAAATCCAGCTACTGAAGATCTGAATCTTGGTACAATTAGCATCATTTGACTCCCAAAATGTCATTTGTGCTGCTTGGACACTGTTTTGAAAATGTTTGCATTGATGTTTTTCATTTTATGCACTATATAATGAACAAAGATGTGTGGATCGGATACAATTTACAATTAGAATCATCCCCCATTTTGTTATTTTAAGATCATTTATTGGATCACATATTTTACACAAGATGATTGACATCTATTTACATATGTACAGCTCTTTCCCCTCCCCAAACTCCATCAATTAGCTCCGCTTCTTCTCTCCACACCCCAGCTTTAGATGTTTCTTTGGGGTCTTGCTCTCGCTACCTCTTGTCTGCTCTGGCTGTTCCCAACCCCCAACCCCCCCCCCCCCCACCCCCCTCCCTTCCCTCCCTACCTGTTCCTTGTTGTCTTGTTATCGCATGTGTGCCCCCCCCCCCCCCACCTTGCTCTTTTGGCTTACAACAAACCGGTCCTGTAACACGATGGTGGAAGCCCTCCTCTGACTCTCTGATGCCGAATTTGGTTTTCTCCAGGTGGAGAAATTCCGACAGATTTGCTAGCCAGTTTGCAGCTTTGGGTGCTCCTGCTGACCGCCAGCTGAGCAGGATTCTTCAGTGGGTGATTAGGGAAGCAAAGGCAACTTCCTCCGCCAGTCGGGGCAGGTTCTGCTTGTGGATCCGTGTCCAGTCGTGGGCAATCTGGATCCCCAGGTAGCGGAATTTGCTTTAGGCTAGTTTGAATGGTAGACCCTCCAGCTCTGCCCCTCCCCCTTTCGGGTTCACAGCGAAGACTTCACTCTTGCTCCAGTTGAGCTTGTAGCCCGAGAAGACTCCAAACTCTCTCGAGAGCTTCAAGATCCCTTCCATGCTGCTTTGCGGGTCCAAGATGTAGAGGAGCAGGTCATGTGTGTAGAGTGTGTTTCTGTGCTCTTGGTCTCCTCTTCAGATTCCCTTCCAGCATTTCACCACTCTGAGGGTGATCGTCAATGGCTCGATTGCCAGGATAAATAGGAGCAGGGACAGCAGGCATCCCTGCTTTGTACAAATGTACAGCAGCAAATATTCCGAGCTGATGTTGTTGGTCCGTACGGTCACTTTGGGGGCGTTGTACAGGAATTTCACCCATGAGGGAAACCAGTCCATAGCCCAAACCGCTCTAGTACCTCAGTGAGGTATTCCTACTCGACTCATTCGAAGGCCTTCTCTGCGTCCAGCGAGACGATCACCTCTGGTGTTCTCTCCATAGATGGGATCATTATCACATTTAGCAGTTGCCTGATGTTCGCTGTTAGCTGTCTACCCTTGACCACACCCATCTGGTCTTCTGTGACCATCTCTGGTACACAGTTCTCCAGTCCCTTAGCCAGGATTTTTGTGAATATTTTCACATCCACATTGAGCAGCTCGATGGGTCTTTATGATTTGCATTCCGTTGGGTCTTTGTCTTTCTTAGTTATCAGTGATATGGTGGCTTGTGTTAGCGTTCAAGACAATGTGCCACTCTGTCTACCTCCAGAATGCAACATGCCCCTCTGTCTACCTCCAGAATGTAGTCGATCAGTTGTTGCCTAGCCGCCCTCTCTTCCCTGTCTCTGCGTGCCTTGTAGGCCAGTTATTTTCAAAGTCAGGGTCGCGACCCACAGGTGGGTCACGGGAAAGTGTCTGGGGATTGTGGGAAGCAGTGCCCAATAACTCCAGCAGGCTTTTAAAAATGACGCCCGCAACGGGCTTTCAGAATGCCGGCCATGCCGCGCATGCATGCCCGCTCAGTGCGCAGGCCAGGAGCCCAGTGGGAAACACCGCCTCCTCCTGCTGTCAGCACACTGACCCAGGAGAAGAGGCCTCTCGCGAGATTCAACAGCCTCTTTGCGTCACCAGTCGGGCACGACGAGGCCGGTAAATCACGTTCATTGTCTCTAATCATCGACTTCCCAGGGAATCACCAGAAATCATAACATAAACCCATAAGCCCTCGCTTTGCAAACATATACAGGTTGTAAAAGAAAGATGATCACACATTTATAACATCATAATTGCAGCTCCTGCAGCCACAATGTCTGTCTTTCTTTTAAACCAGGATCTATTTAAAAATGATGTGGAGATGCCGGCGTTGGACTGGGGTGAGCACAGTAAGAAGTCTTACAACACCAGGTTAAAGTCCAACAGGTTTGTTTCAAACACGAGCTTTCGGAGCACGGCTCCTTCTTCAGGTGAAGAAGGAGCCGTGCTCCGAAAGCTCGTGTTTGAAACAAACCTGTTGGACTTTAACCTGGTGTTGTAAGACTTCTTACTATTTAAAAATGTTACTGCAGAAATATTACTGCAGCAGATACATACACGGCCTAACCCAGGCTTTCAAAACATTACTGCAACAAATACATATAATACGATATATATTGCAATTTTTTACATTCATCACACCCACAACCAACATTAATCAAAAGGACTGGTAACTACTTACAGGTTCTGCGCTGATTGTTTATGATGCCTCTTTCTGCAATTTCAAAAATGCTTTATGGTTTCTAGAATTGATTGAAGTTGTCGAAGTCTAAAAGTAGTGCTGACTGACTTTGTTTCGACTTCAAGGATTCTGTGCAAACCATTCGCTCCTAGAAATGGTTGCGTAGCATGCATCCTTTTGGAGTATAGGATGAGAGAGAATAAACAGAGGTGATTCAGAGCAGGACAAACTGCTGGAAAAGGGTGGAGGATGGCTCAAAGGCTCTCAGCCGGAGGAGAGGGAAGTATACAAATGGTTTGGTGCATTCTGCTTGGATGACTAGACTGTTGTTGAACAGTGAATAATGTGAGCAAGCTGATTGATGTGAGTACCAGATTTGCAGAAATGCTAAATGTGAGGCTGAGATGAAGCTATGAATGTGAGGTACAAGTCATGATTGATCCAGGATATTGGTAGGTGAATGATGGGGCCGTGATGCATTGAGCACTGTGTGAGGTTAGTGGTGCAATTGGTTGGGTTTGGTATTTGAAGATGAATTCACTTGAGCATTCAAGTGAAGTTATTGAATTGTTTTCAGCAGTGTCCATGTTCTTTGGACTTGGCTGCTTGCATTGACCATCACGTCTATCTGCTCCCACTTCCTTTGCTCAGTTTGCCAGCAAGGCTTCCTGAAGCACTGTGGGGAAAGAACTTCTCTCCTCCCCACCACCTCCATAGGATCCAGAGAAGCATCAGAGAATCTTGCAGTGCACTCTCCCTTATTGCACCACAATTCACTCATCTCTGACCAGAACGCACCTGCCCTTTAAAAAGTGCAGGCTGGCATTAGATAATGCAGTCTAGCTTTAAATGGTGCTAGCCACTCACACATTTACGTCTCCTGCTGAGCCACTCAACAGGAGTTTAATGCTGGCTGCATGCAGCAATTATACAAATCAGCGGACAGCGCAAAGTTAGTGAGCCAATACCACATCATCATTTCTGCTACTGTTTTCAGTGGCTATCGACTTTAGTCGCCCAAGAAGTGTGATATCTGGAATCCAGTAAATATTTGTATAGTAAATGAATGAGCTATTGTAATGAAGCAAAAAGCCCAGATTATGAATGAACCTGGTTAACATTAAAATCTTTCAGGCTCCCTGACCATTAAATGACTTGCTCAAAGAACTCATTGAGAATGAACTCACTGAGAAAGAAAGGCCTGGCAGATTTGCCAGCAACCAGTTTGTGCTACTGCTGCGGGCAACATCATTTCACCCCCATTGTCTTTTTGTTACAGGATAATACTTTGTTGTTGTATTCACCTGCATTGGGAAACAATCCTTTTATCTTGTCAAGTTTAGTTTAGCTCACTGGGCTAATCGCTGGCTTTTAAAGCAGACCAAGCAGTCCAGCAGCACGGTTTGATTCCCGTACCAGCCTCCCCGGACAGGCGCCGGAATGTGGCGACTAGGGGCTTTTCACAGTAACTTCATTGAAGCCTACTCGTGACAATAAGCGATTTTCATCTTTTCATTTTTCAAGAGCATCTTACTTCCCACAGACACACCATTGTTCTGCAAGTTTGAGAGAGGGCACTTGAGCAACTTTGGAACAACTTTATGAATAGATATTGTTGCTTCAAAATTCTTTATTAAATATACATCAAAGCTCCCGAGTGATAGTCACAGTACAGGAACATTTCATTCTCAATGTCAAATTTGATAAGTTAGCTGATTGTTTCAGTCCCTCAAATGAGAGGATAAGAGTAGAGCAGAGAAGGAGGTCCTGATCATGATCAGAGTCCAGTGACTGCTCCTGAATTGGGCATATGTGAGAGCATTGGCTAAAGCTTAACTGTCTGTAATGTGCTCCATCAATCCATTGGGTGGGATTTCCTCCGATATCGGCAAATGCCGATGTTGGCCAGGAAAAGCGGCCTACCGCTGACTGGGGGTAAGTTCGCTTCCTGCTTTTACATTGATGTGAAACACAACTTTGGCCTTCTTGTGATATTTTCCACTCACCTGACCAAACGAGCGGAAAATCTCAGCCTTTGTCTCGAGTGACGCATGATGAATGGTCACATAATCATACCCCAGGATGCATCAATACTTTCAGGTTAGCGACAGAATTAGAAGAGTTTTGTTCAGAACTAAATAGGATGAAATTTTACCTGCCAATATTAGTTTAAAAAAAAGATATGAATCCAAAGCAGGTTATACAACAATTGTTTTGCTCTTTCTTTGCTCCTGCATTTCATTTTCTCAGAGGATTATTAAACTTCCTCAGCCTTAGATGATGTCATCAGAGCGAGCTGACAGCACTGAAAACAGCTGAGGTACTGTGAAATGGAAGACATTCTCCCAGATTTCAGGAAACAATCTTATCTCTCTCAGTCAGTCAATTTTCAGCTCCAAATCCGTCAGGAACAGCTGTTGTGGATTTATCTATTCTAACCAGCTGTTCTCTGGTGGAACCATTGACAGCCACAATCATGCAGAAATTCCTGATACAAATACCAAAAAAAAAATCAAACATACAATAGCTCTGCTAGCGCAATTTTAAAATCATAGAATGAATTGTGAGATTACACTATTTATATGAAAGAAGCTGACATTTCTAACTACTTTCATGTATCTCTTGTTAATGGAGCAGCATCTAGTTCTGGTAGCTTGAGAGTGCTGCTGGTTGCCTAGGTTTAACGTGGTGCTCTTTATCAAAGAAAATGGAGGGTCTCACTTGAAACATTGGTGCACATTATCTCTTTCAGATGTTGACTGGCCAGCTAAGTATTTACAATATTTTCCATTTTTAGTTCAGAACTTCACCATACATGGAGTTGCTGTTTTATAGTCAAAATTGTGATAGAATTTATCATAGATTTACCAGGCAGGAGATGGCCATTCGGCCCATTGAGTCTGCACCAGCCCTTGGAAAGATAGTCACCATGAAATCCAATAGGGAATTCAGAAGAAACTTCCAAACTAAATAGGATCATTTTCACTCTTCTCTGCATCTTCACCAGTGCTTTGATACCCTTCCTCTAATAATGACAACCAGAACTGCACAAGGTATTCAGAAATGTGGTCTGACCAAGTTTCAATACAGGTTTAGTATAACTTCCCTACTTTTTAATTCTATCCAGAAAGAAACCCTATTGTTTAGTTTTCTTATTGCCTTGTTAACATGGCACAACTTTTAGTGATTGTTGTATTTGTAATCTGAGATGACATTTTTCCTCTACCCCATCTTGATTTGCAAGAAATAAGTGACTTCCCTATTTTCAACCAAACTGTACTGACTCACATGTTCCTGTGGTGATATTCATTTGCCCATTCTGCGGGTTTTTTAACGACTTTGTTGCATTCCGACTCCGTATTGACTATTCCCCTAATTTGCCAAATTTAGAAATTGTGGTTTTAATTTCAATGTCCAAATTGTTCATGGGAATTATGAACAGCAGTGATCCCACCATTGAACATGGTGGAACACCGTTTCCCACCTACTGCTACGCTGAATAATATACCTTATTCCCACTCTTTACTTTCTGTTTTGAAACCAGCTAGTAATCCATTTTTCCACTTCCACTAGCTCCACATTCTCTGACTTTATCATTATGGAGCACCTTATCACAGGTCTTTTGAAAGTCTAGATTAATTACGTCTACATCTACTGCATTGCTGCAGTCTACTCTTCTGTTACCACCTCAAAAAATGCAATAAGGTTGGTGAAGCATGATCTTCCATTTTGAAATCCATGTTGACTATTCATTATTAAGTTATTATTCTCGATATTATTCATACTTTTCCTTGAAATATCCATTATTTAGAGTAAATAACAAATTAGCTCCTCTGGACCCTTTCCAAGGGGAGCACATCTTTCCTTAGATATGGGGCCCAAAACCATTCACAATACTCCAAATGGGGTCTGACCATAATTATAAATGAAAGAGAAAAATTTTGGAAGTATTCAGCAGCTCAGGCTGCATCAGTTGAAAGAGATAAACGGATTAACAGCCATATTTAAGTCTCCTTGTGTCCATTTAAAAAGGAAGGTCATCTTTTTACACAAAATCTATAATATCACAACTCTATGTTCAAGACAATGGAATGAAAATCCTTATGATTTTAGTAGTTCGTCTTCTGTTGTGTGTGTAGTTGATGCCTAGACCATAAGACATAGGAGCAGAATTAGGCCACTTGGTTCATCACATCTACTCTGCCATTCAATCATGGCTGATATTTTTCTCATCCCCATTCTCCTGCCTTCTCCCCATAACCCCTGATCCCCTTATTAATCAAGAACCTATCTATCTCTGTCTTAAATGCACTCAGGGAATTGGCCTTCACAGCCTTCTGCGGCAAAGAGTTCCACAGATTCACCACCCTCTGGCTGAAGAAATTCCTCATCTCTGTTTTAAAGGATCATCCCTACAATCTGAGGTTGTGTCCTCTGCTTCTTGTTTTTCCGAAAAGTAGAAATATCCTCTCCATGTCCACTCTATCCAGGCCTCACAGTATCCCGTAAGTTTCAATAAGATCCCCCCTCATCCTTCTAAACTCCAACGAGTACAGACCCAGAGTCCTCAACCATTCCTCATATGACAAGCTCTTTGTTCCAGGAATGAGTCTTGTGAACCTCCCCTGGACCCTTTCGAAGGTGAGCAAATCCTTCCTTATACGGGGCCCACAACTGCTCACAATACTCCAGATGGGGTCTGACCAGAGCCTTATGTTGTGTTCTTTGTATTGTTCCTCAGGATGCTGAATGTTGTAATGTTAACAAAGAACAGCAAGCAACATTTAGCAAATAAAGCTAATTTATTACATTACACTTAATTAGATTTGAACATTTGCTAAGGAATTCGAAAAGTAAAGAATACACTGCACTTTTACAATACTAAACTATGCTATCAGCTAAATGATCTCACATCTACTCAGTCTGGCTCCCTTTCACTCTCTCTCTCTCTCTCTCCCACTCTTTCCTGTCTCTCTGAGAAGTCAAGGAGGCATGTGATAAAAGCAAATTATTGCGGTGCTGGAATCTGAAATGAAAGAGAAAAGGCTGGAAAATCTCAGTCGGTCTGGCAGCATCTGGAGGGAGAGAAAAGAGCTAACGTTTCGAGTCCGATGACTCTTTGTCAAAGCTAACAGACAAAGTGGGAAAGATTTATGCTGTGGAGTGAGAATGAAAGATGAGTCATAGCCACGGAAACCCAGGGAAACCGGGTGCTAATAGCCACAGAAACCAAGGGGAAAGAGTGCTAATGGCAGTCCCCAGAGAGAACATGTGATATCTGGGGCGGGATTCTGCCATACCCGGCGGGGTGGGGATGTCCTGGCGGGACGGAGTGGCGTGAACCACTCTGGCGCGGGCCGCCCCAAAGTTGCTGAATCCTCCGCACCTTTATGGGCTAGGCCCGCCCTGGAGTGGTTGGTGCCCCGCTGGCCGGCATGGAAGGCCTTTGGCGCTGCGCCAGCCGGGATCAAAGGGACTCCACCGGCCGGCGCGGGTCCGTGCATGCGCGGGAGCATCAGCGGCTGCTGACATCATCCCCGCGCATGCGCGCAGAGGGTTTACCTATACCTCGGCCATCGCGGTGGCTTACACAGCCGGCACGTAGGAATAGAGTGCCCCCACGGCACAGGCCCGCCCGCGGATTGGTGGGCCCCGATCACGCCCGTTATATGTATATGGTTGCTCTATAGCACCAACTGGTGACTAGAGTAGTAGCACTACATTAACTCTTTATGCTCCTTACAATATCCACATATTGTTTCACCTTATACAGTCTCAGAAGTACATCCCTGCTCTTGTTTGCACAGCTCCAGGGTCCCAGGTTTCTAATTTTAAGATTGTAAAATGTGTTAAAATCGCCTTTCTTCGCCAACATGGCCTCTGTCACATCTCAAAGGCACTAATGGAGAAGTTTGATATGTTACCTGCTCCCACCTAGAATGATCTGGTCACATAAAAGTTTAATGTGACTGTGACCTTGAAGGTCGCTTTCAGTGCCGTCCTCATCCTAGAGTAAGTCTGCAGGTTCTTTGAAGGAAGTGGCAGAGTTCTGTGTCTGCAATTAGGAACCTTTTGCTCCATATAGACTGTCTAAGAATACCTGCTCACACTCCGTTTCCTTAAGGTGAACAATCGTTTGGCACTGTGCTTCCAGCATTCCTACCTTATCATCCATATGGGATGACTCATCACTACATCCTCTTCACCAAAATTTCTATCAAATCAGTATACAAACAAAAATGAACTGGTCACCCCTTTGGTTTCCCTTGGAACTTGTCTTGAGGGTGCCTTTGCCTGTTGTACACAGAGCACTAACGCAGTGTTCCCCAGTTTCTGCATCCTGGATGGTGGAAGGCTGCTGACTTCCACTGGGGAGAACTTCTCCTGGTCCATCAAATTTGTTCAGACACTGAAATTTTCCACAGTAGCCCTTTTGATAAGTTTTCCTATTTCTACCAAATCATGATTGACAGCACCTTTTACTGTGCCCAATCTATTTCACTTTTTCTGTTCTCACCCTTTCCCCTCCAGAAACATGGTAGAATTTTCCTTATCATCTTGCACCCCACCAGCCTTTGCTTTCCATTAGTAATCCTCTGGTATTTCTGCTACCTCCAGCGTTATGCCATCTTTCTCTTCTCTCCCTTTTCAGCATTCCAAAGGGACTGGTCCCTCCACGACACCCTAGTCCACTCCTCAATCACCCACCTCCCTTAAGGCATCTCCCAGTGCAAGCACAGGAGATGCAACACCTGCCCTGTTCCTCCTCTCTTCTCATTGTTCAAGGCCCCAAACACTCCTTTAAGTGAAACAGTTATCCTCCCTTCCTTCCTTCATAGAATCATAGAATTTACAGTGCAGAAGGAGGCCATTCAGCCCATCAAGTCTGCACCGGCTCTTGGAAAGAGCACCCTACCCAAGGTCAACACCTCCACCCTATCCCCATAACCCAGTAACCCCACCCACACACTAAGGGCAATTTTGGACACTAAGGGCAATTTATCATGGCCAATCCACCTAACCTGCACATCTTTGGACTGTGGGAGGAAACCGGAGCACCCGGAGGAAACCCACGCACACACTGGGAGGATGTGCAGACTCCGCACAGACAGTGACCCAAGCCGGAATCGAACCTGGGACCCTGGAGCTGTGAAGCGATTGTGCTATCCACAATGCTACCGTGCTGCCCTATGATGTGTACCTGTGATACAGGAAACCCTTGTGGAGAATACTGCAGAACCCCACTTGGGCCTCTCTCACAAATCTCCAGGTACAACATGGCCAGCGTTGGGTGCAACGCGATGGGAAAGTCGCACCCGCTAACTGGCCTGCTGAATATTTCCAGCATTTTCTGATTCACTTTAGATTTTCTGTACTCAGTATTTAACCAACCCCAACTATAGCGGTGTGTCATTTCCAATTTACTCTCTTAGCCATCCTACAGGGAAAATATATTTTACAATGGAAAATCAGATAACCAATCTTTTGTGGTAATAAATAGCCCAGTACTTAAATTGCATATAACAAAACTAGATATTCCTGTGATCTTGTTAGTCCGTCATTAATTATAAATATAAACAAGCATTGTCCATGTTGATTAAAAGCTTATTGCAGGAATTGCAGTAATATTCTAGGTTAATCTTTTCTTCCCTATGCCAAAACATTGTCGTTTGGTTACCTCATGTCCAATGTCAAAACCCCCAAGTTTCCCCAAACTTTCCTCATAACTCGGACTTCTGAGACTGAGGATCAGTCTCATGACTGGCTCCTCCTGCAGCACTTGAAACTTTCTCTTGTCTCTTAGCAACATGAAAATCAAGTTAGTCTGACTACAGAATTACAGACCAAGATTTCCAAATGGCTAAAGATATGGGGGACACAGAAGCCAGCGCCTTTGAAAATTGCAATCCTATACATTGTGATATGATCCTGCCAACTCTGGGAAAATCTCAAATATTCAGTTGGCCACCGGAAGCTAGCAGCATGGCTCTTACTGCCAATTACAAACAAAAGAAATAGGAGCACTAGACCAATTGGCCTGTCAAGACTGCTCCTCCATTCAGTATCATCATGCCTGATCTTCAGCTTTGTCTCCACTTTCCCACCTGCTTGCAATATCCCGTGATTCCCTGGGAGAACAAAAATCTCTCCATAATAATATATAAATATATACAATCATGGAGCATCCACAATCCTATGAGGTAGAGAATTTCCAATGACTCACAACCCTGAGTGAAGATGTTTCTCCACGTTTTAGTCCTAAATGATGGTTCCCTTATCCTGAGATTGTGCTCCTAAATTCCCCATGAGCGTAAGCATCCTCTGTGTCTTCCCCGTCAGGCCTATTCTGAATCTCAAATATTGGAAGGAGCTCACCACTCATTCTCCTAAACTCCAGAGAATAAAGACCCAATTTACTCAGACTCTCATCATAGACAACTCTTTAATCTCTTAGATCAATCTAGTGTTATGGGCCAGAGTTCAGAGAACCCCAAAGTGTATCATGGAGTTCATCTGACACACAACTTTTAATAGATCGTGGTATGGGGAGCACACGGCCCACTCGACTGGTGTGGTGCAGCAGAAATGGAGAAGTATTTTTAAAGCAAAACAGTGTTTATTCTATGAACTCAAGTTAACCTTTTTCAAACATACAGTGAACATCATAGCAACCATCAATTCAAATACAACCCCCAAAGAATACAACACTAAGTAATCCTTAATAACTTCCCAAAAAACATCCAGTAGACAAAATAAACACCTTTTAACAGAAGAACATCAGGTTTACATTCACTACTGAGAACATTTATCATTCTGAATTCGCCAAATGATCGAGAGATAGTCTTTTCATGGCAGAGAGAACAGCAGTACACCTGCTTTTTCTGGCTTCAGCTCCAACACTGAAAAACGAAACCAAAAAATCACAGACACACCCAAGCTTTTCTCAAAGTGAAACTAAAAAGCAGAGCCAGAGCTCAGCTCCACCCCCACTTTGACATCACTGCAGTAACATGAGCAGCCAAACGTTTCTTAAAGTGACATTCTCATGATGCTAACGAGCCTTCTCTGTATCACCTCCATGCAAGTAAATCCTTCCTTAAATATGGAGGTCACAACTGGGCACAGTATTACAGGTGTGGTCTTTACAAAGCCCTCTACAATTGCAGTATGACCCTTTTTTACTTTAATGGCCTCATAAGGGTCCTATCTGAAATGGAATGAAATTTTTCCCACTGACCGTAAACAATTTGATATCGACAGCTGTCCGGTTTGCCATGTGGCTTTGCACAACTTCTTCAAAAGCATCCAATGAGCACTGGCACCAGAGCTGACTCAATCATGGCCATTCACAATCGTGTTCCACCTCCTGGAGCTACCTATCGTGTTATTCACCCTGGGGTAACACAGACTGCAACTGGATGCAGTTGTACTGGAAAGCAGACACCAAACTTAGACAATGGTTCAATACGATTTATTTAACTTCTGTAACAATGCACACAGATTGCTGTGGGTTGACACTCTACTACTCTAAGTGTGCTAACTCTGACTAGCTAGACCAGACTAGCTCTGAGCCACGTGTAGAAGGTGCCAAATGATATATACACCCTGACTGTCACTACAGTTGTCACCAGTGGAAAGAGGCGCAGTGCTGATGCCTTGTGTGTTTTACAGTAGGAAGCTCACCTCTAGTGTTCTCTCTGGTGATTGGTTGTGTTCTGTCCTGTGTGTTGATATACAACATATATACAGATATAACTATTTACAGCGAATGGCGAGTGAGTGCATATGTACATGGAAGGTGTCTAGCGGCAGATACAGAACAATATGTACAAAAGAAATATCTACAAGTCTAATCTCTGGGGCTGGCATCGGATCCTTGTCGGTCGCCTGAGAGGTGGAGGTGGGGACGACGGCACCTTGACAGGCGGGATTGCAGCCAGATCGGTGGCCTCATGGAGCGAGGTGTCCGGAGAAGGCATAACGACAGCTGGAAAAGTGAGATTTGGTGGCGGGCAGGCAAGCTTGCGTAGTGCCCTTCTGTTGCGCCTGACAATGGAGCCATCAGCCATGCGAACCACAAACAACCTGGGAGCAGCCTGTCGAACAACAACAGCTGGAGCTGATCAGCCTCCATCAGGTAACTTGATGCGAACACCATCTTCCGGAGATAGCACAGGCAAATCAGGAGCATGTGCATCGTATGTCAGCTTTTGCCGGTTCCTGAGTTGCTGCACCTTTTGCAGCACTGGGAGGTGATCCAGGTCTGGTAGTTGAATGGCCGGAACAGTCGTACGCAGGTCTCGATTCATAAGGAGTTGTGCTGGAGACATACCGGTGGACAGAGGGGTTGCCCTGTACGCCAACAGCGCAAAGTTAAAGTCAGAAGCCAAATGCGCAGCCTTGCAGAGTAGTTGCTTCACAATATGGACCCCTTTTTCGACCTTCCCGTTAAATTGCGCGTAATGCGGGCTTGAGGTAATGTGCTTGAATTGGTACAGCCTGGCAAAGGTGGACCACTCTTGGCTGTGGAAGCAGGGACCGTTGTTGCTAATGACAGTGAGCGGAATACCATGCCTGGCAAATGGCTCCATGCAGGCCTTGATGACTGTCCTTGATGTGAGGTCGGACAGTTTCACCACTTCTGGGTAACTCGAAAAGTAATCGATGATGAGCACATAGTCACACCCATTGGCGTGAAAAAGGTCGATTCCCAACGTAGACCACGGAGAGGTCAAGATCTCGTGTTGCTGGAGTGTTTCTTTGGGCTGAGCACGCTGGAAACGCTGGCAGGTCGCACAATTGAGGACCATGTTGGATATGTCCTGGTTCGTTCCAGGCCAATAGACAGCCTGCTGGGCCCTGCGCCTGCATTTCTCGACACCGAGGTGTCCCTCGTGGATCTGTTTGAGCACTAAGCTCTGGAGGCTGCGAGGAATAACGATACAATCTAGCTTGAGGAGGATCCCCTCGCCGACTGTCAGGTCGTCCTTAACATTAAAGAACTGAGGGCATTGCTCTTTCTGCCAACCATTTGCAAGGTGGTGCATTACACGCTGCAGAAGAGGGTCCTTGGCAGTCTCTTCTCGAATGTTGACCACTCTCTCATCTGAGGCTGGGAGGTTGCTGGCACACAGTTGCACCTGTGCCTCAATTTGGCGGATGAAGTCGACCTGTTCACAGGGCGAGGTGATGGCACGCGACAGGGCATCCTTAACGATTAGCTCCTTGCCAGTGTGTATACCAGCTCGAAATCATATCTGTGGAGTCGAAGGAGAATGCGCTGAAGCCTGGGCGTCATGTCATTCAAGTCCTTATGAATGATATGGACCAAGGGTCTGTGGTCAGTCTCTACTGTGAAGGTTGGTAGACCGTAGACGTAGTCATGGAACTTTACAATGCCAGTTGGGAGGCCCAGGCACTCTTTATCTATCTGAGCATACCTCTGCTCAGTGGGAGCCATGGCCCTTGACACATAGGCCACTGGAGCCCAGGACGAGGAGTCACCCTTCTGGAGGAGCACCGCACCAATGCCATTCTGGCTGGCGTCCGTGGAGATTTTTGTCTCCCTCTCCGTTCAAAAAACGCTAGTACCGGAGCAGTGGTGAGCTTTGCCTTTAACTCGAGCCACTCTGCTTGATGTGTGGGTAGCCACTGGAAGGCAGTTGACTTCTTCACCAGCTGCCTGAGAGCCGTGGTGTGTGATGCGAGGTTGGGAATGAACTTTCCCAAGAAGTTAACCATACCGAGGAAGCGGAGTACCGCCTTCTTGTCCTCCGGGGTCTTCATGGTGTTGATGACCTTGACTTTGTCCGGGTCTGGCTGCACACCCTGCTGGGATATTTGATCGCCCAGAAACTTGATTGATGACATGCCAAAGGAGCACATGGCCTTGTTCAACTTGAGGCCGTTTGCATGGATGCGTCGAAAGACTTGTTTGAGACGCGATATGTGTTCCTCTGGTGTCGTGGACCATATGATTACATCATCTACATAGACACACACACCCTCAATGTCCTCCAGCATCTGTTCCATGATCCTGTGAAAGATTTCAGAGGCTGAAACAATGCCGAACGGCATGCGGTTGTAACAGTACCTTCCGAAAGGTGTATTAAAGAGCTTCCTGCTGAACTCATCCAGTTCTCTCTGCCAGAAACCACGTGACGCATCTAGATTCGTGAAGAATTTGGCGTGTGCCATCTCACTGGCTAGCTCCTCCCGCTTCGGGATCGGGTAGTGTTCCGCATTATGTTCCGGTTAAGATCTTTGGGATCTATACATATGCGCAACTCTCCTGAGGGCTTCTTCACACAGACCATCGAGCTGACCCAGTCAGTCAGTCCGTCACTTTAGAGATTATACCCTGGCCTTGGAGTTCCTGCAGCTGCGCCTTTAAACGTTCCTTCAGAGGAGCCGGCACTCGGCGTGGTGCATGGATCACAGGTGTGGCATCAGGCCTGAGTGTGATTTTGTAGCGGTACGGGAGTGTAGCCATCCCACTGAACACATCCAGGTATTGTGACAGGATTTTGTCAATGTCAGCCTGAAGATTCACATTGGCAGAGGACATGGCATGGACTCGCTGCACGAGATTGAGTAGCTTGCATGCATGGGCACCGAGCAGGGATGCCTTATCAGAGGCTTAACTATTTTAAATCACAGTGTGGCACTGATGGTCTTGTTGGAGACATGCAGATGACAAGACCCTAATGCAGTGATGGCATTGTCATTATAATCAAGCAGCTGGCAGGCTGGCGGAAGAATTTTTGGTTGCCTTTTTATGCTCAAGATCTGATTGAGATATGAGATTGGCTGAAGCACCAGTGTCCAGCTTGAACTGGATGCTGCATTGGTTAGCGTGTACGACAGCACGCCATTCGTCCGCAGAATCCACGTTGAGGATAGATAGGCGTGTTGCTGAATTTGAGGAGGCATAGTCACATGTAGTGATGATGCCCACACGATATGGGGACGCCAGGCAATTGTCCTCTGAATCCATAGTGCTACCAGGATCAGAATCCAGTCGCCCTTGCTGTACACATCGAACGCGTTTGCGCTGGAACTGGGATCGCTGGCCCACGACCTGGTGCTGACCTGCACAAGGCTGCATAATGTCCAGGCTTCCCACAATTTAAACATTGCTTGCCTCCTGCAGGGCATTGCTGCTTTAAGATGGCAGTGCCGCAGTTCGGGCACGTCATGACGTTGACGTTGTTACACTCCGTGCGTCGTTGCACATGCGCAGTGCGGTCAGCCGACGTTCGCACCTGCGCAATGTGGTTTCGGCCGTTTTGTTCTCCCGTCTGTGGTGCGCATGCGTGGGACCCCAGGAAAGGCGCGCGAAATGGCCGCCTTCATCGATACTAAGGCGCCGCATCCAGGCGATGGCCTGTACACTCTCTGCCTCGTGGGAGGCAAGTTGGTCCTGTTCTGCCGATTTATGACGAGAGAAACGACTTTTTGCCTGTTCATGCACTTTATACATCTCGATTGCGACAGACAGTATCATGTTTTCTTATTTTTAGGAGCTGCTCCCGCAGGGCGTCAGAGTGGACTCCAAACACGATCTGATCCCTGATGATGGAATCAGCGGTGTCAGCATAGTTGCATGACTGCGCTAATATACGGAGATGTGTTAGAAAGGATTAGAAAGGCCATCCTTGCCCTGAAGGCATTGCTGGAAGACATAGCACTCAAAGCTCTCGTTCGTTTCGACTTCACAGTGACTGTGGAATTTGGCTAAAACGGTGTTGAATTTGGTCTTGTCCTTGCCGACACCCAGGTTAGCCAATCAACACACAGGACAGAACAAAAGTGAGTGAGTTGAAGATTTGGATGGCTTGGTCCCCCACAATTGATAGGAGCAGCGCGATTTTTCTGGCATCAGACCCATCCTCGAGGCCCGAGGCCTCAATGTAGAGGCTCTGAGATTGCCGGAGATCCGTAGCTGTGGAGGGGCCTGGATCTTCTCCTCGCTGCTGGAAGGCACTTGCTGGTCGTCACTGAATTATTCAAGGTAAATTACTTAGATGAAGTAGAGTCCTGGTATCATGTCGTGTTATTCACCCTGGGGTAACACGGGCTGCAACTGGATGCAGTTGTACTGGAAAGTAGACACCAAACTTAGACATTGGTTCTATACGATTTATTGAACTTCTGTAACAATGCACTCAGCTTGCTGTGGGTTGACACTCTATGTGTGCTTACTATAACTAACTAGACCAGACTAGCTCTGAGCCACGTGTAGAAGGTGCTAAATGTTATATACACCCTGACTGTCACTACAGTTGTCACCAGTGAAAAGAGGCAGAGTGCTGATGCCTCGTGTGTTTGAAAGTAGGAAGCCCCCCTCTAGTATTCTGTCTGGTGATTGGTTGTGTTCTGTCCTGTGTGTTGATTGGCTAACCTGGGTGTCGGTCATTGCCTGTCTTTACCTCATTATGTGCATGAGTGCATATTATGACACTACCTGCTCTAACTAACCCTGTCTGCCTCCACCTCATCTCACAAACATGATGCTGCTCGGGTGTGGGGGAGGCACTTGTCATTTATCTGGGTGCCGGGTTCTGGCCTCAAAAATTATATAATTCAGTCCTGTAATTTATATTCTACTCATTTGACTATGTGGGTCAACATCTTCTTGGCTTTGTTGATTGCTGCTCTGAATAGGTTGGACAATTCCAGCAACAGGCCGTCTTGTTCTTCTTTGGCATAATCCTTTAGTGTTTTCAATGCCCCTCATGGTTAATGTGCTTCATAGGTTCATAGAATTTACAGTGCAGGAGGCCATTCGACCCATCGAGTCTGCACCGGCCCTTGGAAAGAGCACCCCACACAAGCCCACACCCCCACCCTATCCGTGTAACCCAGTAACCCCACTTAACCTTTTTTTTGAACACTAAGTGCAATTTAGCATGGCCAATCCACCTAACCTGCACATCTTTGGACTGTGGGAGGAAACTGGAGCAGCTGGAGGAAACCCACGCAGACATGGGGAGAACGTGCAGACTCCACACAGTGACCCAAGCCGGGAATCGAACCCGGGACCCTGGAGCTGTGAAGCAACTGTGCTACCGTGCTGCCCCATAAATCCCCTTCATTTATTGTTTTCTTTCAAAGTGAAACACTTTACATTTGGTACATTTGCCTATATGACATGTCATCTGGCATTGTTCCCCTGACTACACACCTTGGCCAACTCATTTTGTAACTTCTGAGTTATTGGGCGCGATTTAATGACCGCGTTGTGCTTAAGCGAGAATGGGATGAGGCCGTTAAATCACAGGAGAGGTCAAAACTGGGCGCTGATCTGTTTGCTATCAAACCAGTCTGCTCCCATGGTCAAAATCAGGATCCCACCAGAGCATGAGAGACCAGTCATCACCACTTTAAAACCTAATCTCCATACAATTAATGGGAGCCACCCCCTATCCAATGGTCTCCGCACCAAGTGGTCACGCGGGCACCAATCAGTACTCCCTTTTAACAAGGGGAAGCTGGCGGAAAGGCTGCTGCGGGGACCCGAGGAGGTAGATAGCCATCTTCCTCACTGACAAAGAGGCCGGGGGCATTGGGGTTGCTGCCCTGGTGGATCACTGTTGAGCGTAGGGGAATGATAACGCGCAGAGAGCTGAGCACCGGTGCTGTTCATTCAATGCCATAGTCTGACTACTGTCTGCTGCGTCCTCGCTCACAACCATCACCTGCACGCAGTGTGCTGGTGGGGGGAGGGGGGCACTCTCCTCAAACCCAGCCCTCTGCCTCCCTGCTCCCCCCCCAATGCCCTGTCAGTGATCCTCAATGTGCTTAGCCTTCCGTGCCATACCGGTGCCCCTAGGTGTGTCCCCCGATGCACATCAGAGGTGGAGGCAGCCTGCTGTTTACTGCAACCTGTGGCCTTCGATGCCACTGGCCTTTGATGCCCCTGACGGGCTTCCTCTGGGGCCGGTGGGCACTAGCATACTTGGTGATGGCACATGCCCCGTCGTGCTGCACTGTACCAGGTACTGACTGCGAAGCACGCCATTGTCAGGGGGGTGGAACGTAGAGCTGGTGGCAGCTGTCGTCACTTGGTAGGATGGCTCCTGGCTGACACCCAGTGACCCCCTCCTTCAGGTCGATGCCCATAGGACACTGGGGTCCACCTCGGGACGGAGGGCAGCTGGATCAAGCCATGACTGCCCCTACGCCATCTGCCTCTGCCAGCCCTGGTGGCTCCGCAATGCCTGCAGCATGGAGTCCACACCCTCAGCAATGCTCCCCAGGGACTGGGACATGCTCTGCAGCACCTCGGCAATGTAGACTTGAGGCTGGGACATGCTCCTCAGTGCCTCGACTATGCCCACCTGAGACTGGGCCATGCCACGCAGTGCCTCCACAAGGTGTACCTGGTACTGGGTGATGTCCCCAGTGACTGGGCACTGTCGATGGCCATCACCAACTGAGCTACGCCTTGGACACCTCCACTCATGCCGCCGACATCATAGAATTTATCATAGAATTTAAAGTGCAGAAGGAGGCCATTCGGCCCATCGAGTCTGCACCGGCTCTTGGATAGAGCACCCTACCCAAGGTCAACAACCCCACCCTATCCCCATGCCCCACTAACCCCACCCAACACTAAGGGCAATTTTGGACGCTAAGGGCAATTTATCATGGCCAATCCACCTAACCTGCACATCTTTGGACTGTGGGAGGAAACTGGAGCACCCGGAGGAAACCCACGCACACACGGGGAGGATGTGCAGACTCCGCACAGACAGTGACCCAAGCCGGAATTGAACCTGGGACCCTGGAGCTGTGAAGCATTTGTACTATCCACAATGCTACCGTGCTGCCCGTTGCCTATCATGCAACAGGCTTTCCACTGCGGTGGCCACCCTAGCAGCCTGACCACTGCTGTTACCCACTGAGGTGTGTGTCGCTGCACTGTTGGAGGGTGGGAATCACAGCAGAGCCATGCAAATGTTGGCATCCTCGGAGCTCTCTTCCAAGGTGTTCTCATGGGAAGTGGGGGCATCACACCGGATGGGCCGGTGCCTTTGGCTGGCAGGTCCTGTGGGAGAATGGACATGTGGTCAGGGGGAGGGATGCGTCAGGCTGTACAGCATTAACAACTCACGTTTGACAGTTCATCTGGGTAGGGGTCGTTGATCTGCACCTCTGTGCCGTGCGCTGACCTTTATGGTGGTGACTGACCTGTCCTCAGCCACCCCCGCAACCTCCAGGCCGCTTCTTCATAGGGGGTGAGGACTCTTGAGGTCCGGCAACCCACCGCCCGTCTGGACCCTCTCCCGTCAGTTGTGGGTCAGCTTCTCCTGCAGGAACACAGAGCCGCACTGTGGTTCATTGCAGTGGTGGGGGAACTCTGGGGTGGGGGAAGTAGGCCATATGGCAGAGGATGGGGATGGGGAGTTTGTGGGGGAGGGGAATGGGTGACGTGCACAGCACTGCTGGACATGGGTGGGCTGGGGCACGGAATGGTGTTGGGCAGGGGCAGTACCAGGCGCATTCTCTTAGGGGAGGGGGTGTCCAGTGCCAACTCACCCGAGCAGCCCGGTGGTAGTAATTGTCGTTGACCTTCTTGCGGCACTCTGTGTCAGTTCTCGGGGTCACACTCCCCGAGCTGACTGCCACTGCCACTTCCTCCCAGGTAGCACAGGCTACCCTGTGGTTGACCCTCTGAGACCCTCAGGGGAACAGGGCATCCCGTCTGGCCTTGACCACTTCCAGTAATCTGCCCAGATCTGCACCCCTGAATCGTGGGGCTGGCCATTTCAGCGGCATGGCTCTGAGCTGTGTGGGGTTGGCTGTGCAGGAACGGTTTAGGTGCTGCTCTCCCTTGTTGGCAGGGGGCTGGCGTGCAGGGTCCCAGCCAATACAGCCGGCGGAACTATAATGTGCGGTGAGAAGCCTGTGCGGCCTCAATAAGTGGACCAATTAATGTTTTATAGTGGTGACGGCCTCGCTGGGCCGAGCATTGGAAAGCTCAGGCCAGTTCCCACACGCGCCCACACTTAGAAACTTTTTCTGTAAAATCGCGCCCATTGACTCTGATTCTACTGATCCTCACGGTTTAATAGTATCGGGACAGTTGACCAGTTTGTGCTGAATTTCTGAAGCCAGGTAATTTATGTAAATTGGAAACTGTCATCCAAACAATCAACCCTAATGCACCAATTCCGTACACTTGTCGCACACCAGTATAATTCCTCTCATCAGTGTTTATTCTAACTTTCAGCCACGTTCTAATCTAGTCTTGTCCAGTTTTTCATGTCATCTCTTGTCTAATGCTTTTAGGAAGTTGAAGTGCATCAGGTCATAGGGCTTACTACAATCCACTTGGCTGTGACTTGCTCAAAAGAGCTGAGGATTTGAGGAGGGGGTCTGGTAGAGGTCTTCTTTCAAGTCCATGTTGACTATTGTTAATTAAATTGCTATTGTACAGATGATTCTGAGAAATATGACATTTGAGTTTGTAGTTGCCCGTGTCTCTTCTTTTTTTATTTTTAAATAACTGGACTATATTAACCTATTTCCAATATCTAAAAGTTATATATAACGTTATATAAGTGTATAAAGGTTATATAAGGTTATAGCACAGGGCTAAATCGCTGGCTTTGAAAGCAGACCAAGGCAGGCCAGCAGCACGGTTCAAGTAACAGCCTCCCCGAACAGGCGCCGGAATGTGGCGACTAGGGGCTTTTCACAGTAACTTCATTTGAAGCCTACTTGTGACAATAAGCGATTTTCATTTCATTTCATTTCTTTGAAATGTAATCATTATCATTATAAGTATGGCAGCCATTTTTCATATTAGCAAGACTCCACAAACCTGTCTGAAATACAAATAAAGTGTTGGCGAAAATTCAGCGGGTCTGGCAGCATCCATGGAGAGAAAAAAACAGCGTTAACATTTCCAGTCTAATTTGTCTCTCTGGAAAAGTTCATCTAATTTTGCAATGTATTTTCGCAATATCGGCTGAAAGAAACGTATTGATCAGCATGTCTTTCTGCTCTTCCTCAAGTAGTGTCATTGGGCCTTTAACATTAATCAGGACATACAGATAGGGCCGTTTTAATATTTCACCTGCGCACTTTGCACTTAAGACCAGGGGTCATCTTTAAATCTACAACCTTTGAGCTTAAGGATTTGCTAAGTAAACACAGCTGCTAATGTTGTCACCATTATAAACTGAAAAGAGAAGAGGCTGTCATCCCATCAGCCATAACTTAATAGAAAGGTATGGATTAAATTGTACTGAGCAATATTTGTTCACAAATGCTTCAGAGACATTAACTCCTTTTATTTTAAAGCAGATAAAATAATTTCATCTGACTCTAATAAACAGTATAACAAGTTAATACCACACTGCACTGTGGAAAGTGAATGTAAGACCTGGGAAGAAATCAGTGTGTGAACAAGCTCTATCTCAAGAATATTCACCCTGCAAAAAAGCTATTAAGAGAGAGAGATGTCTCCCTCCTTTCTGCAAAAAGCATTCCGTTCGCGATTTTGCTTATCCTTTTGAGACAGTGGGCTGCTTTACTTGCTTTAATGTGTCAAATTTAAATGGTTACGAACTGGTGCTAATCCCACTAGAATGGCAGTATGTTAATTACACTCAGAATTCATGACTCAGACCATTTGCATGACAATTCACTGCTCCAGGTGCAAATTTGGAAGGGTGGCAGAAGCATGTTAGTGCTGGGAGCAGAAAATTATATGTAGGTGAAATTTAAAGGGATAATTAAAGGGAATTGATTAAAGGGAAGTGGCAAAATAGGGCACAATAATAGAGCACTCAAAAGTACTCAGCCCATTTGTACTCTTTTCCAAGGCTGAAGAGGCAGAAGGCTAAGAAATAACAGGTTAACATGAAAGAAAAGAAAACCTGGTGTGCATGCATGGGTTTGCAGTCAAGTGACAAAGGAGCCTGTTTGAAGACAGCTCGAGTGGAGGTGGTGCTGCATGAAATGATTGTGAAGCATGCTGCACTTACAGCCACTCTGTCCAGTCATCATCATAAATCCATAGACTAGAGGGCGGCACGGTGGCACAGTGGTTAACACTGCTTCCTACAAAGCTGAGGAATTGGGTTCAATCTCAGCCCCAGGTCACTGTCCATGTAGAATTTGCACATTCTCCCCGTGTTTGCGTGGGTTTCACCCCCACAACCCAGAGATGTGCAGGTTAAGTGGATTGGCTATGCCAAATTGCCCCTTAATTGGAAAAAAATAATTGGGTACACTAAATTTTTTTTTTTTTAATTAAACTTAATCCACAGACTAGGAGAAATTTATTTCTGTACCGAGTTGTTGGAGCATGCAGTTTGTTGCCACAGTGAGTAGGGAGGTAGATATATTGCAATTCTTAAGGGAAAGTAAAAAAAATTTATCAAGCAGAGGAATATAAAGGGCAATGGGAAGAGAGCTTATCTCACAAGCCACATCTCTAAGTGGTTAGCAAATTCTGCTTCCTTTGTTCCATGTTGACGGTCAATCTGTCTCTTAATGCAGACCTCGATGCACACAGCAGAACCCGTTACATGCAGAGGGAATCACAAATGCAGTAGTCATCTGAAAGACAAAACTTCCAATTATGGTGCCATTCGTCAAGCAGAGGTAACTTTGCTGATGCTTGCAGAATGAGTGATGATTGCATACCCAAGCAATGTCCTTATGGCAAGGTAGCCAGAGCTAGAGACCAGGAGGATGCCCAAAGCCCAATTTCAAGGATGTTTGCAGTTGTGATATGAAGGTCCTAAACTTTTATTTTCACACTTGAGAGACACCCGAGAGGAATGCAACCTAACCTGTGGGACAGCATGCAGCACATTGATGATCAGTGACTATAGTGACTTGGCAACAGGTGTCAATACTGAAAACAACAACCCGCACTGACACCAGATAATAATTTCATATGTGACACTTGTGGCACAACCTGCCTGTCAGAGATTTGACTCTTTAGCCATCAGCAAAGGTTCAGCATATGAAGTGACCCATCTTTAGCTGATTTGATTTGCTGTATGTCCAACATTTTCATAGATGGAATGATGTTGATGATGGGGATGGGAAGGGACTGGTTGGTGGGAGTAAATTTTGGAGAGCTGGACCAAAGAACTGCGACAGACATTGTTATAAACTTTATGTTTAAATGTTGATTTTCTCAAGACACCTGCAGAGAGCTAGTCAAGTGAAAATATACATAAACCGTGTGGAAAGTATAGTGAATGAAAAGTCCCACTGAAGTGGAAACATTGGAACATATTCCTTGTAACAATGTCTTAATCCCTACAATCACAACAGTGCAAAAGGAGGCAATTTGACCCATCGAGTCTTCAAAAAAGCACCCTACCTAAGCTCACTCCCCTGCTCTATCCCCTAACCCCACCTACATTGGGGCAGCAGGGTAGCATGGTGGTTAGCATAAATGCTTCACAGCTCCAGGGTCCCAGGTTCGATTCCCGGCTGGGTCACTGTCTGTGTGGAGTCTGCACGTCCTCCCCCTGTGTGCGTGGGTTTCCTCCGGGTGCTCCGGTTTCCTCCCACAGTCCAAAGATGTGCGGGTTAGGTGGATTGGCCATGCTAAATTGCCCGTAGTGTCCTAATAAAAAAGTAAGGTTAGGGGGGGGGGGGGGGGGGGGTTGTTGGGCTACGGGTATAGGGTGGATACGTGGGTTTGAGTAGGGTGATCATGGCTCGGCACAACATTGAGGGCCGAAGGGCCTGTTCTGTGCTGTACTGTTCTATGTTCTATGTTCTAACTTGAACATCATTAGACACTAAGGGACAATTTAGTATTGCCAATCCACCTAACCTGCACGTACTGGGAGGAAACCGGAGCACCCGGAGGAAACCAATGCAGACTTTGGGAGGATGTGCAAACTCCTCACAGTCACCTATGGGCCGAATTAAATGCGGCTCCCTGGCGCTGAGGCAGCAGTGCTAACCACTATGCCACCCTTGTAGCTGATCCAGGGCCCTCCCCTAAGATCATTCACTTGGGACAGATTGGTGGATGCTGACTGGCTTCAAGTGTCACCAACAAGGAAATGTTTAAACTGAAGCATTGAGTAGCATATTAATTCTTGTTAGACATCTTTGGCTGTAGGAATTGCTGGCATTGCAAATCTAAAGTTAGATCATTTATAAACAAGTTCTGGAAATATCCATATGTATTAAACATTTTGTCATGAGACATTTTGTTTGAATCCTAATTAAATGTTAAAGCCGCTGATAAGATGGCATGGTTACTAGTGTCCTAAAATGATCTCACTTTTGTAACGGCTGTCTCAAGCGTGAGACAGAAATAACTGAACAAGAAAGCGAGGGTGGAATTTAATGTAGCCCACTTGGGGGTGGAGAAATATAGTGGGCAAGGCCATTGAATCACACAGGAGGACTGCAAATTGAGCCCTGGCAGCAGGAAAATGGAAAACAATTAAATACATGGTAGTATGAAAGTAAGGTGATAATACTGCTTGGACATGATGGGAAGGTAGTTAAGCTCATTGACAAGTTTGCTAATTCATAGTTACATACTCTGACTGGAATTTTCTACTGTTTTGTCCCTATTGAAAGCTGGCGGTTTTCAGGCAGTATCTTTGACTTTCAATGGAAACATTGATTTGCCCCGCATGCGGTGTATCTAGGGCTGAGGAGAGAAAGAAGGAAAGGTTTTGTCAAATGAGAGAGTCTGCTCTGAGAAACTGAGTGCCAGACCTTAAAGGTGAAGCTTACCTCTGAGGAGCTGAGGACCCAATGCTTCCTAAGCAACAAGGGCATGAATCCTTAAGATGGGAATCATCCAGGTTGTGCTGCTGCATCCACCAGTGCTGGAAGAAATGCTCATGGAGAGTGTAGCCATGTAAAATGGCCACCTGCAAAGGACCATGGGAATTGTGGTCAATTTGGGACACAGACAGGTACACAGCCTCTGTGTATTGTGCAAAGAAAACAGACTTGGCTGAAACTTGTATCCATTAAGAATCGATCACCATTTTCCCTCAGGACAATTGAGTGTGAATCAAGGAGTTACAACAGTAGCAGAATAACCGGCGACACACCCTCTTATTTGGAAAGACCTATGTGCCTGGGACAATGATAGCTGGGACCTGCCCAACCATCGAGATATCTGCCCCCTAATTGGCTGAGATCGATGAGGGTGGTTGAAAACCCTATCGATCCATTGGACTTGGAATAAGGACCACCCAAAAGGGTGCGAAAGAGACGAAGGATAAAAAACCCTGCACACTAGAGATCTGTCTCTTTTGGGTCCGGCCTGTGCGCGACCAACTGCAGCAGAACAACCAAGTTCAAGGACCCATGACAATTCCTGAAGGACAAGCCCAGCTGAGACAAACCCAACAACTTCCAAGCGACCACGTGGACACGGATAAAGGCCTTATCTCGCACTGTGCCGGTCATTCAAAGTTAAGTAAAGGTCATCTTAGTCATTAGGTGTAGTTTAGTATGGAACCGCGTGTATTATTGCATAGAGATACAAGTCTTGTGTTATTAATAAACTGTGTTTTTGAGCTAACATACTGGTTGTGTGGTCATTTAGTCAATATAAGAAACAGCTTGTGGTTCACATAAAGGGTAAGAAAAGACAATAAGAGACAACACCATGTTGCAGAGCCACCATTACCATTGCTGCAGCTGCAGCAGGATCTACCGCAAAGCAGGCAAAACAGCAGAAGAAAGATAGCGACCCGATCCAGAGTCTTCAGCAGCCAAATGAATTGCCTGCAGAGGTCCGTGAGGCAGTGCCAGAGAAGAATCTGTCTTTCCAGCAAGACAGTCATCAAGCCGTGTGACATGATGCAGGATGACCTGCATCCATGGCATTGAGTAACCACGCTGTGCTAGTGGCACTCAAACTTGCCACTTCCTCCGGATGCTTCCAAAGGTCCACTGGTGACATGTGTGGGATATCCCAGGCACTGCAACCAATTTCTAAGGAAGGTGACCAATGTACTGTTTAAGAGGACTGGCGAGTTCATTACTGCCAGACCCTAAGAGCCAGGCTGAGAGGTCAGTGAGGTTTGGGGCCATAGCCACTTTCCACATGTGCAGCATGTCATCAATTGCACAAACGTGACAATCAAAGATCCATCGGTCCAGCCTGCGTCATTCATCAGCAAAAGGGGATTCTATTGCATCGATGTTCAGCTGGTGTATGATGACAGGAAGCAAATTCTACAGGGCTATGCCCGATTTCTAAGCAGCAAGAATGATGTATATGTGCTTTTGAACTCACACGTGCGATATTTGTTCCAACCACATCTGTAGCGACAGGGATGGATCCTTCATGACAGGGGCTACTCTCTTGGATTTGGCCAATGATGCCACTCAAAAACCGTCGCAGTGAGACAGGGGACTAGTACCATGCAAATCACCTCCCCACAAGACCAATATTGAGCAGACTACAGGACTGCTGAAGATGTGATCTCAGAATGACAGAATTGTTACAACACAGGAGGCCATTCGGCCCATTGTGTGTATACCAGCGCTCCGAATGAGAAATTCACCCAGTCCCCCACCTTCTCGCTGTAGCCCTGCACATTCTTCATTTTCGGATAACAATCTCATTCCCTTCTGAATACCTCCATTCAATGTGTCCCCACCATACTCTTAGGCCGTACATTCCAAACCTTAGCCACTTTCTGATTGAAAAAGATTTTCCTCCTGTCGCTTTTGCTTTTTACCAATTAGTTTAAATCTGTGCCTTCTGGTTCACAATTCAAGCCAAGCTCATATCCAAAGTCCAAACCTAGGACCTGGCTCTTTCCTTTGCAACTGGATTCTCAATTTTCTGACCCATAGATTGTGATCAGTAAGGAGAGGTAATGACATCTCCTTCACGATAACTCTTAACATTGGGCCCCACAAGGCTGTGTACTCAACCCTCTCTTATAGTCTTTATACACACATGATTGTATGGCAAAATTTGGCCCCAACTCATAGGTTTGCTGATGACACAACCGTAGTGGGCCGGATTACATGTAACGATGAGTCAGAGTACAGGAGAGAGATAGAGAACTTAGTACAGTAGCATGGTGCAATGACATCATTCTCTCCCTCAATGTCAGCAAAACAAAGGAGCTGATCATCAACTTTAGGAATCGAGGTGTAGTACATGCCCCTGTCTATATCGGTGATGTCAATGTGGAGATGGTTGACAGCTCCTAGGTGTGAATATTACCAACAATTTATCCTGCTCCACCAATTTTGACATTACAATTAAGAAGGCGCAACAATGCCTTTGCTTCCTCAGGAAATTAAGGAAATTCGGCATGTCCACAATGACTCTTACCAATTTCTATTGGTGCACCATAGAAAGCATTCTATCTGGTTGCATGACAGCTTGGTATGGCAACTATTCTGCCCAGGATTGTAAGAAACTACAGAGAGTGAAGACAACCCAGTCCATCACACAAGTCGATCTTCCATCTATTGACTCTGTCTATATTTCCCGCTGCCTTAGGAATGCGGGCATCATAATCAAAGACCCCTCCCATCCTGGTTATTATTTTTTTCCAACTCCTTCCATCAGGCAGAAGATACAAAAGCTTGAAAACTTGTTCTAACAGATTCATAAACAGCTTTTTCCCTGCTGCTACTTGACTCTTGAATGGCACGTCCATACATTAAATTGATCTTTCTATGCATTTTTCCTTTTTTACAGTTGTAATTATTTTTTATATGTTGTATTTGTGTATATATGTATGGAGTGATCTGGGTGAACAAAACCAATTAATTCATCAACCCTCCACACATACTCCCATCCACGTGTGTGATGTGCTTCCTTTCTGCCTAGAGGTAGAAATGAAGCAGTGGTGCTTCAAACTCTCAATGCCCATCCCTCTGATTTCTGCATCGGAGATGGAGCTGCTGCCACCTCTCTGGCCAACCTGGATCCCACCATATAATGAAAGAAAGATCAGAGAATTCACAGTGCAGAAGGAGGCCATTCGGGCCATCGAGTCTGCACTGGCCCTTGGAAAGAGAATCCGATCTAGGCCCACACCTCCACCCTAACCCCGCAACCCAGTAACCCTACCTAACCTTTTTTTTGGACACTGAGGGCAATTTAGCATGGCCAATCCGCCTAACCTGCACATCTTCGAACTGTGGGAGGAAACCGGAGCACCCGGAGGAAACCCACACAGACAGGGGGAGAACGTGCAGGCTCTGCACAGACAGTAACCCAAACTGGGAATCAAACCTGGGCCCCTGGAGCTGTGAAGCAACTGTGCTAACCACTGTGCTACCATGCCGGTTGCTGGATATCAGAAATAAAAAAGCGCTGGAAATACTCAGCAGGTCACAGCATCTTTAGAGAGAGAAACAGAGTTAACATTTTGAGTCAAATATGACTACCTTGAGTGACTTTATCATAGCAGGGGTCAGAGTTTGAATATCTGGCAATCCTCCTCCCATCGTCATCGGTTGTTGTGACCCCTCTTCACCTGCAGGGGACAAGTGGCTGACATTTTGATCCCTTCCAATTTAAATACTTTTCACTTTGTGTCCTCCCTGCAACCACAGTGCACACATCATTTACTCAAAGCCACCTTGCAGTCAGTGCAGGATGTTCACCTTCTTTCTAGACTGGACCTAGCCCCTTTGCTGCTCTCCATGCCGCCTTACCTCTGCTGTGACTTACATCTGTCAGAATATCCACTCATCCGACACAGAACAACCAACCACCAGACAGGACACTACCACTATAAAACACACAAGGCATTAAGACTCTGCCTCTTCTCACTCGATACAGCTACAGAGATAGTTAGAGTGCACAAGGCCATGAGCACCTTCTCCATGTGACAGAGAGCTAGTCTGGTTGATGAGACCATTAATTCACGCGACACGTGGTTAGAAGTGAACAGTGGTTATAATCGTCTTACAACAGAGCCTGCCTGTGACGAGATGAACTCCAGATGAACTGGCAGGCAGGCTCACAACATCAACCTTTATACTTCCGGTTAAGGGGAGGAGACATGGGCGGAGCCAAGGGTGGAGCCCAGTACAAGCTACTCATCACCCCCTATGGGTAGAGCCGCGCAACTACACGTGATCTAATACGAGGTACAGGCTCAACGCATGTTGTACAATACAGTGTGGATTGTTAGTATTTATAATTCACCACATTCACCCCCTGTGAACAAAATCAAGTCCGGCGGGGGTGATGGTTTACAAATTAAGTCCGACTGGTGGTTGTGTTGTCCATTGTGATCGGCTGAGCACCGGGGTTGCAGCCCCTTCTGTTGGCTGGATGATCACGGTCGGTTGGGGTACGATGGCGGACTCTGGGGGTGATTCTGTCCGAGCTTCGTACCCGTCTGGTTCGACTGGGGAGTGGGGGCGCTGGAAGCTTGTGGGTGCGGGCGCGCGGGACATGTGTAGCGAACTGGTAGGTGCGGGGGCGTGGGGCGCGGCGAGTTGTGTGGGGTGTAGTGTGAGGGGTACCTCGGCGATGGTAGTGTTGGGGTTAGATTCTGCAGGCGCTAGGTCCCGGAGGGATACGGTGTCCTGTCGGCCGCCAGGGTACTCTATGAAGGCGTATTGGGGGTTTGAGTGTAGTAGAAGCACTTTTTCCACGGGTGGGTCAGTTTTGTGTGCCCTGACGTGCTTCCGGAGGAGTACTGGGCCCGGTGTCTTCAACCATGCTGGGAGCGAAGCCCCCATGGTAGTGCCCCTGGAAAAAACAAAGAGCCGCTCGTGGGGGGTCTGGTTGGTGGTGGTACATAAGAGGGACCTGATAGCGTGGAGCACGTCTGGGAGGACTTCCTGCCAATGGGAGGTCGGGAGATTCCTGGACTGGAGGGTCAGTAGGACGGTCTTCCAGACCGTCGCATTCTCCCTCTCCACCTGCCCGTTCCCCCTGGGGTTATAGCTGGTAGTCCTGCTCGAGGCGATGCCCTTGTCGAGCAGGTGCTGACGCAGCTCGTCGCTCATAAAGGACGAACCCCGGTCGCTGTGTACGTAGCTGGGGAAACCAAACAGGGTGAAGATACTATGCAGGGCCCTAATGACTGTGTAGGAGGTCATATCGGGGCACGGGATAGCAAAAGGGAAGCAGGAGAACTCGTCGATGACGTTCAGGAAGTACACATTCCGGTTAGTCGAGGGGAGTGGCCCTTTGAAATCGATAGCGAGGCGTTCAAAGGGCCAGGAAGCCTTTACCAGGTGGGCCCTGTCTGGTCTATAGAAGTGCGGTTTGCACTCCGCGCAGATCGGGCAGTCCCTGGTGATTGCTTTTACCTCCTCAGTGGAGAAAGGTAGATTTCAGGCTTTAACGTAGTGGGCGAGCCGGGTGACCCCTGGGTGGCAGAGGTAATTGCGGATGGCTTTCAGGCGGTCGCTCTGCGTGCTGGCGCACGTGCCGCGGGACAGGGCATCTGGGGGCTTGTTGAGCTTCCCCGGTCGATACATAATGTCATATTTTTAGGTAGAGAGCTCGATCCTTCACCTCAGGATTTTATCATTTTTAATTTTGCCCCTTTGCGAGTTGTCAAACATGAAGGCAACCGATCTTTGGTCGGTAATGAGGGTGAACCTTCTACCTGCGAGGTAGTGCCTCCAGTGACGTATAGCCTCCACAATGGCTTGTGCTTCCAAGGAGTGTCGAAGTTCCAAAGCGGAGAGGATTCGGGAGAAAAATGCCACTGGTCTCCCTGCCTGATTTAATGTGGCTGCAAGAGCGACCTCTGAGGCATCGCTCTCAACCTGAAAGGGGACGGATTCATCCACCGCCCGCATAGCCGCTTTGGCGATGTCCTCCTTGATGCAGTTGAAGGCCTGGAGAGCCTCAGCTGACAGGGGAAAAAGTGTGGCCTTAAATAGTGGCCGAGCTTTGTCCGCATATTGAGGGACCCGCTGGGCATAATTTGAAAAGAATCCCAGGCCCGACTGTGTTGTCGAGGGTGTTGGGGGTTCATTTTGAATTTGAAGTGTTCAGATCTACACTCCGAGATATCTTTCTTAGGGTTGAGCTGTATAGCTGTGATATTCTCCCACTTCCATTATACTGCTGTCAGAGAAGCAGCTAAATGGGTATTTAAATTCTGCAGGCAGGGGCTGGTTGCCTTTTAAAAATGGTGCCATCACCTGTGCAGTCATCAGGATTGCTACCCTGACTCTGCCGTCAGATCCTCGTTAATTGGCTAGCTGTATAATCACGTTAAGTTGGCGGGACCCGAGTCAACACGACTAAATTCTGCCCCAGGTCTTTTGAGGTGTTTGAAGATTTAGTTACAAATTATTAAATGAGCATGCTTAAACCACAAGTCTATGGAATAAATAGAGCACATAATCAGGAAGCGTAAAACATGATCCATGTTTTACTGGTAAGGGCACAACTTGGAGCAAAAACAAACAGAGGTCATCTTTATTTGTCAGAAATAATTAGGATTCTATGCTTGTCAATTCTGTAGATCATGTGTGACATACAGACTAATTCAGCAAATTGCTTACAGACAACCACACACACCCTTTATCAGAATGTGAGTAATATTTTCTACCTGGTGATGCCACAAGGTTACTGCCATACTGGAGGCTCAATAACACCAGTGAAATAAGTTCACTCATCCTCATGAGGGAATCATTTTTAACTGGTTCAGTCAATGTTTATGAACAGAAGTAAAATATATAGGGGGCGACCTAATGCCCGGGTCGCGGACAGGCCGCACCCAACTTGGGAGACCAATGTGGCAAACAAATCTCGCGAAAGGCCTCTCAAGATTTACCCAGCTCGCCATGCCTCGTGAGATTTAGAGGGACCTCGCGAGACGTCGCGATCTGGATCCTGCCCACAGTGGGCAGGGATTAAATTTCCATATTCAAATGTATCTCCAATGCATCTAACACCCTCACCAAGGTGATCCCAGCCGGGCACTATTTAGCACTGGTCTCCACCAATGGGGACCAGGCCGTCTCCCATGGCATTTTGGCCATGCCAGGAATCTGGACCAAGAGTTATCTTCCCATGTCAGGTGGGGTGCGCAGGGTTCAAGGACCCCCCAACAGATAAGTTGAGGCATTGGTGGGGTCTGGGGGCTGGTTTGGGAGATTGCGAGATAGGGGCAACATTTAAATATATTCCTCCCCATCTCTTCTTGCACGGACGAGCGGACAAGCGCTGGGAAACACTCCACTAAACCCGCCCACATCGGGACATTTTTTGCCCAACATTAATTGAGATTGTGGGTTTAAATAGGTTCTATTTGAATGAAAGAAAAATGCAAGTATTCTAATTCCCTTACTATACATCCAAATGAAATTACATTCCTGTTGCAATGAAACAAAATGAGTTTATCCTTATGGTGAAGAGCAGAGTAATAATGGTTCATTCCTTACTTCATATAATGGGAGTGGAAATATCTTGTATATTGATGGGAAACAATTCCTCCATTCTAAATCACAAAATCACTGCTTATATGCTGATTAAATCTCTCTACAGCACTTTAAAAAAATATATTTTTTCCAGCCAAAGTAATAGAAGTAAATCAGTTTCATTACAGCAATGTTGTTTTGCAAAGAGCCAATCACTTTAAAGGCCTATTCAGTTGCAGAGTTGCAGAAGAAACGATGACTATTTCTCTGGATGAAAACTTGAAAATGAAATGAAAATCACTTATTGTCACGAGTAGGCTTCAATGAAGTTACTGTGAAAAGCCCCTAATCGCCACATTCCGCGCCTGTTCGGGGAGGCTGGTACGGGAATCGAACCGTGCTGCTGGTCTGCCTTGATCTGCTTTAAAAGCCAGCAATTTAGCCCAGTGTGCTAAACCAGCCCCTTTGTGCTAAACCAGCCCCTGGATTAGAGACTGATGGAATCACTGAATCAATTCTAAGAATGCAGTAATTGTGAGTTGAGCTCAGTTTAAAACCATAAGACATAGGAGCAATTTGACCCATCGAGTCTGCTCCGCCATTCAATCATGGCTGATCTGTTTCTCATCCCATTCTTCTGCCTTCCCCCCATAACGCCCCAACTCCATTTTAATCAAGAACCTATCTTTCTCTGCTTAAAGATATTCAATCATTTAGCCTCCACAGCCTTCTGCGGCAAAGAGATCAACAGATTCACCACCCTCTGGCTGAAGAAATTCTCCCTTGTCTCCGTTTTAAAGGATTGTCCCATCAGCCTAAGATTGTGTCCTCTGGTTCTAGTTTTTCCTACTAGTGGAAACATCCTCTCCACATCCACTCTATCTCGGCCTCTCAGTATCCTGTATGTTTCAATAAGAACCCCCCTCATCCTTCTAAACTCCAACGAGTACAGACCCAGAGTCCTCAACCACTCCTCATATGGCAAGCTCTTAATTCCAGGGATCATTCTTGTGAAATCCATGAACATCCTTTCCAAGGCCAGCACATCCTTCCTTGGATATGGGGCCCAAAACTGCTCACAATCTTCAAGTGGGGTCTGACCAGAGCCTTATACAACCTCAGGAGTACATCCCTGCTCTTGTATTCTAGCCCTCTCAACATGAATGCTAATATAGCATTTGCCTTCCTAACTCCCGACTGAACCTGCACGTTAACCTTGAGAATCTTGAACTGGGATTCCTAAGTCCCTTTGTGCTTTTGATTTCCGAAGCCTTTTCCCACTTAGAAAATAGTCTATAAATCCATTTTTCCTACCAAAGTGCTAACCTCACATGTTTCCACATTGTATTCCATCTGCCACTTCTTTGCCCACTCTCCTAGCCTGTCCAAATCCTTCTGCAATCTCCTTGCTTTCTCAATACTACCTGTCCCTCTGCATATCTTTGTATCATCTGTAAACTTAGCAACAGTGCCCTCAGTTCCTTCTTCCAGATCGTTAATGTATATTGTGAAAAGTTGTGGTCCCAACACTGACCCCTGCGGCACACCACTAGTCACCAGCTGCCATTCTGAAAAAGACCCCTTTATCCCTACTCTCTATCTTCTGCCAGTCAGCCAACCTTCTATCCATGCCAGGATCTTACCCTTGCCACCATGGGCTCTTAACCTATTTAACAGTCTTCTATACGGCACCTTTTCAAAGGCCTTCCAGAAACCTAAATAGATCATGTCCACTGGTTCTCCTTTGTCTAACTTCCTTGTTACCTTCTCAAAGAATTCAAAGTCAAAAAAATAGTTTACTGTAATGGAGGAGGCTTGAAACTCTGATTCATAAAACTGTTACTTGTTTTTATTTGTTTACAGGATATGAGTGTCGCTGGTTAGGCCAGCATTTATTGCCTATCCCTAGTTGCCCTTCAGAAGGTGGTGGTGAGTTGCCTTCTTGAACCTCTGCAGTCCTTGAGGTGCAGATACACCCACTATGCTTTAAGGAAGGAGTTCCAGGATGTTGTAGTTGATACTGTTGACTCGGGTTCCTTCAGGGATAGTGACTCAACCTCCGATCAGTGGTCGTACAATCAGACAGGCGTTGTACCTAAGTGATACCCCAGAGGATTTGCCTGGGGATCCCACTTGACGTCTCCACATAAAGAGATCACAGCAATTGCCCAGGAGTTTTAAGTGTCCTATGGGCAATTACCCCGCAGTGGGTTCATACCATACTACCAGAACATTTACCCAGGAAACGTTAGAAGAATTAAAACCACTTCTAACTCTTGGTAACTATAGAACTGACACATCCGACACCCCCACCCCCCATCCACAGAAACCACTAACTTCACTGCCCATAACTCTCCTACATCCCTCACCTCCCAACATAACCTCCAAAACACTGACTAGATCACCCAATCCCCCCACCTACCCTCCTGAGCCCCGACTAGCCCCAAGCTCCTGACTTCCAAAGTAAACTCCCCCCCCCCCCCCCCCCCACCCTCTGCCTCCCATCTAGTGGTCAGTGTGGGGGGTGTTGGGTGGTCAGTGGACGGATTGTCAGGTGGGCAATGAGGAGGTGGTGTGGTCTGTGGGGGTCAAGTGTTAAGTGGGGAGGTTGGAGGGTCATCTGGTCAGTGGGGCGGGTCGGTTGGTCAGTGGGGGTGTTCAGAGGGTAGTCAGGGCGTGGGGGTATAGGCAAACGTGTTGAGTTAGTCTGCAGGTGAGGGGAGTAGTTAGGACATGGAGGACTAATCAGGGGTCAGGAGGATAAGTGGGGGGCTAGGAGGTGCAGTAGGGGGTTTAGTTGAGGGTTTCCATTGGGGGGGGGGGGGGGGGGGGGGTCAAGGGTGTCAGCACTAATGTTACCAGAAGTTAAAAGTGGTTTTAATTTTTCTAACTTTTCCTCGGTAAATATCCTGGTAGTATAGTTACAGCAGCTAGTGCTGTTAAAAATGGGCCTGACTTCCTTTCCCTGTAGTTGCTGCATACATCTGAAGGCCTGGGGAAGCCGCTGCACTGCATCTTTCTCACACCTCACCCGAGTTGGAGGATGGAGTGTGAAGTGAGCAGGTATATTCTGGTGTATATTCGGGTGTAAGTTAAACTGTGAGTGGTAGCCCCAATGTGATTGTGACTCCTCAGTAATTCTGATTCACAGAATGTAAAGGTCACAACAAACAGTGAACTATAGATTCCACTCTGTTATAATAAGACAAGCATGTTGAAAATGTACTTGGTGATTGTTAACATACACACGGTAACGTGAAATTTATGTGCAATTACTTTGTTTTCCACAATTTTAATGACTTATTAACTCATTTGATTTATATAAACTAATGCTTCAGTTAAAATTGAAGACAGAGGAACTTATATAAGTGCATTTCATGTTCATACTCTGTATTTCCCACACTCTAGCCTAGAATTCAATTGTGCCCCAGAAAAGAGCAGGGTACAGAGCACACTGCACCATATGTTCACATGGTCATTGGGACCTCATCAAATTTGTGCTGGGATCTCACTAAAATGATACAGTTGTGTAGCCAGCATTGCTTATGATATTCATTGGCTGGATGCTTGTTTTGGAAAGTGGGAAATCGGGTTTCTCTAACACTCCTTGAGACACCCAGCACCATTTAAAGTGGGTGCACACACCTGAAGACAACAGGGAAACTACAGTAACTAGGAAACAAATGGTTCAAAGCATTCCAGGAAGGCATCCGTGTTCTCTCTGCTGCATTGGTGGCTCTCGTCCAGGCACTAGACAGAAGGAGGAATCATGAGCCCGTCAGCTGACCCAAAGTTTATACCTCTATCAGTAGTAGGAAATTGGAGGAGATCTGTGCCAGAACTCCTTTCAATTCTCCCTCCCGCTTGTAGCCATCTCAGATAACTACCTGCAAAGGACCATGGGAATTATGGCCAACCCAGGACTCAGACAGACTCAGAGCTTGTGAGTGTATTTGCAACCCAGATAACTAGACGCGATCAAAACCCCCGCTCGTTTGCATTCTAATGGCCCATTTCCCCAGAACAAAAGAACTGTACTCAGGTAACCGATACAGATACAGACTAATTGGTGCCACTCCCTTTATTCAGGGAGCCCAAACAGCCACGGTCAATGACCGCTAAGGACACACCCAGCCATCAAGGTACCCGCCCCTTTATTGGCCAAAATCGAAGGCAGTGGTCGAAGCCTGTTGAATTATCGGGTCCAAGTTAAGGACCGCCCCAAAGAGTGCGAAATCCCAGAGGGGTAAGAAGAGACACAGCCATGTGCTCGGGCTCTCTTGGATCCAGCCTATGCCAACCCAAGTGCAGCATAACCACCAGACAGACAAATTCAAGACCAACGATCGCTACCAGACAGATGAGCCCAGCAGAAATAGAGCCACTTCTTCCACCCAGCCATGCAAGATCCGGACAAAGGCCTTGTCCATCAGCATAGAGCCGGTTGCCCTGAAGTTAAGTAGAGGTTATTGTAGTTGTTAGGTGTATTTTAACTTGTAGTTTTGTGTTGCATGTCGAAGTAATCCTTGTGTGTAAATAAACCATCTTTGAACTTGAACTGACTAACTGGTTGTGTGGTCCTTTGATCGATATCCAGTAAAGCCTTATGGTGGTATCATTTGATACCTGGCGACTCTAAAGAGCATCATTATTAATTGGCAACATTATTGGTGACACTGGTGGGATAGTATTCCATTAGAAAGAGCAACACGCTGGTGCAATCAGAAGCTGGCAATCATTACTGGTCCACATAAATGGAGACCAGATGTGATTACCATGCTCGGGGGCTCGAAGGCATTGTAGCCTCCAGGTGGTTGGGAACATGGTAGGGCAGTGTCATGGCACTGTACCATGGCACCCTTGCACCCTTCCATGCCAACTTGTCAGTGTGCCAGGTTAGCACTGCCAAGGAGCGGGGTCTGAAGGGGCAGAGCCTGAAGGGTCAGGGCCTGAAGGGGGGTTTGTATTTGGCAACCCCATAGCAGGGTGTTGCTCACCTGGGGGTGGGGTCACTGGTACCGGCGATTGGGGCCTTATGCAGTCGAGAAGAGGAGGGGTCTTTGCCGACAAGCAGGTGGGAGGGGGGGGGGGGTGATGGAGCATTAGATCAAGATTGGGGCACACTTTAAATATGCACCCGATCTCTGAGGGGGCAGACCTGCCAGCTTCTTCAGGTCCCTCACACCTGATTCAGGCACAGTTCACCCCAACCTCCAAAAAATTGTCTAATTTTGGGTGGATTGTGTTCTGGATTGCCATGATCCATCCAGTGGGATTCCCACTGGAGCCTGCACATATTTTGAGAGAATTCGTACTGTCAAACATCATACACAGATGGAATTCAACTGTTGATAATTTAGCGTGGCCAATCCACCTACACTGAACATCTTTTGGGCTGTGAGGGCGAAACCCACGCAAACACGGGGGGAATGTACAAACTCCACACGGACAGTGACCCAGAGCCGGGATCGAACCTGGGACCTCGGTGCCGTGGGGCAACAGTGCTAACCCACTTGCGCCACCGTGCTGCCCTCCAGAAACTTAACTTGACCAGCATATAAATACTGGGACGGCAGGAGCAGGCCAATTCTGCGGCAAGTAACTTATTTCCTGACTCCCCAAAGCCTGTCCACCATCAATAAGGCACAAATCAGCAGTGTAATGCCATGCTCTCCATCTGCCTGGATGGCTGTAGCTTCAACAACACTCAAGGAACTCAACACCATCCAGGACAAGCAGCCCGCTTGAATGGCACTCCATCCACCACCTTGAACTTTCACTTTCTCCACAACCAGTGTGCCATGTTTGCAGAGTGTACCATCTACAAGTTGTGCTGCAACAACTCACTAAGGCTTCTTCAATAGCTCTTGCCTAAATGACTGGCATCGGCCATTGACAAGGAAGAGCGGTGGGTGCATAGAAACACCACTATCTCAAAATTCTTCTTCAAAGCATACACTACCCAGATTTGAAAATATCTTGCTGTTCCTTCACTGGGCAAGAATTCTGGAATTCTCTCCCTTAGAGCATTGTGGGAATATGATCAGTTCACCGGCTGCAGTGGTTCAAGAAGGCCGCTCGCCACCATCTTCTCGAGAGCAATTACAGATGGCTAATGAAGTATAGAATCATAGGATCACTACAGTGTAGAAGGAGGCCTTTCGGCTGATCGGGTCTGCACCGACCCTCTGAAAGAACATGATAACCAGGTCCACTGGTCTGCCCACCCTGCCCTATTACTGTAACATCATAACCTAACCTGGACACCAAGGGGCAATTTAGCATGACCAATCCATGTAACCTGCACATCTTTGGACTTTGCTAGTCAGAAAACCTGCTGGACAGGGCGCTTGGTGTGGGCCTCACCTGCTATTGGTTGAATCCCGGCGACAGACGATCAAAATGCTCAAGTGGATATTGATTGCCTACTTAAGGGTCTCTGTTAGCTCACTGGCAGTGGGCGCAACATACTACCCCTCACTGCTGGTATAATTGCAGTGGGAGCAGAGGTCAAACAGTTGCCCACTGGCTTTAACTCGCCCCCTTGCCTTCAAACCTGTCCCTTCCTGAGGGATTCACCTGAGGAAGGAGCAGTGGTCCGAAGGCTAGTGATTCAAAACAAACCTGTTGGACTTTAACCTGGTGTAAGACTTCTTACTGTGCTCACCCCAGTCCAACACCGGCATCTCCACATCATTCAAACCTGTCAGCAGAGGAGTGTTAAATCCAGCCCCATGGAGTCACCACAAGGCTAGCTGATCATTCTTCTCCATCTTCTTTTATACCAACCATTATTTTCATTGGGTTTGGCAGGTGATCCCATTGGCTCGGTCACATAGGCTAGCCTGCACCAGTGCCTGGGTTATTCTGTGACCAACCAGTCCTGGACTGGGAGTCAAACCTGGAGAATATAGTTCAGAGATGGGAAGCTATCGCCTGAAGCATAATACAATATTAATTGCAGTTCTACCAGCAATGGGGTGACACGGTAACACGGTGGTTAGCATTGCTGCCTCACAGCACCAGGGACCAGGGTTCAGGGTTCAATTCTGGCCTCAGGTGACTGTGTGGATTTTGTCCTTTGTCCCCGTGTCTGTGTGAGTTTCCTCCGGGTGCTCCGGTTTTCTCCCACAGTTCAAAGATGTGCAGGTTAGGTGGATTAGCCATATTAAATTGCCCCTTCATAGCCAAAAGGTTAGGTGGGGTTGCGAGGATAGAGTGGGAACCTGACCATAGGTTGGGTGCCCTTTCAGAGGGTCGATGCTGACCTGATGGGTTGAATGGCCTCTTTGTGCACAGTGGACATGCCCAGTGACATGAGGCACAAGGAGGTGCCTGAAAGCAGGTAGCATCTGTTCCAGAGGTGGTATTGGAATAGTCAAAGGCAGAATAGCAACAGACTCTCAGTAAAATCCTTACATTTTTCAGAAGGAAATTTTAAGCACCAAGAGGCAGTATGCCCACTCAAATAAAACATAGCACCATATTCATAAACAGATGGAGCAATGTATGCAGGTGATAGGCTGTGGCTGACTAATTGCTGAACTGCATTCCTTGATGTACTTATTGCCTGTCCTGATTCCAGCTTGTACCAGATACGACTGCCTCATCTCAGAAACAGACAGTGTGCTGCAAGCAAGAATTCCTGATCTTATAATAAATCAGGAATTCAAGGAGGAAAAGCATGTCATGTGATCTGCAGGGGTTAGATTGGGCTGGGACGAGGGAGCTCAAAGGAGCAATTATCTTGATGGCCTGTGGAATTGGAAGGAAAATAGTCTCTGCCTCATTGAGCTGGGTTTGGAGGTGGACAGTGCCTCTGAAAAGTGACTTGAAGTATTTTTTGAGAATGTGATGTTCTGTTGAATTTTCATGAACTCAAATTGCAATTTATTTTCCTATAACCTTTTTTAGATTACAATTTTAATGCAAAAATTGTACATTTTCCTGGACTGAGAGGCAAGCTCCCAGATCCCATCGCCTTCCCATCTCTAAAGAAATGGTGTTGGAGCTGGATGCCGCATTTTAAAGAATGTCAACAATACAGTTTTTCTGCTCGTTCACACAATAGAGGAAATACATTTACTGCAGTTAATTTGAAGACTGTTCTGAGTATTTATTTCTCAATAGTCACAATGTAGTGAAAGTTCAGTGTATTTGGTGAACATTGTATGAAAATGCACCTCATTCACAAATATCCTTGCTGCACATTGGCTCTCAAAATGAAGACCAGTTTAAATCTCCTTCAATCCATTCCTTCAGAAATAGGACTTTAATTCATATGATTTGTTGACTTTAATTTCAAAATATTTCCTTTTTAATCAATACATTTTATTTGCCAATCACCAGGGAAAAACACTAAATGCAGCTTGCTCTTTATTGACTTTGCAAATTATTGAGATTGTTTTGAAACAAAACGCATAATTTTTACAACTTTCAGAATTATACAGCTTCAGCTCTTCAGTACAAAACATAAGCAAATCACTTGCAGTAATTTACTCGGAAAATGGGGTCCATCTACTTTCTTTGTGCGTTGTTTTTCCAACATCCTGATCGACAAATGTCATTCCATTTGTGCTTTCAATGTTTAATCAGTAATCTTTTTAGAATTGGTAGAGGAAAGGCAGCAGCCATTTAAATAATTGCAGCTGTATGAATGAGCATCACCTTTGCGACAGTGAACTTCCAAAAGGCAGCCTTTTCCAATAGCGGAGGTTCACCATGCAGAATTAATGAATGACTAAGTTGGGAGTTATGGTTGAACCACTGTGGTTTATGTAGAGTGGATATCCTTTGGTGCACCGCTTTCCAGTATGAGAGAACCCTTTGCAGGATCTCTACCCTCTTATTTCCAGGAATGGAAAATGCTCACCTATTTTCACCAGTTTGACAATGGTCCAAGCAGTTTTTTAAATGTCAGTGCAGGTGGTGACTTGAAGGGGCCATTCCAAAATAAATAAATGTAATGTTTTTCTCATACTCAATTTTCTCAGTTCCTCTTCACTCAAAGCTGAAGCAGTTTGCAAGGGAGAACACAATATTGAAAGTACAGTAATAGCCGGGGCTTCCTGTGTTATCCTGATTACTTTAAATATCCCAACAGATTTTTCAGAGCTATATATAGAACCTGTTGATGACTGTGGGCTTTTTATGCTTTAGACAAATTAAGTTAATTAATAAAGGTCCGAGATTCTGAGCCATATTGCATTGTTGTCAAGTTTTCTTTTTTTTTTAAATTTAGATTACCCAATAATTTTTTCCAATTAAGGGGCAATTTAGCGTGGCCAATCCACCTACTCTGCACATTTTTGGGTTGTGGGGGCGAAACCCACGCAGACACGGGGAGAATGTGCAAACTCCACACGGACAGTGACCCAGAGCCGGGATCGAACCTGGGACCTCAGTGCCGTGAGGCAGTTGTGCTAACCACTAGGCCACCGTGCTGCCCTTATTGCATTATTGTCAAGATAGTTTTTTTATATTGACAATATATGTACTACTATCTTTCAACATTGGGTTTTTGTATTCTAGTAATTCTTTAACCATTGAATTCCTCAATAAACCACTTATGACAGAAACAACTTTTGGTCAAGCTTTGACAAAGGGTCACCTGGACTCGAAACATTAGCTCTTGTCTCTCCCTACAGATGCTCCCAGACCTGCTGAGATTTTCCAGCATTTTCTCTTTGGTTTCAAATTCCAGCATCCGCAGTAATTTACTTTTATTTTGGTGTAGCCATCTGGGATGGCCACTTCCAGAATACAAAATGGATGATCGCAATGACTGTAGGGAAATATGGACAATGTTAAGAAAGCAAGCAGGCACAGAGCCGGTATGCGTATTGAGAAGGCAACTCCCAGACGAGACTGAAACTGTAGGTCAATTAACATATTGATGACCCATCTCCGGGAACAATGGAAAGACACTCAAGCAACCGATCTAGCTCCAGACACCGTGGCGACAGTTCCCCAAACCAGAAGCATAAGCAAAGCAAGGCCAACGGCCACCTAGGACACGCCCGGCCATCAGGGCACCCTCCCTTTTATTGGTCAAGATCAATACCAGTGATCAAGATGCGGCCCAATTAAGCGGGGCTAAGTTCAAGGCCCGCCCAAAAGCGCGCGAAGCCCCTTCGGGCATAAGAAGAAGCTCCTGAGAAAGAATTGCTTTCTTGGCCTCAGCTCTCAAAGTGGAGAGACCCGTCCACCAGCTGCACCAGAAGCAAGTAAGTCCAAGGTCAATACTCGCTATCAGACGGACGACCTTATCTGTTCTCCTGTCACCTCTCAGAACCCAACAGCCTCAGATCCGAACAACGGCCATTGATCCTCTGACTGAGTGGGCTCCCAAAGTTAAGTATAGGCGTTAGCGTTAGAGATAGTTTAGTTTGTAGTATTTTGTGCATGAGTAGATATTACTGTGTGTAAGTAAATAGTATTGACTTTGAACTAACTAACTGGTGTATTGGCTCTTTGATCAGTATTCGGGTTTGAACCTTGTGGCGGTATCGAAAGATACCTGGCGACTCTAATGCAAACATAATTAGGATCAAGGAAGGCGACCATATTGACCACCGTACTTATAACCAGATAAATATATCAACATTTACTGGCGACTCCGCTGGGACCCGACCTAGAAGTGGCCTAGTCACTCCGAGAGAACCCAAATGTGAATTAGAATCCAATTGGAAAGGAAAAACCACAAGTGTTAGACCAATACTGATCAAACCATCAAGATTCGGAAGTGTGTTACTTGCATGCGTACTAACAGGGATATAAGTTAAACCTGAGAGATTTTGTTGCGTAAAACTGTCGGGAGTTTTGTAGGCCAGAAAATAGCGTACGCCGTACCCGTGTTTACATCACCACTTTATCACCCCCCTGTTCCAAATTCAGCAGAGACCCCAGAGATAGCGATAGAAATGGCAGTGAAGGCAATGGAACGCCTTATGAACCCCCAGGAATTCGAGGTCGCAGCGACCAGTAGAGTAGGACAGTGTCCCATATGGGAAGAGGAAATCAGAAAGTACCTCAAAGGGAAAGGATGGCCCCTTTGGAGCGAATTCTGCGTGAATGAGGAAACAGGTCCCGGAAGTATAGGGCATACTTTGTGGGAGAACCTGACAGAGATTCATAAGAAGACCTTAGAGAAAGCTCGCAAGCCGATGGCAATTGTGTCCTGCTTGGCACAATTTCAAGGCACAGAGGAGGCTGTGAGGATGCTCCGCAGAGAGATTGAGGAAAGAGACAGGAATAGTGAAGGAAACGTGAGCGAATATGAGAAAGAGAACAGGGAACTTAGAGAGCAGATAGCGGCGAAGGACAAGGAGATGGAGGATGTCAAACGGGCACACCAATCTTGTCTTGCCCATTTAAGCAGTTTTCAGTCCCAATACGACAAGGCCTACCAAGACATGCAACTCGCGGTCTTGGTAAGACAGGAAACGGAACAACAAGTTGAACAGTTTCAAAAACAGTGTAACGATTTAAAAGCAGCCCTACGAGCACTCCACACTTCCAGGACGAAACAAAGGCGGAGCTCGGTAGATCACGCAAAGTGCCGGAAAGAAATTGCAGAATTGCAATCTCTGCTTTCTGTTCAGAATAGGTTCCAGAGCACGTTTGGACCCCAATTAGACCAAGAAAATGGTCCCGACTGGCAGGAGTTAAACGAGACTGCCCACAGATATGTACATGGCACATGTACACAGGAAAAACCTCAAAAATGAAAAGCACCCCAACCCCCGACTGTACAGGCAGAACACACCCCTATGAACCCTGTAACCACACAGCGCAGGGCCACAACAGACGGAGACGCAGATTTCCTGTACACGACCCCATTAACCGTCACTCAATTAAGGGACGCGTATGAGAAGATTACACCGTTCCTACCCACATCGGACCCCGACTAGTTCTTTGCAAGAGTAAAACAGCAGGCGACCATGCACGGCCTGGTGAAAAAGAGCAAATGAAGCCACAGTTTTAAGCCTCGACCCTTCAGTCGTGGCAGCCCTTCCCGACCCACAAAATGTAGGAGGAGGCACACTCCAAGAAATGCACAGAGCGATCCGAGATGCGATCGGCTACAACAAAGGAGACCCCGTAGAAGGACTAAACAAGTGTAGGCAAAAGAAGACAGAGCATCCCACAGCGTTTGCTGGACGCTTGTGGATACATTTTATTGCAGTGTTTGGAGAGTTAGCCCGCGCCCATTTGTCCCCAGATGGACCCGCATCCTAGTCTCTCATGCAACAGAGGCAGGACAGAGAGCTTGCGCAAATTACGACCTCTCAGACGAGGCCCACAACGAGAAATGGGTTTTGAAAAGATTGTCCCGCACTTGGGAGCAGTCCATCCAAGGTAAATCAGCATATGGTAGAGCAGAGGAAGAGCAGGCAGATGCTAACATGCATCCAGTTAGGACACATCACAATCCTGCATGGGTAAATGAGGGACGAAACTGCCCACAGCAGCCTAAATCCCAGGAATGTTACGATTGCAGACAATTAGGACATTACGCACGAGACTGTCAAGCGCCCCCGAAACAGCAACGGGATCAGCGGGATCGGGAAACATACCTAAGGGGGCAATGCACCAGAGAGCTTGCTCCACCTTACATGCCCCAGGGGTCATGTTACATCTGTGGACAGTCAGGACACTTTGCCCGAGATTGCAGGAGACCCCCACCACCAGCTAGACTAGCCCCCAGCAGCAGCTGCAAGGTCCCAGCTGCCCCATGCAAACTGTGAGTGCTTACCCACCACTTTTCATGGCAGGGACGCCTCAGCAATGCCACTTCATTTTTGTTTCTCTCCTCCTTCCTCTCTTCGGTCACATTACACTGACTCCATATGCTAGTTACACCCCAAGCCAAATGTGATTTACGGTACCTGACTCTCTGATGGAACCTGCACGATTTTGTTATGTTAGTTGGTTGTTTTAAATGTTTGTTACTGTCAATGTTAAATGTTGTTTGTTCACTTAATATTTTCATGGCCCCACGCCACCATTCCTTTAACGCGCACTGGCAGTTCAAGGAACAATTTTGTCCATAGACAACCGATCATAGCTACTCTTCTGCTTCGAAGGCAGGAGATAGCATAACTGCAACCACGATGATGACCACACTCTTACCGTTCTTGTCTGGTCACTCAGGCAGTGGGGTAATGGCAACTGGTCCCCGCCCTGCCTGAGGACCCCCTGGTCAGCTACGCTCGGGTAGAGCACTTACGGCACTGCTCACCGTCCTACCCGGGGATTCCACCCATTCTTACCCGCCGCAGCCCATATGCACCTATTTTTGCACTCTTAGTTCAAAACTCTTCTGTTTGTTTATGGTGACCCTTAGGTTGCTTCCAAATGCTATTTACATCCTCAAACACTGGGATGGTACATCGCACAGGATGTGAGATGGCTCGCGCTGTGTCAGAATTTTTTCTCTGACGTCTTGTCCTAAATATTTGGTTTAAAAAAAATGACGGAGTCACAGATGGTGACCAATTATAACAGGTAATTGGCAATAAAAGGACAGACAGACAGACATATGAGATCTTAAACAAGATAATAACAGAAATTATGCTTGTATCCATAGAACTCCGGAACCACAGAAGCCTCAAGAAGATGAAAGAAGAAGAAAAGATGCTCTACAGTTGGATCTTAGCGGGATCCCTCCAGTTGTGCGCGGTCGCTACCCCCCTGACCGCTACCACACAGGCTATGAATGTTTCCCACCCCTGCCATACACTGTACCCCGAGACAGTAACTGATACACCGACCTGGTGTGACAGGTTCATAACTTGGTATTCCCTATCCTACGTTGTGGAATCACTATTAGTACTTGCGATACTCTGCAGTGTCGTTCAGACCCTAAGACTCAGGAACTCCGATATACGCATTCAGATCCCCTATTTTCGGACTTCAACAAACCCCCAACCCCTTTCAGTTAATTAAAGTGCATCCTTTTTTTGTGTGTTCTTTCGTTCTAAAAAAAGAAAGGTAAAACTCTGTGCTTGACTGCCAAGCCAGAGAGACCTGTGTTGCTGCTTTTGTACAGTTTAAAATTTTGTAAATTCTTTTGATTGAATAAGGATAGTTTAGTTAAGGCTAGTTAGAGGTTCCAGTTTTTTAAATTTTGTGATGCATGCCTGAATGTCATAGCGCCCTGTAGAATTTTATAATGATTTATGTACATAAAATAATTTATAGATTTATCCATTTATAATAATTTATCCATTCATAGGACAGAGTAGTGTAGGACCTGACCTTACTTGTGGGTGCCTGACTTAGGAGGAGAACGAAGAAGATGCAGTAATTTGATCCTTCACGCTTTGCATTGAGGATCACAAGGAGGGAGTGTAGCCATCTGGGATGACCACTTCCAGAATACAAAATGGATGATCGCAATGACTGTAGGGAAATATGGACAATATTCAGAAAGCAAGCAGGACAGAGCCGGTATGCGTATTGAGAAGGCAACTCCCAGACAAGACTGAAACTGTAGGTCAATTAACATATTGATGGCCCATCTCCGGGAACAAAGGAAAGACACTCAAGCAACCGATCTAGCTCCAGACACCCCGGCGCCAGTTCCCCAAACCGAAAGCATAAACAAAGCAAGGCCAACGGCCACCTAGGATACGCCCAGCCATCAGGGCATCCACCCCTTTATTGGTCAAGATCAATACCAGTGATCAAGATGCGGCCCAATTAAGCGGGGCCAAGTTCAAGGCCCGCCCAAAAGCGCGCGAAGCCCATTCGGGTATAAGAAAAAGCCCCCGAGAGAGAATCGCTCTCTTGGACTCAGCTCTCAAAGCAGAGAGACCCGTCCATCAACTGCACCAGAAGCAAGTAAGTCCAAGGTCAACGCTCGCTATCAGATGGACGATGTTACCTCTTCGAAACCAAAGGCCTCAGATCCAACAACGGCCATTGTTCCTCTGACTGAATGGGCACCCGAAGTTAAGTTTTAGCGTTAGAGATAGTTTAGTTTGTGGTATTTTGTGCATGAGTAGATATTACTGTGTATGTAAATAAATAGTATTGACTTTGAACTAACTAACTGGTGCATTGGTTCTTTGATCAGTATTCGGGTTTGAACCTTGTGGCGGTATCGAAAGATACCTGGCGACTCTAGAGCAAACATAATTAAGATCAAGGAAGGTGACTATATTAACTGCTGTATTTATAATCAGATAAATATAGCAACATTTTGGTAAATTCTCTGGATTGGGAAAAAAGAAACAATTTATGGGGAATCTTAACCTATAATTTACTTCCAGTTAATGGCTTCTTGATTTTATTGAAGCTTCTGAGGTATCTGCATAAGACTATGGATATTTAAGATGCTTAAAACTGATTCAAATAACATTCAAAAATAACTTTGTAAGTAGTGGAAGAGATCAGTGTAACAGGATTGTTGACATGATGTGAATGAGAGCATGCATGGGTCAGCATGTTTGGTGATTTTTACTAAGATAGAGTGAAGAAGATTAATGTAGCATTTTTCTACTGCAATGTTTTCTTCTCAAATATTTCCGATAGCGTGCAATAAATCCAGAATTCTAAATTTGACTCGAGAAGTAATTTGTGCTCAATCGCAATTGTAGGACTTAATTGGTACCAGCTGCATTATTAGCTGTTGTTTCATACAATGGTGGACATGATTTAAAGTGCTTTCTTATTGGATTTTTCAAATCTTTATGAATGGTGACACATTTTGGGCAATGTGTAACAACACCCAGAACCTCTCAGTTGGAGTGGACCAAAGTGGTCCTGACTTCAGCTTGATGGTGTGTGCAGCACATGTATAGTCCGGCTGGATGCAGCAATCATTTAAAACAGCAGGCAACATGAATTTAACATATTGCAACACAACGATCATGTTTGCCATGCTCATTTTTGTGGATTATCCAATTTAACTCCTCCTGTATTTAAAGTATTTGCAAGACTTTTGTAGAATACAAAGAGTTGAAAAATTGAGGTCATGATAAAGAACTCTTACAATTCCAACTTTTATAGGAGTTCAGGAAGCAATGATACCTCGAATTATAAGCTACAGTTAGCTGGCCGGTCAAGAGTTTTAAGTGTCCCCTCAAGGATAAGTTAACACAAAATTAAAATAGTAATGGTAGAGAGATGATCAGGAACTAGAGCCTTCTGAATGCATCTCTCATTATGTCAACATATCTTTCCAGGGTTCAACATACATCACTTTTATAATGATTAGAGAGAACTGCCTCCATATACCCTAGACCAGCAAGGAACTAGATTCAGAACATGTCTTCTGCTAGATGGTAACCTGCACCTTGGGATGAAAACCCATCTCTTTCATTTTTTCAACCCCTGCCGCCTTCCAGGCTAACATTCGGAACAGTTGGAGTAACAGCCAATGTGTTGTCTATGCGTATGGGCAGCACGGTAGCACAGTGCTTATCACTGTTGCTTCCCAGGGGCAAGGGCCCAGGTTTGATTCCCGGCTTGGGTCACTGTCTATGCGGAGTCTGCACATTCTTCCCATGTCTGCGTGGGTTTTCCCTGGCTGCTCTGCTTTTCTCCCACAAGTCCCAAAAGGCGTGCTTGTTAGGTGAATTGGACATTCTGAATTCTCCCTCTGTGTATCCCAACAGGTGCTGTAGTGTGGCGACAAGAAGATTTTCACAGTAAATTCATTGCAGTGTTCATGTAAGCCTACTTGAAATGAAATGAAAATCGCTTATTGTCACAAGTAGACTTCAAATTAAGTTACTGTGAAAAGCCCCTAGTCGCCACATTCCGGCGCCTGTCCGGGGAGGCTGTTACGGGAATCGAACCGTGCTGCTGGCCTGCCTGGTCTGCTTTCAAAGCCAGCGATTTAGCCCAGTGTGCTAAACAGCCCCTTGTAACTCTAATAAAGATAATAATTATATCAAACAGCTCACTGATGTATCTGTCAGCACTAGAGGAACTTCCATGAATAATTTCTCTATATAACATGATTTGTAAGACCTGGATATTAAATATCACACAAGGTTGTATACTCTAACGTTTACAACTCATAGAATAGAATCCCTACAGTGCAGAAAGAGGCCATTCTCCTCCTCATGTCTACACCGACCCTCAGTAAGAGCACCTATCTTGGCCCATGCCCCCATTCTATACCCATAACCCAATAACCCCACCTAAACTTTTGGACACAAGGGGCAATTTGAGCATAGCCAATCTTCCTAACTAGCACATCTTTGGACTGTGGGAGGAAAGCGGAGCATCCAGAGGAAACTCCCGCAGACACGGTGGGAGGAAATCGGAGCACCCAGAGGAAACCCACGTAAACACAGCGAGAACGTGCAAACTCCATAAAGACAGACAACTAAGGTCGGAATTGAATCTATCCCTGCCGTTGTGAGGCATCTATGCTAATCACTATGCCACCGTGTGTCAAGATGTGTCAAGAAATATGATTGGAGCTGTACTCTCATAGTAGACAGAATGAAGCAAATGACCAATCGCTCTGGTGCCACCCCCATTGTCAGAAACTGAACGCAAATACTCTACTGGAGAACAGGAAACATTAGTCCTACATTATGCCTGTAAACATTAGCACATCTACCTCCATGGTAGAAAGTTCACTGCCTGAGCTCTAAGCACATTGTTAGCCATGTCAGGATCTGGTCAATGACGTCTCCGCACCTATAAATTGTCAGATTACCATCATCAGTACAACCTTGAGGTTGAGTATCTCACAAGTTCACACAGTCAAGTAGCTGACATGCTTAGCCGTACTACTACTGCAGACAGCATTATCGAGAATGAAGTGACTTGCAACATTGAAGACTACATGATTGTGCAGTTTCACGTGTGACTGCAAGACTTTCGACACAAGAGGAGTTGAAAACAGAATTAGCAACAGGCAGCGTACTGCTGAAAGTAAACCAATTCCTAAAAGCCGAATGGCATCACAGAATTAATCAAGAATTGGTCCTTACTATAGAGTATGTAATGAACTTGCAATGTTTAGCACTTGTGATTCATGCAGAACTCGAGCAGTTATCCCCAACTACAGCAATGTGTATTGCAATTTTTTCGATGAAGGACCTGTTGGTGTTGTTAAGATGAAGCAATAATCTTGTGAAGCAGTCTGATGACCAGCAATGAATCACTGCAAAGAAGAGTATGTTAGAAAATCTGGTAAAACCATGTCTCCCACCTCTGCAACTAACCCAATGGACAAGAATATGGTAAAAACTCACAGTAGATATTTTTGGAAAGTGGAAGCGGTCCCTAGCAATTAATGGCTTTTGCTTGTTCATGATCTATGTCACAGATGGCTGCAGATGATGACAACAAATTGACAACCACCACTTTGATCATTGACATTCTAAACAAGTTGTTAGAAATGACTTGATGTATATATGTTTGTTGTTTAGGATGATTTAATTTAAAATAAAGATTTTACAAGAAGGAAAAGATGTGTTGATTTTTTCTGTGTTTGATTGTGTGAGTTTGTTTGTTATTGATGCTCAGTGTGCTTCATCAGTTAAGCTTGGGTGTGAACTCAGAGAAAAATAAACAAAGTGTGGAAAGAGCAGGAAGGTAGAGCCTGAAATAAAGAGTAAACATTTTTAAAGCACTATGAATGAAACCTGTTACACACATCGAAACTAGTGTCATAGAATTTACAGTGCAGAAGTAGGCCATTCGGCCCATCGAGTCCGCACCGGCCCTTGGAAAGAGCACGCTACTTAAGCCCATGCCTCCACCCTATCTCCGTAACCCAGTAACCCCACCTAACCTTTTGGACACTAAGGGCAACTTAACATGGCCAATCCACCTAACCTGCACTTCTTTGGACTGCAGGAGGAAACCGGGGCACCCGGAGGAAACCCACGCAGACACGGGGAGAATGTGCAGACTCCAGACAGACAGTCACCCGAGGCTGGAATTGAACCCAGGTCCCTGGAGCTGTGAGACAGCAGTGCTAACCACTGTGCGACCATGCTGCTCCATCTCTGCATACATCTGAAATATAACATTTGCAACACTCGTAATGGGTGTCACAAAGCTATTTTCTTTGAACTGATTTCAGTCAATAGTTGGAAGTGGCTCCAGCAATTACTGATGAGTTGGAGCTTTTCCTCTAAATATCCTTCAAGGAAACCGTTGTCAGCATCAAAGCCACATTTGCTATTCCTTCCTTCCCTCTGGTGAAGGAACCTTGCTGAGCATTCAGCAATATAGTGGGTAGAAATATTTAGGAGTCTTTGAAATTAAAATGAGTTACTCAACAAGAATGCCTTCAAAAGAAGTGTCTCTGAATTTTCTTGAAGCTGTTTTACCTATAGATGCGTGCTTGAAATATTAGATCACTTGCAGTTAAGGAGTAGATTCACAGCACGGTAGCATAGTGGTTAGCACAATTGCTTCATAGCTCCAGGGTCCCAGATCCGATTCCCAGCTTGGGTCACTGTCTGTGCGGAGTCTGCACATTCTCCCCGTGTGTGCGTGGGTTTCCTCCGGGTGCTCCGGTTTCCTCCCACAGTCCAAAGATGTACAGGTTATGTGGATTGGCCATGCTGAATTGCCCTTAGTGTCCAAAATTGCCCTTAGTGTTGGGTGGGGTTACTGGGTTATGGGGATAGGGTGGAGGTGTTCACCTTGGGTAGGATGCTCTTTTCAAGAGCCGGTGCAGACTCGATGGGCCGAATGGCCTCCTTCTGCACTGTAAATTCTATAAATGACAACAAATTACATCAGATATTGGCCACATTTTTCATGTATGAACCAATAAGAAACTTGAGTTCAGGAAAAGAAATCACCACGTTTTTTCTGTATACTGATCCATTCTTTTTTTATAAATGTTTTTTATTGGGTTTTTGAACAAAGTATATTTGCCCTTATGTACACAGGATATGACATATATATATAAGAAGAGAAGGGCACATACACACAAATCACAAATGGAAAAAAAAGAAAAAAGGTAACAACACGGGAGAAATACAAAATCAATTATTTACACACATAAGTAGGCTTCTGTTTGTGGGGGGGGGGGGGGGGGGGGGGGGGTAGATATACACTTGGGTGCCAGAGAGACAATTACGGAGGGCAATACTCAAATGGGTCTGGTGCTGGTGTTGTCCCTTGCTTCTCCCGGACGGATTTTGTTGTTGTCTCGTGCTCACTTCCGCTTCAGCCGGCCCTCCCGTCTTCCGCCTGTATTCTCCTTTTTCTTTGTTCCTGTGGATGTTACCGTTTCCCTGCCTCCCCCCCCCCCCCCTCCCCCCTCCCTGGCTCTCCTCTATTGTTCCCTGTCTCTTTCCTCTTCCCCCCCCCTCCCCCTCGCCTCCGCCCCCCCCCCCCCCCCCACCTTGTGGTTGGCTTTTCCTTCCTCTTAGATTTAGCTGCCCCCCCCCCCCCCCCCCCCCCCCTCCTGGTCTATCTCTCCCTCTCATGCTTTGGCTACTTTCCCCTAGTTCTTGGCTACCTGGCTATTCTTCTGCTTGTTTGTTGGCCACAAACAGGTCCCGGAACAATTGGGTGAATAGCTCCCACGTTCTGTGGAAGCCGTCGTCTGACCCTCGGATGGCGAATTTGATTTTCTCCATTTGGAGAGATTCTGAGAGGTCGGACAGCCAGTCTGCAGCTCTGGGTGGTGCTGCTGACCGCCACTGTATACTGATTCATTAAATAAATCATTCTCTTGAGTCCAAGTTCTCTTTGTTACTAAAGGGCTAGTGACTAGAGCGGTGGAATTTCAATTTTCTTTCTTTCTGACTGTACTTCCTGATGTCAGGCTGCCAGAACAATGCCTCCAGCTTTGTGCAGATCAGTTTAGCCAAGAGTAACTCACACCTCAGGGGTTTCAGAAATATTGCTTCAAAATTTAGGGATGGTTGACAGCTTCTTCCCGAAAATCTCAAGTCGTGTGGAACTGTCACTTCATGAAGAAAATTATTAATTGGTTCTGGAGAATCATGTGATCGGGTGCAAATGCGTGTGAACTGTCAATTGGCCAAAACTGTACTTTAAATTTCTGAGCAGTGATACCTGTGCCCTCACCAGCGACCTGGTAGGTAAAGGTCAGTGCACGGTAAGAATAAACATTACTCCCTTTCCTTTTGCTCCAACGTCAGCATCATTTGATCAAGTCCTGATGCCACACTTTGCAGTTGATAGTCCAACCACACAAATGAAAGCACAAAGTATTGGACAAATGCAAAAGGGTACTGTGAAACCAAATCCAAAACTGTGAAACTAAATATGCTCAAAAGGGTTTTCTTTTAACATACATGTTAGTCTAGTATGCGGCACAATTGCATGCATTTTAGTGAAGAAAAAAGTGACTCACTGACAGAATTTTAAATTTGAGCTATTGTGTATCCTTGTGTGCTGGTTTCTAGCTCGACCAGATGAAAATCAATAATAATAATAATCGCTTATTGTCATAAGTAGGCTTCAATGAAATTAATGTGAAAAGCCCCTCGTCACCACATTCCGGCGCCTGTTCGGGGAGGCCGGTATGGGAATTGACCCCGCGCTGCTGCCTTGTTCTGCATTACAAGTGCATGTTGTCCTGGTCCATGTTGGTGGAGATCAGTGCTAAATGGCATTTGCTCAGGATCCTCAAGGCACGGGGGTTAGATCCCACACCATGTGTAACTCCACCGATTGCATATTCAAGTGAACCTGACTGCACACTTGAATATGCAAATCTGGATCCTGACTTCAATGGGCAGATCCAGATCGTGAAGTCTCCAGATATCTTGTTATAACACATGAGGCATGATAGGCTGGTAAATCTTCCAAGAGGCCTCTCGCGAGATTTAGCGGCGGCATCGCATCCCAACTTGGGGGAAGGGAGGGGGGCTTCTCCAGCAGTAGAGGTGAGCACTGCCAATTTAGGTGAAGGGTAGATCAAGACCAAGATCAATTAAGTTTTCACTTGGAGACAAACTGATGGGACCACTGGGATTTTCCTGGCGGTGACTGGGTCCTCTGCTGAGGCTGACGTCTGGAAGATGCTTAGAAGCAGCCACCCAGTGGTTTACCAAGGGGGCCAGTGAAGCCGCCTTTAAATTGGAGGGATCAAAGAATCACAGCTGTGGCCACAGGTCATTCTGTGGAAGAGCTCCCCTCCATAATGATGGCCTTGGAGTTCTAGCCACATTTAAACAATTTAAGAAGTCTTGAAAAGGCATCTCCATCTTGAGGTCCTTCACCTAAATTGGCTGTGCTCACCACTACTGGTGGAGACGCCCCTCCCCCCCTTCCCCCGCACCCTCCATAGTCTATGGTATTTGGATTGGCCCTCCCCCCTGTGCAGTACCCCTGCCATCCCTAATTAGACAGGGATCTTGGAGGTGCCCAAAAGCATGCAGATGGGCGGTACTCCAGTGCCACCGGGATTGGGTGCGACATACAGCTCCAACCCACGTTTATAAATTGGAAAGGCATGTAGGTTGTGCTGTATAACTTGAGCTGAGCTTCAAAACTCACATTCTAGACACAAGCAATATTGTCCATTTTCACCTGTAAAATATTTCCACCTCACATCTTCATTTCCTCCAGTTGATTACTTCAATTTTCCATTGGCTGGCCAATGCCAGAGTTCCAAACATAATAAATTAGAACTGAGCTAAAACTCTGTGGCATGAATCTTATTTACATCTGACTCTCCTATCACCCCAATCCTTTACCACTTCCATTAACTCCCATGCTTCAAGCACCATATCAAAAGCCCCAAAGTATGTTTACAGACCCCTCCGTTGCCTGGTCCTTCAAACATTTCCAGCCTTCTCTTGTTCTATGCAGTAATCTGTGCCCTCGCCATCTTGACCACACATTTTTTTACGTTCTCCAGAAACCCTCATGCCTCTTCCTTGTTTCAATACCCTGCTTAAAGCCTATCTCTTTCACCTTGCCGCGCCATCACCTCCTCTAACCTTTTCTCATTAGCGTGAAGTGCTTTGAGATGGGTTATTATATTAAAGGCATTGCAGAAATTATGTCATTATTGCCATGAACCATGAGAGCTCATTGTGCGCTGCATTCACTTGTAGCATGAATATTTTATTTTCAGTCTCCAGCAGCTGTGTGATTGAAGAAAGTTATAACAGGTAATGTGCAGTGATTATGGAAGTCTGGGTAATTTGGAATGAAATAAGTGAAGGTTTTCTTTTGTATTATGTGACAGCTTAGTTCAATGGCTAGCATGCTGTTCTCTAAAATATCATGAATTCAAGCTCCAGTCCAGAAGTGTGAGCTCCTCATTGAAATTGGCACACCAGTAGCAGTATTAATGGAGTGATTCATTGTGGGCGTCATCTTTTGGATAAGGCATCAAAAACAAATGGACAGGGCAGCACGGTGGTGCAATGGGTTAGCCCTGCTGTCTCACAGCACCGAGGTCCCAGGTTCGATCCCGGCTCTGTGTCACTGTCCGTGTGGAGTTTGCACATTCTCCCCGTGTTTAGAACATAGAACATAGAACATTACAGCGCAGTACGGCCCTTCGGCCCTCGATGTTGCGCCAACCTGTGAAACCATCTGAAGCCGATCTGACCTACACTATTCCATTTTCATCCATATGTCTATCCAGTGATGACTTAAATGCCCTTAAAGTTGGCGAGTCTACTACTATTGCAGGCAGGGCATTCCACACCCCTACTACTCTCTGAGTAAAGAAACTGCCTCTGACATCTGTCCTATATCTACCACCCCTCAATTCAAAGCTATGTCCCCTCGTATTGGTCATCACCATCCGAGGAAAGAGACTCTCACTGTCCGCCCTATCTAACCCTCTGACTATCTTATATGTCTCTATTAAGTCACCTCTCAACCTTCTCCTCTCTAACGAAAACAACCTCAAGTCCCTGAGCCTTTCCTCGTAAGACCATACCAGGCAACATCCTAGTAAATCTCCTCTGAACCCTTTCCAAAGCTTCCACATCCTTCCTACAATGTGGTGACCAGAACTGCACGCAGTACTCCAGGAGCGGCCGCACCAGAGTTATGTACAGCTGCAGCATGACCTTGCGGCTCCGAAACTCAATCCCCCTGCTGATAAAGGCTAGCACACCATATGCCTTCTTAACAGCCCTATTAACCTGGGTGGCAACTTTCAGGGATTTATGTACCTGGATGCCGAGATCTCTCTGTTCATCTACACTACCAAGAATCTTGCCATTAGCCCAGTACTCTGCATTCCTGTTACTCCTTCCAAAGTGAACCACCTCGCACTTTTCCGCATTAAACTCCATCTGCCACCTCTCAGCCCAGCTCTGCAGCTTATCTATGTCCCTCTGTATCCTATAACATCCTTCAGCACTATCCACAACTCCACCGACCTTCGTGTCATCTGCAAATTTACTAACCCATCCTTCTACACCCTCTTCCAGGTCATTTATAAAAATGACAAACAGTAGTGGCTCCAAAACAGATCCTTGCGGTACACCACTAGTAACTGAACTCCGGGATGAACATTTGCCATCAACCACCACCCTCTGTCTTCTTTCAGCTAGCCAATTACTGATCCAAACCTCTAAATCACCTTCAATCCCATACTTCCTTATTTTCTGCAATAGCCTACCGTGGGGAACCTTATCAAACGCCTTACTGAAATCCATATACGCCACATCAACCGCTTTACCCTGATCCACCTGTTTGGTCACCTTCTCAAAAAAGTCAATAAGGTTTGTGAGGCATGACCTACCCTTCACAAAACCGTGTTGAGTATCGCTAATCAACTTGTTCTTTTTAAGATGATTATAAACCCTATCTCTTATAACCTTTTCCAACATTTTACCCACAACCGAAGTAAGGCTCACAGGTCTATAATTATCAGGGTTGTCTCTACTCCCCTTCTTGAATAAGGGGACAACATTTGCTATCCTCCAGTCTTCCGGCACTATTCCTGTCGACAAAGACGACATAAAGATCAAGGCCAAAGGCTCTGCAATCTCCTCCCTGGCTTCCCAGAGAATCCTAGGGTAAATCCCATCTGGCCCAGGGGACTTATCTATTTTTACACTTTCCAAAATTGCTAACACCTCCTCCTTGTGAACCTCAATCCCATCTAGCCTAGTCGACTGAACCTGAGTATTCTCCTCGACAACATTGTCTTTCTCCAGTGTAAACACTGACGAAAAATATCCATTTAACGCTTCCCCTATCTCCTCTGATTCCACACACAACTTTCCACTACTATCCTTGATTGATCCTAATCTTACTCTAGTCATTCTTTTGTTCCTGATATACCTATAGAAAGCCTTAGGGTTTTCCTTGATCCTATCCGCCAATGACTTTTCGTGTCCTCTCCTCGCTCTTCTTAACTCTCCCTTTAGGTCCTTCCTGGCTAACTTGTAACTCTCAAGTGCCCTAACTGAGCCGTCATGTCTCATCCTAACATAAGCCTTCTTCTTCCTCTTGACAAGTGCTTCAACTTCCTTAGTAAATCACGGTTCCCTTGCTCGACAACTTCCTCCCTGCCTGACAGGTACATACTTATCAAGGACACGCAGTAGCTGTTCCTTGAAAAAGCTCCACATTTCGATTGTACCCATCCCCTGCAGTTTCCTTCCCCATCCTATACATCCTAAATCTTGCCGAATAGCATCATAATTGCCTTTCCCCCAGCTATAATTCTTGCCTTGCGGTATATACCTATGTTCCCACAACCCAAAGATGTGCAAGGTAGGTGGATTGAACACATTAATTTGCCCCTTTATTTGAAAAATTGAATTGGGTACTCTAAATTTAAAAAAAACAAATGGACATAAAAATCTCTATTTGAAAAATTGTGGGGAGCAGTCCTGGTTGAATTCCTTCTTCAGCCAACGACAGCAAAAACATAGCTTAATGTGCTCGGTCCTTTGATTACCATTTGTTGAGTCTTGCAATGTGCACAATGACAACATTTGACTACGTAACAAACCACAGCTGTTAAAAATATTTCAAATGACTTGATAAGTTACTTTAGGAAGAAGATTCTAAGTTAGACAATCTCAAAATCTGTGAATGCTCCGTAGTCCCAAAATTGAGGCCAAGAAGCATTCTCACCAGGTACCTGTCTGGTACTGAGTTATTCAGAATCTCCTGTTGTGGGGTGAAGTCTCCACTTCCCACCACCCCCCCACCATCACCCCAAAGCCACGCCATGCCAAATATGGCTACCATCATATGAGAGGGCAGCAGAGGTCCGGCATCTCATGTCTTCGGTGGGACCCATTATATGAAAATTAGAAGTATTCCTCATCAGATCATACAGGCATTAAGAATGGGAGCAGACCATTCAGCCCCTTGAGCCCATTCTGCCATCATAGTTGAATTGCATGTCAACTACATTTATTCATCTTTGGTCCATACTGTTTGCCACTCTTAGATAACAAACATCAATGTATTTTGGAGTGGAAAGCTCCAATTGTCCAGCAACCATAACTGTTTTTTGCGGGCATAGAAGGAAGATTTCCAGATTTTTACCACCTTCTGTGTGAAAAGGTGTTTCCTTATTATCTTCATATATGGCACACCTCTAATTTTACACTTAAATTCCTTTGTTCTTGATTTTTTTGTCAGAGTAAAATATTTCTCTGTCGTTTAGCATTTTAAATTCTTCAATCTTCTGCACTAAAGGGAATATAAACAAGAGTATACAATTTACCCTCAATCTAATCCTCTAAATCTCAGTATCGTTCTTGTGAATCTGCACTACGCCCCTAAAAGGCCGATATGTCCTTCTTCAGATACTGGGCGGGAATCGGCGGGGCGGGCAACTCCGGCTCGAAGGCGTGGCGTGAACCACTCCGGCACCACGCCACCCCAAAGGTACGGAGGAGGGGCTAGACCGGCGGTGGAGTGGTTTGCGCCGTGCCGGCCAGCAGGGAAGGGGCTTGGCGCCATGCCAACCGGCGCTGAAGGGCCTCCGCCGGCTGGCGCATGCGCGGGAGCGCCAGCGTGTTCTGGCGTCATCCCAGCACATGCGCAGGGGGGAGGTTCACCTCCGCGTCGACCTTGGCGGAGGACCAAAGTGGCCGACACGAAAGAATAGAGTGCCCCACGGCACAGGCCCGGCAGCGGATCGGTGGGCCGCGATCGCGGGCCAGGCCACTGTGGGGGCACCTCGTGGGGCCAGATCCCCTGGCGCCCCCCCGAGGACCCCGGGAGCCCCCGCGCAGCCAGGTCCCGCCGGCAAATACCTGGTGTAATTTACGCCGGCAGGACTGGCCAAAAACGGTCACTCGGCCCATCGCGGGCCGGAGAATCGCCGGAGGGGCCGCTGCCAGCGGCTGCCGACCAGCATGGCGCAATTCCCACCCACGCCAAATCCCTGGCGCCGGAGAATTCGGCAGCCAACAGGGGCGGGATTAATGCCATTCACCCGCGATTCTCTGACCTAGTGGAGGGGTCGGAGAATCCCACCCACTGTTCCCAAAATTAGGCATGGTGTACAAGCACGACATCCAACAGTTGGCAGTTGTGGAGTCTTCTAGGTTTCCAGGCAATGATTTTGGCCTGACCTCTCAAAAAAATATTACATTCATTTGATATTAACAGCTGATCCCACATTTGTAAGCTGTTCTTAACCTTTTTGATCACATTTTAGTTTGAGTTTTTCAAGTTATGTTTGATCTTTGGTTTAGTTTGGCAGTGTCCGTATCAGGAGCAGCTCTTTTGCTTTGTCCCTAAATTTGTTTACTTTTGTTTAATTGGTTGGACTTCAAAAAAGAGCTCAATTTTGCAATTTTGCATTTTTGCAAGCAACTCTGCCCATCCTTGAATGTTACCAAAACAAAATTAATTTATCAACCCACAAACGGCCAGTCAGATACTGCAACTCCCCTTTATGGTGAAGGGGAGACTCTTAAATATGTTGAGTGTTCCCTGTACCTTTGGAGTCAGCCCTGTCAAAAGTCACCTGTGACAGCTCAACATTCCACAAAACTACTGCAGTGACTGTTTGACAACAAAGACCTCTGCAAGCCAATAGAAATCCTAGTATACAGAGCAGTCATTGTCACTATTGCAGTGAGACCCGGACTGTGAATGAACAACACATAAGACTTCTGGAGAAATTCCATTGGCAGTGCCTCAGCCACATCCTCTCTTTAAAAGGTGGAACCATCGAAGAAACACAGCCCCACAATCATTCAGCCAAAACTCGTGCAAAAGTAAATTCAATGGACTAGATTTCATTTTGGGTAGGCCTGTTTTAGAATCTGTCCTGAGATTTATCTTGGCCCAATTTAATCTGCTCTTTTCCAGCCACGTTTTTCCCATTAGTGCCGGATAATTTCCTCTGATTATGTGCAAGGACAAATCTTCCGTTTGTCAATTAAATTGAATTGTTACATCAATACTGTCCCTCAACGGAACCACTTCTCCAGTGTAGGTTTTTAACACTACCTTTGAGGGTTGCCGAGCAATATGTTGGATCTTTTCTTGATTACCAATTTTTGGTGCCAGAGAGATGGCTGCCCCAGTGTCCACACCTCCATCTTCTCCAGCTGACCGTCCAGTAATGGAGTGATCCAATATTGATTTGTTGCACCAGCAATAGCTTGTATATTTAATGAAAATTCGTCTTCAGACCATGAGTCAAGTTCCTTTTCACCCTAACCCTAACGTTCCTTTTCATGTCAATTTTGTACCACGTGCACACTTTTTCCTTGATGCAGCTTGCCATTTGATTTAGTCAGCTCTTGTTTCCTGCAACTTTTGCCTGAAGCTCGTTTCTTTTCCCAGTAAGCAACATTTCTACCACAATTCCTGAACATTATGTCTTTGCACTAACAATCTGCTACTGAGTGCCCAGTTTTTGCACACCAATGGCAAGTGCAAGTCTGTGCCTGTGTTCAGGTTTTGGCTGCCATCTTGTGAATTCTTGTGCTTGAACTCAACTGTTGAGCTTCACTGGCTGCTAATTCCAGCAACTTCCAAAGCTTTCACTACGGCCAGGTTGCTTTCAGTTAACAACCACTTTTGAATACCTTGGCTCCCTAAATCACAGACAAATCTATCTCTGATGGTATTACACCATGCTGGTATTTGCAGTGTTCAACCAGTCTTTTCAGGGTAGCTACAAACTGTAATCGGTTCACCTTCTTCTTGATTGTGCTTATGAAACCTAAACCTTTCTGTGCTGACTAAAAGGTTTTGGTGAATATTGGCCCTCCAAAATTGCCACTATTTCTTTGTAAGTGTGTGTGCCTGGCTTTCCTGGCTGTACCACACTTGCCCACACAAACGGCCAGCCATGCAATATTTCTCCTAAAGTTCTCCTGTTCAGCTATAAAGCTGCTTATGGGGAAACACTAAAAACACTGTGAACCTACAACACAAGCAAAATGGGTCAAATTAAATTGAACAAATCAAAAATGAATGGAAACTTATTAAACCAAAATAATGGGCTGGATTCTCCGCTGTTGGGATTCTCCGTTGTGCCGGCAGCGCACCCACGCCCGGGGATTTCCCGACAGCGTGGGGCTGCCCACAATGCAAAACCCAATTGGCCAGCTGGTGGGACGGAAAATCCCGCTGCTGGCAGGGGCACACTGCACCAGAAAACTGGTGCTGCTGGGCGGCATGTTCTGGGAGAAATGATGCACCCTAGCCCTCATGGCGCCGTCAACATGTCGTTAGACACTGTGTGCTGCCTCTCCAGGGTCACCTGGCCTCGAACATGGCCGCGGGAGAGGGGCAAACAGTCAGACTGGACAATCCCCTTGATTGTCTGCTGCCTGGACCAGCTAATGGCCGGCTTGATTAGGCCCAAGAGCTGGCTTACTAAGAGGTCACCCTCTTCACCCCTATCTGCACCGAATGCCCAAGGATCAAGAGAATGGAGCTGAAGTGCAATCAAAAATTAAGTAAAAGCCCCTTCAGAGAAACTAAAGAGGTGCAACAATCGTATATTTTTGTACCTTGAATGTAAAACTTTGTAAAGTGTGTCAATTTAACTTTGTTATTCTTTTCATGTCAGAAAAATAATTGAAAGGGCAGCACGGTGGCCTAGTGGTTAGCACAACCGCCTCACGGCGCTGAGGTCCCAGGTTCGATCCCGGCTCTGGGTCACTGTCCGTGTGGAGTTTGCACATTCTCCCCGTGTCTGCGTGGGTTTCGCCCCCACAACCCAAAAAAAAAAATGTGCAGAGTAGGTGGATTGGCCACGCTAAAATTGCCCCTTAATTGGAAAAAATAATTGGGTAAATTAAAAAAAAAAGAAAAATCACGTCCCCGCCATGGCCGGAATTCTCCGCAACCCGGGAATCGGCGGGAACGAGAATCACGCCCCGCCGATCGGCGTGCCACCCCGCGCCAATTGGCGTGCCGCCCACGGCAATTCCCCGGCCCGCAATGGGCCGAAGTCCCGCCGCTGACAGGCCAACCCCGCCGACGTGGTTTAAACCACCTCTGTGCTGGCGGGATTGGCGGCGCGAGCAGGCCCCCGGGGTCCTGGGAGGGGCGCAGGGCGATCAGACCCCGGGGGGTGCCCCCACAGTGGCCTGGCCCGCAATCGGGGCCCACCGATCGGCAGGCGGGCAAGTGCCGTGACGGCACTCTTTTCTTCCGCCACCGCCACGGCCTCCACCATGGCGGAGCAGAAGTGACCCCCTCCACCGCGCATGCGCCGGTGGTGACGTCATTGGCCGCTGACGCACCAGCGCATGCGCGGACCGGCGAAGGACTTTTGGCCAGCCCCGACGCCGGGCGGCATAGCGCCAAAGGCCGTTGGCGTCAGTTTTGGCGCCATCGACAGAGCGGGAGGCACTCCGGCGCGGGGCTAGCCCCTAAAGGTGCGGAGAATTCGACGCCGGAGTGTTTGGCGCCACTCCACTACGCCGGGAGCCCCTGCCCCACCGGGTAGGGGAGAATTTTGCCCCAACTCATAGCACTGCAGTTAAACATCACGGGCCCGGCGGTGCGGGGGGTCCCGATGTAGCCAAAACTCTGTGCAACGGCCTTTGGTGCTACGCCGCCCGGCGTTGGGGCTGGCCGAAAGCCCTTCGCTGGCCCGCACATGCGCCGGTGTGTCAGCGGCCGCTGACGTCACCCCGGCGCATATGCGGTGGAGGGGGTCTCTTTCGCCTCCGCCATGGTGGAGGTCGTGGTGGCGGCGGAGGAAGAAAAAGAGTGCCCCTACGGCACTGGCCCGCCTGCCGATCGGTGGGCCCCGCTCGCGCCGCCAATCCCGCCAGCACAGAGGTGGTTTAAACCATGTCGGTGGGATTGGCCTCTCAGCGGCGGGACTTCGGCCCATCGCGGGCCGGAGAATCGCCACGGGGGGCACGCCGATCGGCGCGGGGGGGCACGGCACGCCGAGCGGTGGGACGTGATTCCCACTCCTGCCGATTCCCAGGTGGCGGAGAATTCCGGCCACGGCGGGGGCGGGAATTACACCAGCCCCGGGCGATTTCCCGACCCTGCGGGGGGTCGGAGAATTCCGCCCCCATGTCAATTTTTGGGAAATCTGTGATTTTTTTTGTTGAAAAAACAGCCAATGCCAGTGTAAGTTCCTGACAATCACTAGCGTTGTATCACTGAGATAGAAATGCTGTTACAATTGCCTTTGATTGTATTCTGTTGAGTCAGCTAACATTCAAATAACTCACATACAGATCCCCAATTCTTGGTGGAAGACCTATCCAAATGTTTAGAACCCCAAAATGACGGCTAGTGCTGTTGATTGGAGATTTTGTAAAATATCTATTTTCTTTTGTACCTGATTAATTTTTTTTCCAATTAAGGGGCAATTTAGTGTGGCCAATCCACTTACCCTGCACATCTTTAGTTTGCGGGGGTCAGACCCACCCAGACATGGGGAAAATGTCCAAACTCCACATGGACAGTGACCCGGAGCCGGGATTGATCCCAGGTCCTCGGCGCCGTGAGGCAACAATGCTAACCATTGCGTCACCATGTTGCCGAAAAATATCTCATTTTGGTGACTTATTTATTAATTGGAGAAAAACGAAGTTATTAGTAAACTGAAGCTCTCCTTGCATTTTTGAAAGTATTATTTTACCATGGCAACTGGTTCTATTTTATGCGCAAGAGCTTAAATGATTAAGTGACCACCTATGCAAATTTGCATAAGGACAAAAAGGCAATCCCTTATTAAGCTTTAATTCTCACAAACTTTAGGCATGATATGAATTGAGAAAACATCATGTGTCAAGATATTATGAATATTTTGCATTATGGATATTTTATGCATTTCTAACCGGGAGTGACACTCTCCTGAGTATTTTCACAAATGAAGATGAATATGCAGAGATCCATTTGGTTGATTTTGCGCCAGATGGCATAAAGCAGAGGCTCCATGAAGCTGATTTGCTTGAATCGTTTTTTTTGCCATATTGGATGCTGGCATCTACTTGAGTTTATATCATCTGCAAACACCTAGAGCATTTCTTCACAGTATCTCAAAGCACTCAAAGACAGACCTGCAACTGTTGCCAGGTTTTGAAGAGACAAGTTAACTTTTATTGTTGATCTGCATAAAATGGATTTCAAAATGACTACCAGAAAAATATATAAGCGATGTGAATCTAGTTAATGTAGTCCTTTAAAAAAAAAGAAAAAAGTTAACAATATAAGTCTGTGTGCTCCAATACATGTGAGGTTTGATTACTCCATGTATGTTTTGGTAAGGATTTTATATTTTGCATCTATTTATAAAAATATGAAAAATAGCCAAATTTAACAAGCTCTCTTAAATCATCCCATTTCTTTATGAGTTCAGTAGGAACCATAACTAAAAACATTTGAAGAGGGTTTCCTGGCGAGTCATTGATGTGTCACTTTGCCAAGTTTGCACACAACAGATGCACAATGATGCCACTGATGTCAATGTCAAAACAATTTTTTAAAAGGTAGTTCAATAAGTGTTTCTGCTGCCTCCATGAATCAGGTATGATGTGGGCATGCAGACCAAGAGTGCAATGGGTTGATTTTTAGTGCTTCTTCCAATTTGCATTTAGAATTGGAAAGTATTTGATTGTGTAAGTATTTGCACTAACCCTGATTAGAGGAACAGAACCAGGGGCGGGATCTCCCCTACCCGGCGGGGCGGGGGGTCCCGGCGTAGCGGAGTGTGCCAACCGCTCCGGCGTCAGTCCTCCCCAAAGGTGCGGAATTCTCTGTACCTTTAGGGGCCAAGCCCTCACATTGAGGGGCTAGGCCCATGCCGGAGCAGTTGGCACCACACCGACTGGCGCCCAAACCGGCTCCAACGGCCTTTGACGCCCGCCGCCCGGCGCTGGGGCTAGCCGAAAGGCCTTCGCCAGTTCGCACATGCGCCAGTGCATCAGCTGCCGCTGACGTCACCACCGGCGCATGCGCGCTGGGGGATTCTCTTCCGCCTCCGTCATGGTGGAGGCCGTGGCGGAAGAAAAATAGTGCCCCCACAGCACTGGCCCGCTCGCCGATCGGTGGGCCCCGATCGCGGGCCTGGCCACTGTGGGGGCAGCCCCCGGTCCGATCGCCCCGTGCCCCCCCAGGACCCCGGGGGCCCGCTCCCGCCGCCGATCCCGCCGCCACCAGAGGTGGTTCAAACCACGGCGGCGGGAGAGGACTCCCAGCGGCGGGACTTCGGCCCATCGCGGGCCGGAGAATCGCCACAGGGGGCATGCCGATTGGCGGGGCGTGATTCCCGCACCCGCTGATTCCCGGGTGGTGGAGAATTTCTGCCACGGCGGGGGCGAGATTTTTGGCGGCCCCGGGCGATTCTCCGACCCCTCCCCCCGCAGGTTTTCTTTCAAGCCTTACACATGATTGAAGAGACCTATTGCTGTGTGACCGACTGCCCAGAATTCTGAAAATGGCTCATCATCAAAACACACACTTTGTAAATAGAGCATTACGCCGAGTCCATATTGGGTCATTTGCAGAATAATCTTTGGATCATAATTGTGTTTTGCAGACATAAGAAAAAGCAACTATTCAAACTATGCCTGATATTTGAGTACATACTTTATAATAAGCACTGCATATGGAAAAGGAGAATTATGGATTGCATGTTGGATATCACAGTAGCACAGTGGTTAGCACAGTTGCTTCACAGCTCCAGGGTCCCAGGTTTGATCCTGGCTTGTGTTACTGTCTATGCGGAGTCAGCACTTCTCCTTGTGTCTGCATGGGTTTCCTCTGGATTCTCCAATTCCTCCCACAGTCCAAAGCTGTGCAGGTTAGGTGGATTGACCATACTAAATTGCCCTTAGTGTTCAAAATGGTTAGGTGGGGTTGCTGGGTTATGGGGATAGGGTGGATAGGGTGGAGGCGTGGGCTTAAGTAGGGTGCTCTTTCCAAGGGCTGGTGCAGACTCGATGGGCTGAATGGCCTCCTTCTGCACTGTAAATTCCATGAACTATGAACTACGTTCATGATTTCCCATGGTGCACTTACTACAAGGGTCACTCCTTGCTGCAACTGCCAATTGCAGAGTGATGTACCATCAATTGGATGCGAGACACGATGAAGATCCAAACTGTGGCTTTAATCAGTTAGTTGTTCGCCCGGTGGTCGACTACAGAGAAACGCCGACCGCCGGGAAACCTGGGTACTTATTCCCCGCCTCGGAGACGGGGTCTACTTGCCTCTCGACCAATTGGTGAGCAGTTACATGACTAGTCCCAGCCAATCAGACGAGAGGCACATGACCAGCCAGAGCCAATGGGAAACCAATGCTCTGCACCAATGGCAGTGCTCCCACTCATATCACCACACAGAGTCAACCATATAATGTAGGACTGGATAACATTACACATAGAGGTCCTCAAGCATGTAACATTTATTACCATGCTTTTTGAACCAATGAATATTAAACAAGTCCGCATTGGCACTGTCAAAAAGGTGCATTCCAAATTACATATATTTTTGTTGAAAAAGCATAATTCCACCTTTTAGTGTGTTTTTTTCCAATCCTATGGCATGTCCAAGAAAACATATAATAATAATTATAAACAATGCTAAGGGGGATACCGCAAACAAATTAAACCCCGTTGAATGTAAGAACCTGCATCAATAGAGCAAACAGGCTTGTTTATAAAGCACTCTCCATTAATATGTTCCATAACTGCTGGGCTGGATTGCATGTTGTCTGCACCCAGTCACGCACTCACCGATGCAGTGGACAGTGGGGCATTTGGGAAAAATCAAGATCGGCGCACGATCGCGATGCTCCAGCTCTCCACTGGCAGCGGGATCGAGATTCATACCTACGTGTCAGTGGGAGAATGTAAATGGATGCAAATGTAGTGAATCCCGTCCACATGATTCCCGATCCAGAGGACCGGACATTCACGCACATCCAGAAATTATGGTGGATTTGCATCCACTTAATGGGCCCGCCACCATAATTTCCGGACGTGCATGTATGTCCGGTCCTCTGGATCGGGAATCATGTGGACGGGATTCACTACAGGTATCACCAAATGTGAACCTGATGTGGTAGAGCTTAAGAGTGTTGCCCCCGAGGCAGCATGGTGACGCAGTGGGTTAGCACTGCTGCTTCATGGCGCCGGGGTCTCAGGTTCGATGCTGGCTCTGGGTCACTGTCTGTGTGGCGTTTGCACATTCTCCCCGTCTTTGCGTGGGTTTCGTCCCCACAACCCAAAAATGTGCAGGCTAGGTGGATTAGCCACGCTAAATTGCCCCTTAATTGGAAAAAATGAATTGGGTACCCTAAATTTATTTTTAAAAATGAAAAAGGGTGTTGCCCCCAAAGTCTATTCGAAGGCCACCTCCCCCCAACCCAAATGCACTATCTGCCCACCCCTCCACTACCTAAATACGGTGCCCCCACCCATAAGCACCCCCTAAGTAGAGTGCCCCACCCATAGGCACCTCCTAATAGGGTGCCCCGCCCATAGGCACCTCCTAAATAGAATGCCCCACCAACAGATAGGGAGATTCCACCCGACACCCATTAACTAAAGGGAGCCCCACAAGGACCCAATTAAGGGAACGCCAACCCCCGCCCCCAGAAAAGAGACCCCTGTAAGGAAGCTAGAGAGTACTACAGACAGGGGCAGTGAAAAAGATTACAGCTGTAACACTTTCCTGGAAGCACCGTGGGTGGGATTCTCCGATTGCCGACGCCAAAAATCGCCGGCAAATTCCTTTTTATGACAAAATCGGGGGGGGGGCACCCTTTTTCGGATGCTGCGCTCAATCAGAAATGGCGTACTCCACGCCGCATGCCATTGGGACGGCCTCAGGATGTCACCCCTGAGGCCCTCCCGCAATGCTCCGCCGCTGATGGGCCGACTTCCCAACGGCTTGGGACATGTGTCCTCTCAACTTTTGTGAGCCTCGGGTGGTGGCTGTGGGCTGTGTCAAGCACCTCCACAGTCGGGGGCGGGGAGCCTTTCCGCTGGCGGGGATGGGGGGCTTCATTGGGGGCTGGGGGGACTGGTGGGGTGCACATGTGCACCACGGACCCGGCCATTCTGCATCCGTATCAGCAGGTAAAGCCAGGGTCTTTACATGGCACGGCTGCTATGCCCCCCACCAGGCGGAGCACCGGTGCAGGGGCGGCGCCAACCTTTTAGTTGTAAGACGAGACGCATTCTCCGGACATAGCCACAGAATCGGAGAATCCGGCCAATGTGTCCATTCCTGCAAAGAGAACAGCTGTGGCCTGTGTCTCAACCCCTCAGATCCTTTAGATGCATGTCATTTATTAATTTCTGGTCGAGGGCTGTGATTCACAGCTTCCAGAAAACAACTGTGAGCCTTGCTTCATTCATCTTCATGAATGAGTAACTCTAAGTGCTGTAGCACAATGTGGGGGCACCCAGAAAATCGGGAGGTGAGGGGCTACTTTATGATGCGGGGAGGGGTGGGGGAGGGGGGGGGGGTGCAGCCACAAGACTTTGCTATCAGGTCATCCGCTCTAAATGACAGCCCGATAGTGGGATTCCCTCGAGAATGCATCGTATTCCTCGGCATGCATAAATTTGCATGGTGATGGATACTGAATTGCTCCCACTGGGAGCACAAATCAGTATTAATTCTCCTCCAGCGGGAGAGTATAGGCTCCCAAATGGAGAATCCTGGCTACTGTTCCCCAAACAATGTGAATGACCTCAAACCATGCTTAGATATGGAAATAGACATCATTTTGGTTTATAACTAGGGCTCATTAAATGCATTGCAGGATTTAAGTAGTTTGGCATATTACATATGAACTCCTTTTTTATTTTTGACAGAGACGTGTCGACCTGAAAGGCCAATGACCCTTTATGAATAAATGTGAACTGATGCCAGATTTCAGTTCATCATGGCATTGCCATCTGAACACCCTGGCACTGTTGTGATGCCCAGTTGGCACTGCCAGGGTGCCAGGCTGTCAGTGCCAGAGTGCCCAGTTGGCAGGTATCTGGCCCAGGGGTGCCTTGTCCTCAAGAGGTGTGATGGGGGGGGGGGGGGGGGGGGGGGGTTGAGGACCCCCTAAGAGATAAGTTGGATGCAGGGGGTGGGGGGGGTGGGGGGTCTGGATGCTGCAGTGGGGTGGCTGAGGGGGGGTTAAAAGATCGGGTGGCATTTTCTACGAGACATCTTCCTGCACTGGCGCACTGAGCTCGTCAGTACAGGAAATGGGGTAAGTGTGGCCTCAACTGGCCATTCCTCACTGAGGCCAAAAAACCTGGCAAAGTGCCGTTAAATAGCGTGTTGTTTCTCGGCGCAGCATGTCATCGTGCCACCACCATGGTGTTTTGCCTGTAGTGGGGAATGTGAATGACAGCCCTCCCACCAATAAGCCAATTGTGCCTCTTGGCAATTAAATGCTTCCTCCTGCTGCCAGTGGTATTTTGATGGGCCCAGCGCTGTGTGGGGAGACCGCCTGATGAATGCTGCCAACGTCCTTGCCTCCTTCTAGATTGGGGGGGGAGAATAGGACCTTCTGTTCAAGAACTGTATAATCCATGAGTGGGCTCACCAATACAAATGGCTGCCCCATGACAGTACCCACCCCCGCCATCACCAGCCATGCCCCCACAAACTGCTGCCATCTGCCTGACTTTCCCCGGCACCCCCCAAACCCATATGTTTGCTGTGAGGCTGCCATCCATCGATGAGCTTCTTGGATGGACGTAGTCCCAGCTGTGTCCACCACTCCCAATGGTGATATTGTGACTAAAGAGCTGCTGTTCCTCCAATTATCTGGCAGCTCTTGGCTCTCATCCTTTCAAGAGGGAAGGCAACTTATTAACTGCAAGATTGCCATAATATCTGACGAAGGCTTCCCCAAACAGCCAAGGCAGGGCTGCTGTGGCTTTCTGGTCCATTGTCGAGGCCACTACCAGCAATGAAATGTAGTCCTTTATGTGCAGAGCTAATTCTCTCACCCAAAAGGTGAGAGAGTATCATTTTCATAACATTAAAAAGGGTCGAAACTAACCGAGACATTATGAGATGCTGCCTGATCTGCTAAGTACTTCAAGCACTTTCTGTGCACGGATGGACAATTTTTAAAATTGACATCACAGGGAACACAAATTAGAATTCATTTGACACCGGGTACAACTGGTGTGTGATGGCCACTCAAATAACATTATTTGGCTTGAGTCAGATTACATCCTGATTTAGAAATTTGATTATACAAACGTTGGGCTGAATTTTCTGCTGTGGGTGTAATGGTGGACACGTCTGAAAATATGGAGGCAGGTGAAAGGTCTGTTCTACCAGAGTAAAAACCAAACACAATTGTTTGTTCCTGACTTTAATGGCAGCTCAGCTTTCTTGCCGCATCATGTCGAGAATGGCATTTACGTGAATTTAAATATCAAGACTGCTTATTATGAAATTAGTTCACAGAATCACACTCCACCTCTGATCAGACGCCCACGCCAGTAGCTAATCAGACCAGCATGATTTGCAATCTGTAAGTGATATACTGGTGATCTGCACTTCATTCATGACATTATAAGTTCATAAGATATAGGAGCAGAATTAGGCCATTTGGCCCATCGAGTCTGCTCCGCCATTCGATCACGACTGATCACATTCTGGCCTTAACTTCACCGTCCTGCTTGTTCTCCATAACCCTTCAACCCATTATCAATTGAAAACTGTCTAACTCTTCCTTAAATTTACTCACTTGTCCCAGAATCCACTGCTCTCTGGTGTAGCGAATTCCACAGATTCACAACCCTTTGGAAGAAGTAGTTTCTCACAGCTGCTTCAGCTCTGTGCCAGTCTGCTCAGGTAAGACCAGCGATAACTCATGGGGAAGTTCAGAGGCAAAGATCTCCATTCCAGACCAGCGGTAAGGCGGGTGGAGGGTGAAAGGAGCAATGGGACAAAGCTTGACTGGGGAGAGAGGAAGACTGGGGAAGGGTGCACATAGGCACATGATTGGGAGGGGAGAAGGAAATGTACTCGGGGAAGAATGGAAAGGCAGTCCTGTGCAGAAGCACAAATACTAGTCAAGCCAGAATGGAAGAATAGTTTTGTGACAAAGCATACAGTTTAGATGGCTGAGTTTGCAAAGATTGTCTTTGTCCGAGTTCAGGAAGGAGGAGGGCCTGTCAGCCCTGTGTCAGTTATGTCCAGCATAGTGTGTGCAGGGCATGTTAATCCCTTCAAACATGTATGTCCTGGGAGTTTCTGTCTTCATACTGGGCTACAGATGGCACGGTCACAGTCAGGGCATTTGCAGCATATAGATGGGAAGGAGATAATGTAGGGGCGAGCACTCCGTTTTATGGAGTTGGTCTCTATGTGACAATATATCGGCCTCAATATATATTAATGACTTGGATGTAGGGATAGAAGGTACTACAGCAAAATTTGCAGGTGACACTAAAATAGGTGGGAAAGTAAGTTGCAACGAGGAAATAACTTTACAAATGGATATAGATAGGTTAGGTGATTGGGCCAAAATTTGGCAGGAGTTTAATGTGAATAAGTGAGAGGTTATCTGTTTTGGTTGGAAAAATGGAAAGATAACCTATCGTCTAAATGGGGAAAAACGTCAAAGTGCTTCAGTGCAGAGAGATTTTGGTGTCCTTGTGCATGAATTGCAGAAATCTAGTAATAATAATAATTTTTATTGTCACAAGTAGGGTTACATTAACACTGCAATGAAGTTACTGTAAAAAGCCCCTAGTCGCCACATTCCAGCACCTGTTCGGGTACAAAGGGAGAATTCAGAATGTACAATTCACCTAACAGCATGTCTTTCTGGACTTGTGGGAGAAAACCGGAGCATCCAGAGGAAACCCACGGAGATACAGGGAGGGTTGGGCCCTCAGGGATAAAGGGTACTCACTGAGTACTTGGTTGATGGCGCTCATCCATAGGCCTGAAAGTGTCTCCGAGGAAAGGTGTAATGCTGCTCATACCTCAACATGATCAATATAACCACTGTGCCTCCTTGCCGTCCATGTGCAACTAAAGCAGATGTTAAGAGGGGCAAATGGAATTTTGGCCTTATCAACTGCATTCATATGGCTTTCAGAGCTCCCTGGCAACAGGAATGTGTTTCACTCTCTCAATTTGCAGCTGGTTTTCAACAACCAGGAACACATACTGCAGTTATGTGCCAGATCCTCAGGAAGTCACCAAGACTCATACATCTTGAGTCAATCACAGGTATTGTAGATCTTTGCAGCAGGGTTGGGCCCTCAGGGATAAAGGCTATTCACTGAGGACTTGGTTGATGGCGCTCATCCATAGGCCTGAAAGTGTCTCCGAGGAAAGGTGCAATGCTGTTCATACCTCAACATGATCAATCATAGAACAGACCATTGGCAGCTTGGAGATGTGATTCTGTTGTCTGGATAGGTCAGGCAACACTTTCCAGGACAGTCCCCAGAGGGTCTCAGGCTTCATTGTGACTTACTGCGCCCTATCCCTGGCACTGCAAAGATGGAATATCTTGCCAGAGGCCAAGGTTATGGAGCTCCATGTGTCCTCTAGTGATGAGGACATTCAGGGGGTTGAGGATGAGGAAGCTGAGGGAGCAGGGCAAGAAGCCATTATACTGACCAGATGAGACAGGAGTGCACATGCAATGATAATAACCTCTAGGCTGCAGGAGGATGATAACAACTAGCTGTGATGATCCTCTTTGACCAGTGTCCTCCATGCCAGGACCACCTTACCACCATTGTTGTTCTTCTCCTCATCTCAATGATCCACTTCAGTCTCTGAATGAATACTTACACTCTTGCCTCAATATATCGTCATCCCAGGATGGTCAGGCAGCCTTGGGGGCATCTGGCCTTTCTGTAACTTGATAGTAACTGCAATAGGGCATTTTGTGAGCACACTTCAGCGTCTTCTAGCATCTCCCTGAAATTTCACTATCTATGGCAGCCTACGAGAGGCAGGACCAGCGCTACAATCCTCAGTGCACTCAAGGCAGTATGCCTGCATTATGACAAAGCAACTCAAGGAGCTCCATCTCCACTTAATGCACATTGCGGTCATGTGTGAGTTCAACTATGATTACGCAATGCGGTTTTTCAGCTCAGCCAGCCGATTAGGCAAGGCATGTGGATGTCTCTTCACCATACTCAGTCCTTATTGTCACATACGTCTCCAGGATACAGTCTGCTCTGAAGAAGAGTCATACCGACTTGAAACGTTAACAATATTTTTTTCTTGCCACAGATGCTGCCAGACCTGTTGGATGTTTCCAGAATATTCTGATTTTATCGCAGGAGATGGTCATCCAGCATTCTCAGAGGATGGGGTCCTGCAGTTCAGCTGACTTTTCAATTGACCTTGAACATTTCACGGGAACCATATTCTGATACCCATGTGGCACTCTGGAACATGACTCCGTCTCCATGCTCCAATTTTCCCCTATTGCCCAGCCCTGGCTTTTGTGCTCCTCAAAAAGGCCATACATCCCTTCAAGGTCCCAAATCATACATAATAAAGAGCACACATCGGCTGCTGTCCATCCTCCCGGAGCTCTGAGAGACTTTCACAGCTGCATATTTTAATCCCTGCAGCCTGACAAACTCCAACAGAAACCAGCCACAACAGTGCCATTGTTAATTCCACATAATATGATGAATGTAAGAAATTGTCATATTTTATCATTTAGATTTTTTTGCAGTAATGTTATTAAAACTTGGGTTAAGATGCATACAGATAGTATGACTGCTAAAGCCATAATTAAGGTGCTGTAAAAACAAGGTAATTGTTGATTTGCAGGTTCTGCTAATAGAGCTTGAGAACCATTTACATGTTTACAGATAGCTAGCTAATGGAATGTTGTTTAGGTTTGAAGAATCCCTGTGGTTAGATAATTCATGAGGAGTATTGTGTTTGGTCCTGGCTAAACAAGTCAAGTGATAACTTGCAAGAAGAGACAAAGTATGCCTTCTGCTTTGGGCTAAGATGATATAGTTAATGGAAGGAGCCAGATCTGTTTGGAAAGTCAGTTGGTCCCAGAACTGTAATCTGAACAGAGGTGTTTCAGTTTGGACCTGAAAGGTTCTGTCACCGAAGATCCCGCACAGACAAAAGCAAGTAAAACCCTGGTTGTTAACTTTATTCATGAGTGATATTTAATATATATTGGCTTGATTAATAGGAATATACTGGCAGGTTTAGTAAGTAAGTTAAGCGGCTGGATTCTCCCCTACCCGGCGGGGTGGGGGGTCCCGGCGGGATAGATGGCGTGAACCACTCCGGCATCGGGCTGCCCCAAAGGTGTGCAATCCTTCGCACCTTTAGGGGACAAGCCCTCACCTTGAGGGGCTAGGCCCGTGCCGGAGTGGTTGCTGTCCCACCGGCTGGCGTGGAAGGCCTTTGGCGCCACGCCAGCCGGGGCCGAAGAGACTTCGCCGGCCGGCGGAAGTCCGCGCATGCGCGGGAGCATCAACGGCTGCTGACATCATCCCCGCGCATGCACAGGGAGGGGGTCACTTCCGCCTCCGCCATCGTGAAGGCTATGGCCAACGCGGAAGGGAAAGAGTGCCCCCACGGCACAGGCCCGCCCGCGGATCGGTGGGCCCTGATCGCGGGCCAGGCCACCGTGGGGGCAGCCCCTGGGGCCAGATCGCCCCGCGCCCCCCCCAGGACCACGGAGCCCGCCCGCGCCGCCAGTCCCGCCGGTAAGGGAGGTGGTTTGATTCACGCTGGCGGGGCAGGCATTACAGCAGCGGGACTTCTGCCCATTGCGTGCCAGAGAATTGCTGGAGGGGGCCCGCCAACCGGCGCGGCCAGATTCCCACCACCGCCGAATCTCCGGTGCCGGAGAATTCGGCGGCTGGCGGGGGCGGGATTCACGCCGCCCTCCGGCAAGGTTTCTTCTTTTACTTAAGAACTGTTGTAACTGTTAACTGTAAAGCTATTTCTTTACTGTTAATGTGATTAAGTATGTGATTAAATTATAGTTTGTTTTAACATAAAAGGTACCTTTTGGTCAGTGTTATCACTCCTGTGGTGCTGTGACATTTCCTCTGTTTTACAAATTGAAAATAGTTGGGTTCTCATTTGGGATCCGAACAATAATCATTCAGATTGAAGATCTGGGAGCTCACATTGGGTTGATGCAGGAGACATGAGCCAGCAGTTATGACCCTGCACTGTATCGTCTCAGGACCTAGGTAGTCAGGTGGGGAAAATGTGCACAACACTGAGGTTGCAAACTTTTAAACCTGTAGCAGGAAACACCATGGCAGAAATGTGTCAGCCATATTCTCAGCTCATAAACGTGAGGTGGGAAGGTGGACACTGATATTGGGCTACTGCTGGCATTTCCACACGGATATTAAAGAACGTTGCTAACAAACTTGATGGATGCTGCAGCAGATGCTCTGAATGCCTGTTTTATGGGGTGGTGAGTGGACCTGGGTGAGGGCTGAGGACATGGGCTAAACAGAGAGGAGATGAAGATGGCAGGGTGTGTGTGAGAGAGAGTGGCAATGTCCCTTGTAATGGTTGTCTGTTAATCCCTATGGACTGTCTGATGAGCATGTGAGTGTGTGAGGTACGAGCTGGTGGAATAGATTAGATCGTTCATCCTTTTTCTGCACTGGATGGCTGATCCAGTGCATAGAATTGATGCTTACCATGCTGGCCACCTCTATTAAAATGGTGTGATTGGTGGACCTTCTTCTCCCAACACAGAGGCTGAGAACATCCCGGTGTACCTCTATAACATCCAAAAGAGCCCCTAGTGCTCTTTCACTGAATTTGGAGGCACTCAACCTCTTACCTTTGGGGGCTATCTCTCTCATGTACTGTACCAGGCTCCCCGAACAAACGCCGGAATGTGGCGACTAGGGGCTTTTCACAGTAACTTCATTTGAAGCCTATTTGCGACAATAAGTCATTTTCATTTCATGTCAGCTGCGGAGAATGAATAATGTGCATAGGTGCTGTTTAAATATGGTGCCCATGAAGATGATCCTATAAGGTCACAGTGGGGATGGATGAATCCCAGCCCCTTCAACCACAGGATCCAATATGCCTCCTGTTCATGCATATGTAATGAGCTGATTTATGCCTACTCTATGTTTCCAGTCAGCTAACCAATCCCCTACCCGTGCTAATAAGCTACCCCCTACACTATGAGCTTTTACTATATGCAGTAACTTTTGATGAGACACCTTGCTAAATGCCTTCTGGAACTCGAAGTACACCATATCTGCAGATTTCATTTCATTCGCATTGCTTGTTACTTCCTCAGAAAACGTCAATAAATTAGTCGAACGGGATTTCTAATACACAAAACAATGTTGACTCTGCCTGACTGCATGGAAATTTTCTACTAAAAGAGCAATCTTACCTGAAGAAAGAGCAATCAGAGACTGGCGGTTGCCAATTGGAGGCAGCACCAGTGGGAGTGGTGGCAGCTAATGGTAATCCACCCACCAGATCCACAGGATCAGTGAGGAACGCCAGGTCACAGTGAGCGAGGGCAGCATACAGATCATAAGGTATGGGTCACAGGTGGTCAGGCGGGGAGGAGTCGGCAGAAAGGACAGGGAGATGATTTCTGGGAACCCCATATCCTGATACCAGAGCCGGGGTTCTCCATGCCGCAATCGCGCTTGGCGCCGGGGCGGAGAATGGTGCGTCAGACCCGCCATCGGGTCCAAAGCCTTCCCGCGATTATCCGGGGACCGGTGAATCGCCAGCAGTTGCGCGCTCGCGGTCGACGCGATGCCGGTTGGAGGCCATTGAAAGAGGCACCCGCAGCGATTCTCCGCCGACAACTGGACGAGTTCCCTCCGGCATGGTTCACTCATGGTTCCACCTGACGGAAGCTCGGAGTGGCTACGGACACAGTCCGCGGCCGCCCTGGTAGGGGGCAGAGGAATCCGTCACCGGGGTCCTCCAGGACAGCCAGGCTCGCGATTGTGGGCCACCAATCGGCAGGGGCGCACGATCTAGGGGAGGCCTATATTGTCGGGGCTGGCCTGCTGTGTGGGTCCGCCATATTGAGCGGGGCTGCCGCCTCAGGCACGGGCCCACGGCCGGGAAGTGCAGGGCCCCATTTCAGCAGCCAGAGCTGAGAGGACTAATCCGGGGCCCTGCTAGACCCCTTCAAAACAGACAATCACTCTGGACTTTCTCCAGGAAAGTCCAGAGTGATTAGCGCCCGTTTTCTCACAGGCCTGAGGACATAGCCCCATTATCAGAGAATTCCACCCCAGGTCTTTCGATCAAGAACCTAGCCCCGGACAAAGAGGGGTCCCCTCGATCCTGAGAGTCTGCATGTAAAAACACAGCAATCAAGCAACTTTCCACCTGTCCTGGCAGGATAAAGCCCTTAAGTGAATATTAATTACCCACTCAAGGAAATTGGCGGTGGGTGGGAAGGCTGCCCATTAGCTTTCCTATCCTGGACATACAACGCAGAGGTGGTAGGTAGCGATGTCACAACCTGGCACCCTCCCGTTCAACTAAATTATCCCCCACCTCAAATGTTGCATCGGGAGGGGCATTAAACTCCCCCAGCATGCCATTGACTTGAGTATCCTCGGCTCTTGGTGATGCCCCCCACCCCTTTCTGCCTGGTATCCCTTATGTGGGGACAGCTGACACCTCAGTAATGTAACTGGCCATTCGATTTTATTAAAAAAAAATTTTATTTTTTTTAAATTTAGAGTACCCAATTATTTTTTCCAATGAAGGGGCAATTTAGCATGGCCAATCCACCTAACATGCACATCTTTGGGTTGTGGGGGTGAACCCCACGCAGACACGGGGAGAACGTGCAAACTCCACACAGACAGTGACCCAGGGCCGAGATTCGAACCCGGGTCCTCAGCGCCGTAGGCAGCAATGCTAACCACTGTGCCACCGTGCTGCCCTTCCATTCGCTTTTATAATGTTAGGGAGAACAGTCTGCCCAGCACATGTGCATGCTGCTGTATACAGAGTTAGAGGCCTGTCACCCAGACGTTGCTCGCCATTCACCCTTAAAGAACTTATCATTGAATCTTTCACAAGAATGTACCCAAATCCTACAGGTCACTCCTCTACTGCTGACCTCTGTTTCCATCTCCATCCAGGCTTCCTTGGACACATTTATGCCGAACACCAAGAACTGTGGGCTGGATTCTCTGTTTCTGAGACTAAGTGTTGACGCCAACGCAGAATGCGGGGATTTTTATGACAGAATAACCGGCGCCACACCTGGACTGATTCTGCTACCATTGAGGGGCTAACACCGGTGCCACGTGGAACACAATCGATTCCAGTGAAAAACAGTGAGGGATTTGCCGGGTCAGTGATTGACACTCGGGAGGCTGACAAGCTGCAGCCGCACATACACATTACACTCCCCACACACACTCATCCCAACCAACAAGACTGCACTGGTTGCGCTGGAGCGTACCCATACAGCTGATGGGTTGACTGGGGCTGGGGGATGGCCTGGGGTGCCACCTATATGACCCGTGGCACTAAGTTCAAAGTGGGCTGTTCATGGTGTGCACAGCTGCATGGCTGCCTTGCCGGCTGCGGCAATGGTGTTCCATGCCCGTCCACACCAACCTCATAGCCCACCTCTTGGCCACGCCCCTCTACTCCCCCGGCCCTACCATAAGCCCCTCGGCCAGCGGCACAACTGTCAGCACACTATGGAGATGGTGGACACCTTCCATACACCCTCTCTCTCCGTCAGTAAACGCCACGCCGGTTTCACGATTTTAAAAAGCACAAGTGAACCGCGGCATCGGGAACGTGGCTCATCGGAGATGGAGAATTGCAACCGGAGAATAGCGGGTCGGGCCTGCTAATGATATGAAAATGGTGTCTACTGTACGTGCTTTCCAGAATGCATTGACGCCGCTGTCAAGGTGATGGAGCATTGCGATTTGGCGTCAAATTTCTGGCCTGCCGCGATTTCAGCGTCGGAACGTCGGAACTGATTCTCCATCCAATTACCTTTCCCAATTTCAGCGTCGGCTAACAGAGAATCCCAACCAATATCTCTTACCTCTCAGAGACTGCCTTGGTTAACATTTTAAGAGATGCAGCTAAGATCCTCGGTACTGTCTGTTGATGCCTGCTTGCAACAACCATAACCCTTTGTGATCCATCCTACACCATCTCTTCAGTGATTAGCAAGCTCAACTATGGCTCCAACTCGCCTTTTCAAAATGCCCTTGTTTTCAGATCTCGTCTCATGATGGTTCCTTCCTGCGCTGTTAATTGGGTATTGAATATGGCCCAGGACAATTAGGCCGTTTGCTTTTAAAATTCCCATTATGTCACTGACGCAGATGTTATATGGGGTCATGGCGCGGAAATGTTTTGGGTGTTGGTTCCTGACACTGACTGAAAATCTAGCCAGTGATATCCATCTAGGCTCCAGGGTATACTACTCACTGTATTCAGTAATGACTTGAATGATGGGTTAGAAAGTCACATATCCAAAAATAGTCAGCTTTATAGGCAGTGTAGATGGAAATATAAAATTACAAATAAAAGTTGCTGGATTAAGTGAAGAGACAAAACTGAAGCAAATGTGTTTCAATTTAGGCATAGATGAAGTCATGAACTTTGAACTTAAAAACAGTAGAGCAGATGGTGAGAGACTAGAAACTGTGAAGATCCAAAGAGATTTGGGGATGCAGGCATAGAGATCATTAAGATGTTGTTGCTCGTTGTGTTCTCTCTTTAATTGGCTCTGTTTATGGCGGTTAATATGGTTGTCTTCCTTAATTCTAATTACGTTTACTCAAGAGTTGCCAGGTATCTTTCGATGCCACCACAAGGTTCAGAACCGAATACTGATCAAAGACTCGATACACCAGTTAGTAAGTTCAAAATCAATGCTCATTTATTTACACACACAGTCAATTATACTCATGCACAAAACTCTACCAACTAAACTATCACTACTACTAAAACCTATACTTTGCTTCAGGCGCCCACTCTGTCAGAGGAACAATGGCTGTTGTCCGGTTCTGAGACTGCTGGGGTTGAGCTGGTATGGAATAGTAGCTAGGAGCGTCCATCTCGTAGCATGCATTGACTTTGGACTTACTTGTTCTGGTGCAACTGCTAGGCAGGCCTCTCGTCGCTGAGAGCCAAGGCCAAGAAGAACGATTCTCTCTTGGGGGCTTCCTCTTATACCCAAAGGGGGCTTCGCGCGCTTTTGGGCGGTCCTTGAACTTGATCCCAATTAATTGAACCGTACCCTGATTATTGGTATCAATTTCCTCCAATAAAGGGGTGGCTGCCCTGATTGCTGGGCGGGTCCTAGGTGGCCGTTGGCCTGCTTTGTTCTAGTCTCCTCTGGCGCCAGGGTGTCTGCTTTAGTATCGTTTACCTAAATGTTTCTTTTTTGTCCCTGGAGATGGCTAATTAGTATGTTTTTTTTTAAATTTAGATTACCCAATTATTTTTTCCAATTAAGGGGCAATTTAGCATGGCCAATCCACCTACTCTGCACATTTTTGGGTTGTGGGGGCGAAACCCACGCAGACACAGGGGCTAATTAGTATGTTAATGGCTTTGCAGTATCGGTCTTGTCTGGGAGCTGCAAACTTCAATCAACAGACAAACCTTGCACCTGCTTGCTTTGACAGCATTGTCCATTTTTCCCTTCATTCTTTGCAAAGTGTCCATTTTGTAATTGGGACGTGGCCATCCCAGTTGGCTACATTGTCATGAACAGGTAAAGAAAATAAAAGTTGAACAGAATGAGGGCGTTTATATCCAGAGGACTGGAATACAGGGGATAAACATAATGCCTTAGTTACAGAAACCCTGGTTAGGCCACACCTGGCATACTGCGAGCAGCTCTTAAGGATATTTTGACCTTGGACGTATTTGAGCATTGATTCACGAGAATGATACCTGCTTTCCAAGGTGAGATGAAACAAACTATTCCTTTTATGGATCCTGCCGTTAATGCGTTCTCCAGCCACATCTTTTGTTGCTTTGCTTGTCCCAGTTGGCATTGCGCAACAAAAACTTTTGTAATTTAAGCTCTTTTGCACCGGATCACAGACATTCCCTGCAGTTCTTCTTCCCATCCTCCCTCCTTTTACTCACGTAAAACCATTTCTATTTTTTCCCAGTTCTGTTGAAAGATCACAGTCATGGGCAGCACGGTAGCACACGTGGCTAGCACTGTGGCTTCACAGCACCAGGGTCCCAGGTTCGATTCCCTGCTGGGTCACTGCCTGTCCGGAGTCTGTACGTTCTCCCCGTGTCTGCGTGGGTTTCCTCCGGGTGGTCCGGTTTCCTCTCAAAGTCCAAAGACGTGCAGGTTAGGTGGATTGGCCATGCTAAATTGCCCTTAGTGTCCAAAAAGGTTCAGAGGGGTTATTGGGTTATGGGGGTAGGGTGGAAGTGAGGGCTTAAGTGGGTCGATGCAGACTCGATGGGCCGAATGGCCTCCTTCTGCACTGTATGTTCTATGTATGAAACATTGGGCCGATTTTAATGCCCTCTCACCTGACGAGTTTCATGGTGGGGAGTTATTTGATCAGGTGAGAGGGTGACAGGTGGGAGCCCCATTGCCTTCCTGCCACAACCCTTTCCAAGGCCATGGTAGGAAGGCTTGTGGGCAATGAATGTTCATTTCACATCCTCATCATCGTTACTGGTATTGACCCAGCGGCAGGTGGGGGGCTTGCGAGCAGGTGGAAGAGTGGAGTGGAGGGTTGGGAACAGAATCCAGGACTAGAAGCATAGTTAGAGCCAAACCTTTCAAGAGTGAAATTTGCAAACACTTCCACACACTAAGGGTTGGAAGTTTGGAATTCTTTTCTGCAATGGAATTTAATGCTGGATCAGTTGTTACTATTCAAACTGTAATTGATAGATTTTTGGTAACCAAAAGGTATTAAGGGATGGGGAACAATGATGGGTTTATGGAGTTATGTCACACATCAGCCATGATCACATTAAATGACAAAACTAAATGGCCTGTAATGGGCAGGATTTTCTGGTTGTTCATGCTGACATGATCTTATGGTCCCGCCGACGGCATAGCCCCGCAGTTTTGCGGCAGCGAGAGGTGCATTCAACAGGAAACTCCGTTAACAATGGCGGCACCAGAAGATCCCGCCACCAGCCACTGGCTAGCCTCCCTCCGCCGCTGCAAAATATGCCACGGAGAGAGACGAAAATCCCGCCCATTTTCCTCTGCGGTGGATGTAAAAGATCTCATGACAGTATTTCAAAGAAGAGCCAGGGTGTTATCCCTGGTATCCTTCCAATGTCCATCCCTCAATCAACATCACAAAAATCAGAATATCAAGTCTCTATAACTTTTCTGTTTGTGGGAGGTTGCGGTGCACAATTGTCTTGTTTCCTACATTACTGCAGTGGCTACACTTCAAAAAAACTTGATCGCTGCGAAGCATTTTGAAATGCCCTGCAGATATGGAACGTATATAAATCCAAGCCTTTCAATCTTTCAAATTACCAAGATATGCATAAGATAAAAATGAAATTAAGTAATCACATACCAAAGTCTGTAATTCCTTTTGTCTGATCAATAACTGGAAAATAACTGTATAAGCTATCAGCAACATCAGTGTTGTCTACAAAATAATTATACTTTTTAAAAACTGGTTTGAACTAAGTCAGTTTATATCTGTAAAAATGATATTTATATCAGAATCATAATAAATAATTTGCACCAAATTATTAACTTATATAAATATATGCAGTCATCTATCCCTGCCTCCACCTTACCCCAAGAGGCCTAGACTCTTATGTCAAACCTTTCTTGACATTTTCTTTATGAATTTAAGAGTACCCAATTATTTTTTCCAATTGAGGGGCAATTTAACATGGCCAATCCACCTACCCGGCACATTTGGCATGTGGGGATGTGACCCATGCAGACACGGGGAGAATGTGCAAACTCCACACGGACAGTGACCCGGGGCCGGGATCGAACCCGAGTCCTCGGCACCATGAGGCAGCAGGGCTAACCACTGCTCCACCATGCAGCCCTTTTGGTGAAATTTGATTTTTCGTTTGTTTTAAATCAAGTCCCATCGTGCATGAACAATGAACCTTGCAATTTTCTCCGATTTTAATGCAGTTTAACAAGTTATTCTCTTGCTTTCAGAATTAATTTATTTCCTGGTAGTTTCTGTGTATTTGCAGGATTTCTCTTCTGAAATTTGGGCCAATGGCCTATGCAAGATGAATACCATTTTCCTTTGGCTTTTTGTACAATAACATATAATGGTGCTCTTATTCTTAATCAAATATTCTCTTACTGTGCTTTGGGAAACTAATGAGGAGTTAAATAAAATAAAAGCTTATTTGTGTATTGTGACTGTGGAAATACCAGGTACAAACCTCTTTGGAAATCTTTTCAGAAGCAGAATACTTCATGAAACCCAATGGCTTTTTATTTGTACAGACATTTACATAGAACATAGAACAGTACAGCACAGAACAGGCCCTTCGGCCCTCGATGTTGTGCCGAGCAATGATCACCCTACTCAAATCCACGTATCCACCCTATACCCGTAACCCAACAACTCCCCCCCCCCCTTAACCTTACTATTAGGACACTACGGGCAATTTAGCATGGCCAATCCACCTAACCCGCACATCTTTGGACTGTGGGAGGAAACCGGAGCACCCGGAGGAAACCCACGCACACACGGGGAAGACGTGCAGACTCCACACAGACAGTGACCCAGCCGGGAATCGAACCTGGGACCCTGGAGCTGCGAAGCATTGATGCTAACCACCATGCTACCATGCTGCCCCATTCTTTCAAAAAACAATTCTCCAATTTTTTGTACTGTGTACTTCTAGAATAATGCTGTTCGCTCTTATTCAAGCTCATAAAATGTGGTGGACATGAGTTCCCTGATCTCTGTCAAGACTATTATCAATCATACGGCATGCCTAACCTATGCAACTATTTGTGGAGAACTGCATTTCCTCCCAAACATATTAATTTCAGATTGTTCTGCTCAGAAAGCTACTCAAATAAGATTTGAATATTACAAGAAGCAGAAGTAGGCCATTCAGCCCCTCATGCCAACTCTGCGAATTAATAAGATCTTGCCTGATCTGATAGTAACCGCAAATCTGCACTCTGCCTACCCCCGATAACGTTGCTTACTAAGAATCTTACTCTGCCTTAAAAATATTCAAAGGCTCTGCTTCTCACTCTCTGTATATAGTTTATTTCTTTAATAAAACGTTCATTTCTTAATCTACGTGCTGCTCCCCATCTGTCAGGATACAACATTGGCGACGGAGTACCTTCCTGCTGCTACAGAAATTGGAGGAGCAGACCTCAAGCGAAAGCCCTTCCTTCGAAGCAAACTTGTTCAGCAATCTGTGAGAAACAGAATGTCCTTTTTAGGAAAACTAGAACCATTCCACTCTAATATGGAGCAAACGCCGCCTTCACTTTTTTCTAGGTTAATTACCTCTGGGGGAGGATGGGAGGAAAAGCAGCAGGTAATGATACTAACGACCTACAGGCCTTCAACTTACAAGCTGATTCGGAGTCTGACTTCTCCAGATGCCCCCGACTCCAAAACATTCAAGGAGCTGGTGGAGTTAGTCAAATTATCACACAAAATAACAATAATGATAATAATGCAGCGTTGCAATTCAATTCGGTGACGAGAGCCCCAAAGGAGATTATCATGCTGTTCATAGCATACCTAAAACAAATAGCTGAACAATGTAAGTTTGGGTGTGCACTCAATGACATATTGGCAGATAATAATAATAATCTTTATTGTCGCAAGTAGTCTTACATTAACACTGCAATGCAGTTACCATGAAAAGCCCCGAGTCGCCACACTCCGGCGCCTGTTCAGATACACAAGAGGGAAAATTCAGAATGTCCAAATTCGGGACCGGAGCACCTGGAGGAAACCCACGCAGACACGGGGAGAATGTGCAGACTCCGCACAGACAGTGACCCAAGCCGGAAATCGAACCTGGGACCCTGGCGCTGTGATGTGGTTCACTGGCTGAACTGCTTGGTAAAACAAGTTTATGTCCTTTATTATATATTAAACATGAAAAAAAGAGTAAACTCCCATAAAAAATGTTTCAACATGCAGTTGCTTTAACTATTCCCCAAATTTAGTGAATTATATGTAAGTAAATCTCGATTTACCGAAGCTCTGGAACAGAAGAGCTGACTCCGAAGTACAACAACCTGCAGCAAAGCCAAGAAAAAACTGCACAGGAAATACACAAATTAACCCGATAATATCATTAAACCTGAAGTAATGACATTCTGCTTAGTGTTGTATTCATGCCCAATTTAAACTACAGTGTCCTGAGTTGAGAGTAATTTCTGGACAAATTCCCCTGAAGGAAAAACAGTAGAATGGGGAAATAAGAATACTTGTCTGAACTGCTCTTGTATACTTTAAAATAGAACACCAGTAGAATGGGGAAATAAGAATACTGGTCCGAACTGTTTTTTTCCTTCTGGGTCAGCAAATCAAACTGCACTGCCCACCTCGCCACCATGAGTCAACACATACATACAACCCATTAGAACAGCTCAGATTTGGGCTTAACTGTGCCAGTATTATAACAGGGAAAATGAGTGTCTTTCTAAATAGAGTAGAAGCAAGTTAGAGTGACTGCTCGATACTCTTTCACCATCATCCTTGTTCTGTTCAATAGATTCTACCTTTATTAGACGCTGCGAGTGCTTGTGTTTGTTCAATCAATGTCCTGCATTTTGGGTCCTCTGTTGTTTAGGGGCCCTATGCCACGGCATAGTTTGGTTCAAGGTAAGGACGGTGGAAACAAATGTAATAATAGCTTTCAAAATTAATTGAAGATATACTTTAAAACATTTTTAAAATGGAGACCTATGAAGAACATAGAATATAGAACACTACAGCGCAGTACGGGCCCTTCGGCCCTCGATGTTGCGCCGACCTGTGAAACCATCTGAAGCCTATCTGACCTACACTATTCCATTTTCATCCATATGTCTATCCAGTGACCACTTAAATGCCCTTAAAGTTGGCGAGTCTACTACTGTTGCAGGCAGGGCGTTCCACACCCCTGCTACTCTCTGAGTAAAGAAACTGCCTCTGACATCTGTCCTATATCTATCACCCCTCAATTTAAAGCTATGTCCCCTCGTGTTGGTCATCACCATCCAAGGAAAAAGACTCTCACTGTCCACCCTATCTAACCCTCTGACTATCTTATATGTCTCTATTAAGTCACCTCTCAGCCTTCTCCTCTCTAACGAAAACAACCTCAAGTCCCTGAGCCTTTCCTCGTAAGACCTTCCCTCCATACCAGGCAACATCCTAGTAAATCTCCTCTGAACCCTTTCCAAAGCTTCCACATCCTTCCTATAATGTGGTGACCAGAACTGCACGCAGTACTCCAGGTGCGGCCGCACCAGAGTTATGTACAGCTGCAGCATGACCTTGTGGCTCCGAAACTCAATCCCCCTGCTGATAAAGGCTAGCACACCATATGCCTTCTTAACAGCCCTATTAACCTGGGTGGCAACTTTCAGGGATTTATGTACCTGGATGCCGAGATCTCTCTGTTCATCTACACTACCAAGAATCTTGCCATTAGCCCAGTACCCTGCATTCCTGTTACTCCTTCCAAAGTGAACCACCTCACACTTTTCCGCATTAAACTCCATCTGCCACCTCTCAGCCCAGCTCTGCAGCTTATCTATGTCCCTCTGTATCCTATAACATCCTTCAGCACTATCCACAACTCCACCGACCTTTGTGTCATCTGCAAATTTACTAACCCATCCTTCTACACCCTCTTCCAGGTCATTTATAAAAATGACAAACAGCAGTGGCCCCAAAACAGATCCTTGCGGTACACCACTAGTAACTGAACTCCAGGATGAACATTTGCCATCAACCACCACCCTCTGTCTTCTTTCAACTAGCCAATTACTGATCCAAACCGCTAAATCACCTTCAATCCCATACTTCCTTATTTTCTGCAATAGCCTACCGTGGGGAACCTTATCAAACGCCTTACTGAAATCCATATACACCACATCAACCGCTTTACCCTGATCCACCTGTTCGGTCACCTTCTCAAAAAACTCAATAAGGTTTGTGAGGCATGATCTACCCTTCACAAAACCGTGTTGACTATCGCTAATCAACTTGTTCTTTTCAAGATGATTATAAACCCTATCGCTTATAACCTTTTCCAACATTTTACCCACAACCGAAGTAAGGCTCACAGGTCTATAATTACCAGGGTTGTCTCTTCTTGAACAAGGGGCCAACATTTGCTATCCTCCAGTCTTCCGGCACTATTCCTGTCGACAAAGATGACATAAAGATCAAGGACAAAGGCTCTGCAATCTCCTCCCTGGCTTCCCAGAGAGTCCTAGGATAAATCCCATCTGGCCCAGGGGACTTATCTATTTTGACATTTTCCAAAATTGCTAACACCTCCTTTTGAACCTCAATTCCATTTAGCCTGGTCGACTGAACCTGAGTGTTCTCCTCGACAACATTGTATTTCTCCAGTGTAAACACTGACAAAAAATATCCATTTAACGCTTCCCCTATCTCCTCTGATTCCACACACAACTTTCCACTACTATCCTTGATTGGCCCTAATCTTACTCTAGTCATTCTTTTGTTCCTGATATACCTATAGAAAGCCTTAGGGTTTTCCTTGATCCTATCCGCCAACAACTTTTCGTGTCCTCTCCTCGCTCTTCTTAACTCTCCCTTTAGGTCCTTCCTGGCTAACTTGTAACTCTCAAGTGCCCTAACTGAGCCTTCATGTCTCATCCTAACATAAGCCTTCTTCTTCCTCTTGACAAGTGCTTCAACTTCCTTAGTAAACCACGGTTCCCTTGCTCGACAACTTCCTCCCTGCCTGACAGGTACATACTTATCAAGGACACGCAGTAGCTGTTCCTTGAAAAAGCTCCACATTTCGATTGTACCCATCCCCTGCAGTTTCCTTCCCCATCCTATACATCCTAAATCTTGCCGAATAGCATCATAATTGCCTTTCCCCCAGCTATAATTCTTGCCTTGCGGTATATACCTATCCCTGCCCATTGCTAAAGTAAACATAACCGAGTTGTGATCACTATCACCAAAGTGCTCACCTACATCTAAATCTAACACCTGGCCGGGTTCATTACCCAGTACCAAATCCAATGTGGCCTCGCCCCTTGTTGGCCTGTCTACATACTGTGTCAGAAAACCCTCCTGCACACACTGTACAAAAACTGACCCATCTATAGTACTCGAACTATAGTATTTCCAGTCAATATTTGGAAAGTTAAAGTCCCCCATAACAACTACCCTGTTATTCTCGCTCCTGTCGAGAATCATCTTTGCAATCCTTTCCTCTACATCTCTGGAACTATTCGGAGGTCTATAGACAACTCCCAACAGGGTGACCTCTCCTCTCCTGTTCCTAACCTCGGCCCATACTACCTCAGTAGACGAGTCCTCAAACGTCCTTTCTACCGCCGTAATACTTTCCTTGATTAACAATGCCACACCCCCCCCTCTTTTACCATCTTCTCTGTTCTTACAGAAACATCTAAATCCTGGAACCTGCAACAACCATCCCTGTCCCTGCTCTACCCATGTCTCCGAAATTGGGTAGAACTAATTTGTCAGCTTTACCAAACAGGAATGTTGGCCAAATAGTCTCCTTCTCTGCTGCAAGGTTCAATGATTCAATTTAGAAACTGAATACCATAATTTTACTCATTTGGCTGATATTATTTTGAATGGTGCAGCAATTAACAATAATGGTCTGAAATTTGTCATATCTGTACAGGAAAAGGCCAGATTTCTTACTTCCTCGCTCCATGCTCTTCATATGAAAGCTGAATAGCAATGTTGTGCTTAGGGGAGAAAATCTAAATTTAATCCAACATGTGACCACATAGAGAGTAGCCTGAACAATTATACATCATGGACACTTTTTTACACCTAAAAATAACATCCACCATTCAGGAAATTTGACTTGTGTATCATGCAACTGGCAAAAGTTGGAATGGATACTTGTGATATCTATGAGCATTATTTCCCTGTACTACCCATATTGCAATAAACAAGTGCTATAAATTCATTTTGCTGCTTATAAATGTTAGTCTTCCACTGTATATTGCGCAGTGATGAAGTCCAGTTTCAGCTACATTCTAAATATACCTCAGAAACTAGTGCTTTGATAAATCCCTGTGCCATATTATGGAGTACTCTAAACTCTGTCTAACCTTCCAGTCCAGTTGGGGTAGGAGGGAGAGCAACATCTATCATTTACTTCATGGGTTGCAGTGGCCAGCTCTGTAGCTATGGCTATGTAAATGTATTCCTTTTGTATGTACGAATTTGGCCAGCACAGCATTCTGGAAATGGTAGCTGTTGCAGCATCTGAAAAAAAATAAAGCAGGTTTGTATTTATGTAACAAACTCTAACCCAGAAACCTACCTACATTTGCTCAATTGAGATGCCAATGTTCCTGCTGTGCAACTGTGTCAATCTCTGCTTTTATTTCAGATTTCCCGCATTTACAGTTGATAATTATCCTGACTTTGGTCTTCTCTCACCTAATTCACAGTTATTGCAATTCAAGTTACAATCATTTGTTTAACCGGTCATACTTTTAGTGGCAACTGTTTTCATTATAAATTTCCATTTCTGCATTCAGAATGGAAAATGTATGTGTAAACTCAGCACTCTGAATCTGATTGTTGGGTTATGATTACTTTCACTCATCACTTCCTGAATTTCAGGATAAGGAGTAGTTCCTGGACAACTTCAACTTAAGGCTTCATCTAGCATTCTGGTCTTGCTCGTGAATATTCTATACTAGGGAATGCCGACAGATATCATTGAGGAAAGGTGCCTGAGTAACATATATAAACAAAAAGAATATAGAATCTCGTAATTGAAAAGTAGTACAGCATAGAAGGTGGGTCGTATGCCCACTGAGCCTGCGCCAGCTTTTGTGAAGACCATTTCATAGCCTCCTTAATCCTTATCCCAATAGTATTTTCCTTCATGTATTGGGAGGAGGTGGTGGCCGTGGTGTAGTGGCATTCTCACTAGACTAATAATCCAGAGATCATGGCAAAATTTGAATTCCATTTTTTTTTAAAGTCTGGAATTAAGTCTGGTGACCATAAAGCCTTTGCTGATTGTTGTAAAACCCATCTGGTTCACTGATGCCCCTTTAGGGAACAAAATCTACTGTCCTTACCTAGTCTGGTCTACATGTGACTAGGAAATTAATGGAACTAAAGAGTGACAAATCCCCAGGATCTGATGGTTTCCATCCGAAGGAAGTTAAAGGAAGTAGCGGAGTGCATTGTTGATGCCCTAACTATACCTTCAAGAGATTCCTAGATTCAAGAGTAGTCTCTCTGGATTGAAAAATTGCACTTGTCCTTCCACTTTTTAAGAAGGATGAACAGGCGAAACCAGATAATTACAGACCAGTTCACCTCATACCTGTGGTGAGGAAATTGCTGGAGAATAACATTAAGAATGGGGTAACTGAACACCTTGAAAGATTTTGGTCGCTCAGGGAGAGCCAGCATGGATTTCTGAAGGGAAGGTCATGCCTGACTAATCTTGTTGACATTTTTGAGGAGGTGACGAAGGTAGTGGACAGGGGAACATATACGGATGTTATTTATATGGACTTCCAGAAGGCATTTGATAAAGTCCCACACAAGAGATTGTTAATGAAGGTGGAAGCGAACGGAGTCGAGGATATACTATTAACATGATTAGGAAACTGCTTGAGTGGCAGGCGACAGAGAGTGGGGATAATGGGTAATTACTCAAATTTGCAGGGGGTGACTAGTGGCTTACCACAGGAATCTGTGTTGGGACCTCAATTATTCACACTGTTCATTAATGACTTGGATGAAGGCAGAGAAAATCGTATATTCAAATTTGAGGATGATACAAAGTTAGATGGCATTATAGACAGCCTAGATAATACCAGAGTTACAAGAAGATATTGCAAGGGGGAGGGGGGGGCACAGGTAGCACAGTGGTTAGCACTGTTGCTTCACAGCTCCAGGGTCCCTTGTTCGATTCTCGGCTTGGGCACTGTCTGTGTGGAGTTTGCACTTTCTCCCCGTGTCTGCGTGGGTTTCCTCCGGGTGCTCTGATTTCCTCCCACAGTCCAAAGATGTGCAGGTTAGGCGGATTGTCCATGCTAAATTGCCCTCAGTGTCCAAAAAGATTGGATGGGGTTACGGGGATAGGGTGGAGGTGTGGTCTTAGGTAGGGTGCTCTTTCCAAGGGCCGGTGCAGACCCAATGGGTCGAATGGCCTCCTTCTGCACTGTAAATGCTGTGGTCTATGATCTATGATTGACAGACTAGACGAATGGACAAAATTGTGGTAGATGGAATTTAATGTAAGCAAGTGTGAGATTATCCATTTGTGACCAAAAAAGGATAGAGCAGAGTACTTTCTAGATGGAAAGAGGTTATGTACTGTGGATGTTCAAAGAGATTTTGGGCTTCAGGTCCTTAAAATGGCAGAAAATAATAAAAAAGTCAGAATGCTCGCCTTTATATCTAGAGGATTGGAATATAAAGGCACAGGGGTTATGCTGCAGTTATACAAAACTCTGGTTAGACCCCACTTGAAGTACTGTGAGCAGTTCTGGGCACCACACCTGTGGAAGGATATTTTGGCCTTGGAGGGAGTGCAACATAGATTTACAAAAATGATATCTGGATTACAGGGGTTGAGTTACAAGGAGAGATTACTGAAATTGGACCTGTTTTTGCTCAATTTTAAGAGTCTAACGGGTGATCTGATCGAATTATTCAAGATATTAACAGGGAAAGACGTGGTAGACAAAGATAAACTATTTCCACTAGTTTGTGATTCTAAAACTAGGGGGCATACTCTAAAAATTAGGGCTAGACCATTCAGGAGAGATATTCGGAAGAACATCTCACTCGAAGGGTGGCAGAGGTTTGGAACATTTGCACAAACAGCAGTTGAAGGCAGATCGGTTGTTAATTTTAAATCTGAGACAGATAGATTTTTGTTGAGCAAAAATATTAAGGGATATGGGCCAAAGGCAGGTGTATTGAGTTAGGTCACAGATCAGCATGATCTCATGGAATGGTGGGACAGGCTCGAGGGGCAGAATGGCCTACTCTTGTTCCTATGTTCCTAGATCCATAGCAATGTGGCTGACTCACAAGTGCCCTCGGAAATGAAGAGCAGTTGGGAATGGGCAATAAATGCTGGCCCAGCCAGTGATGCTCACGTCCCATAAATGAATGGTAGAAAAATTACCCCAATTCCCTTTAGAACGCTGCTACCCAATTTATTTCTGCCACACGCTGTGATTTCAAATCCTAACCACTCATTACTTAAAAAGGCCATTTCTCATGTCATCCCTGGTTAATAGATCATAAAAATTAAAAGTTTGGTTTGTCTTTGATGTATGATGGGGCATAAAAGAATGCTGATGCATTTTAAACAGCTAACCACTGCAAGTATCAACAGATCTTGGAAGTTTAATTCAGTCTGTTTGTAAAGACATTCCGATACTAAAGGTAGAAAACATTTCCCCAATTGTAGTTTTTAAAAAATCTACATTATTGAATTAAAATTAACTTGAGTAAATGTTCCCGTAACAGCCTCCCCAAATAGGCGCCGGAATGTGGCGACTCGGGGCTTTTCACAGTAACTTCATTTGAAGCCTACTTGTGACAATAAGCAATTTTCATTTTTCAATACAATAGGTGATCTTTATCATTCTCAAATTGTTCACATTGCCATAGATTATGATCAGGGAAATGCACCAAAGGATTTGGTTGGATTAAAGAAGATGAGCCTACATTCATCACACTATGCCCGATATTAGCCTGAGCTGACCCCATCATATTCTTTATAGAATGGACTTTATGGTTGTTCTTAGCAACATCTCTTATTGGTTCATTGTGAAAAGGTTTCCACTTTGTTCATTCAGAATGACTGATTTACAAAATCTGCATGTCTCATTTTTCTAACAGGGTTGTGTCAATTATTCTCTCTGTGCTGATACTAACTGTAAGCAGTAATATTTATAACGAAAAGGAGAAATTCATTATTTTAATAGAAGGATTTGATTGAAATACATTCGTAGTCCATATCCCTTGTTGCCATTAAATTCAAACATATTATCAATCCCTTTCTTGAATACGTTCACCGAATTGGCCTCCACAGCCTTCTGTGGTCGAGAACTCCATAGGTTCACTACCCTTTGAGTGAAGAAATGTTTCCTATACTCAGGGGAGGCAATGGCATAGTGGTATTGTCACTGGACCAATAATCTAGAGACCCAGGGAGCCATGTTGAAACTCCACCATGGCAGATGTGGAAAACTTGAATTCAATATAAATCTGGAAACTCTAATAATAACCATGAAACTATTACCAATTATTGTAAAAACTCATCTGGTTCACTAATGTCCTTTAGAGAAGGAAATATGTCATCCTTACCTGGTGTGGCCTATTTGTGACTCTAGATCCACAGCAATGGCTGACTCTTAAATACTGTCTGAAATGGCTAAGCAAGCCATTCAGTTTAAGGCAATTAGGAGAGCCAGTGATGCCTACATCGCATGAACGAATGTTTAAAAATGGTCTATCCGTATCCTGAGACTGTCTCCTGATTCCCAACCTGGGAAAGCATCCTCCTTACATCCAGCCCTATTGATTTTCAATTAGATCTCCTCTCATCCTTCTAAACTCTAGTGAATACACGTCTAGTCGAACTAATCTCTCCTCCTAGGACAGTCCCGCTAACCCCGATATCAGCCTATGAACCTCCCTCTATGGCAAGTATATCCTTTCTTAGGTAGGGAGCCAAAAACTGCACACAGTTTTCCAGGTGTGGTCTTGCCAAGTGATAGGTAAAAGGAATTCTTTTGTTTCTCTCTTTTTATGCTCTTTTGATAAGTAAGAAGAGAAGGCAAGGAAAGCTCAAATAGGACCAGACATTGACAAGTTATCTCACATAGCTTTGTTTACAGATCCAAGTGGAACTACCTGGGAAAGTATTGTGAAAAAATACCTTTAGAGGTTTCAATTCACCAGGCAGGCAGTAACAAAGTGGTACTATCTGCTTGGAGCTAACCTGCAAACCACTTTCTCCACAAAAAACACTATCAGCGGCAATTAAGATCATCACAGAGTTGAATTTTGATGTGGCAGTTATCAGCAACATCAGTGAACTTACAATCATTAATCTGAACACTACAGTATTATTGGACAAGCTAATATCCTAATCACTTTCATCCAAAAAACTGGCAGCAGAACATGTTCAAGCCATTGATGACAACACCTATTTGTCTGTTTGGCTCCCATTTATAATCCCATGGCCTCTGTGAACTGCAAGGAGTTATCTGGGTGGGTATTATTTTATAATATCCTTCTCATGCAACAGTCATGATCCTTCATTTTAAGATGATGTTGCTTGGCTGTACTGCTTAAGGGAAGGCGGACTGATTCCTCAGAAGTGAAGATTACGTACTCTCTTCAGTTATGGTTTGTAACGCTAGACAGCCCTAAACAACAGGTTGAAGAAGAGATGATGAATTCCACACAGGATTATTATCAAACATACTGTAGGTACCTTGAAGCAGCACTTTTACCGTCTATGGAGATTAAGGGGCATCTGCCCATCAGACCCTTCAAACTTCTCATAAACTGCTGCATGCTGCCAATTTAGAGAGAGGTTAAACAATACATCAAGTGGATGAGGGTTGGCTGATGCACCTGATGAGCAGGAACATTGCAGCATAGGAAATAGGTGCAAGAGTCAACCAATCAGCCCCTTGAGCCTGCTCTGCCATTCAACCAGATCTTCTACCTCAATGTCACTTTCCAGCACTCTCCCCATAAGCCAGGATATTGTTAATAACTAAAAAATCTAGCCAACTCTGTCTTGAATATATTCAGTAACCAAGGCTCTCCCTCTGAGGTAGAGAATTCCAAAGATTCATTGCCCTCTGAATGAAGAAATTGCTCCTTATCTTAGTCCTGAATGGCCAAGCTCTTATTCTGAGGCTGTGCCCCCTGGTTCAAGACTCTCCCCCAACATCCTTCCTGCAATTACTCTGTCAAGCCCTTTTATGTATATCTGAAGGAGGTAACTTGTCAATCTTCTAAACTAGACAGAAAATATAAGGCAAGTCTCCTCGATTTCTACTCATAGGACAATCCCGCCATCCCGGGAATCATTCTGGTGAACCTTGTTTCACTCCCTCTACGGCAAGTGTATCTTTCCTTAGATAAGGAGACCAAAACTGTGCACAATATTCCAGATGCACGGTATGGTAGCACAGTAGTTAGCACTGTTGCTTCACAGTACCAGGGTACCAGGTTCAATTCCCGGTTTGGGTCACTGTCTGTGTGGAGTCCGCACATTCTCCCCATGTCTGCGTGGGTTCCCTCCGAGTGCCCTGGTTTCACAAGTCCCAAAATACATGCTTGTTAGGTGAATTAGACATTCTGAATTCTCCCTCAGTGTCCCCGAACAGGTGCCCGAATGTGCCGACTAGGGAATTTTCTCATGAACTTCATTGCAGTGTTAATGTAAGCCTACTTGTGGCAATAATAAAGATTATATATGATGCAGTCTAACCAACATTTCAATACTGCAAAGATACAGCTGGAGCAATACTTTATTATTCCTGTTCTCAATTCCTCTTGCAATAAAGACCAACATAGCATTAAGCCTTCCTAATTGCTTGTCATTCCTGCATGTTAACTATCAATGACTTGTGAACAAGAACCCATAGGTCCCTTTGGACAGATCCCAATGTCTCATCATTTAAAAAATACTTGACATTTCTGTTTTTCCTATCAAAGTGGATAATTCCACTTTCTTCCACATTATATTCCTTCTGCCATGTTCTTGCTCACTCACTTAGCTTATTTAAATCTCCTTGAAGCCTCTTTGCATCCTCCTCACAATTTGCATTCCCACTAAGTCTTGTGTTGTCAGCACACTTGGAAATATTACATTTGTTCCCCACATCCAAATCATTTATATCAATTGTGAATAACTGGGGCCCAAATACTGATTCTCATGGTACCCGACTAGTCACAGACTGCCAACCTGTGAACGTCCTGTTTATTCCTACTCTCAGTGTTCTATCTGTTAACCAACCTTCAATCTATGCCAGTATATGACATGAAATGAAATTACCCTAAATCCATGAGTTGTAATTTTGCTTACCACCCCCTTGTGCGGAACTTTATCGAAACCCTTCTGAAAATCCAAATACACCCCATGCACTGGCCCGCCCTTATCTATTCTGCTAGATTCCCTTTGTATAAATCCATGTTGATTCCGCCCAATCCGCCCATTATTTTTTAAGCATCCAGTTATCACATCCTTTATAATGTACTCCAGTATTTTCCCGACTACTAACATCAGGCTAACATGTCTGTAGTTCCCCATTTTCTTTCTCCCTCCTTTCATAAATAGTGAGGTTACATTTTCTACCTTCATATCTGCAGAAACCATTTAAGGATCTATCGAATTTTGAAAGGTGGCTACCTACTCATCCACTATCTCTACAGCCACTTTCAACACTCTGGGATAGCGATCATTAGGTCCAAGGAATTTATCAACTTTCAACCCCATTAATTTCAACAGTACTCCCTTTTTACTAATACTAATTTATTTCAGCCCCTCAATCTTGCTAGTCTCTTGGCCTTCTAATATTTTAGGAACGTTTTTTGAAAATGGATGTAATTCCCACTCTCTGGAGGAGGTCATTCATGATAGTCTGTTAGTGTGATGAGCTGTCGGCTATTAGAGGCCTCTTAGGAGCACAGCTGAACCCTAGAATGACCAGGAAGCGTAAAAATCCAATGCCGTGTGACCTCAGCAGCTTTAGGTGGTGTGTTGCCATGGAGTTCATGAGATCTGTGTGCAGTTCTTCTCGCGATTGCACTGGAGCGGGTGGCGAAGCGTTTCACCAGGATGTTGCCTGGTTTGGAACATTTAAGTTATGAAGAGAGGTTTGATAGGCTCAGGTTGTTTTCGCTGGAGCAGGAAGACTGAGGGGTGACCTGATCGAGATGTACAGGATTATGAGGGGCATGGGCAGGATGGATAGGGAACAGCTGTTCCCCTCAATTGAGGGGTCATTTACAAGGGGACACAAGTTCAAGATGAGGGGCGGGAGGCTCAGGGGGGATTTGAGGAAAAACCTTTTTACCCAGAGGGTGGTGATGGTCTGGAGCGCATTGCCTGGGAGGGTGGTAGAGGTGGGTTGCCTCGCATCCTTTAAAAAGTACCTGGAAGAGCACACCTTAACGTTCGAGTCTATGGGCCAAGTGCTGGCAAATGGGATTAAGATTGGCAGATCAGGTGCCTTTCTTGCAGCGGTGCAGACTCGATAGGCCAAAGGGCCTTTTCTGCACTGTATTTTTCTGTGATTCTGTGATTCTGATCTGAGATCATTCTGGGTCAGAGCACAAATATCCAAGATCAACTATCTGAATAGGCACTTCTGCACCGGCGCTCTGTCCTTGATAGGTAGCTGGCACTTGGGCTGTATGCATGTGGTCTTGGGTAGTACCTTCTCCCCCTCGCTGTGCTCCTCTGACCTCCTCCTAACCAGGAGGGTGCATCTGCCGAAGCTCCTCCTCATTACTCTGTCCTATGTCAGGGTAGCTTCCTTTGCCAACATCAGCTGCCCGGAGTTGCCAGCTGCCTTACATCCTACTGAGCAATCCTACCTCTCACTACTCACAAATATAAGCCTCGAAGCACCAGCAACAGGAGCTCTGTGCCACTGGTTGAGCAGCTGAGCTTTATTCCCCATTTCTTAAGTGTGTTGACTAGTGTATCCATTAGTCCTCATGGCTCTCTGCTGTGTTCACTCCAGCTGCGCCCTGATTTGTCCCAGACCCTGCAGGTTCCCTGTGCCTCCTGATTAAAAAACCTAAACTGTTCCTCTGAGGCCTGTTAATGAGCTCAACAATGAGCTGAACAACCAGTGAATTGGAAGCATGGAGGTTCCTGGCACCCCCCCCACTTTGAAAATTGTATTGTGTTCCGGAGGCATCAAGATCCAGTGATGCCCTTTGGGAACACAGTTTTCAATCTGCGCCCATAACCGTGCTTGTTCCCCCCGCTAATTGAAAATCCAGCCCATTCTCACATTGCAAAGCCAAGGCAAAGACAGAGAATATAGATTAAAACTTTTCATGTTAATTCATGAAAAATTAATGAAAGCTGGCCAATCTGTATTCACTGTCAGGCTCTGTGCACCTCGTTGGGTTTGTTGAAATGACACCTGAGGTCCAATATCATCAGCATCTAATGGGGTATATTGCAAAGTCTGCCAATTCACCTCGACAGTGTTTCTGCTGCTCTCGCTGGGTGGTGTAAATAAAGCTAGGTAGCTGCCCCAGCAGAACATGCATTACACAACAGAACAGAGGCTGAGATGGAATTATTTTTTCATTTCATTTATGGAATTAAACACCAAATTGCACTGTGACACACTTTTTAGAACTTCTTAATTGATTTTGAGGAAGTTGAAGCAGTTCGAAAGATAGCTGTCTGTGTGCACATCGTATTCAGGTACACTGTGAGGGTGATTTTGTACCTATGTCACTGTCAGCGACGCGGGCGCAAAATCTCGTGAGAATCTTGTGAAGGATGGCACAGTGGCGGTGATTAGCACTACTGCCTCATGGCACAGAGGATCCAGGTTCGATTCCGACTCCGGGTCACTGTCCGTGTGGAGTTTACACATTCTCCCCGTGTCTGCGTGGGGTGCACCCCCTCAACCCAAAGATGTGCAGGGTAGGTGGATTAGCCACGCTACATTGTCCCTTAATTGGAAAAAAAACATTTTTAAAGAGAAAAAGGGATAAAAAAGAGAATGTGGATTCTCATTGGCGAGATCTCGTTTCCTGATTTTCCCCATTCCTCACCGGTGACGTAACAAAGTTCGCGCCCATAAAAGGGGAGAGCCTCATTTTAATAGATTTACAGACATTTTACATACAGTGTGACGGCAGGGTTTTCAACAGGTTTTTAAAAACGAGATTCAGTTGAGAGGATCTCCCCGGGGGGCACAAAGGTACACTGGGGTTTTTTTCTATGCTGTTCAGGGCAATGTTTTCAAAGGGCCTCTCAATCTCTGTGGAGTCGGCCTTGCCAGCGCTATTAGGCCCCACCCAGCCACAGTAAACTACGCCACATGAATTTTCTTTTTCAGAGTGGCTCAAAATTTGGATTAAAAGCTGGACTGGTCCGCTGGAGAATCAGAGCCTGACTGAAACCTGTGAAAAAAATATGGGAAAATTCTGAGTCAGCGTGCAACATATAAATGGCACTGGAGAACTAAACTCTAACAAAGAGGACATTTGTAATTATCGCTAAAGGTTTCATATTTGGCTGAAAATGAATCAAATTGGGTTGAGGATAAAGTAAATGCTTTTTTCACCATGATGGGGGCAGATGCTTTTGAGGTTGAATCTAATCAATGTTACCTGTGAGACTCCAGTATTACGGGCTCTTTGAAATGAATGAGATTCCGAATTCACAGCACGGTAGCATAGTGGTTAGCACAGTTGCTTCACAGCTCCAGTGTCCCAGGTTAGATTCCCGGCTTGGGTCAATATCTGTTGGGTCAATGTCTGCACGTTCTCCCCGTGTCTGCGTGGGTTTCCTCCGGGTGCTCTGGTTTCCTCCCACAGTCCAAAGTTGTGCAGGTTAGTTGGATTGGCCATGATAAATTGCCCTTAGTGTGCAAAAAAGGTTAGGTGGGGTTACTGGGTTACCGGGATAGTGTGGAGGCGCGGGCTTAAGTAGGGTGCTCTTTCCAAGAGCCAGTGCGGACTCCATGGGCCAAATTGTCCTCCTTCTGCACTGTAAATTCTAAGATTCTATGATAGCAGGACTAAGAGAGAAAGGTTGCCCTGAGATTGCAATTCATGAAAGGAACCAATTGTCAAGTGAGACTGTTTAAGATTATATTCTTGGATTAAAGAATCTCTCCTATTGCTGTGGGTGTGCCACAAATTTAGGAATCAAGCTCAGAGGCATGTTTTTAAGAGGCCGAGAAAACAATAAAATACAGGTCAAGCTTTTGAGCAAGGCTAATAAGCTGATGTGGACATGGGTCTGCAATGGGGGTGCTGAAAGAGAATGTTGCAAATTTCAAGAGAGCTCTTTTCCTGACCCAGTAGGGGATTTCAGTGAGCCAGGTCACAACAACCAGGTTCACAGTCCCAGGGTCAGAAATGTAGGTGGTACCATTGCCATAGTACCACTCTCATTTCCAAAGTGCTATGCATGTGAGAAAGTCAATCATATCCAACTGGCATGCAAGAATAGAGAAAACGCTAGTGTTCCAGGTGGCAGAAATCCAGCAGGCTGAGATTGTGGTAGACCTAAAGCTAGTTCTGGAGTCTGGATATTCTGACATGCATATATGATAGATACGGAAACAGAATTTGATGTTATCAATTGGGAGGATCAGCGGTTGTATTCAGTCAGAGAGAAAGAAAAACTCCACTGGGAGAATGAAGATAAAAAGGATGAAAATAAAATTCTCACGCACATAATGGAAATGAAAGTCGGAGATTCGCAACTTACTTTTATCATCGATACAGCTGCAGACATATCTGTTATTTCAGCAGGAGAGTACACATTGTCTTTAAGTTACATTTCCTTCTGCAAAACTGTTGTGAAGCTGATTATTCATTCCAATAATAATATTCCAGTGTCAGGTGAAGTTAGTGTTTGAGTGAAATTGATGACCCATTTGATTACTTGCCATTGTTTGTAGTAGGATGGAACAAAAGGAAGACAGCACATAGGGCGAGATTCTCCGCACTCCCGACGGTGCGGAGAATAGTGTGGCTCGTAAAATTTTACGGCCACGCTGTTCCGACGCCCTCCCGCTATTCTCCCCCCCCCCCCACGCCCAACTCCCGACACGAATCGCTGCCGCCGTTTTTTTACGGCCGGCAGCGATTCACAGCTGATAGATGGGCCGAGTTCCCAGCCCTTTACGGCTGTTTTTACGAACGGCAAACACACCTGGTCTGGCCGTTCGTAAAAACGGCCGTAAACACTAGCATTTTATAACCATGGCACCGATTGGCATGGCAGTACCACGGCCGTGCCAAGGGTGCCATGGGCCCGCGATCGGTGCCCACCGATCGCGGGCAGCGGGCCCGATGCCCGCGCACTATTTCTCCTTCCGCCGCCCCGCAGTATCCATTCGCGGGGCGGCTGAGGGGCATCCCGGGCCCGCGCATGCGCGGGTTTTGCCCAAATACGCGATGACGTCATCCGCGCATGCGCGGGTTGGAGTCTTCCAATCCGCGCATGCGCGGCTGACGTCATATGACGCGTCAGCCGGCGCAAACTCAGGCAAGCGGGCTTAACAAAATTCGTTAAGCCCGTGATGCCGGAGCTTACGGCGTCGGGCTGCTAGCCCCGACCGGGGACCAGAATCGGTTCCCGGTCGGGAAGGGGGGGGGGCTGGCGTCAAACCCGCCCGGGTTTGACGCCAGCCTTACGATTTCTCCCGTTTTGGGAGAATCGCGCCCATAGTATTTGGGACATACAGAACAGTGCAGAAGGCTTTCAATCATTAAATCCCCCCCTCCCGAAGCCTCTCTGTGTATGTGCTGTCATGTTGGTGGGGGTGATGGGGAGGGCAATGCTCCGCACCTGTTATCCTTCAGGGTGTGTCTCATCTGCAATGTGCAACTGGGAATGGTATGTATGGAATTGATGTATCCCAAAGGGTTCACACTGGCTTCCTGGCTTGGTGATGGAGAGTGATCATTGCAGGGTCAGCTACATTCATGCGTCTGATCTATTTGTTCACAAGAGCTAGGGCGAATGCAGATGGCGGCTGCAGACAATGCAACCTTCATGATGGCTTTCATGTAACGTAGAAGGAGAAGAAGTGCCTGTCCCCGTCTGGCAAGGCTTAGAGCACATCCTTGGCCTGAGGTTCATGGTCCTGGACACACCAGAAAGACCCAGAAGCTGATATTCTTTCCAAGAACGTGACTGACATAAGCCAGGGTGTACCGAAGCTCACCCTCATATTATTGGAGATGAGCGAGAGAGGGTACAACAGATGTCTTCATCTGTCAAAGGATGTGGTGGCTCATATCTGCCACATTCTTCTGGAGGATCTGACAACACATGGACTGGGAGATCATCTCATCCAGTGACTGTGAACATGACCACCGCACTGAACGTTTTTGCAAGCAACTCATTCCAGAGGCCTACTGAGGACTGATGTGGCATCATTCAATCCTCCACACATAAATACATAAGGGACGTTACAGATGCTTTTTACAGTAATACACATCATTAGGGCAGCACGGTAGCATTGTGGATAGCACAATCGCTTCACAGCTCCAGGGTCCCAGGTTCGATCCCGGCTTGGGTCACTGTCTGTGCGGAGTCTGCACATCCTCCCCGTGTGTGTGTGGGTTTCCTCCGGGTACTCCGGTTTCCTCCCACAGTCCAAAGATGTGCAGGTTAGGTGGATTGGCCATGCTAAATTGCCCTTAGTGTCCAAAATTGCCCTTAGTGTTGGGTGGGGTTACTGGGTTATGGGGATAGGGTGGAGGTGTTGACCTTGGGTAGGATGCTCTTTCCAAGAGCCGGTGCAGACTCGATGGGCCGAATGGCCTCCTTCTGCACTGTAAATTCTATGTATTACATTTAGTTCACACTGGAAGAAGCCAGCCAAACTGCTAGATTTTTAGAATTTGTGGTGACCTCCAGCTTCCCATGTGTGCAGACTGCCACAGCTTATACTGATGTTGCTTTAAGAGCTTCATAGCAGCAGCTAGTGATCTTCATCAACAGGAAAGATCATGCATGGTTGTGACAGGTTCCATGGGAATCCTCACCACTCCTAAACCCTGAATCCTTCCTGGGTGCCTCAGATTTTCAAGGGTCTATTGGACTTACAGAGTTGGATGCTGGATGATAAGGGGTACCCACAGAAGATGTGGCTTATGACAGCCATGCACCATCCTCAAAGTGCCTCAGAGAGAGATACAACATGACACACTCTGTGACAGGTCCCTTACATAGCTAACCATTGGCATCCTGAAGATGTGCTTCCGATATTTGGACCATTCTGGTTAGGCTCTACAGCACTTTCCACAGAGAATGTTCCATATCAGTATGGTCTGCTGTGCACTGTACAACCTGGTGCTTCAAAGGGGAGTTCACTTGCCACAGGGAGATATGGAGAACGCAGAGCTTTCCTTAAAGGCCAAAGTCTTGGAAGGCCGGAACCCAAAGAGTGCTAGGACGGAGACTTCCCATGTGAGGATACCAACACAGTGGTATAACGTGAAAAGCACTGATTGTTATTCAGTTCCAGCAGGAATAATGTCCACATAAGGTGGCAAGTGTGCATTTTGCCTGTTTTTTAGAGGCATGGAAGTGATCAGGTACTTTCCTAATCATTGACATCTCCAGAAAACTCATCTTTCAGCCTGGGACCAGTAACCCTTGAGGGCATCAGCATTGCAAATGTCCTGCTTGTGGCGCCTGTGCGATGTGAAAGGCAGCACCCCAGCATGCACCCTATTTCAACGACACATTTCCCAGTCTTTCCCACCAGCATGTGACACTTTTAATGGCCATCAAAATAAGACCATAAGACCATAAGAACATAGAAGCAGAATTGGCAGGCCATTGAGTTTGCTCCACCATTCAATCGGGGTTGATATTTTTCTCATCTCCATTCTCCTGCCTTCTCCCCATAACCCCTGATCCCTTTGTTAATCAAGAACCTATCTTAAAGACACTCAGTGATTTGGCCTCCACAGCCTTCTGTGGCAAAGAGCTCAACAGATTCACTACCCACTGGTTGAAGCAATTTCTCCAACGTGTCAGCAAGGTGTGTTATCAAACATACCAAGGACATATTTGCTCGTCATGGAATACCACAAGTTATCATGAGCGACAATGGTCTATGTTTTAGCAGTCATGAATGGACAGAGTTTGCACAGAGCTATGATTTTCGGCACATTACTTCCAGTCCTCTTTATTCACAATCAAATGGGAAGGCTGAAAAAGGTGTTAACATTGTGAAGCAGCTACTCAAAAAAGCAATGGACTGTCGGGAAGATACATATCTCGTGTACTTAGCTACAGAGCAGCGCTATTTATTAATGGGTTATCACCTTCACAATTGTTGATGAATCGACAACTGAGAACTACCTTACAATATATTTCACAGGAACCAACCAATCAGAAACTTGTGAAGAAAGTCACATTTCAAAAAAGAGGCAGAAGAAATATTCTGATAGATCTACAAGATGTCTGCAACTTTAAGCAAAAAATGACACAGTCAGGGGAGAAGACCCTGATGGATGTGGATGATTGAAGTGTGCAACGGTACAACAACCATCAGGCTTGTGGTCATACATCATCATCACTGATTAAGAGCAAGTTGTATGAAGAAATAGAAGAACCTTGCTGAAGGTTTAACAACCCATTGTTTTAGAACCACCGGATGATGTGGAAAGCAATCTCAGGACAACTGAACAAATGCTACCTCAGCATACAGAAACAGAACAAGCTGAAGATGTGCAAAGCACAGAAAGACAGCAAGAACCATCTTCAGAAACAGTTGAAAGCAAGTCAAACTCACAAGTTCAACCAATGCTTAGAGGGTTGACAAGACACAGAACAAAGCCAGACAGATTGAATTTGTGATGGACATTGAACATGTAAACAATTGAAGTATTATGCATATCATTTGTATTGTGAATTGCATGTAAATATTGTTTATTTCCAAAGGAAAGGGGATGTGATCATATGCCTAAGCAATCATGTAAATATTAACAGATACGACCTCTAACCAGCAGGTGGCAGTAAAGAATAACCACATGACACTGTTACCTTGAAGAGTCTGGAGATAGTCGTCGTAGTAGATAGTCGCATTTGCAGTAGCTCTTAGATAATTTATAATAGTAATATAATAGTTCATAGATTTTGATAGATTTCTTATTCTTGGTTAACCCACATTATTGTTCAACAATAAACTTTCAACTAGTCACAAACTAGACGTTCTCAAATGCACTAATTCCATCCGGCTAAGCACTAGAACGTAACACTGGGGTGTGACTACGCAGGGGTTCTATCTGGTTCGGGACCTGGTCCATCATTTGCAGAGGGCTGGTATGTCGAGTGCCTTCCTGTCCCTTGATCAAGAGAAGGCAGGGTGTATCACGAATATTTATTTGGGACTCTGCAAGCATTCAGGTTCAGGAAACATTTTGTCACCTGGATCCGACTTCTGTACACTGCCGCAGAGTGTCTTGTTAAGGTTAACGAGTCCGTGACGGTGCCCCTTCGCTTATGGAGAGGAGTGCATCATGGCTGCCCCTTTTCTGGCCAACTCTATTCTATTTGCTTGGAACCTTTCCTGTGTCTCCTGTGGAGGAGGTTGTCTGGACTGGTTCTGCATGGGCCGGGCATTGGGGTGGTCCTCTCGGCTTACGCTGATGACATGCTCCTCATGTTCACCAACCCTGCTGATCTGTGGAGGATGCGAGAGTGCCAGCTTGTGTATTCCACCATGGCCTCTGCCAGGATCAACTAGGTCAAGTGTTCCAGACACCTGGTCGGTCCATGGCAGATGGACCACCTCCCAGAGGAGCTCAGGCCTTTCACCTGGAGCAGGACCAGCCTTCTCTACTTGGGAATCCATCTTTGCCCGACTGAGGAACCCTGGCCGGCTAACTGGCAAGAGCTGGAGGCCAAGGACATTGCTCATTTGAGGCTCTATGCAGAAGTGCTCCAAGTGCTGTCCTACAGGGGTTGAGTTCTCATCATAAACCGGGTATAGCCTCCATATTGTGATACTGGCTGGTCACTTTGACCCCTCCCCCTGACTTTGTCACAAAGCTTCAGAGAATGTTTGTAGAGTTCTTCTGGGACAGGAGACTGCACTGGGTCGCTATTGACGTTCTAAGTCTCCCACTTAGGGAGGGCGGCCAGGCGCTGGTGTGCCTTATTACCCAGGTGGCGACCTTCGGCCTTCAGACCCTGCAGTGATGGGTTTTCAAGCCTTTACATTGAGCTCCCTCCATGATGGTGTGCCCTGGTGACGCATTACTTCCGCTAGGTGCGCGGCCTGAATTATGACATGCAGCTATTCATAGATCTGCAGAGTCTTCGTTACGCTCTGCAGGCGCTGCCCATCTTTTACCAGGACCTACTCAAAGTCTGGAGCATGGTCCCATCGCGCCGCAGCCACCCGCCCCCCTCCCCCCCATCAGGGGTGCTGGTTGTCATCAGGGAGCTACTCAGGAATCTGCACCTCCACCAATACCATTTCGGAGGAATGGCGGAGGAGTGAGCTGTGGCTGCCGGGGTGGCCAGGATCAGGGATGTGCTGGATGGTGGTGGTATCCCATCTGGGCAAACCCCTGCCCGGTTGGAATTCCACAATCCTAGCCGCCTCGAGGAAATGCCCTCCATGCCGTTTGGCACTGCGCGGAGGGGTTTCCTGTACAGGCTGCTGCCCACCCTTCACCTCCGTACCCTCGCCCGTCCTCTGGACACGCCACGCAGTGCCTTGTTGCCGTCCGGCAGCGGGGGTACCCGCTGGAGGTCCCTCAATGGAGGAGTCCTCCCCTCAATCTTGGAGACCTGGGGTGGAGAGTATTACATGCTGCAGTGCTGCACAATCACCAATTGCACCAGTTAACAGACTCTCAAAAAGCCTGCCATTTTTATGTGTTGTAGGCTGCACTCCCTTTTTTTTGTCTAATCTTTTGTTGATGTTTTGTTTGCACTTCAGCCCCACGCTCCTGGTCTATGGGCACCTGGTGCGGAGAGTGGCAGGGAAGGTGGAGAACCTCCTGGTGAACCTGCTCTTAGGCCTGGAAAAATGCGCCATTTATAGGTCCAGGCAGCGGGTGACCGAGGGGATCCCCTGTTCCGTGGCTACATTTGCGGCTGGGTGTCCCTTTAGAGGGAGCATGCAGTTTCCACAGGCACCATCGAGGCCTTCCATGCCTGGTGGGCACCGCAGGGGTTTTGGTGCTTTATTGACCCCTTTAATTGCACTTTCATTTGACGTTTTTATGTTCTGTTAATCTTTGTTACATAGATTCATAGAATTTACAGTGCAGAAGGAGGCCATTCGGCCCATCGAGTCTGCACTGGCTCTTGGAAAGAGCACCCTACCGAACCACACACCTCCACCCTATCCCCATAACCCAGTAACCCCACCCAACACTAAGGGCATTTTTGAACACTAAGGGGCAATTTAGCATGGCCAATCCACCTAACCTGCACATCTTTGGACAATGGGAGGAAACTGGAGCACCCGGAGGAAACCCACGCGCACACAGGAGAACGTGCAGACTCCGCACAGAAAGTGACCCAAGCCGGGAACCGAACCTGGGACCCTGGAGCTGTGAAGCAATTGTGCTAATCACTATGCTACTGCGTTGCCCGTACATTCGGGCAATGCCCCTAACAGGAGTGGCCCTTTGTGCTTTGTCCCTAAGTTTGTTTCCATTCTTCTATTTTGTTGGTAGACCTCAAAAGAGTGGCCATCACCGAACCTGCGCATCTTTTTAGAAGGTGGGAGAAAACTGGACAGACTTCTTTGAGGCAATGGGGGGTGGGGTTTGGGGGGTCGTGGGGGGGGGGGGGGGGGGGGGGGGGGGTGCAGGAGCAACAACAAACTGGACCAGAAGGAAGAAAAGCGAATGGAAAACTGGTGGGGAGCGTAACGCAGGGGACCACAATCACCACATCAAACACTGCAGGAAGGAATAAAAGAAAAGGAAGGAGAAACTGTGGTGTATTTACATAAATAGTAAAACGATCATGGTGTAAATAGTAAATAATTCTAGTTTTCCATTCTCCTCTTTAACTCCCACTGTTTGTTCATATTTATATTTGTTTTGTTTTGTATACCAAAAACTCAACAAAAAATACGTTAAAAAAGGAATGTGGGAGGAAACTGAAGCACCCGGAGGAAACCCACGCAGGCACGGGAAGAAAGTGAAAAATTCACAGTCACCCAAGGCCATTCTAACCACTGTGCCCACTGTGCCACCAAATCATGAGCAAATCATCAGCAAATTTTGAAAATCCATTCTATATTGCAATATCCAAGTCATTTATATACATCAAAAGGTGGTGGCCGCATCAGTGAACCTTGGGAAACACCATCGTCAACAATCCTCCCTTCTGAATAACAACCATTTGCCAAGACTCATTGCATTTTGTCCTTAAGGCAATTTTTTAAAGTCTAAGCTGTATTCCATAAGCCCTTGTTAATCAGCCTTTTATGCGATTCTTTGTCAAAGGCTTTCATAAAACACTATAAACAGCAACAACTGCTTACCCTTCATCAACTTCCTCTGTTACTTTATCAAAAAATTCCATCAGATTAGTCAAGCATGATCTGCCTTTTACAAATTTGTCTTGGCTCTTCTCAACTCAAACCTCTCGAAGTGCCGGCTGATACGTTTGCTGAATATTGTTTCTAAAACTTTCTGGACTACTGGTGTGAAACTGACTGGCCTGCAATTACTAGGAATGTCCTTACACTCTTTCGCGATCAAGGGTGTCACATTTGCCACTGTCCAATCCGCTGGCACCTCTCCTGTATCTGTGGCTTATTCTTATATTGAGACTCCATATATTGCTACCCAAATGATAGTAAAATTATTAGAAGAGCCAAAGTTTAGAAAGTCCCAGCGTGCACTGTGCTACATGGGATGAGATGACCTCCCTGAAGCAATCCAACGCAGCTACCCAGAATTTGACCCATCTTCAATTGGTGGCTTCACTCCCTAACAAATTCATTTTGATGGAATCATATCCCAATAAAATTGGATATTAAAGGTCAGTAAGATGCTCCCACCCATTCAATGGTTTGAATGTAAGCATGATAATCCAGCATTTTACACTAATTATTCACAATTGTCCTGAACGAACATCAATGAAATATAACTGAACCCAGGGCACATACAGGAGGAGTGTTGTTTTACTGTAGATCCGTATGTTATTTGGTGAGGTTAATTTGAATTGTTTCAAACGCATCTATGGGAAAAATTGAGAAAAACATACTAGACTTGGAAAAATGTTATTGTTATTTGATCTGAATGGTTTTGGAATGTAGTCTAAATGGGCAGAGGATATATTCTTGTTGTTTTTGTAGAGTGATATTGATACAATTGTACTGGAGAAATATAAACTGTGGAGTGTGTGTTTAATGAGCAACATGAAATAGGTATCTTCCTTTTTTTCTGCAATCACCCTCTGCACATTCCCTTACGCATCGGCCTGATTTGCCTGCAAGCCTGGTGTTAATACTGATTGCAGCAGCTGCTTACATGGATGCACCATGGTAACCAAGATCGTTGCTAAGCAACTATGGTCTTTTAGGGACAGTGAAAATGCCCAAAGGCTCACTAAATATATGTGAGGGGAGAGGAAGTTCCTACGTTTTGTGCAGATAATTTAAAGGAATCAGCACTAGGAACAGTCTAATAGGGTATGTAATCAATGAATTGTATATAATGGCTTGCAAGTAGGCAGCTGAAGCGAAGCAAATACACAGCCAGGGAAGCTAGGAGCTGACCATCCAAAATTAGTTGTTTTTTTAATTGCAACACTTCTGAGGCTTTATTCGCCAAAAAAAATATTTAAAAAAATATAGGTTGTGGAACCCACTGCTTTATCGAAGCCGCTTTCTCCGTCTGTCAGTGGGGCACCACACTTTACTGGCAGTGTGCTGTTAGGGTGAGAGATCAGGAGAGAGTCAGCAGTGTGATATTGATTGGTGCTGGTGAATTAGAGCCTGGGTTTTATCATGTGTTGCATTCAGGCTGCGTTCTGCAAAGTCTTCAGGAGACCCAAGCGGCTTGTAGAAGCTCTGCGGGACAAAACATTCCATCAGTGTGTGACATCATTGCAGTCAGCTCAGCTGTTTCTGCTGATTCCATAAATAGCTGTTGGAAGATGCAGGTTTCCTGCATGAAAAATCATTAACCCTTATAACCCCAGGCCCAAGAACGTGGCAACTCAGAATTAGCAATTAGTTCATCGCTTTGAATGTTAGTATTCAGAATAATTCACTCCAGCCTATGGTATCTCAGGATCTTAAGCGTTGGTGAATACCTTTCAATAATATAAGTGATTCAGTGAATTGGTCAGAATTAAGCACAGTTGCCTCTTTATCCTGATGGGTCTTCGACCGATATTATTAATGCGCAAATGAGGTCTAAATACCTAAGTTGTTTGGATAAATACTAAGAACTGTCCTGTTAAATAAAATGTAGGTTGTTTGGAAATTACTGACCATTTTTATAATTGTACGGTATAATATTGCAGGAGGCATACCAACTATGAAATGATTGCCAGGGAGAGAAAATATCAACACTTGCTGGGTTTGGTGTTGAAGGAGGCGGAAGAGTTGAAAGAAAATTACACTGGTTACGTTCCTGAAGCCAAGTGTGATTTTAATTAACCCTAATGATGATAATGCAAAGGTTATCAGACTTTTCCATTAGGTTGATGTAACAAAACGTTAATTGCAGAATGATGTGGATTTGTGATTATTTAATTTGCTAAGTTTTAAGACAAATAATTGTATTGTCTCTTGGGCAACGTGCAAAACCAAAGACTTGATCGTTTTTTAAAAATGTTTCAAACTCTGCATTACATTCCTGTTAAGAAGGTGGCTTTGTAACCCTGAGTGAAATCATTTCTTTCTTCGTGAATTGGTGCTGTACTGCAAACATTGAATCTCATGAATAATGCAAGATTGAAATGAGACACAAGTGAGGAGTTTTACCCGTCATGCTTTGGTGTGTGTAAGACTGTGATAAATGGCCACATTTGCTAGCTAGCTGATAACACTGTTAGGTCACATTAATGTAGAGTTTGCCTTGCAGTAGAGATTTTGGTAGTGCTGTGGGGAATATTTAGCTTCCAGTAGTTTATAAAGAAGAGCATGTTATTGTAATCCAAATGGGGAAATATATGCTTTATAAATACTATTTCTGTTTTTATTGTGGAAATGAAAACAAACAGCAAGAAGAGAATTGAATGAATGGGGAGGACTTGATTTCAGACACATTAGAAGAAAGTCAGCCCACTCAGCTGCTCAATATTGGCTGCTTGCCAGGCTTGTCGTGTGCCATGCTTGTTTGTATACCAATGTTGCTTAGATTGGCAAATGCTGCTGCACACTGGAGAGGCCACGTGTCACTGGATAGCTGCCAGGACATTGTAGGATCGATGCCATGACTGGCTCTGCAGCCTGGCAGAAATAACTAGCACAATGGCATTCAACACTTTGAATGTCACTTTGTTTCTGAACGCAATGCCAGGGAGTGTTTAATGAGCAAATTCTTTGTTACGAGGCCCTTAACATCAAGTGGGCTGGTGGGCTCATTAACCTGAATGCTGCAAATAAAAACACACACAAGAGACTCCCATGATACCATGCTTAATGTTGTTAAAGCTCTCTGTTTCTGTGTATGGCGATCCATCAGTAGGCATTGAGAGGAAAGTCTTTACACAAACCAGCTTAGATGATTGTGCATATTTATTGACAAAAGTGTATACTCCCTTCAAAAAGAACAATTAATCCCTTGAATCTAATTTTAGTTCTTTGGTGAGTGTAGCATTTGAAAATTATATAGCTTGTGTTGGTTGCTTTCATATATCCAGGCCTGAATTTTCACCCATCAGGCGTGCATTCAGTGTGTCTGGAAATGTGTTCCTGGCCCTGGAGCACAATTTCATGCTCACTAATTAATGGCCATCCAGCGGGAAAATCTCTGTGAAAGGCTGAGTGCTGCTGGGGAGGACAGACGGCAAGAAAAGGGAGCGTGCGAGCTGGCATTTCCAATGTGCTCCCTCAGAGATTAGATGCTGCGGGGTTGTATAAGGGAACTGCTGACCGGTACAGAATAAATATCAGTGTTATTTTGGAGGAGACGGTACCACTAGAAGGGATCAAGGCAAAGTGGGAGGAAGAGTTGGGAGAGGGTATGGAGGAGGGGTTCGGGTGTGAGGTGCTCCGGAGGGTAAACGCCTCCACCTCGTGTGCGAGCTTGAGGCTGATACAGCTGAAGGTGGTGTATAGAATGCACCTTACCCAATTCATTTTTTTTCCAATTAAGGGGCAATTTAGCACGGGCACCTACCCTGCACATCTTTAGGTTGTGGGGGCGAAACCCACGCAAACACGGGGAGAATGTGCAAACTCCACACGGACAGTGACCCAGAGCCGGGGTCAAACCTGGGACCTCACGTGAGGCATCAGGGCTAACCCACTGCGCCACTGTGCTGCCCTAGAGTGCACCTTACAAGGGCAAGGATGAGCCGTCTCTTTGAGGGGGTAGAAGATGTGTGTGAACATTATGGGGGAGGTCCCGCAAACCACGTTCATATGTTTTGGTCCTGTCCAAAGCAGGGAGGATTACTGGAAGGAGGTGTTTAGGGTAATCTCTAAAGTGGTGCACGTGAAACTGGACCTGGGCTCTCGGGAGGCCATATTCGGGGTGTCGGACCAGGCAGGCTTGGAAACGGGCGCGGAGGCAGATGTTGTAGCCTTCGCCTCGTTGATTGCCCGAAGGCGGATCCTGTTAGGGTGGAGATTAACCTCTCCACCCTGTACCCTGGCGTAGCGGGGGGACCTGCTAGAATTCTTGACGCTTGTAAAGGTCAAATTTGAACTGAGGGGAAGGATGGAGTGGTTCTACAATTCATGGGCGTTATTCATTATGCACTTTCGAGAACTGGATCACATCAAACATTAGGGGGGTTGGGGGCTGGGAGGGTTGGGGGGGGGAGAGGGACTGTATGTGTTAATGGTGACTATGGGTGGTTCCTTTTTGTCATTTGTTTATGTTAAGAAGCGGGCAAATGTCTGGGGTTTGGTGGGAGGATGGGATTGTTGTTATTGACATGGATATTGACATTACATTCGTTACTGATTATTGTTTATTGTTGGGTGTAAATTTGGGAGAAAATGTGTAAAAGGAGGAGAATAAAAAATATTTACAAAAAAAGAATAAATATCAGTGGAATAACTATACCATTAGTGTCTACACAGCACAATGATACACAGACCATTGCCCCCAGACACATTCGTTAATTTTATTTGAGCCATGATCTTTCCAGCCCACCCTGAGTCTAGGTTGCAGCTTAAACGTAAAGGGCACCTTGCCAAATGGCCACCATATGGCCAATTGTAAAGGCAGGCGGACAATGTAAAATTCCAGTAAGTTGCTGTTTCATTATTGCCTCCTTGATTACTGGCGGCTTTGCTTCTGAGTTGCATGAGTGCCCCCCAACCAAAATATCGCATGAAGGCACGTGACGTCGGGATACACGTCCAACATCTTCTCATGCAATTTTACACGCTTATGGGTCAGGATTTCACCTGAACTTTATATGTAAAATTCTGGCAATGAGCGTTGTCTATTTTGCAAAGCTGAGCTTAGTGATTTATTGATGATTATAATGTTTTCTATGCAGTAGCTGATGACTACATATTTTTTATTTAGTTTAATAATCTTTATTGTCACAAGTAGGCTTACATTAACATTGCAATGAAGTTACTGTGAAAATCCCCTCGTTGCCACATTTTGGCAACTGTTCGGGTACACAGAGGGAGAATTCAGAATGTCCAATTCGCATAGCAGCACGTCTTTCGGGACTTGTGGGAGGAAACAAGAGCACTCTGAGGAAACCGACGGAGACACAGGGAGAATGTGCAGACTCTGTACAGACAGTAACCCAAGCCGGTTATCGAACCTGGAACCCTGGCACTGTGAATGAACAGTGCTAGCCATTGTGCTACCATGCTACCATGCCACCCATTGCCAAAAAGCCAAAAACCTAATGTTTAGAAATATGCTTTATATATTTATTAAGAGTTATAATTTTCATAACATTTTAGAAAGTCTTCTATTACAGTAACTATATACAATATAGTTAAGTTATAATGCATCATTGTAAAGGCAGAATATCGTGAGCATTTCACTGTGGGCAGAGTATGGAGCATATTACACTTTTGGGCAAGAATGGAGGGCATTGCACCAATGGCACAGTACAGAAAGCATTGCACTGAGCGCAGAGTACAGACAGACAGAATTACAATGAAGTTAGAGTACAGGGAATATTAGGAGAGCATTAATCTGGGGACAAACAGTTTTGCTTGGTGTGTATAACAAGATGTAACCACACTATACTTGGAGTGGATGCCCAGTGTTGACAATATTGTAATTGTTAGCACAAATTAGAAATGGAGGTATTTGGCCCCATGATTTTCAGCAATTAACCCTTGCCTGGAGGATAAAATGAAGCTGCTGTCTGAAGTGATAAAATCCAAACCTCATTATGATGATCAATACGCAAAGAATGTAATGAAGCAAAACAACTTGCTAGAGAACAAAATTGTACCAGTTGTACAGTGGACTAATGACTGCAACATCTTCAGACTAACTTTAACTGATTTGCATCCCCAATATTAAAATTTGCCAACAGATTTCCCATGGCATTCCTTACTGTAACGTAAGGATATATTCTGATGTGTGAGGATTGAATTGTAAAAGCAGGCAAAGCAGAATGCATAGCTTGATCTGTTGATGAGCACACAGCCTAATTGTTGAGTAAACATGGCTTCAACTAATTCAGCCCTAATTTGTTTATTCTATGGAAAATTTGGAAATTTAAATGTACTTCTAAGTTACAGAATGCAACAGAACCACACCCAGCATTTTAAGATTGTTTTGTATCTATAATGAAGTGTGATATCTGGGTTTACACCACCCCAGCTTTCCTATGCCATTGACCCCAATAAACAAAAAATGAATGATATGCAAAACATGGTTCCTAATTTACTATGAGCCGCTTTTGAAACTGCTGACACTGTATTGTGCTCAACGGAGAAGATGCTCTTTGGTTCTACATTATCTACAAATTGGAAAATGTGGACTTTTTAACATCCATATTGTGATTGCCCAGTTACCACGGAATAATAATTGTGCTTACTGCATACCCATATTGTGGTTTCCCAGTTACCACGGAAGGATAATTGTGCTTACTGCATATTTCATAAATAAAGCAAATCATTTGCTTTCATAAAAATTGCAATCACAAATAATCTGTAGAAATTCACAATTAAGTTCATCAATAAACTTAATTCTCAAGGAATTACTTTCTGTGAGCTACTATCCTAACTGAGGCAGTTTGCTTAATGTAAGTCATATCACTGTACCAGCAAATTGCCATTTTAGGTATTATTTATATAGACATGAAACACATATTCAAATACATAGCCTGGGCCATGAATTTAGTGAAATCATACTACATTTGCATTAACCTGGCTCAGAATGAGACTGAGACATAAAAAAGGCTACATGAGTACTCCCATACATTTTGCGGATCTGAAACAAATGTGGTATTTGTTAAGTATTATTTCTAGAAGAACTGCATAATAAAAGTATCATTTATTACTGCCTCAACTCTTGTTTTATTTCTATTATGGATATCATGTTATAGTACATTTGGTGAGGCTTTCTGTTGTACTCCCTCTTTGACAGTTTCAGGCAGCAATTCCAAATAGTGAGTCTTGATGCTTATGACCTCAGAAACAAACATATTGAGCTCCTCACTGAAAATTGGTGACTCAATTTTCTAAGTTAAATCAAGCAATCTGTAAATTGCAACAAAACCAGAAAAAATGTTATTAGGTTGCTGGTTTATTTTGCAAAACATCTCCTTTAACACTCACCTGGGTCTTGTACTGAACCACACAGATCAGCATGATTCCTGGCCTATGTTGAATTAGGATATGTAATTGAGGATGGCAGGAAGTTTGTGACAGTTAGCCCTAGTGTCACTGGACAATGGAGCAAAATCCATCGCCTCAAATCATTATTCAGTGATCCTTGCTCAGAAATTCATGGGGGATGAAATTGGATAGCCAACTCCAATTGAATGCAAGGAACAGGCACTGTTTTGGAATGGGTGAGCTTGAGAGGTACTTAATTATGTACCACATTTAGAATTGTATATCTGGGAAACTTACCTGCAAAACAGATGTCAATTTTGGAGTAAAGCATTACCGGAAGTCCTGAGAGGGAGAAATGGGGATTGAAATTAAGCGAGCTGATTAAAAGGTGGCTGATTGAGTCACTAATGTTCTGAAGGATTGTTTTCAGGACCAAGAAGAGCTCCTCTGCTTTGTCAGGCTCCATCTTTCAGTATGTATTTTTTTAGCCAACCTTCCTGATGGGATGATCCACGGTGAATTCTAGAGTTTTTGGACTTGAAGAAAATCGACAGAAGAACAAATTACTTTGTAGCAATTAGAAAACTTTATTAAGTATAAAAAAGTAAAACTTAACAAATCAGGCAAAGGCTAATAATTGAGCCAGGCTTTACTTCCCCTGTTAACCTTGGGACATGGAGCACCCTACTTTCCTCCATGCATCTTGCAATGATGCTGCTTCTTCTGACTTCTGCTGTGACATCCTTGTGACAGGGCAGCACGGTAGCATGGTGGTTAGCATAAATGCTTCACAGCTCCAGGGTTCCAGGTTCGATTCCCGGCTGGGTCACTGTCTGTGCAGAGTCTGCACGTCCTCCCCGTGGTGCGTGGGTTTCCTTCGGGTGCTCCGGTTTCCTCCACAGTCCAAAGATGTGCGGGTTAGGTGGATTGGACATGCTAAATTGCCCGTAGTGTCCTAAAAGTAAGGTTAAGGGGTGTGGGGTTGTTGGGTTACGGGTATAGGGTGGATACGTGGGTTTGAGTAGGGTGATCATGGCTCGGCACAACATCGAGGGCCGAAGGGCCTGTTCTGTGCTGTACTGTTCTATGTTCTATGTTCTTATATTGTGATGATGTCTGCTGTTGTGTTCTTCTTTCGCCAATGTGAAGATGGGTTCTTGGCTGTGCTGTCTATCCTGTTTTAGGTATGAGGGTTGCCCTATGCATGATCTATTTCTACACAATTATGGTTATGGAGGTGCATGGTAGCTTTGTGATTGGTACAGGTCCACTTAATTTTGTCCATATGACCAATGTTCACATATCATTACCTTGTAAGGCACATTTGACATGACCTCTCACTACCATATATGGTATCTTTCTGCACAAACAGGTCCATTCAGTATGCCTTTGAAATGTGACTACATTTCTTTTCTTAACAAACCCTTCCAATTGTAAGGTTGTTTTCGGATGGGGGGTCCATGACCTCCTGGGTGTCTATACCTCCACTACAAGAACAAGAAGAAGCGAGATATGAAAATGGTGGACGTTGACACTGACAACAGGGAGACAGTCGCTGAGGTTTGTGATCACTGGAGGCTGACTGTTCAGTAGGGCATTGGAATTGGTGAGCAGATACAAAAATTTCAGCGGGTCAAAAAGAGGCCCTGAAAAAAAACAGAGGCCAGTGAATCCTGCACCTTCTCAGCCACTGTCATCCTCTGCAGAAAATGGGGCAGAGACTGCCATGCCAGAGTGGAGCTCCTGAGCTACACAAGGCAATGCTTTACAAAGCTGACCAACACAGCACAAACCAGTATCTTACGAGACAGAAGGCTGCCACTGAGGAGATGGTTAAATGGTTGAAATGATTTTAACATGGAACAAAAGGAACAAGCCAAGACTTTGTAGAGGTAGACAGATTTTGGGGATTCAGGAGATAGCCTACTCACCACACGGCGATGGTCACTCCAACTTCCTAGTCCCACCATGGGACGTATGGTGGGAGAGGGCAATTCTGACAGCAGACCGAAGACCTGCAATATGCCAAATAGAAGACAGGGTGCTACTTCTCAAGCTTGCAATGAGCTTTATTTGGAAAAATCTAGGTCTGGGTCCTGTCCGTGTGGAGTTTGCACATTCTCTCCGTGTCTGCGTGGGTTTTGTCCCCACAACCCAAAATGGCAGAGTAGGTGCATTGGCCCTTAATTGAAAAAATAATTGGGTAATCGAAATTTTTTTAAAAAGTTATGTCGGTTACAATTTCTTGTTTTTCAGTTCGGAGCTTAGTTTTTGTTGGATCCCCTGCTTCCCTCTCCTTCTCCCCTTTCCTCCTGATCCCCTTCGCCTTCCAGTCATCTGGCATGACCCTCTCCCCTCGTGGAAGCCCTCTTCCAACCCCCCAGATGGAGAATTTAATTTTCTCCATCTGGAGAAATTCTGACAGGTCAGACAGCCAGTCTACAGCTTTGGGTGGTGCTGCTGATCGCTAGCTGAGCAGGATTCTCTGGTGGGTGATTAGGGAGGCAAAACAAGGGCGTTAGCCCTCCTCCCCATAAAGAGATCCAGCTGTTCTTATACCCCGAAGACTACCAATCTCAGGGGGCTCCACCTTCATCCCCACCACCTTGGACATTGCCTCAAAGAAGGTTGCCCAGAACCCGACGAGTCTGGAGCATGGATATGGGCATGGTTGGCCAGGCCTTCTTGGCACCTTTCACATCTATCCTCCACCTCCGGAAAGAACCTGCTCTTTCGGGTTCTGGTTAAGTGGGCTATGTGTACCACTTGCAGCTGCATTAGGCTTAGCCTTGCATATGTGGAGGTGGCGCTGGGCAGCGCTTTGCTCCAGAGTCCCACCCTATTTCAAACCTTTGGTCTTCCTCCCACGTTTGCCTTGTCTCGTCCAGTGGTGTGTGTGTGTGCCCTTCCCAGTACATGCCCGTACAGGTCGCCGCAGTTCCCCCTCCCTAAGATGTCGATGTCCAGTAGGTCCTCTAACAGTGACTGTTTGGGTGGTCGTAAGTATGTCCTTGTTTCCCTACGTAAAAAGTTTTTGACTCTGTTCCTGTAGTGCTGTCAGTTGTCTGTGTAGAATTCCCTGCTGTTAACATTCTCCCGTCCTCTCTACAACCTTTGAAGGTGGCGTCCATTTTGGCTGACGCGAATCTGTGGTTGTTGTAAATGGGGGCCTTAATGGACATTTCGGTTAAACCAAAGTGCTGTTGCAGTTGGTTCCACAACCGGAGTGTGGCTCGTTGGGTGCTTTTTCGGTGGGGATGGGAGCACTGCGTGGCCAGGTCACGAGGTCCTCCACTCTCACCCATTCGGCCTCTGGCTCCTTTATCCACCCCATTATCCTTTCTGCTGTTGCTGCCCAGCGGTAATATTGAAAGTTTGGCACGGGTAGGCCCCCCCGCCTCTCGTTCTCTGCAGGACTTTTCTGGGGATCCTAGGATTCTCCCATCCACCCCCCACACAAACATCATGATCAGTTTTACCACTGAGTTGAAGAAGGCCTTGGCGATGTAGATTGGTATGGATCTGAATAGGAAGAGGAACCTGGGCTGTACGTTATCTTGATCGTCTGCACTCTCCCTGCCAGCGAGAGTGGGTGTGTGTACCACCTCTGCAGGACCTTTTTTAACTTCCTCCACCAGGCTGGTCAGGTTCCTTTTGTGGCTCCATGTCCAGTCATGGCCGATTTGGATCCCCAGGTAGTGGAATTTGTATCGGGCCTGTTGAAATGGCAGCCCCTCCAGCTCTGCCCCTCCCCCTTGCGAATTCACCGAGAAGATCTCACTTTTGCTCAGGTTGAGTTTGTAGCCCGAGAAGCTTCCAACTCTTTCAAGAGAACCATGATTCCCTCCATGCTGCTTTACGGGTCTGAGAACCCCAAAGTGAGTTCACCTGACCCACAACTTTTAATAGATTGTGGTATGGGGAGCACACGGCCCACTCTACAGATGTGGCACAGCAGAAATAGAAAAGCATTTTTTAAAGCAAATCAAAGTTTATTCTATGAACTCAAGTTAACCTTTTTAAAACAAACAGTGAACATCTTAGCAACCATTAATTCAAATACAACCCCCAAAGAACACAACACTATGTAATGCTTAATAACTTCCCAAACAACATACAGAAGACAGAAGAAACACATTTTAACAGAAGCACATTAGGTTAAAGTCATTACTGTTAATAGTTTTAAATCACCAGGATCAATTTACAGTATTTAGATTACAGAGAGAGATTCATACACCTTCTGGCTGTGACTGCAGCTATCCAGCTCTGAAAACAAAACGAAAACACACCCTGCAGCATGCTCAAAAACGGAAGTAAAAAGCTGACAGACAGCCCAGCTCCACCCACTCTCTGTCATCACTGCAGTAGTAAACATCTATTTCTTAAAGGTACATTTCTTAAACACCCATTTCTTAAAGATACTCTCACATGGCAGAATCCATCTGGTCCCGGCGCCTTCCCTGTCTGCATGGAGTTGATGCTCTCCATGTCTTCTCCCAGTTCTAGTGGTGCTTGCATCCCTATTTCCTACCTCCCCTACAATTAATATGTCCAGTCCATCGAGGAACCATTTCATCCCCAAGTTCCCTGTGGGGGGGCTCGTACGTGTATAGTCCCCGTTAGAAGGCCTTGGATGGTTCATTGACCTTTTCAGGCTCCGCTACTAGAGGCCCTTTGTGCCTCTAATCTGGGCTATTTCCCTCATGGCTGCCTGCTTTCTAAGCTGGTGAGCTAGCAGGCGGCTGGCCTTGTCTCCATGTTCATATAGGGTCCCCCGTGCCTGGCCGAATTGGTGCACTCTTTCCTCGTGGAGAACAGGTCAAGTCCATTTGTAGCTTTTTCCTTCTGCATGAGCTCTATGGTCAGGGCCTTGGGAGTATTGTCGATCTACCTCCAAGGTGGAGTCAACTAGATGTTGCCTAGCCACCTTCTCTCCCTATCTCTTTGTACTTGTACACAATAATTTCACACCCTGATCACAACCTTCAGCACCTCCCAGACCATGGAGGTTGAGACCTCCCATTCTGCTTATTAATGCTGTACTTGACATTTTCTCACAGAAAGCCTTATCGGCCAGGAGGCCCATATCCAACTTCCATGGGACGCGTTGGGCACAGCCCATCTCCAACTTCACATCCAGGTAATGTGAAACGTGGTCGGAGATTACAATCACGGAATATTCCGTTCTTACATTCCTGGAAGCACCCATTTTCCCCACGACAAAGAAGTCGATCCTGTGATACATTGTTTTGCAGTAGTCATTTTGAGGATTGGAACAAAATTTGCAGCCAGGTTGTTTCAGATGCTACAGTTTCTACCAACTGAATGACTTTATCCTCAGTATATGATAGATGCAAGATTTTTGATCCTTAACCTGCATTACACTACAATGACATTGTGACCACATCAGGAAGGAGAGGCAAATTTGTGTGTGTATTATTACCATTTAGCAAGAGAAGGAACAAGAAGGTGGCAGACAGGATACAATCTAAATGCATTACAATCCATCTTCTATCAGCAACAGTCTTTCTGAGTGGTAACATGGCTAAGATGAATTACCAGTTTAACATAGTATTTAGCACCCAAAATGAATATCAATGAAACTAGTCAAGATGAAGCATTCTCACCCTCCTCTCCACTGGAATGGGTTAGCAGAGTAGCGATTTTAGGTTCTTGTTGAACCATTCCCTTTGAGCTGAATCTGAGGATGGTGTTGGCTCTGACAGTGGACTGGAAATCAAAGAGCAACTCCAACCCGATTCTGTATCAATCAGACAATTAACTGCTTGACACCAGGGCTCCTATCTCTTTAAGGGCGGAGATTTCACCTCCATGAGCTGGTGACCAATTGGAAGGCCAATGGTTCTTCAGTCCCAGCAATGCTCGAGTGGTGGGCACTGCAGGGGATGCACCTGGCCTGAAGCAGCATTTTGGATGGCACCCTGGAACCCAGTTGGAGTTGGGCCGTTATGATCAGTCAGGCAGGCCCCGGCAAGCGCTGCATCATTGATGAGTGTGTAGAGGTGTGGGATTATGTTCACAGTGTGGGGGTGCTCCATGAGCCACAGGATGTCCGATCATGATGATCCCACATAAAGTACACCACCTTATCCACCATATATTGGATATCTCTGCTTCCTTCAGGATGTTCTCACTTAAATCTGCCGCCTGCTGCAGACACAACTGCAGACTCAGAGCAGGATGAGGTTGGCATTTCCACTGGAATTAAGTATGAACGTCCTGTCATCTGCGATGGTTACAGCTATGCCACTAGCCATGACCTCAGTCACAGGCACTCTGATGGTGGCAGCTAGTCTGTCATCCATGATGGTGAGGGCCCTGCAGCCATTTCTGTCTCCTGCTGGTTAAGTGTTTCTGTGAGTAGATGTGAGCCATCTTGTCCTGTGTATCAAGAAATATGGAGCTATGTATTTGGATGGTGTGGTTGCCATGGATGAAAGTTGGCAATGAATGCAAGTTGTGAGATATGACACTGTGTGAGTGAGAGGTGGAAATATGAAAGTTATTTGACTCATGATTGATCGAGATTGTTGATATGCGAGGGTGCAATGCAGCATTGAACAGTAGATGGTGAAGTTAGTGGGATATGGCATTTGAGATACATTTACTGACCTTGGCCACTCATGGTGAAGTCATTAGATTTCTTGTTGTACTGTGTTCCTATCCTCATGGCGAGACTTGTAGAACTAATTATCACAGCTATCTGCTCCCAGTACTTGTGGCTGGAGGACCATTTGGTATAGAGGGCCTTTTTCTCCTGATCGCTTCCTTCGCCAAGATGTCCACAACACGATGTCAGAGAAATTTGGAGGCATGTACCCTCCCCGTTGTGCAAGAATTCAGTGTTCTTGTTTCATGCTCTTTGCCTTTCTGCATCTGCTCCAGCCAGAATGCATTTCTGCATTAAGAGTGGAGGGTGGTTTTAATTAGTACATGCTAACTTTAAGCAGCAATACACAACCTTGGCTCCACTCAGCAGTACACATGATGCAGATGCACGCAGCTATCAAACAAATAGAACCATAGAATCCTACGGCACGGAGACAAGCCCTTCAGCCCAAAACGCTCCACGCCAACCAAAAGCCCATCTAAGCTAACACCATTTGGGCCATATCCCTCTAAAACTTTTCCTATCCATGTATCGGTCCAAACGCCTTTTAAATGTCATCAATGTCCTTGCCTCAAACACTTCCTCCGGCAGCTCATTCCACATACGTATACCCACTGAGTATAAAAAGTGCTCCTCCATGTTTACCTCTTAACTTAAATCTATGCTCTCTAGTTCTTGATTCCAATCCTTTGGAAAAAAGAGCACATTCACGAGGTAGCACAAAATTGCATGCTACCTGAATCCGAAGCAATGGCGCCTCGTGTTAAGTATGCATACGATGCTTGTGCCCATTGCCCGGCCCTGTCCCATTTTGCAGCCAGTGAATCTTAGAATGTTTGTCTCAACTTCACCTTGAAATCAGGATTATCTTTATTGTTATCCATTTTACACCTTTTATTATCTGTAAGGATAGATCACTGGTATCACAATCAGCACTTTAGTGTTTACATTCCTGGACACAATTATATGCTTACGCTCCACACTGACAAAAGGGAATAATACCATGTCTGGTAAATGTGGGCAGTGTTCTGATGAACTTTATACAATAAATAATCAGGCAGTAAGCCAATTTGATTTGAACATGTGATGATATTAATGATGTGATATGTGCTAGAAACATCAGAATCGTTTGCTTTCCTCCACTTGGATTGATTTCATTCATATCTTATAATAATTATGTGAATGCAGATAAGAAAGAAAATACTGAACGCCATTTGGTATTGATTGAATTGATTATTATTATTGTATCTTGACACCATATCATCCTTAAGAGGGACTTGTATGCTGCAAATGTTTAGGGTCATATCGACAATTGTTAGTCAAATAAATAATGTGTTACATTACAACATAGTTTAACTCAGTTTGTTGCAAGTAAATAAATAAAATGAACATCTATGATTGCCTAGATTCTCCCCACCCACGCTGAAATCGTGGCCGGCGCGGGGGCAGAGAATCCATCGTCCCACATGGAATCGGGACTGGCGCCGGTTTCCCCGATTCTGCGGGCCCCGATACGCCGCTACGCCTGTCGCCTAGGATCTACCTGGGGCCATTGCCGAGGGCCCGCTCCGCCATTCTCTGCACCCGATCCGGCCAAAGTCCCAATGGACGTGGATCTAATTTGGTCCAGCCAAGCAGGATACTCGGGTGGTGGCTGAAGACTCAATCCGCGGCCGCCCTGTGCAGGGGCGGGCTGATTGGAGCGCAGGGGGGCCTTATAGGTGCTGGGAATGTTTGTGTGGGCTGACAGAGTAGGGCGCGCGGGCGATCGAGGGGGTTTATTATTAGGGGTCCAGCTCCGTGGTCCTAGTCCACCATGGAGCATGGCGCGGCCGCTGGAGCCACCGCTGTGCGCATGCATGGCTTCTGACCTGGAAGTGCAGGGCCTGTATCTGCAGCAAAAGCTGCTAGATCTAACGCCGGGTCCCTGCTAGCCCCCTGCAGGGCGAGGAATCTGTGGCCCTTTCACACCAGTTTTCCTGGCATGAAACTCGACAGTTTGACACTGCATGAGGACATAGTCCCAATAATGGAGAATCCAGCCCAATGTATTTTTTGTGATAATTAGGATCGTCATTGTGGTTAGCTTCAGCACAGTTTACATAATCTCCCAGTTTGCTTTACTCTAAAGATTTAGTTTTAAGTATTTTTCATGTATTGCTTGTATAAGTGTATAGTGTGAATTCACTTACCAAGTACGAATTTAAAAAAAAGTCTATCTGCACTACTAAACATATGTGTCCAACTGTCAATTCATGTAAGTGAATACTCTTTTTTTTTGTGGCTCAGGTCACATTCCTAGCTTAGTTACGTGCATTGTGTCCTGCATGATTGGTGGGTGTGGTGTTATCATTAGACTTTTCACCCAATTACAGCAGGGACTAGGTTCTGAATCACATCTACACACACTCTCTCTCTCTCTCTCTCTTTCTCTTTCTTTCCAGGGGCTGGTTTAGCACACTGGTCTAAATCGCTGGCTTTTAAAGCAGGCCAGCAGCACGGTTCAATTCCCGTACCAGCCTCCCCGAACAGGCGCTGGAATGTGGCGACTAGGGGCTTTTCACAGTAACTTAATTGAAGCCTACTCGTGACAATAAGCGATTTTCTTTACATTTCATTTCATTTCATTACTTATTCCAGCTGTCATCAGTGATTATTTGAACTATAACCTTAGTCTGAGAACTATTTGATATTTTTTGGAGTCCTAATATTACAACTGTACTCCTACACTAAGGTCCTTCACTTTCTGATAATGTAAAGCAGAAAGGCCTTAATAATTAGTTTCAAAGTACTTTGGTCATTAAGCAGGTGACTGTAACACAATTACCAAAAATGTTAGTGACCATTTCTAACAGTATTACATTTACTTGAAAATAATTTCTGTTTTATGTTAAAAATATATTGTAATATTCATGAAGGACACTTAATATTTGTTCATAGATATGTTCATTTTATTTTATTTACTTGCAAGAATCTTGAGTTAAATTATGTTGTAATATAACACATGAATTTATTTGATTAACAATTGTCGATATGACCTAAACATTTGCAGCATACAAAATCCCTCTTAAGGATGATATGGTGTCAAAGATACAATAATAATAATCAATTCAATCAATACCAAATGGCGTTCAGTATTTTTTTTCTTATCTGCATTCACGTAATCATTATAAAATATGAATTAAATTAATCCAAGTGGAGAAAGCAAATGATTCTGATGTTTCGAACACCTATCACATCATTAATACTATCACATGTTCAATTCAAATCGGCTTACTGCCTGATTATTTATTGTATAAAGTTCGTCAGAACACCGCCCACATTTACCAGTCATGGTGCTATTCCCCTTTGTCAGTGTGGAGCGTAAGTATTTGTAAGTTCCTCCTGAAATGAATAAAATTGGCAAATACAATTGTAAGGCTCTTTACTTCAAGCTTTTTTTTGCCCACCATTCATTTAAGTATTAAATACATTGATTAAAACAAAATACAAAGTAGTTCTTTCAAAAATATCTAGGGGTAGAAATTTGTCTCGGGCGGTGGCGCAAAATGGGCAGTATTGGATATGAAAGTCAATGATTGCAGTCAATGGACTGAATATTTGGTGCAATCAATCCAAACCAGCCAGCCCTGGATGAATTTCTACCCATTAAAAAAAAAATCAGTTTATATTTTTTAAATAAAGATTGATTAATTTTACCTTTCCCAGAGCACACTAGAAATACTAACATAGATTACTGTTGAACAATGAAGAGTGCTGATAGTCAGATTCAGACATCATCCTCTCAACAGAAACATTTCATTTCTTCATGCTCTTCTACTAAGTTTGTATGAAAGTTGACCCTGATAATACAGCTGTCCTTCTATGGCCATAATGCAATGGAATTGACTGAATCCATTTGCATTCGATGACCTTGCCTGATTTGCACAAAACCAAACCTTCCTCCAACAATTAAAAAGGAAATATATATTGCGTACATCTAGGTAAAATTGGAACAAATGACAGATTATTTTTAACCTCCAAAGGTTTGCTCATAAAGGTTTCTTTTCACACAAAATATATACACAAAAACAGCTGGTATGTTTACATTATTGTTAAGAAACCAAAAAAGCCAGGAGGGTTAATTAACAAAGTCTAAATAATAAAACGTCACTATGCACTTGGATAATTTTGTAGTGTAGGGGCCTTAGAAAATCACAGTAAGAAATGCAATCTAATATAATACGGCCAAATTATTGAACCAATTTTCAGCAGATCTTTGAAAGAGTACAATGTGCACCATTTTATCCAGCAGCCAATTGAAATTGTGCCTTCTATTTTGCTTCTGTTTCCATATAGGTGGTTTAAATTTAATGCAGTTTTGAAACTCCCCCCTACTACTGTTGCATTGTGCATTCCCAAAATTACTCCGATCTGCCACATTATGTCCTTTTCCATGAAATGTTAACAGAAAAGAATACAATAGAGTTGATTTTTAAAAGTTTAAATGCATATTATTTTGGGACTATATCTGTGCTATTTTGTAGAATGCAAGTTCTAATACAAGGGTATGGATAAATCCTATAAAAGGCCTGTCACTCTATTCATATGAACATCAAATGAATTCAGAGCTCTGACTTGCAGATGAGTTTTGTTCATCAACAGGGTTGCTAACGTTTATTTAAATGCAATTTACTGTTACATTGTTGATTAGCTGATGAGAAATTATCTGATAGGAAACTTGTGAGAGACAAGAAAGACGGGTGCTTTGAGATTTGTAGAGCGGAACTCTACTTATCTAAGGCAGTGGGATGGGTACATGGATAAAGGATTTGGATGTGAGGAAAGGCTTTACTTGTTTACAGATAGACACAAACACTCAAAATAAAATAGAGTTTAAATGCAGAATGATTAATTTCACTATTTTATTACACCATTTGTGACATATGATAATAGTCCATATCATTTAAATAGTTTCAAGAATGAACAGTGGTGTAATGGATTGAATCATTTTATTCAACTGATGATGTTATAAAATAAAGCTTATGAAGCAGTGACAAAACAACTCATTAATGCAACTTTACATTGAGACACTAAAATATTATATTGAATGTTCTTCATAATTTTATTTGTTATCTTCACTGTCTAAAGGATTATGGAAGTTCACATGGTGAAGATCTGAGCGATGAAATAATAAGCAGGCTGATCTGATAACTCTGGTATGATTCAACAGAAGTAGTCTATGGAACATGTGTCCTGTTTATGACCACATTTCAATTAAATGATTCAAGATGAAAAAAATAAGAATTAGATGTACATTTTAATTTATAATTGGAACTAATGATGCATAGATTTGGACTGGCTCTTATGACACCATTATGGAAAATGTATCTTCATTGTGCCATTTAATTCTCAATTATGACATACCTTGCTGACATGGGAAAAATATTTATGAGCATAATGCCAGGACAAGTGGATGATGCTTGATCGTACAGAAGTAATTCTAATTGTCTCTCAGGTTGGAATGACGGCAATTGGTCCAGCGAATTCTATATGTTTATTGGAAAATAGATTTGAGTGTTTATATATACACTAATCAGCGCACAGTGGTTAGCACTGCTGCCTAAGGCGCTGAGGACCCGGGTTCAATCCGTCTCCGGATTACTCTCTGTATTGAGTTTACGCATTCTCCCTGGTCTGCGTGGGTTTAACTCTACAACCCAAAGATGTACAGATTAGGGGATTGACCACGCTAAATTGCCCTTTAATTGGAAAAAGATAATTGGGTCATTTGAAAAAGATAATTGGGTACTCTAAATTTATTTTTTAAATATTATATATAACATTAATGAGACTAGTAATACACTATTTAAATTTAGATCATAGGAATAGTGTCCAAAACGTTTAGGTCAAGTTACGGGGATAGGGTGGAGGTGTGGGCTTAAGTAACATGCTCTTCCAAGGTGCGGTTGCAAGATTAGATGGGTCGACTAGCCTCCTTCTGCACTGTAAATTCTATGATTCTACAATTGCCGAAAAGAAAAACAGGTAGCCAAAGTTTCTTGTTTCCATCATTAGATCAAACACAAAGAATGACACAATTTCAAATGTTCAACAATTTACAATGGAAAGAAGAAAAGAGGTGCTGATTTATTGGCAAATTGACTTTGATTCGCTGAGAAAATGGCGACCCTGATCAGATCATTGTACGCTGTGTATCCTGCCAATTTTCAAATGGGTCAAAGGCTGCCATCCTTTGGACCTGAAAAGTGCCAATTACCCTGGGAAGGCAAAGCATCTAAGAAAAACTGATCAGGTTAAGCAAGCTGTTTCACACAGCTACCTTGCATTCGGTGATGCGATATTATTTTGCCATGAACAGGATGCTGCGATCCACCCAAAATGACTTTCTGCAAACCAACAAGTGAGCAATGTCATTCATGAAATTCAGTGACGGTGCAATGCTGTGGGAAAATATGGAGGCCGTACATCCCAATGACTGGCTCATCAAATCAAACAACCTGTTCCTCTCACTGTTCATAATACAGCACTATCAGCCCACGCTTGCAACCACCACACCAGAGGGTCTACTGCTAGGTGTCATTCAGTAACAGGCCTGCATTTGCGGAACAATCCTGAATGTGCTCATTTCTACACTAACTACCAATTTAACATAATCAATTGCGCTTGTAACATGGATCATGTATGCCTGCAAGAAGTGACATACAGGGACCAGTTATCTGCAAACAAAAGGAATATGTTCAAGTCTTGTGCATTTTGAATTATTCGGAAGCTTGGGGAGCCTATGGTTCCTCATTGCTTTCTCCATGGCAAACATGCAGCCAATCAGAGTCAACTTGTCAACCAATCCGTATCCATTTCCTCCTGGTAGTATAAATTGTTGTGATTTTTGAATATTTAGCATTCTTGTGTTTCTCCTGATGAATTCAAGATTAAAAGCTTCAGCTACATGTCTCTCTTTCAGCAACATTCAATTGATAATACATTACAAATTATGGTATGTGATAATGAAACCATTCTAATTGCAGGTGATGTCCTGTTTAGTACAATGTACCAACTCTGTTTCTTTCTGTTTTTGAAAAGGCATAAAACACATGTTCGAATGCGAAGAATACAGTTTCAAAAAGGAGGTGTTTTCAGTAATAAACTGCAAGTTTTCTCAAATGTTCCAGCAAATCAGGGTGAATGTCCACTGATTTTCTCACAGTATTCTACTTCTCCAAAATTGAGTCTGTATCTGGAATATGTTTATCATCTACCTTTCCTTATAAATTAAAGCTGCCATAAATGAGAAAATAATATAATGTTAAATATGTAATTGATTTTATTTTAAATCAGTGGACAACAGCAATTGTGTCTCCATTAAAGCTGCTGAACCAAATGCCTATTTTAAATTAATCGGGAATTTGAATAAACTTGAGTTTTAGTGGAGTATTATTTACCATACTTGAAAACAGAGTACTCAACGCATAACATTTTCATGTTTTCAACAGTCTGAATTCATTATCATTGGTTTTCACACAGGGTGATGGGTGTGGTAACCTTTGCGGAAGTTAAATAGAATCACTATCAGGTCTTAAATAAGAAAACCTGTTGGCATTTTAAATGCCATAGTATGGCTCTTACTCCCATGGAAGGGTTGAGCAGAACTACAAGTGTATGTGCAATTTGTTTTTTGGACCCCTTCCTCAATTTATAATGTACTGCTGTGTTTAAAGAGGTGGGCACAGTAGAATTCCCTTACAATTTAACTAGTGGAAGAGCAGCTAAATGAAAAGAAGCAAAACTTATTATTACATTCCAATGTGACTAAAACTGGTAACAAATATTTGATCATGCAAACCAGGGAGGTGCTCCCTGTGATAACAGAGACAAAATATCACCTGAAGCTACAGAAGAATAGCTAACACACTTATTTGAATCATTGGCTGAAAAAAGGGACACCAGCTCCTACAAAAACAGCCTGTTAATCTGTCCATTTTTAATCCAGCCATTAAATAAGCTAGCACACTTTTGTACCTCGTTAGTGTCATTGCTGCATGTTATTAAGCTGGTTTTTTTTTCCAAAGGATTTGGTCAGAGACTGCTCTGCAGCTGTATTTATGTCTCAGGAAAATTAATAATCACTATACTTTTAAATTGAACCAGCTGCTTCTGTATTCCTTTGCAAGTCTTTGTCCTCATTTTGGCCAACAATGGACCCTACTAACAAATTAAGGCTTGCTTCCATCAAAGTAACAATAATTTTGATTCTTGTTTCTGTCTTTAAAAAATGTTTTTCTGTATTTCTGAAAATGTATTTGATGATGTTAAGCATCATGCTTGAAACATGCAAATAACAGAAAATAGATATCTATGTGGAAATTACACTGACCATTCAGTTCAGACCTCCATTATGTTCAGGGGGTTCCAGGCCAAAAATCTCTACACCATTATTTGTAGCTCATTTACCTTAAATTGAATAGAAAGCCGTAATGAAAAATAATAAATCTAAACCAGTAGTTAATGGATCCAGTCAAAGCAAAATGAAAAGTGATGGGAAGAAAATAACAATAGGAAACAAATGATAAATCAGAAAATTGTGGAATATATAAATGCAGGGAATGATGCTTTGGGGTTTAGAAGTGGGATGAGAATAGAAAGTCTACTTTTATTAATTTTCCGTTTCTATAACTCTGGCATAACTAAGTCTACTGTGCCGTTCTATCTTTTGTCTGTATTAAAACACTGATGCCCACATATTTGTATTAATATGTCTATTTAATGTTTATTTTGTAGCAAGATCCAACTGTTCACATTTTCTCAGTACTCAAAAACAAGTAATTTGTGGACTGATCTATAAATTCCCCTCTCTTCCTCTTTCAGACCCAAGACTGCATTTCTTCCTTATCGATCAGCAATACTAGTGGGACAGACATGAACCACTGTTCATCTTCAGCCAATGGGGTGCATTTTAGAAGATGTTGTTGGTTTTTTTTTCGGTGCTGCCTCGCTAACTGAATAACTCCAGTACAGGTTAGTTCATTTGCCCAGGGCGCAATGTCAACTTGATGACTGTCAGAGAAACTGGGCTGCCCTCCATTTACTAATATTGACATCTACACAAACGCATTTTCTGAATCTCGTTGATGCAACATGTTAATGCTGCATAGTTATACTTTGCTTAAGCTTACTAAATATAGCCAAAAGTATCCCTCTTAAACAGTGAGTATTTTGTCCCACGTATTCTAATGAAATAAAAGGATTCATCTATGATCTCAAACATTCTTTGAAGGGTTAATGATGCCTTTAAATCAGCTTGAAGAAGGATAGCTTATTCCAAACAAAGTGGCAATATTTCTGGTTCCTTTTACAAAATGATGTAGCCAGGCTTCTCGTAATGTCCGAGCCTCTATACAACCTGCTTTGTGATCTATCAGTTTGACGGCAATCTGCTTAAAAGGGATGGGAAGAGAGGAGAAGCTTCACTGATCCCCTCCAGTGCGGCTGCCTTGGGCAGCTACTGTGAACATTAATGTGCACCAATTTGTCTACACTACTCTTAACAATGAATTGCAGTTTATCGACAGGTGCACACGGAGCTAAGAAAGAGTGGTCAAAAAGACTCAATAAAAGTGAGTGATAGCCTGGGCAGCACGGTAGCTCAGTGGTTAGCACTGCAGTCTCACGGCGCTGAGGTCACAGGTTCGATCCCGGCTCTGGGTCACTGGCCCTGTGGAGTTTGCACATTCTCCCCGTGCTTACGTGGGTTTCGTCCCCACAACCCAAAGATGTGCAAGGTAGGTGGATTGAACTCGATAAATTGCCCCTTAATTGGAAAAAATGAATTGGGTACACTAATTTTTTTTTAAAAGAGAGGTGAGTGATAGCCATGCTGAGATGTTAGCCCTTCCTAATTTCCAGTAATAGACTTTGATATTCTGTAAAATGTAATTTAAACTAAACCTGTTCAGGCCTGGGATTTGAGAAGAAATGTTTCCTTTCAGACATACTACACATAAATGTATGGGAGGAGTCCCTGAAGCAGTGTTTCGTCGGAAACTGGGCCATCCACTCCAATAATACCACTAAATGTTGAATTTGCTTTTCATATTGCATAACAAAAAAGATCAATTTCGAATATACAGCATCTAGGTTTGTATACCTCAGGCTTTCACAGACCTGAGATTATAAATTTAATCTTCAAGGAGGACAATGACTTTAATGAGTGCACTATTCTGATGCTGTCATTGTTCTCCTGGAGGCCCTGAATATTTAGTCCATGGTAATATAATTAGATTAACAAATGCATAGAATCTTTTGAAGGGACGAACATATATGAAATAGAACAATGTGCTGGTCACATTTGATTTGTGTAATTAATATATTTTAGCAAAACAACCAAAAGGAGCATTGCAAATATTTCCGTTTTATGGTCTTCTTGAATAGTTCTTCCGGCTGTGGTCAAAATAACGTGCAAGGCTGGAGATCTGAATTCAAAACAAACCAGGCAATTTTGTGGGAGTGATTTAATTTTTAGCGAAAATGTGAACATTCTTGTTAAAATATGTGTACAAATCTAACACATTAAAATTAGTATGTTAGTTACTCCTTCTACAATATAGCACAATTGGTGTATAGTTTTCGAGTAGAAGCATAGATGTATTTTCAGTTTTATATAGTGACAAGGATGTGGGATGATGTATTTTAATTATCAGTCGTGATCTGGGGACAGAACCACAGTCCCCATCCTCTTTATCCGAGAATGTCTGGTAAATTCAGATTACACAGCGCTGAGGACTGTAAACATGCTTGTCGGCATTATTCGAACTGTTGTCTTTCTCTGTAAATCAGCCTGCAGGAGAGAGGGGTTATAAGGCTAAAGTCTGATTTGACACAAAGATAAAAAAAAAAGAAAAATCGTTTGATTGCATTTCACCTTAAAAGTCTCGGGTTCCCTGTAAAAATATAGTGAATTTAAACATAGGCTTTTGGAGGAGAAGCGGTTAATTCTGGGCTGAAATGCTTCCATGCAGCAAAATCAAACCGGACGGAGCTGAATGTTGCCGTTGCACCAACATTTTGCAATTAAAGAGTGTTCCAACTTCTGCATCTACTGCAAACGTTAACATTCAGTGAACAGACAAATTGAGTGTTAAAAAGTGCAAAGGAAGTAATTGGGCAGTTAACCGCCACTGAACATCAAACACTCGGGGTTGCTTTGGTGTTTCCTATGACTCCAATCACTTTCTGGGGAATATATGTTCCGTTACTGTGCGCGAGAAATACCCCCTAGTATATCAAATATATCGGGGGGGGAGGGAGGTTTAATGCAACAATTTTGAGTTGAACGAGACGGTAGGTTTATGTCGCCAGAACATCTCAGCCATGGAAGTGTGACGCTGGTGCAGAAAGAGATTAATAGTCCCGCGTTTGCATTGGAAATGTTTGCTGCAGCGGGTCACGTTAGCGCTTCCATCCTATTCCATGGGGAGGGGAGGGAGGGAGGTGGACAACAGCTGCTTCTCAGTTCCGTTATTATCCCTGGCTGCTGTGGCTGAAACTGATTTGATGAAAGTCAAATATTACATTGCTGATGATTATGTGATGACAGGAATTTACCTACTAAATTAATCCTGTGGGCTGTTGATTTTTGATTAATTTCTCTCCGGCCACGCGTTCAGGCTGCACAGCATTAATCTGCTGGGGCTGAGCCAAATATCTGGGGGATGGGCTCCCTTTGCCAAGAAGAAAGGAGGAACGGGATAGCTTTCAGGCGGGATTGAAGGAATTCCTGTTATTGCTGTGCATTTTTGTAACTTTTAATTCCATAGCCCTATTTTAATGCAGACTACCCAGGATTTAAAGTCTTAGCCTGTGCAGCCATCCTCCGATTAAACTAATTCAGCGCTAGGTGATATTATTACATATTAAACAGGGCCTTGGGCTTTCCTTGGAGAATGCTGCGACTTAGGCCTCTGATTTTCAGCCATTAATTTTATGGGACCGAAGAGAGGTGCTATTTCCCCGGTGACCTCTCAATGGGAATTCTAGCAGTTTTGGGCGGAGCTGCAATGCTTTCTCAATGCTGAACATTTCCCCTTTCGCCATCTTTCATAACGTGTATATATATACATATATATTTAAAACGACAATGGTTAATTTAAAATTCATCCAAAATGCAGTTTTGTATTAATACCTTGATATGTTTATCTTTTGTAAATCATATGAAATCTAATACTACCAAGCCTTTTTAGATGTGTATTGGAGCTGTCGTGATACACTTCAAGCACAAACAGCCTGTCTCAGGCATGACATGGATGCTGTAATGCAGTCTGTTAAATCTGTGCAAGGATGTCTATCAGCAGCAGGATGATTTCAGAATTTCCAGCAAACTGCTGTAAACGATCTTAGTAACGATGGTTACAGGGGCACAGCATTGAGGAAAAGAACAGTTCACGTTTTCACATCTATGTTTGACAGACATTGTTATATCGTTTAACTTTTTTTTTAAAATCACGGAACGAAGGGAACTCATGTTTGCACCACATAGAAGTGTTGGGTAAAATGGAAAATTATAATCTGTTTTTTAGAGGGATGCGGAAATGCTGCCAGCATATTCTCAAGTAACTGGAGTAACCTTTGCAGACCGTGTGACAAATGCAGGGATTTCTTAATAAAGTTCAGGTAGTGTCATGTGCTGAAACAGCTGTATACTTTTCTGAATAGAATTATTCTTTGACTTTGTCGATTCACAACAGCAGTCTTTTTTAAAGTTTAAAAACAGTTCTGCAAATAGATTTGAAAAATAATACTGCAAACTAAGGTATAAAAGACCTGGCTTGAAATGCAACAAAAAGGTTTTACGTTCTAGTGATTTTGATACATGTGTACAAGCAACATTACATCTACGCAAGAGAGCCAGCATTAAAAGCAGTGTTTTCTGCAGAGGGCATGGTACTTACTCATGTCCAGCATTAATCTGATTGCACAGGGGTGTCCAGATTCATTGGGCATCTCTTATATTGCTAGATTTTTACAATATCCCTTCTTTGCTTTTGAGCGCCATATGTAGCTCCCAGCTACATGTGCACAAGATAACAAACCTTGATTTCCATCTAACAATCCCAGAGATGCCCAAAAGTTGAATCTATAAGTGCATTAACCTGTTTTAGTTCATAGCTAGTTGCTCTTTTGCTTTTACAAGTGAGCTGTGCTTTGCTCAATGGAGGTAGGAATTTAAACAGTCAGAAATAACAATTTTTTCACGCATGGGGCCTGAGTTTATTTGATGAGACCCTGAGTGTCATAGAGCTCAGTTGGTGACAGATGGTAATACTGTCCTAGAAAATTTGTCACCTCAACATGACATGCTATATGTAAATATCCTGATTGTGCAGGGGGAAGCTCCAAATGTCCCAAGATAATTGCCATGAATGAGTATTGCCTATTCATTATGTGGGTGCTGTGCATAAGGCACTAATGGACGTTCCCTCTATATTGTCAGAGAAACCAGGCAAATCAGCAAGATGTGATTTGGGTATGACAAAAGCAGCACGTGCTAAATCACTTTACTTTTTTGTTTGTTTTAAATAATCCTTATATTTAATCTATGGCTTTTCTTCGATGCCAGTTGTATTCACTGTTAATTTTCAGTATTTGTTCTATTTCACTGAATTTGTAAGCAGAGCAAGTCATACAGTGCAGTGGGTTCAGCCTTCTAAATGTCACCAGTTTGACATACCTATTTTGCAAAATAATCTTTGCTATGGCAGTAGCTATGATACCACTTCCATGCTGATGGAAAGTGGTTATGATGCACGCATATTGAATACAAGCTGTATAATTCTGGAGTCAGGTAGGTGATCTAATTCACCAGTGCATTGAAATTGTGAAATACGAGAGCACTTTTGAATTTGCAATGATTTTAATAGAGCTCTGGTACGGTACTGAAGCTGCTTTAAAATTGCTAAGATCGTCTATTGGATTACCTGATGGGAACTTGTTTTTGTCCTAATATGAAATGTTTTTAAATGATATAAAAGAGAAGTATTGCCCTTTCTACCTTCCATCTAAAACAAGCTTTCTAAGGAGCATGGTTCTGAAGGTGCAAACAGACATTTATAACTTTTCTTACACTGGTCAAGTGTGAAAATCAGCCCACAGTATAACTGAGCATCACACTGTACAGATGTCAATGTCAGTCTTAACAGCAGATTTCAGAAATATCAATCCATATATATTCCCCAATATTTCATTTTATAAGGCACTTATGATACAACAGTGTCCAATATCCTCTTCTCATTAATGTTAGCAAAGAAGTGTGCTTATGAAGTGGATTGAAGAATTATACTGGCAACGTTTTCATTAATATTAGCAAATAGTGAAGAGGCTTCAGCTCTGAAATAATGTATGCTTATAGTTTTCAGACAAATGAAGGTACTCCTTTTAAATGACTATATGCATGCACATATACATGTTGAAATGCATCCAGAGAATAATAGAATTCAATGTTTGCTTTAAGAAGATACCTATAATAAGTATATAATCACATAAGTATATTAAAGTTGTCACCTGAATCAAAATGCTGCAATCTTGTATCATATCTGAATAAAAACAGTCAAATTATCCGAAACTCAGGAAGCCAAGGATAACCAAGACATTTACTATTAAGGAGCTGGCTAGACTAATTACATAAAACCAGTGGTTACCTTCCAAAATAGAGAGGGCACCTCATAGTTTTAGGATTTATTTCTCCTATTGTCTGACAGGATCTGCATATTTGAAAAAAATTCTGATTTTGTAGTCAGTTCAGATTAATTAAAAAATAATTAATCAAAAGCGTTGTCACTGTTTCCTTCCCTTCACCTCCCTCCTCTTCATGTCTTGTTCTTTTAATTTACTATTTTATGTCATGTGTAAGATGGTGACATTTTTACAGTGAGTGATTATTTCATTGACAAAGTCTCACAGAGCCAAAGGTAAAAGTATCAAAAACGTATGCTATTCATTAACATAAAGATTGATTATAGAAAAGTAAGACAAACAATTTCATTCTGACAGTTTTAAGTTTAGACTAGGGCTATAATATTTTCTGAACTAGCTAAAGGTTTGGAGGTTGCACCTTCTGGAATCTAAATAGTCCATAAATGAGCATTTTTATTGAGTGTTTGATCTGTGATCTGCCACATGGTTTGGCTGCAAATGATTTTCCAGACCAGAACAATAGATAGAAACTAGAACGGATCAAAAACTTAAACAAATGTTCTTTCAAATCTAGAAGAGTACCATTCTTTAGCCTATTATTAATTATTTAGCAACAGTGGAATTGTAAACATTTTACTGCAAGTTATCTTGATGGGATAAAAACTTTGGTGATTTTACAGTAACAAAATAACAGAAAACTTTACTCTAATATTAGCTTTTATATAAAGCCCAAATAACAAATATAGAATGATAATTGAATAAATATTCACAAACAATATTTGGAAATAAAATCCCGTATATAAAACATCTTTTATCTGCTTCAGCAATGTAGTGGGCCACAATGTGAAGAAAAATAAACAATAATCAAAAATTAGGCAATGGTTACATCCCCTTTGCAAAATTAACACTATGTTAACTAAGAATTACATTTGTAAAAGGTCTTACTTTGTTAAGTGCTATCATATATTTTATGTTTCTAGCACTAAGTAAGCAATTCTAATACTTAGATAAATTTATTGTGTGCAGCATTTTGTTCTGAATTTTTAATCCATTCCTGCTCAATTGACCAAAACAGGTGTAAAATCCTGAAAATAATGTTGAGTAATTTCTGGATGGGAAGAATTTAATTTAATTGAGAATGGTCGGGTTTCAGGGCAAGGCTAATATTTATTGGTTGCAGCATGTTTTTTCCTGGATTTTATTAATCCCAAAGATTGTCATAATTGTACTAGAGAAGAAATAGCAAAATTAAGATTGACAGTATAATCTCTAAAGGCTGACTGAAGCCATCAACAATGCAAATCTCCTCCACAAATGAGAAGTCACCATTACCTCAGTTTTAAAGTTAATAATTGAGTTTGGGAATCTTAATCTATTTAACCATTTCCACCTTGATATTTACAAGCTTGATATTTGCATGCAACTTAATTGGATCTAATTGTATTCTTAAAACCAGAAGTAAAAATCTTTTCTAATAATTTTCTATAGCTTGATCTCCACTATGAATGCTCATTAATTTGGTTGTGCTTTGGGACTAGATATCTAATAACAGCAAAGAGTATTGCTTCTGATGCATTCATTGATTTAATACAGTTCAGCTAATACCATGAAATCATTTGCTGCTCGATGTCAAATGGAAATGTACTCTCATTATCAGTCACATCCCTGCTTTCATTATACAAAATATAGTTATGTAATTGTGATGTCAATGTTCTTGTATTTTAAGGGGATGCAGTTAATATGAAGTAACAAAGACATTATCGATTGAGACTATTAATAGGGCAATTTCCAGAGTATTCAAATACTTTCACTTTCAAATGCCAGTTTAGATATTTTTGTTAGTCCTTAGTCAGAAGCCACACTCAAGAGAAAGAATAGAAATATATTAATGACTTGTTTTCCTTGCAGCAAAATTTAAATTACTTTCTTATGTCTGATTCAATTTCATGTTCTCCCATATATATTGCTTATATTTTAAGGTGTAGTTCAATAGATCCTTCAGTATTTCCTATTTTATAAGACCATGCTTTCCATACTGTCACTCAAATCTACACCATGAACAGGAAACATTAACTGAGATTGAAAGCTAAACATAGTCATAACAGCATAAATTATAGCAAAAATAGGAAGCATGAGCTAAGTGAAATATTTAAAAATATTAATATATTTTTTGAATTTCAGTTTTAGAGATCTTTACCCATAATTGTAACAATGTCGTTTCAGCGAATAGGCCAGTTTTATTTTATCACAACCCCTACACTACTTGTGAATGGTCTGATCCATAGTGGAGTGCAGTACACAGAGTGCAATGCGGCAAGACTGCTCAATCTATTTTTTTTCTACTAGTATTTACAGTACCATAATTTTTACCACATTATTTCAGATGTGGTAGTGAGCTCCTTTTTGTGGCAAGTTGACACCCTCTTACTCTCCGTCTTGTGTTTTGTGGAACAATGGGACGTATGCCTGTGCACAGTGCACCATTCTGCCATAGAAGACAGAACTGCAGCAGTTTCACCTGATTGGTAAAAGCTTTGTTCTTGCTGCAGGGTTGAAAAAGCTGACAAGGCACTTAATCTCTCCTCTTAATAATTGGAAATGACATAGCCCAGTGTGTGCATTCAGCTTCATGGTACTGCAGTAAATCAGATGTTAATGCAACTTACCCCATCCCCCAAACCCACTCTACCCTCCACCCGAGTGCTAAAGGTTATTTCCATGCAAACTCTTAGGCCGATTAAGGACTTTAATCTTTGTTTTGGTCAAAAACCCCTTGGTTTGTTTACAAATGCAGGAGAGGCACAGAAGGCAGCTGAGTAATCCTCTCTGAATTTGCCCTAATCTCTGCTGCATGGATATACTCGTGCACCTTTAATATTTTCCTTTCTCCAGCCTTCAGTTATTTATTTCCACAACAGAAGGGAGACAACAGAAAGCGAGATTACATCTGTCACTTGCCATTAGACCCATAACCTACTTTTTTACTTCTTGTCAAGACACAATGTTGGATAGATTAGAAGAAGACTCCAATCCTGCCTTAACATTTATTTTATTAAAGTGCCAGAAAAATTTGAAGCAAAAATGCCATTCGTGTGGGTGTCTTTCTAGTCCACCTTGAGTAGCTCTATTTTAAAGAATATTTTTTTAAATCAAGTCTGTGACAACAGTTTCAATCTCGATACCATTTTTTCTGATATATTGCAATTTTGAGTTACAGCTGCAGCACTTTTAAGTTCTTAAATATATTTTTGAATTAGTACTTTCTATTGAAATATTTTCCATTTTAATGGAAACAATTTAAATAGGTTTTCAGAGGAAAATGGTTCGATTTCAATTTTGACATTCATCACCCATTACATATAAACAAAGGTCCCATTGAGTCCTTGTGACCTCATCACACAGCTGCATAATTAACCATTTTACAGACATGGCTTCATGATTGATTCACATTTCTCCTCCTTTCCGTAAGATATGTTTATTCTTGATTGCTGTATTTCCAAATTAGCTGCTTTCAAATATAAATGTTTCATTAGGAGCTACCAGCTTAGTAAACATATTGAAAGTGTGAATAGTATGGTATGTTTTAAATACAGATATGTTATTAGGAATGAGGAGAAGTTCATTCAAAATAAATCATATCATAATCCATAAGCGATCTTGCATCTGAACAGATAAATGCTGAATTTTATAAATTCCCATTGAGTGCCCAGCTACAGAGTGGTATGTATGTAACCTTGCAGTAAGGATATACAAAGAGACCTGTCCTTTATGAAAACTGTTTCACAACTCATAGGTATGTGCAGAGAAATCAGAGTGAAGTAGATGACTCCAATGTGCTTCGGTACAGGAATAATGGAGCTAATTTCTGCTGGTATATCTATGATTCAATAATTATGTCAACTGATATAATGTGGTCTGACACAATTTGTGTCATGTATTAGTAAACATGGGAATTTTACCCAATACTTCTTTCATGAAGATGATGCCCCTTTAAAGTGCTCCACTCATGTCATCAAGTGTTAGGCTGTACTTACATGTTCACACATAATAACCCCTGGTAGATTCATTAACAGATCCACAGTGGTGATCAGGCACAGTCTAGACTAGAGGAAAGGAGAAGAAATCAGAGGTTGAATCTTTTAAGTTGCTCTCTGCATATCAAGGCAGCCAACTCAAGGATACCATTGGAAAGGTTTTAGGACCAGCTTTCCAGCCTTTTCTATTAGTTGAGAATCACATGCAGCAGAGGGAGAAAAGAGCAAGGCACGGAATAAAAAATGTTTTAAAAAGTTCTTATCGATGGTGCAGAAATACTGAGCCACGTTAGCAATGTGATATTGTGGAAACTCCTGTAACAGCAGAAATGCTATGAACAACCTTTTACTTAAATAACAGAATATACACTTGTGTTCTTCCAATAGTCTTCTAGAAGATGAAGAAAATTGACCTCATTGTTTAGAATTTATCCCCCATTTTATTTTTTCAGTGGAATTCTTTAAATAGAGCCTAAAACAGCCACTGACATGCTCATAATGGCTGTCAGCCACGCCTGTACTATTAAATTTAACTGACTTGCTGTTTATAATTCTTTGCATTGTCTAGAGCATTCAAAATGGCTGACAAAGGCCTCACTGCAATATTTAAAGTAGCATCTGGCCCTGCCCATACCAGTAGTTCTATTTGGTGTCTTTTTATAAAATGACTAATTAATTGAAGTCCTCTATCTAAAAATGGCTATCAGCAACTACCCCCAAATTAAACATGGTTCAAGACAGGACTGGCGATTATCTAAAAAATTATAAGAATTTTATTCATAAATAAAATACAGATTTGTTTGTGAAGTACAAAATAATTCACTAATATGGTAAGTTATGCATATTTTCATCATCGTCCATATCTCTGGCTTCCTAGGGATGTTCATATGTTTTAGAGGAGGAAAAATCCCATCAGAACTGAAGGATACCCTTTTTCAAGAGCAGCCCCATAATGTCATCGATCAGTTGAAATACAATGATTAGGAACAAAGGACAGTAAAGACAAATGTTTCCTTTTTACTTTATGTGAACAATAAGGTTATTATAAGTGCACTTTGCTGCCAATATTCAAGAAACCTGGACGTGTCATACCATAAATTGTTTTAACACAACATTGGCACTTATCACTTTTTTTGGCTTGGAACACAGGAATTCAAAAATATATTGAACAGAAGTCTTTGTGTTGGGATTAAAGAATAATTATTTTATTTATGCTATTACTCGTAGAAGCCTATGGGCAGCAAACACCTTCCACAGAAATGAATCAGACTTAAGCCAGCTTAAGTCAGTGATTGTGAAGTAAAATAGGAATGAGAGCACAAACTATCAAGGAGCAGGACTTTGTACAAAATACTGAAACAAACTCCTGCCGCAGAAAATCAAAGACGTGAGCAATCTCTACCTTTGGCAAAAAACTTCATTATTTTTCTAACTCCATTAGGATTTCAGCAGCAGAACCCAAGAACAAACAAAATACAATATTTGACTTTTTTCTGTGAGTATCGTAAATTATGCAACAATCTTTGTTTTTAGATTCTTTTTCTCAGTTTTCATCATTATGACAAATGCTAAGGAATATATCAGCGGGGAAGTAGTTAGGCATTTTGACAAAAATGAAGTGGTTTTATTTGGGTGGAGCCCAAAGTGGCTCAGTTGGTAATGATAATAATATAAATTTTAGTTATTCAGAGAATAAGGAGGGTTTGAACACATTTTTGAATTACTGGTAGATGTTGTTATCTTGTCAATATCACTGTATTAAGACAAAGGCAAACTTACAATCTAATATTTAGATTGTAAAGTCTTCAATCCAGAATTTTAAACAGCACAGGAATAGTTACAGCCTTTTGCGGATTATGAATGTATTTTTACGATAAAGCAAATAGTACTGCAAACTTGTGTATTTCAATCAATTTCTATGCCAAACAATGACAGGGAAGGTTAAAATAAAGCAAAATACTTCAGATGCTGCAAATCTGAAATAAAAACTGAAACATTCGAAATACTCAGCAGGCCAGGTGGCATCTGTGGTGAGAAATGGAGTTACATTTCAGATCAATGACCCCTAATCAAAAGTTAACCTTTAGCTTTGTTCCTTGAGGCTCTATGGTTGAGGCTCTGTGACCAACTATGATTGGTAAAATCCAATGGTTTAAACTCTCAGAGATTTTAAAAAACTACAGTTAAATCCTTGACATATTGAAGACCAGTCTTTAAATTTGTATTGGGAATGCTGTTACTCAGGATTTGGACTATTACCTTTGTCAAATATTGCACCTCCTAATGATCAATTTTAAATTGAAAAGAGTGCTAAGAAGTGGCATTATTATGCTATGGTACTGAGACTATAACACAGTACACAAATAGTTTAAGAAAAGTGTGAAAGAACCCCATAAAAAGGGAATAAATGTGGAATATATTTACATGGTTCTGAAACCCACTTTCTAATTGCTTCTAGCTACCACCCTCTGTCGTAATTTAATCCAATGCTTACTGAAGAAGCTGTGCTAGCTCTTGAATTACATATTTTTCCTTTCATATATCTCAGACAAAGTAAACAAATTATTTTCAATCAACTCTGAGGGATAACTAAACTGCACCCAGTTTCTAAGAGCAGCTGTCACATCTTCCTCCAGCCAGTGAGACCAGTGAATGCAACTACATTATACACATGTGCATATGTACACTTACATTGCACCTGTACACAATACAAAGAGCAATGCCTACACACAGCTGAGAGTTGTCTGAAGTGTTTCAATTTCCTCGATCAGTATTGATTAGCCCATTGATGATCACAGCAGCCCTTTAGCACCACAATGAAAAATGCAGCAAACTTAGAATAATTGAGTTTGCAAACAATCATTAAGCAGTGTCAAAATTATATTCCATGCTTCAATTCATTACCAAATTATCTATTGTAGTACTCTATTTACCACAAGTTTATCAGTACAGTATTAAAAATCATGACATAATACATGAAAATGGTCATTTGCATAAACTGCTGATTACCCCCCCCCCCACATGTTTAGCTCAGTTGGCTTGACAGCTGGTTTGTGATGCAGAGTGAGGCCAAAAGCATGGGTTCAATTCCCATACCGGCAGAAATCCTTCATGAAAGCCCACCTTCCCAATCTTGTCCTTCGCCTGAGGTGTGGTGAGCCTCAGGTTAAATCACCACCAGTCAGCTGTCCCCCTCAAAAGGGGAAAGCAGTGTATGGTCTTCTGGGACTACGTCGACTTTAATCCGCCCCAAAAAGGTTGCTAAAATATTAAATCTGTAAATATTTAAAGAAAACAGTATGAGGGTGCAGTTTCCAGAATCTTTTAGATCTTGCATTATTATAGTTTCAATGTTTTGCTCTACCAGTTCTCGTTAGTTTAATTCCAGTCCCACAGAAACATCCACCTTGTTGACTAACAACGACAATCATTGGCCATTTTGGTGAGACATTTGTTCCCAATCTATTGCAAACATGTCGTCAGAAAGCAATCTACGTGAAATTAATCTATGGAAATTAAGATTTAAAATAATTTAGCATTTTCCACCTACTTGTATTCCATTTTCTCATTTTACCCAAACCAACTCATCTCCATGAACGCCGGTTTAGCTATCAATCTGCTAAAAATTAAGGTGGCTCTGTAATCTTACTTCAAAAATAACCCTTTTTAGAAGGTTTACACTAGGCCACAATTTAGATTTCATAAATTTAGTTCCTACAAATATTTTATGAAACTAATCAAAATGTTTCATGCTATACTTTGAAACAAATTGATATAATTTATGAATATTAGTTACATGCAAGTGCAACGCTCCAAATAATTATATTTTGATTCATCCTATTTAATTTTCGAATTCTTTCGAAAAGCATTGAAGTATTTCCTGTCATTGCGTCATTGTGCTCAATGATAATCAGGATTCCTCCCTGATCTTACTATTCAGGATTTTGCATCCATTATCCCTAACCTTCCCTATCAACTTCAGAGCTCCAAATGGAACAGCCTAATACTGCATTTTGCAAGTGTGGAGAGGTCATTGTATTCCAGCTTTTGGCATGTATTTTCAGCTTTGAAATCTTCACAATTTGTATTCAGTGTGTTTTCTATGATGGGATATGATTGATTTTTATAGATGTGTGGACTGAAGTTTTGTCCTGAATCATTTATTTTTTAAACTTCACTTTATTAAACAACCTTCAAAAGGAACTATTGCATACGTCTGAATTTTTTTTGTTCTGTTTGAACAGAAGTTGTCAGGAAGAACCCAATTTGCCCTTTTGTAATCTTTCTGAAAACATAATAGCAGCTATGCAGGCACCGGCTTGTAGGCACATTTCGGGGTGATAGCCTAACTGAGAACATTGCAAATTATCAGGCTAATTAAAAACTAATATTACTTATTCCAAATTAAGATAACCAAAACTTAGAGATATTTAATTGGAATGTGCTTTGAATTAGATTAGAGATGTTTTTTTAAATGTTTACATCCATTTATATGAATTATATAAAATGCTATCTCTACTTGATAGATTACTCATTTCTGTCATGTTTTGAATTCTCAATTTGAAAAAAATGTTAGGTGCAAAATAATTTATTTCGAGAGTGCAATAAATGTTTTAATGCAACATTGGAGAAAGTGATAAAAAGTTTACACAACGAATTTCTAAGGGTTATTTGCCTTCTGTGGTCAGGTTATTTCCAAAATTGATCTCAGACAATGTATCTCAAGAGACAGTGGTAACCTATGTCTGGTAAATGAATCTGAGGACTATAGGGTTTCTTATCAATGAGTAAGCTGTTTCTTGGGGAAGAATTTAATAGACAACATTTTTGCAGACGTTAACACTTTTATGCAGCTTCCAGGAATTGAAAATTAAGGTTTCGCTGTCTCAAGCTGGCAAAAATATTAAGGAATATTGCTCGGTAAATGCAGAAGTATTTCATTTAATTTGAAAGAAGTACTTTAGTACTCCGAAGCATAGCATTTCCTCACTTATTGGAGGTTGTGTACAAATTTAATCTGCTACAGATTTTAAAAACAAATAGTGATATCAGTGAGCCAGAATTTAGATAACAGAAATCACACCAGGCTGAGCATATCTTAAATTGCTTCTTTCAGGGCGAGAAAGCAAGTTTTAAAAAAAAATAATTTTTATTGAAAAATTTTGAATTTATACAACATCAAACCATACTAAAATACCAACAATAACAATAATGACAACAATCATGAACCTTCGCCCCTCTTCAATGAACAACCCAACATATTAACAACAACTTAAATTAACACAATGTTAAGTTACATAACCGTAGCGAAAAAAAAATAGAAACTATAATAAGGAACCCTCCCCCTCCGGGTTGCAGCTGCTATTTGACCAAGATACCTATCTTTGAGCCAGGAAGTCCAGAAAAGGCTGCCACCGTTTATAAAACCTTGTACTGATCCTCTCAGGGCAAATTTGACCCTTTCCAACTTTATAAATCCCGCCATGTCATTGACCCAGTTCTCCGCACTTGGGGGCCTCGCATCCTTCCACTGCAGCAAGATCCTCCGCTGGGCTACTAGGGACGCAAAGGCCAGGACACCGGCCTCTTTCGCCTCCTGCACTCCCGGCTCCACCGCAACTCCAAAAACCGCGAGTCCCCACCCTGGTTTGACCCTGGATCCAACCACCCTCGACACTGTCCCCGCCACCCCTTCCAGAATTCTTCCAGTGCTGGGCATGCCCAGAACATATGGGCGTGGTTCGCTGGACTCCCCGAACATCTGGTGCACCTGTCCTCACCCCCAAAGAACCTACTCATCCTAGTCCCGGACATGTGGGCCCGGTGCAGCCCACAAATTGGATGAGACTAAGCCTCGCACATGAGGAGGAAGAGTTGACTCTCTCCAAGGCATCCGCCCAAGTCCCGTCCTCTATCTGCTCCCCGAGTTCCTCCTCCCATTTAGCTTTCAACACCTCCACTGACGACTCCTCCCCCTCCTGCATTACCTTATAGATGTCAGACACCTTCCCCTCTCTGACCCACACCCCCGAAAGCACTCTGTTCATCGTCCCCCGCGAGGGCAGCAAAGGGAATCCCTCTACCTGTCGCCTAGCAAACGTCTTTACCTGCAAATATCTGAACATGTTCCCTTGGGGAAGCCCAAATTTATCTTCCAGTTCCCCCAGGCCCGCAAATCTCCCGCCAATAAACAGGTCCCTCAATTTACTGATGCCCACCCTTTGCCACCCCCTAAATCCCCCATCCTTGTTCCTCGGGATGAACCGATGATTGCCACCCAATGGAGCCTCCATCGAGCCCCCTGTTTCCCCCCTATGCCGTCTCCACTGTCCCCAGATTCTTAGGGTCGCCGCCACCACCGGGCTCATGGTATACCTCTTAGGGGAGAGCGGAAATGGCGCCATTACCATGGCACGCAGGCTCGTACCTCTACATGACGCCATCTCCATTCTTTTCCACACCGCCCCTCCCCCCTCCATCACCCATTTACGCACCATTGACCGCCCAATAGTACCCCAAAAGGTTGGGCAGCGCCAGCCCGCCTCTATCCCTCCCTAGCTCCAGGAAAACCCTCTTCACTCTCGGAATCCCATGTGCCCACACAAAGCTCAAGATACTGCTAGTCACTCTCCTAAGGAAGGCCCTGGGGATGAAGATGGGCAGGCACTGAAAGAGGAACAAGAACCTCGGAAGCACCGTCATTTTGAGGGACTGCACTCTCCCCGCCAACGACAATGGCAGCATGTCCCACCTCTTGAACTCCTCCTCCATCTTATCTACAAGCCTGGTGAAATTATGTTTGTGAAGAGTCCTCCAGACCCCCAGTCCCTGGCCACCTGCACCCCCAGGTACCTAAAACTCTCCCCTGCCTGCCTAAGCGGGAGCCTACCAATTCTTTCCTCCTGGTCTCCAGGGTGCACCACAAACACCTCATTCTTGCCTAAATTTAGTTTATAACCTGAAAAGGTCCCAAACTCAGCTAGCAGCTCCATCACCCCCGGCATCCCTCCCACCGGCTCGATTGCCAATGCAAACAACAAGGGGGACGGGGGCAACCCTGCCTGGTCCCTCGGTAAAGCCGGAAGTACTCCAACCTCCTCCCATTCGTGTCCACGCACGCCATCGGGGCCTCATATAGCAGCCTCACCCATCGAATAAACCCTTCACCAAATCCAAACCTCCCCAACACCTCCCATAAGTACCCCCACTCCACTCTATCGAAGGCCTTCTCCGCATCCAGCGCCACCACTATCTCTGCTTCCCCCTCAATCGCCGGCATCATGATGACATTCAACAATCTCCGCACATTCGTGTTCAGCTGCCTTCCCTTCACAAACCCTGTCTGGTTCTCGTGTACAACCCCTGGCACACAGTCCTCTATCCTGGTGGCCAGGATTTTTGCCAGCATCTTGGCATCTACGTTGAGGAGAGATATGGGCCTGTATGAACCACTCTGCTGGGGGTCCTTGTCCCTCTTTAAGATTAACAAGATCAGCGCCCGCGACATCGTCGGGGGCAAATTCCCCCCTTCCCACGCTTCATTAAGTGTCCGCACCAGCAAAGGGCCCACTAAGTCCACAAACTTTTTATAAAATTCCACCGGGAACCCGTCCGGCCCCGGTGCCTTCCCTGACTGCATCTGCCCGATCCCCTTAACTAGCTCCTCCAGCTCAATCGGCGCACCCAACACCTCCACCTGCTCCTCCTGCACCTTCGGGAAAAATAGCCCGTCGAGGAACCTCTCCATTCCCCTCCTCTCCCCCGTTGGCTCCGACCGGTACAGTTCCCCGTAAAAGTCCTTGAAGACCTCATTCACCTCTACCCCCTTCCGCACCACATTCCCACTCTTGTCTCTCACTGCAGCAATTTCCTTAGCCACATCCCGCTTGCGGAGCTGATGAGCCAGCATCCTACTCGCCTTTTCACCATGTTCGTACACTGCCCCTTGTGCCTTCCTCCACTGTGCCTCCGCTTTTCTAGTGGTCAGCAAATCAAATTTAGCCTGTAGCCTGCGCCTCTCCCCCAACAGTCCCTCCTCTGGTGCCTCTGCGTACCTCCTGTCTACCTCCAGCATATTTCCCACCAGTCTATCCCTCTCACTCCTCTCGCTCCTCTCCCTGTGTGCCCGGATGGATATCAGCTCCCCACGAATCACTGCCTTCAGGGCTTCCCAGACCACCCCCACCTGAACCTCCCCCATATCATTCACCTCGAGGTACCCCTCAATACTTGCCCGGACCCTCCTACACACCTCCTCCTCCGCCAACAGCCCCAAATCCAACCGCCACAACGGGCGCTGGTCCCGCACCTCCCCCATCTCCAACTCTATCCAATGCGGAGCGTGGTTGGAGATTGCAATGGCCGAATACTCGGCCTCCTCCACTCTCGGAATCAGTCCCCTACTCACTATGAAGAAGTCTATCCGAGAGTAGACCCTATGTACGTGGGAGAAGAAAGAGTACTCCCGTGCCCTCGGCCTCACAAACCTCCATGGATCCACCCCACCCATCTGGTCCATAAACCCTCTCAGTACCTTGGCCGCCGCCGGCCTCCTACCCGTCCTAGAGCTGGACCGATCCAGTGAAGGACCCAACATTGTATTGAAGTCCCCCCCCGATGATCAGACCTCCCGCCTCTAGATCCGGGACCCGTCCCAACATACGCCTCATAAAGCCCGCATCGTCCCAATTTGGGGCATACACACTAGCAAGTACCACCTTCTCTCCTTGTAGCCTGCCCCAAACCATAACATACCTACCCCGCTTATCCGCCACCACCTCCGATGCCTCAAACGACACATTTTTCCCCACCAAAATCGCCACTCCCCGGTTCTTCACATCCAACCCAGAGTGGAAAACCTGCCCCACCCACCCCGTCCTCAGACTTCAGGTGGATCTCCTGAAGCATTGCCACATCTGCCTTTTGCCCCCTCAAATGAGCAAGTACCCTCGACCGCTTCACCGGCCCATTCAATCCTCTCGCATTCCAGGTGACCAACCAGATCAGAGGGCGTCCCGCCCCCCTCCCCCGTCGACTAGCCATAGCCCGTCGACTGCCCGCCCCAGGCCAGCACCCCCCACCCGACCCAGTCCCCACAGCGACAACACCTCACCTCTGTCCCCCCGGCCCCCACCAGCTCCTTCCTGACCCTGCCAGCAGCAACCCGGTATTCCCCTTTCCCCCCCTTCGTCCCTCCCCAGGCTAGGAACCCTCCTAGCCACGAACCGTCCTCCATTGTACTTCCGTGGGTCAGCTAACTTCTGCTGACCACGGAAACTCCCGCCAATAACCCGACCCCTCCCAAAGTGGGATCATCCCCCATCCTATCCCTCCTCCAGGCACCACTCCAGCGCGGGGAAGAACCAGTTAAGGCCCCGCCTCCCCCCGTCATCGTCTCCACCCCCCAGCCCCGCAGCGCGGGAAACCAGAGGAAAGCCCGCGCTTTCGCACTGCCCCACCACACCCTTCTGACGCAGCTCCCAAATACCAGCCCCACTCCATAACCCCAACCCGACATAGAATACAACAAACCCCCACAACCCTCCCCGCAAGATACAAAACTCAAACAATGCCCCACAGCAAAAAAAAAACAGAGCAACACCCCCATAAATAACCATATCAAAATTGCAAAAGTACAGAAAAAAAAGGACACAGCAACAGCAGAAACCAGCAATAAAGTATTACAACCGACCCCGCAACCCCCAACCCCTAGTTCAAGTCCAGTTTCTCCGTCCGCATGAAGGCCCACGCCTCTTCCGGGGAATCAAAATAATAATGCCGGTCCAAATAAGTTACCCACAGGCGCGCAGGCTGCAACATTCCGAACTTTATCTTCTTCTTGTAAAGCACCTCTTTCGTCCGATTAAACCCGGACCGCCGCTTAGCCACCTCCGCACTCTAAACCTGGTAGATCCATACTACCCCATTCTCCCAGTTGCTGCTCTTCACCTTCTTGGCCCAGCGCAGCACATACTCCCGATCACTGAACCGGTGGAACCTCACCAGCACCGCACGTGGGGGTTCATTCTCCTTAGGCCTCCTGGCCAGTACTCTGTGTGCTCCCTCCAGCTCCAAGGGCAGATGGAAAGACCCGGCCCCCACTAGCGAGTTCAGCATCGTGGCCACGTAGGTTGTCAGGTCCGACCCCTCCAGCCCCTCCGCAAGGCCCAAGATCCGCAGATTTTTCCGCCTCATGCGGTGATCAAGCTCCTCGAAGCGGTCCTGCCGCTTCTTGTGGAGTGCCTCGTGCCCCTCCACCTTACTCACGAGGACCACGGCCTCCTCCTCTCGTTCAGTGGCCTGCATCTGCAACGCCTTGATGGCAGCACCCTGGGTCGTCCGAATCTCCGAGAGCCTTCTGTTCGTTTCCTGCAGAGAGCTCAGTACCTCAGCCTTGAAATCTGCAAAACAGCGCAGGAGAGCAGCTTGTTGCTCCTGGGCCCACTGCTTCCACCCCTCTGGAGCTCCGCCGGCCACCATCTTGGATTCCTTCCCCCATTTTTCCTGTGGAGCTGCTGCCGTTTTCCCCCCCTTTCCACTCCGAGTTCGAGTCATGAACTGCGGAGAAAGTCGATCAGCACACCTTCTCCCACCGGGAGACGTCGAAAAATTTCCGTTTTGGGCTTTAAAAAGAGCCGAAAAGTCCGTTTGAAACGGGAGCTCCCAAATGTGCGGCTTACTACGTCATCGCCGTCACCAGAAGTCCGAGAAAGCAAGTTTTGATTTACAATTGTTATAAGTAGGGCAGCACAGTGACGCAGTAATTATCATTGCTGCTTCATGGTACTGAGGACCCGGGTTCAATCTTGGTCCCAGGTCACTGTCCGTGTGGAATTTGCACATTCTCCCCGTGTCTGCATGGATCTCACCCTCACAACCCAAAATTGGTCATGCTAAATTGCCCCTTAATTGAAAAGAAAGGAACTGGGTACTCTAAATTTGTTATAAAAAAAAGAAAAAAATTATTAGCAGTTGACTAAATGGTTATAAACAATTTATAGAGTATATCGCATTTGATCGAAGTTATTAAAGAAATGTGTTGTTTTCCATTGAAAGTGATCACGAATATTGTCACACAGAGTTGCATTCGTTATATCTCACTCAAAAGTTTTGTATGCAGTGACCTTGTAATGTTCCTTTATTTCGTTGGAATGATGGGCATGTAGGTTAATGTCGTCCAAAGGGGGCACAGCCTTTAGTAAGTGTATGAACTCCCAGCATTCGGACTTGTATGGTGTGTTGTCCTTTAAATTACTGGGCTCCAATGACAAAATCAGGACCCAAGTCCTTTTAGGTGTTCAGAATATAATTGTTCAATCTACATTTATAACAAGTGAGAATCGCAGAGTAGAAATTCAGTCTGCTTTTAATGTTGTTTAGTAAGGAGAATCAATGACCAGGAGCAGAATTTTCGCCAAAAATAGAAGTGTCATTTTAGGCAAGAAAATTGAGACAATTCTCGCCACCCCCAGCAGCACGATCCAGATTGCAACCTTTAGGCACTTTTGGGGGCAAAAAATTCTCAAAATGAAAACCGTCGCACCTGAGGCACGAAGCATATGATTTGCGCACCCCTGTGGTCATCTGAGCACTTCAGTCAAAGGATGCTGGAGCTAAACTGCTCCACAGCAGTTTTTCACAATCAAGCCAGGAGGATGGCAGCCAAGAAGCCAGCACCACGATTCATCGAGGAGGTCCACACAATAATGTTGGATGCCGTGGAGGAGACAAGGGCAACTATATACTCTCAGATTAGATTCCCGCCTGGGAGATGGTGGCAGCACAGGTCAGTGGCCAGCAGCCTGACCAAGAGGACGGAAGTGCAGTGTCGGAAGAAGATGAAAGGCCTACTACGATCAGCAAGGTTAAGTGCTCCCCGCCACTTTTTGGCATTCCAGCCTCAGAATGTCACCTGGAACGCATAAGCCAACAGTTAGCAGGTTCCCAGCACTGGATCTCCACGCATCATTGTCAACCGCCATCCCCCTGCCCCAACCCCTTTCTCTTAATCAAATTCCTTCCCTGCTTAGGTGCGGTGCCCACACGTGCCAGTTGTTAATTACCTCCGCCCCACCAGGTGTCCATCTCGCATTATCCCCTTTTGTGTCCCTATAGGGGAAGATGGCCCACAACAGGAGAGACAGAGAAAACGGACAGTGGAATGCCTGAGCTGACAATCCCAACTCCTTTCGAAGAGAGGACCATGGAACTCACAGGGGAGAGGCAGGAGTGGGCCTGCACTGACAGCAAGGTTGGTCTGCAGGAGGAAAGAGAAGAACCACTGCAGATGACTTCATCCAGGTGACCAGTCACAAGTGAGTACATTGTTGTCCAAACCCTTGACCAGGCCATGCACTAAAATAATGACCCTTGCCTTTCAGGAACATCAGCTGAAGACCCTGGTCCATCGACCAGCAGTGCCCCACCCTCAAACACCTTGAAGAAGATCTCGAAGGACACAGGTGAAGCGTCACAGCTATCACACACACTATCCACCATTGCAGACACACACCTTGGTGGGCGAACGTAGCAGGCAGGCTTCTGGGTTACTTCATGATACCTCACTTGTTCTGATGCACATCAGATGGAGGCATGAATATCTCCGCGATCGAACAGTCTGAGGTATGCTGGATCCCAGGTCACAGCTGTGCCCCAGCTAAGTGCCTCTGGACAATTTGTCTCTTAGCTGCTTGCAAAGGCAGAGCTGAGAATACCTGGAGTGGGTTGACAATGACATTCCTGCAACAGCAAGGATGAATGGAGGAATCCCAAAATCTGTCACTGTAAATTTTGCCTGCAATGCTTCGCATGCAGGCCAACACTACAACGATGGCAGCAGCAGTGGAAAGCCTGGGGCAAGACCATGGCTGCTGAATTCTGTGGCATGGCTCATTCCCTGAGGACCATGACTGAGGGGTCATCATGGTCCCTAGAATTGGAGGCCTCCAGGACTGGCAGCGCCTGATGATATTGAAGCTTCTGTAGCTCATTCCAGCTGCCCTTCCATCCCAAAGAGTAATCCAGAGGTCCACAAGCACCTGGAGGGAGAAGGAACCATTGGAGATCCTCCCGGGGCCTTCAACTCCGGAAAGTCTGAGACTAACCAGCTGTTTTGAATCTCTCCTTCCTGATGCCAGCACAACCCAGGGGCAGCGGGCTGAACAGGTTGATGTGGCAATACCAGTGCCATCTGAGAGTATGCCAGGGCCCTCCAGCTCCAGGCCTCCAGAGGATGTCCGCCAAGGGCATTTCTGGCAACACAATATTGAAGGTAGCAGGCTGCCTCCACTTTTGATGTCTACCCTGGGAATACACCTCGACGTAGTGAGACAGTTTGCAATGTTAAGGAATTATAGGAGCACAGAGTGGGCATGGGTAAAGTTAGAGACAGAAAGCTGGGGGTCTTTATAAAATGTCACAAATGCACATGTTTAAAAAAAAATATTTTTATTTGCCCTATTTTCATAATTTTTGCCCTACAAAAAAGAAACAGAAACAGAACAACCCCAACAACATAAAACATGGAACAGAAAAGAGAGCATTCCCCCACTCTCTTCCCCCCCCCCCCCCCCCTTAGCATTCAACAGCAACCAACTCCTGAGAGTGCATAATTAACAAACCCCAAGAATTGTAGACCCCCTCCTTCACCCACCTCAACTCAAACTTCACCTTCTCCAGGGTCCAAAACTCTATTCGGTCCCCTCTGCCACGCCGTGGACAAGGCGGAGAGGCTGACCTCCCCAACAGGGCCCGCCTACGAGCGATCAGCGAGACGAAGGCTAAAACTGTCTGCCTCCGCACCCGCCTGCAACTCTGGTCAGCCCGACACCCTGAAAATGGCTTCTGGGGACCAGGCTCCACATCCGTATGCAGAACCCCGGAGATTGTGCTAAATATCTCTGCCAATACTTTTCCAGCTTTGAGCAGGACCAAAACATATGAACGTGGTTTGCGGAGCCCCTCCCACATCGCTCACAAACACCCTCCACCTCCTCAAACAGCCGGCTCATCGTTGATTTTGTGAGGTGCGCCCTATACACAACCTTCAACTGTATCAGCCCCAGCCTCACACCACAGGTTGAGGCATTCACGCCTGCAGCACCTCACACCACAATCCCTCTTCCATCACACCCCCCCCCCCCCCCCCCCCGGCTCTTCCTCCCACTTCGCCTTAATCCCGGCCCTAGACAATCGTCCTCCAGGATCCTCCCATAAATCACCGATCCAACCTCCCTGGAGGTTGGGAAAACCTTCCTTGCAAAATATCGAACCTGCAGGTATCTAAACCCTTCCCCCAGCGCCAACCAATACTTCTCTCCCAGCTCCTCCAAGCTTGCAAATCACCCCCCAACAAACAGATCCTTCATTTCCCTAATCCCCCTCCCTTCCCATCCCCGAACCACACATCCATCCTCCCCGGCTCGAACCCATGATTCCCCCTGATCGGCATCTTGCCTGACCCGGCCCCCAGCTTAAAATGTTGGCTAAACTGCCTCCAGATCTTCAAAGTGTCCACCACCACCGGACTCACCGAGTACTTACCTGGTACCATTGGGAGCAGCATCTTTGCCAGCCTCCGCAGCCCTGACCCTCTGCACGTGCCCTCCTCCATCTTAACCCATCAGGTCTCCCCCACCTTCTCCCAGCCCCGCACCTTCTCCACATTCGCCGCCCAATAGTAGTACAGCAAATTTCGGCAGCCTAGTCCCCCCGGCCTGTCACCCTCCTAATCCTGGCCGCCTTCCTCCCAAATAAATGAGGACATCAATTTGAATGCTTGAAAAAGGATTTCGGAGAAAGATCGGCAGGCACTGATATAGGAACAAATATTGTGGTAACACTTTCATTTTAATTGCCTGCACCAGGCCTGCCATGACAGAGGGAGGTTGTCCCACCTTGCCAAGTCGGCCTTCACCCTCCCTGCCAAATTAGTAAAATTATACCTTCGGAGCCTCCCTCGCTCCCAAGCCACCTGCACCTCCAAGTACCTAAAATGTGTTGCCGCCAGACAAAATGGCAGCATTCTCCGCCCCTGCTCCCAGCTAGGAGACCACAAAATACTCGTTCTTGCCGAGGTTCAATTTATACACGGAGAACTATCCAAATATCTGCAGCAGCCCCATATATACTCCCCACCGACGTGCTGAACTCTGTAATGTACAATAACCGATCATCAGCATATAAGGATACCCTATTGTTCCCCCCCCCCCAGCTTCTCTCCAGCCTCTTCCTTCACTCATTCCTTGTCTTGCATCTCATCTGAGGAGACGTTCCGCCCCTCTAGGTCTTCAATAAGGTGGTCGCTAAAGGGCAAGCAGACCACCGCGGGGCAGGAGACCCTTTGGGGACTGTACTGTAAGACCCCTCCTGACCTGTTGAGGCAGCAGAAATGCATCTTAAGTAGCCCAGTGTACCGCTCAATCACAGACCGGATGATGCTGTGAGCCTCGATGTGGCTGGCCTTTGCTTCGACCTCAGGCCTCCATCCTGGCGTCATCACCCAAGACTTCAACGGGTTTCCTTTATTCCTAACAAGGCATCCCTGCAGCTTTGGTTGACCCTGGAATATCCCAGAGATTTGTGATTGCCCAAGGATGTAGCGATCATGCGCGTTTCCTGGAAAATGTGCACACACGTGCATGAACCTCATCTTGTAGCCACACACATCCTGATGATTATGGGAGTCGAGCCCCTTCCTGTTGATAAATGGGATTCCCTCTTACCATGGGGCATGTAGAGTGACATGAGTGGAGTCAATCACCCCAACACCTTTGACAGGCTAGCAATGGTGTCAAATCCCAAGTCCTCTCGTCTTGCTAGACCTGGTCCAGGTTGAAATGGATGAAGTCCAAAACCCTTGCAGAGAGTGCAATATTAGTAACATCATGGATGCATTTATGGGCAGATGACAGCGAAATGCCTCACAGGTCACCCGTGGAGCCCTGGAACGGGCCCATCATGTAGATGTGAGGGCTCGATTTTCACAGCCACGGCGAGGGGGTGCTCTCCGCCTCCACATGACGCCACATTGGACAGAATGTGGCACACGTACCGCAGTGTCTCCCAGGTGAAGCACGTGATGTCTGACAGCTCCATGAAGGACACACAGGTCTTGTGTGCCAGTGATCTCTTTCTTTGCCTTCGTGCCCCCTGTTCAGCTACTGCTGGCTCTGGTCCTTGAACCTGCCATGTGGCTGACTGGTCTGGCGCTGGGTGTTCCCTGGATGTTGTCGCTCATTACTGCTGGAGTCTCCAGTGCTGTAATGAGCAGAATTGCCAGCTCACCTGGCTCGATTCTGATATGTCTCAGAAAGCTGTGGGAGATGGGAGAGTGAGGGACAGTCAGGTTGGTGTCACAGCTGCTCAACTTAAGTGCCTCCCCTCACCCATTGTCTCCCTGGTCGTGGAAGCAGCTAGTCCGACACTTTATCCAATGGCTACCACTGAGCCTCATCTCAGGTGCCCTTCCATCTACATTGTTTGACTGGTCCCAGTCAATGCCCTCACCCATTCACAGTCATGCCTGGCCTCCCGTCTGGTTGTCTTCTCCCTTAATTTCCACATCACTGGGGATTATGACAGGAGGGTTTCAATGATCACCCATCCCTCATGAGCAGGATCAACTGGACGGTTCTGTCTACCTTGAGGGCTGATGGGACCTCAGTGGCAGGTGCTGGGGTCCGGCACTTATGCAGACACAGTCCTTCTCAATCCAGGGCACCCAAACATTTATCCTTGAACCATGAGTTATCACCCCTTTTCTGGACTTTGATAATGTGGGCAGCTGATATTGTTGAGGGTTACCTCATGATGTGGGACTTCGGTGACGACATGTGAAAGTAGGTCGCACAAAAGGTGGCTCATGTTTGCCCATTTTGGTTGGGAAATTTTGGGTTCCAATCCAGCAGTTTGGTATGGAGATCGGATAAGGCTGTTGGTGATGTCAAAATTTGTGTCAAAGAAGACTGCAGGAAAGAAATCCCAGGCTGGGAGTCCGACAAAGGAATTTGGTGGAGTTAAGATAGAGGAGGAGGCTGCACCAATCACATTGTAAACCTTGGCAGGGGCGGTGGTGCAGGGGTTGGAGAAGTTCGGAAGGCAGGTGGATGGCTGATTCAATCAACAAGGCAAGGAATTAAAAGAATCATTTGAAGCCACCGTTGAGGAGGCATTGGGCCAGATACAGGAGCAGCTTGGCAAAACCACCAGGGCTGTGAGGGAGCAGGGTGAGGCATTGAAGGGAGTGGAGGAGGCCTTGTCGAAGCACGAGGATCGGCTGGTCTCATTTGATGCTGAAATGCTGCTTATGGCAGACAGAATCAAGGGCCTAAAAGCCAAAGTGAACGATATGGAGAACAGGTCGAGGCATATGAACTAGTTGGCTTGTCGGAGGGAGTGGAGGCCTCAAGGCTGACCGAGTATTTCTTGGGAATGTTCTCTTGGCTAGTGGGTGGAGATGAGGTGTTCGCTTTGCCGGAGTTGGACAGGGCGCACCAGGCCTTGCCGAGGTCGAGGCCGAACGAGCCACCACACACGGTGATCATCCCGTTTCACAACCACCAGGAGAAGGAGCGGGATCTGGAGTGGGCCAAAAAGTGTTGGAACATCAACTGGGACAGAAATATGGTGCGCATCTACCTGGACATTGATACCGAATTGGTGAAGCAGAGGGAAACCTTTCAGGGTGAAGGCAGTGCTATACGTCAAGGGTGTGCAGTTCGGAGTGGTGTATCCAGCGAAGCTGAGAGTCACATTGGGTTTGAAGGACATTATTTCGACTCGCCAGAGCAGGCCAAGGCCTTCGTGAATATTGTAATATTGTAGGTTATGTCTTTTGATCTCTTTGTGGCCTTGTCGTTCGACCTGGACAAGGGGTGGGGTTCTTTGTTTCTTTTTTCTCTTTAGGAGATTAGGTCCAGGGTGGAGGGAAGGTGGTGGGACATTGGGTGTGTGTGTGGGGGGGGGCGATTGATACGGTAATTGGAGGGAAGGAGAAACATGTTGTTAGGTTGGGACTTGGATATGGGAGGAAGGAGCATTGACATGGGAGTGGGGAAGGGATGACAGGCCTTTGTTCTGATTGTTTTTTGGAGTTGGACTTTGGGACTGGAGTGGGAAGACACCTTGCTAGCGCTGCGAATTAGGCTAGTTAATCGGTGTGGTTTGGGGGGAGGGGATATGACTTGTTGGGCTATTTAGGCGAGGCTCAATGGGTCTGGAGAGTGTGGATGGGAGAGATGGTGTTGATGGAGGCAGCAAGTAGTCTGCCGACCTGGGGGAGGTGGCGTGACTAGCAATGATCAGAAATTTTTCTTTGTCTCACCCTGGATGTGCATGAGGTTGCCATCTTTGGTGGGCCTGGGACCTTGGAATTGTCGGCGAGTGTATGACCTATCACGATGGTAATGGCTGACTCAAAGTTGAGGGGGCAGAAGGGGTGAGAAGCAGCCAACACGATTAGTCACATGGAATGTGCAGGGCCTGGAGGTGGCGGGGGGGGGGGGGGTGGGGGGGGGGGGGTGGGGGGGGGGGGGCAGTTCAAGAGCGAGGGTTTTTGTTCATCTAAAGAGTCTGGGAGCCGACGTGGTGTTTTTCCAAGAGACTCACATGGGGGGAACAAAATCAGGTTAGGATCTTGAAGACCTGGATGAGTTCCGTGTTCCACCCGGGCTTTAACAATAGGGCTTGGAGGATGGCGATCCTCATTAATAAGAGGATTTGATTTCATGTGGAGAGGCAGGCAGTACGTGATAGTGGTAGGGGTGTTCGAGGGGATACCAGGGGTTCTAGTGAACATGTATGCCCCGAATTGGGACGATGTGTCATTCATGAAACGGTTGCTGCGACGGTGCCAGACCTGGATATCCACCAACTTCTTATGGGGGATGATATGAACTGTGTGTTGGACCCGAAGGAGGATCGATCTAGGCTGCGATTGCTGGCCTCGGTTGGGATGGCGAGAGTATTGTCTGTATTCATGGAGGAGGTGGGAGGACAGACCCGTGCTGATTCATGCACCTGGGGGAGCAGGAGTTTTTGATTTTTTTTCCACGGTGCACAAACTGTACTCGCGGATTGATTACTTTATTATGAGTCAGATTCTTCTGGCTGGGGTGAGAAGCTGAATAGTCAGCGTTAGTAATCTCTGATCATTCCCCACATGTGATAGACCTGGCACTGGTGGCTGGCCAAGAGCGCTGTAGGGATGGTGGCTGGACATGAGGATTGTTATCGGCCTTGGGGTTCTGAGTGAGGATCTCAAGGGCCATACAAGCATTACATATGTTTGTACATTACAAGCAATGATAACGGGAGGTCCCACCCTTGATTTTATGGAAGGCACTGAAATTGGTGATCAGGGGAGAGATCATAGTGGTTAAGGCACATGTGGTCATGGAGGCTAGGGGGGAGCAACAGAAATTGGTGGATGAGATCTTAAGTGTGGATCACAGGTATGCGAGTGACCCAACCCCAGAACATTTCGCTTGCAGGAAGAAGCTGCAAACGCAATTTGACTTGATGCCCATGGACAAGGCAGGGCGGCAATTAAAACGGACAGAAGGGGCAGTATATGAATATGGAGAGAAGGTGAGTTGGCTCTTGGGTCATCAACTGGGGTGGTGGGAGGCGGACAGGAAGATTATTCAGGTTAGGGACTGGGAGGGTAGGCTGGTCTCTGCCCCGGGAGAAGGTGAATGGGGGTGTTCGGGGCCTTCTATGAGAAGTTACATCGGTCAGAACTGCGGGGGGATGAACAGGGCTGGTGGAGCTTTTGGGGAATCTGGAGTTTCCTACGGTGGGGGAGGAGTTGGAGGCCCCTCTAGGCTTGGAATTGATCCAGGTAACACTGAAACATTTGCAGACAGGGAAGGCACAGGGGCCGGATGGGTTCCCGATGGAGTTTTATAAAACATTTGTGGATCAGTTGGGCCCTTTGTTGGGGCATATTCAGAGACTACTTGGAGCAGTGTGCCTTCCCAGAAACATTGGGGCAGGTGTCCACCTCGCTACTCTTGAAGGACAAGGACCTCACGGAATGTGGGTAATACCGTCCGATTTCCCTGCTGGACGTAGATGCCAAATTGCTGGCCCAGGTGTTGGCATTAAGACTAGAACCGTGCCTCCCGGAGGGGGGAAGATCAATCGGGGTTTGTGAAAGGGTGGAGGTTGTCGGTGAATGTGTGCCAGTTGCTTAATGTGTTGCTTACTCCTGCAGGCGGTAGGGTGTTGGAGATCATAGTATCTCTGGACACGGAGGAAGGAATTTGACTGGGTGGAGTTGGGGTACCTTTTTAACGATATTGGAAAAATTTGGCTTGGGTTGGGTCCGGGGTTTGTGTCCTGAATGCGGCTGCTTTATGCGGCACCTTTTGCTGGTGTCTGTACTAACAGTATGACCTATGGGGCCTTATGGCTGTATCAGGGTACAAGGCAAGGGTGTCTGATGTTTCCCTTGTTGTTTGCGATGGCAATTGAGCTGCTGGCCATGGCTCTGAGGGTTGCAAATTAATAGAATCGGATCATTGGAATCAGGGTGGAACACTGGGTATCGTTATATGCAGCCGGCTTGTTATTATACATTACGGACTTGGAGACGTCTTTGCAGTATTATGTGAATTATGCGGTGCTTTGTAGCTTTCCCGGGCTACAAGGTGACCATAGGGAAGAGCAAATATTTTGTGATTGGGGCACCAGTGCAGGGATTTGAGTTGAGGGGATTGCCATTTCGATTGGCAGGGACTAGCTCTTGGTACCTGTAGGTTCAGGTGGTGGGGATTGGGGAAGGCTTCGGATGCTGAATTGCACAAGCTTGGTGGGGAAGATCAAGGCGGACCTGTAGAGGTGGGATACTCTCCCATTATCGCTGGCAGGCTGTGTCCACTCGGTTAAGATGAACATCTTATTGAAATTCCTATTTTTTTCCAGTGCCTCCAGGTGTTTCTGCCCAAGTTGTTTATTCGAGAGGTATTTTTTGGGCAGGCAAAGTCCAAGGATTCTGATGGGGGTGCTTCAGAGGGAGAGACAGGCAGGGGACCTTGCATTGCCAAATATGTTGCACTATTACGTGGAGAAGGTGCTAGGGTGGTGCTGTGATTCCGGGGCGCTTTGGATCCAGATGGAGTTGGAGTCAGTCAGAGGGACATGTCTGGGGAATTGCTAACAGCGCCATGTCCGGTGGCAGCAGTGATGTACTCGGTAAAGCCATTGGTGGTGGCCACACTAAAAATCTGGAGGCAACTGCGACAACCTTTGAAGTTGGGAGCAGCTTCACAGCGGCTCCCATTTGTGCTAACCACCGATTTGAGCCGACAAAGCTAGATGTCACATTTGGTGCATGGAGGGAGAGAGGGTTGGAGAAGGTAGGAGGAATCTGTTTTTGGGGGCGCGGTTTGCCAGCTTGGAGGAATTAATGGAAAAATTTGGGCTAATGAACACGGATGTGTTTAGGTGCCTCCAGGTGCAAGCTGGGTTAAGGAGTTTTTTCCGGCTTTCCTGGTGATGCAACATTCCACCAGGTTGGAGCAGATTCTATCCTGCTCGGGATCATAGGGAGGGCAGTACTTCCAGTATGTACCAACGGGGGAGGAGTTGAGTTCGGAGGAGGGGGTGAAGGCGAAATGGGACGAGGAGCTGGGGCCAACACTGTAGTAGGCGGTATGGAGTGAGGCGCTGAGGAGGCTGAACGCGACATGGTCCTGTGGTATTTCGAGCGCACCTCACTAAAGCGAGGATGAGCTGCTTTTTTGTAGCGGTGGAGGATAGGTGCGAGCGCTGCCTGCCGGAGCCCATGCACCACATACACACACATGGTCTGGTCGAGTTCCAAGATGGTGGGATTCTGGAGATCCTTTTTTGACACCATGTCGGTGATCCTGAATGTGGGATTGGAACCCTGCCGAGTGGCGGTGATTTTTGGGGCCTCTGAGGTGCCGCAACTGTGGACGGGGCAGGGGCAGATGTCCTGGCCTTTGCTTCATTGGGGGAATGGAGGTGGATCCTATTGGGCTGGAGTCGGTGACACCGCCAAGTGCTTCGACATGGCGAGGGGACTTAATGGATTGTTTGCACCTCGAGAAGGTCAAGTACACCGTGAGGGGTCGACTGGCAGGTTCTGTTGAAGATGGCGGCGTTTATATTGTACTTCAGAGAATTGGTCACTGTTAGCTGTTGGGGTGGGGAGGTATTCATCTTTAGTGGTTTGGGGAGAGTGGGGTTGGTATTTTATGAATAGTGTTTCTTATGTCTTTGTTAACTGCTGTATAAAATGTTTAAGATTTTAATAAAAATCATTTCCCAAAAAAAGGAGAGCTGAATAGTTTGGCGGGCATAAGTCTTACAGATTTTCAGTTCACAATTACTCTCTGATTCATGGATAGGTGAAGCTAATACGCACCCTTCTTACTCCGGCTGCATCACCCTAGGATCTCATTGCTGTTAGGCTTTTACACTTAAGGCTCCTGGACTTCTCTAAGTACATTATAATGCATTGAAATTGACGCAATTCAGATTTGTGCCATTCCTGGGCATGAACATTGTCACCGCAAATCTCACCGGTGCAAATTCGTGTTTGGTCTCTTGGTGATTGATGTCTACAGCTAATGTTCCTGCTAAATCACACCCTAGAAATCCAGTGTGCTTTCAATGTTGTTTAATAAGTAGAAACAATGGGCGCGATTTACTGACAAAAAGTCCCATTTTGGGTGCAAATATTGGCTGGTTGTTTCTCAGAGTGCTCAGTACTGAGAACGACTCTGCTATTCAACGGGTCTCTTTTTCAGCCCTCGGTGGGAATGCCCCACCGAGGCTGCACTTGCATCAATTGGAGATTTATTGGAGAATGGGCCATTTTGAAATACCTCCCAAATTTCTCAACCATCCCCATCGCGGCTTCCAGACACCCCCCAATGACCCAACCTACCAATTAGGGGGTCTTTGAGCCCCTCCTCACCCTACCTCGAGGGTAGGTCATCCCCGTGCCCAGTCCCCGGCATAGGCATCCTGGGCACCTTGGCACTTCCAGTCTGGCACTCTGGCAGTGCCACCTGGGTGCTAGGATGGCACAACAGGCTTCTCAGGTGGCAGTGCCAAGGTGCCACATTAGTGTGCCAGGGTACCACCCTGCCCAGAGCCTGACCACCCGGGGGAGCCTCTAATCACCTGGGAGACCCCCCCCCCAAAAAAAAATGCTGTTATGCCTGGATCGCATTTGTGGCAACCAGTACTAAACGGTGCCACAGCGGGATCTTCCAGGCATGCAAGATCCTGGGTCCAACGAGGCCATTCAAAATGATGACTAGAATTCCAGTGTGCTTTCAATGTTTAGTAAGTAGAAGCATTAATGAACATCCAATGTGCTTTCACTGTTGTTCAGTAAGTCGAATCAATGGGCATGGTTACACGGACAAGTTTGTAAGCGTCATTTGTGGCGGGCTTTGCTGGTTGTTTCCCACCTGCTCTGCTGGTGAGTTCCCCACCACTATCTAATGACACTTAGTCACTTTCTTGGGCCCTGGGGAATTTCTCACCAGTTTAGCCCACACTAGAATTTTTTTTAGCATTGGGGAACTGAACTCGAGGATGGGTCGCCATTTTGAGAGTGTCCCCCGATTCCTAATTGAGCTTGTGGGTTCACCACAACCCCCACTCATGGGCAATGTCACCCCCCCCCCCCCCCCCACACACACATGGGCATTACTTTCTCCCCCCCCCCACCCCCCCCCCCCCCCCCCCCCAAAGCGAGGACACCCTGCTATGGTGTCCCTGGAGTGCCCTCCCTTCCAGGATTCCCAACTATCACCCCAAACCTCCCAGCAGCCCCTACTTACCTCCCCTGCACCCCTCCCACCACCGTTCATCCCCTCCACCACCCTGATTTCATGGGCATGGTCGCCTCAGGCCCTGCCCCTTGGTAGTGCCACCCTCGCACCTGGGCACCCTTGCAGTACCAGCCTGACACCCTTGCAGTGCCAGCCTGACACCCTTGCAGTGCAAGTAGAATCATTGACCAGAAATCCAGTGTGCTTTCAATGTTATTTAGGAAGGAGAATCATTAACTAAAAATCCAGTGTGCTTTCAATGTTGTTTAGGAAGAAGAATCATCTGCGTGGGTTTCTGTCCGGTGCTCTGGTTTCCTCCCACAGTCCAAATATGTGCAGGTTAGGTGGGCTGGCCATGATAAATTGCCCCTTAGTGTCCAAAAGGTTAGGCGGGGTTACTCAGTTACTGGGATAGGGTGGAGGCGTGGGCTTAGGTAGGATGCTCTTTCCAAGGGCCGGTGCAGGTTCAGTGGGCCGAATGGCCTCCTCCTGCACTGTAAATTCCATGATTCTAAAAATCCAGTGTGCTTTCAATGTTGTTTGATTGAATGAAGCTAAAAACATGCGACAAAATATACCTTTTTGTTTGGCAATAATGTTGCTATTCTTCATTCAAAAAGTAACATCTTGATATAAAAAGGCCGCGATAAACTTTAATTTTCACAAAAACTTTAGCTTAATATTATGATCGGGTGACACCCTCAACCGAGTAATGAGGTCTTGCATGCACTGGAGTGTTTGGCGGCTGCAGTGTATTGGGAGGTGTGGTATTTTCTATTGTTTGGCTGATTTTCTATTTTTCATTGCTTGTATAATTAGATAAACTGTCCTTAAATGCTGCAGCTTTAATGATTTTTGTTGTTGTGCATTCTAGTACAAATGTGGTATTTGGCATATTCCAATTATTTGAAGATTTGAAGACATTTTTAAATCTGCTTTGCCACGAAGGATTTGCTTTCGATATTAAAGCAACTGATTAGGTAGTCGCTGGGATGAAGATTATGGACGTTATAAAATGTCAGTTTTAAGACCACTTTGGATGCAAAAACACGGTCCTGATTTTTGTAATATAATTTTGCATCAACACAGACATTTTTTCTCCCACCATTAATTAATGATTCAATTCGTGCGGTCATTTGCTTTTAAGATGTGTAAACTATGAAAGGATCAATTATAATAACGCAGCTTTAAGGGCTGAGCTGGAACCACTGTCCAGCTGAAAAGGGAATCGAAGGCTGGTGCAAGGCATTCTGAATTTCTTCCTATCAATTGCTTTGGTGCATTTTGATTTACAGTTGTACAGGGCTACGACCCACCGCTCCAAATGTCGCACATTGGCCACAGCACAAAAGCGTGGTATATGCAAGAGCTCAGGCATATACATATTTACATCAATCATAGATATTTATATCTTCATGTTCGTTCTTTTTTTCGTCCTGGTTGGCAATTTAATTTCGAAGATGAAGTAAAGGATTTATTTTGTAAACATTTGCGTCCATTCACTAATATTTTGGTCGATAATTGAATGATACGTCATGTTAGCGTGGCTTGGTTATCGGGCATTCCTATTATTTTCCAGATATTGGGTTACAAATTAAGATTGTATTTTGCGCCGACCCAGAGGCTGTTTGACGGCTGCAAAAATTCATTACCGTCTCTGTTTATGTTATTGTCACTAGTCACACGGGCGAGGAATGCATTCCGTCTCATTCCAAAAGATGCACTTTCGCCCCGTCTACCTTGAAACTAACATGTAGCATTTGTACAGCACCGGTAAAATTCGTTAAAAAGATGTCTGTTTTTTTTTTATTTTGCTGGGGAACGGGACAGTGAATAGAAAAAAAAATCTAAGCACGTCTGCACAAGCAAACTGCACAAACTCGCTGGACTGAACGCATCTATGCCTTTGGTGAAGGTCGCAATCGGCGAGGAATGTCGCTCGCGCGGATTATGCGATACATTTTGAAGAGAGCCTGGAAAAGCCATTATGGAATTGGGGGTGGGTGACACGGGAGAGAAGGAATTGTCGCTTTTATTCCCAGCTTCATGTCTGCAGTTCGTAACCGTGTTTAAATCTGGCAAAATAGATGTGTTTTTGGAACGATTTAGTTTAAAAGCTAACTCGTGTTGTCGCAGTGCGATTAAACGACTTCTTCTGCAGTTCAACTATTAGAGTGGCTGCTTTATTGCACTACCGATGACAGAAAACAAGAGATGTATAGCTTTATATTGGTCAGGTGTACCAAACTAGTTGCAATATCCAGCTTTATTTATACGTGTAATGGAAAATGTTAGACAGTACAGATTTAGCACTTATAATTTTAAGATTTGTACATATAAGCTCGAGATTTCTACATATAATCACATCAAAGCATTCTAAACTCATCACTAAGTATACAAATGTATGTGTATGTTAATGGGAAAAATGTAAAATGTCATATCTGCCTGCTTATGGACAAATACAATAAGTATCTATGTGTGCATTTATATTAAAATAAACAGCCTGCAACATTCTGAATGATATTTATTCATTTCAACTCAACATATTTTGGTGTTTACAGAAACAACGAAAAGTAATAGCAAATCACTAATCTGACTACAGGATAACTGAATAATGAGTATGATGTTTTAGTTCATTAAATCAGTTCATTAAATATATTTTCAAAACCTGTCTATTGATGTCTAAAATTAGTTTATTTATTAAGGTAACAACTAGCTTTGCAAACCTTCAGTACCACTTTGTATTACTGTAGCATAAAGACTAGATGAAAGAAGATGATTGTAGATTTAGTTTTTGTCTACTCTTTCATTCCACACTCCATTTGTTTCCCATATGTTTTTGCTCTGATGATATGATTTATAAATTTACCACCAACTAATTTTTTACCAGAGGATGTCATAGACAAGACAATAGCATTCAATAGACAGTGCACCACGTGATCATTGCAGTTTCTTTGCAGGAAGGTACTGGCTGCACACAGCAGCCTTCTGGTTACCTGTTCCAGTGTCATTTACTGTGACTTTAAGCAGCAGGCTGATCCTAGCCATGCTCATTTTCTTAGAATTGGTTTATTATGGAAAGGAAAAAAAAGTAATCCTTTGATGACCAGGCAGAAGTTCACTTCATTTCTTTGATAATCTATAATAAACATGACAAGTGTAACAACAGAGTAGGTGTGCATGAGACTAGCCACATACAGCTCAACACAGCTAGCCCCGCTAATGTATTCCTCTGGCTAGTGGAATTAGATGCAAGTGATACAATATTAGCAGCAACTGGCAATGCATAGCTAAAGATAGCCACACACAACTATAGCTTGCAAATACACAGTTATGATCCAAGAAATAAATCTGAAAATGGCAAAATACAACAGAGGCTAGAAAAATAGCTTCTGTTACTGGAGTGACAGGCAAAACATCATCTAGATTAGTGAAAATTGGGCTTGGCAATGCAAAGGTGATGATAAATGGAAAAGGCTCTGTCTGAGGGCAGTGACTAATGGAGTTCCTGAGGAATCTCTCCGGAGACCAAGGCTACTTATAACTGGATATGGAGAGGGTATTTATTGAAACAATATACATTTTGCTGATAAGACCAACCTGTTTAGTGAACTGGTTGGTACAAGGGAATTCCATTTGGCCATCTTAGCTCATCCATTCAGAAAGATACTACATTCCTTCACCAAAGCATAAAACGGTTTCTTAAATTATTCCAAGTTTTTCACCTTTCCATCACCCACTAACTAAACAGTCAATCAGGCTATGAACATTTTTTGTAAAGAATAACTTCTGACAACAGTTTTTAAGTTTTTGTGTCATTAGTTTGAACTCTTGCCCCCTTTATTCTTCCGCATAGGTTTCGTTTGAAGTAGTGTTCAACATTTCCCCATTTTATATAATTTATTTATTCTATAAGGGATGTGCCCAGCACTAGTTGCCCATCACTAATTGCTCTTGAACTGAGTGGCTTGCTAGGCCATTTCAGAGAACCACACTGCTGCAGGTCTGGTGTTTCATGTAGGCAAGATCAGATAAGGATGGCAGATTTCCTTCCCTAAAGGGCATGAGAGGACCAGGTAAGTTTTTATGACAGTTGATAGTTTTATGGCTATCATTCCTAAGATAGCCATATTTTTTAAAAGATTAATTCTAAGTTCCACCAGCTGCCATGGTGAGATTTGAACCCATTTCCCCAGAGCATTATTCTGGGCTTCTGGTTCGCTGGTCCATTGACAGGACCACTTCACTGCCATCTCTCCATAAATCATCATTTATTGTCTAATGTATCCGTCTACACTAGCATTACTTGGTTACCTGCTTTCAAGATTGAAAACCACCCAATGCAGAGCTGTGCAATTGATCAATGTCCTTGCCACTGGGATTAATATCCCCCCCGCCAACTTTTTGGCATATTGTGACTACATGTATGTATAATCTATAGAAGACATTGCTGCAACTTGCCAAAGTTAGTTCAAGAGCAGTTTCAGTTTCCCACCACCTGGAAGGGCAACGGCAATAATATCGTTGGAATACCATCGCTTCCATGCTAACCACTCCAACCCCAGGTCTTACACCATCCTGATTTAGACAGAATTCCATTGTTTTTTCATTGCCATTGGGTCAGTATCCTGGAATCTCTTACCAAAGATCAATTTTCATTACTGGAAATGAATTCAGCAAAAAGGTTCAACATTATCTTCCCAAGGAAATCGAAGATTGGCAATAAATAAGGATTTTCCTTAACTGCCCACATTTCAAGAAAAAAAAGATTAACAAGGAAGTCTCCAGAAAATTAGATCAGCGAATTAAAGAAGAAAAGAATAAAGGACGACTTGCATTTGTATAGTGCCTTTCACAACTTCAGTACATTCTAAACTGCTTTATGGTCAATGAAGTCTGTAACTTCCTCAAGTGGCAATCTCCATCGGATTGTCACTTGACAGACTTACCTTCATTGGGATTCCTAAGCCACATCTCGCCAACTTCCTCACTCAGGTTGGGTAAGACAGGAGCAATGAAAAAGGTCTCCCTGCTGCACCAACGTGGAATAACTGAGGCACAGAGAACTAAGAAATGTTTTCAACCACAGTACTAGGGTTGAGGAAAGGCTGGGGGGAGTTTGAGGAAAAAGAAAGAGATAGCAGAAGCACTGGAATTGTGGGGAGCATTGTCAGGACTGATGTAATGGAGACAGAGAACTGAGAATAAAATAGAATCCTTAGAGGAAGCTGTCATCAAGGTAGCTGTGGGAGCCTGTGGGCTTTTAGGGCACATTAGTTCATAGTCTACCCCCAGAAATAGAGACAGAAAACATTTTGAAGTAAAGGGAAGAACCAGAGATAGAATGTGTGAAGGCAAGAGAAGGGTGGAGATTGGAAGCAAAGTGGGTAACATTTCCAGTTTGGGGTGAGAGCAATGGCAATGAAGCGGTCAGCAATGTATTAGAAAAAAAAAGTGAGGGAGGGAGAATACCTTTTCAAATATTTTTTTAAAAATTATTTTTTACAATTAAGGGACAATTTAGCGTGGTCAATCCACCTACACTGCACATCTCTGGGTAATGGGGGTGAGACCCACGCAGACACTGGGAGAATGTGCAAACTCCACAAACACAGTGACCTGGGGCTGGATCCGAACCCGGATCCTCAGAGCCGTGAAGCAGCAGTGCTAACCAGGAGAATATCTAAGCAAGATTGGAACAGAGAATCTTCTGCATTTCACGTAGAATAGCAGGCATAGTTAGGACCTGTATGAATTCCTTCAGAAACGCTTTTGGTCTAGCGGAAGTGGGTGGAGTCAAAAATAAGTTGTTCAATGCAAGTAGAAGTTCAGCCAGAGGGAGGAGGGTGGTGTTACATGGGGACCAGTTGGGCCTCAATTTTTTCACCTGTCCCACTACCATTTCCTTTTGTCATGCACCATCATCTTGTTTATTATTTAATCCCATGAAACCTTACTATACAATTGGAGATGCAGCACCTTCCCTTTTTTATCTCCTCCATTTCAACTGTCCAGGGACCGGATTGCTCCTTCTTGTTGAAATAACAATATACTTGTACATCTTTCAATTTTGTACATCATATTCACCACTTACGATGTGGTCTACCTACAGTAGGAAGATCAAATGAAAATTGGGTCATCGTTTTGCAGAACAATTCCATTCTGTCCACCAGCGTGACCTTAAATTTTTGTTATTATAATCTTCCAGCCCACTCCCACTGTGACCTCTCTGACCTTGGTCTCCTGATGCTCAATGTAAGGTCATGGAACAACATCTCAATTTTCAGTTAGGCAATTTACAGCCTTTTAGACTCAACATTGAATTGAAAGACCTCAGGACATTCCAAAACATTTGGTTACAATTAAAAATTCTTCATTAGCTGTATTGTAATGTAGGAAACCTGGTAGCCAATTTATACACCATAAATGCTCTGAAATGGCAATGGGATGATCAGATAACCTGTTTTTGGTTTGAGAGATAAATATTGCCAGAGCACCTGGTAACTCTCCTGCTTTTCTTTGAAATAGTGCCATAGGATCTTATACATGCAGAATTCTCCCCATTTTGAGACTATGTCTGACACCGGCGTGGGAACAGTGGCATTTTAAGACTGAAAATTCAGCGCAAAACGGCCACTGATCCTCCGTTTGGTGGGAGGCTAGCAGGCAGCGTAGAGCACCCGGCTCTAACTGCCGATATGGCCAGTGCATTGCCGGATCCGTGGCCACGCATGCGAACGGTGGCAGCCTGCAGAGGCCGCGCCATGCAACATGGCAGCGCCCGCGGGCGGACCTGGCCTGCCAAATAGTGCCCAGCCTTTGGCCAGCTCACGACCCCCGGACCACCCTACCAACAGTGCTCTAGCCCTTGCCAAAGTCCCCCTTGCCTGCGGATTGTCTCTCCCCAGACTGTGGCGGTGCTGGACTGAGTCCGGAGCTGCCACGTTGAGTTCCCGACAAATAATAGCATGAGAGACCCACACCGTCGGGAACTCGGCCGGTCGGGGGAGGAGCATCAGGGGGAGGGCCTCAGGCAACATCCTCAGGCCTCCAATACAGGGTGCAGTGTACTCCTGGAGTACACTGCTTTAGAGGGGGTGGAGCATCGCGAAAGTGGTGCCGCCCCCGATTTCAGTGGCAATCAGTAAGCGCGATTTCGGCGTCGCCGACCGGAGAATCCCGCCCAGAGTGTTTCCCACTGCAGAGGCTGGTGGGGAGACACATCAAATCCTTCGGCCCTGACCTCAGCAATTATGCGCCTAGGCGTTTTACACCATATTCAGTGGTGGGACAGGCCTGGATTGCGCGTGGTCCACTATCCTGTCCGGGTGCCATATTGAAAAGGCGTTGAACATCAGTGACCAACTATTGAAGAAAGAAGGTGGATCTCCTGAAAATTAAGATAGATCTCCAGAAGCATTCTAAGGCTGGAAGATGAACCTCCTGAAAATAAGATGAATCTCCAGGAACATTCTGAGGCTGGGAGATGAACCTCCTGAGAATAAGATGCTCCAGGGACATTCTGAGGCTGGGAGATGAACCTCCTGAGAACAAAATGGATCTCCAGGGACATTCTGAGGCTGGGAGATGAACCTTCTGAGAACAAAATGGATCTCCAGAGACATTCTGAGGCTGGGAGATGAACCTCCTGAGAACAAAATGGATCTCCAGGGACATTCTGAGGCTGGGAGATGAACCTCCTGAGAACAAAATGGATCTCCAGGGACATTCTGAGGCTGGGAGATGAACCTCCTGAGAACAAAATGGATCTCCAGCGACATTCTGAGGCTGGGAGATGAACCTCCTGAGAATAAGATGGGTCTCCAGGGACATTCTGAGGCTGGAAGGTGGACCTCGAGAGAATAAGATGGATCTCCAGGAACATTCTGAGGCTGGAAGATGGACCTCCTTCAGTACACCGAATCTGAAAATGCAACCTATATAAACTCTCCCGACAAATTGCTATGGTGTTCCAGGGTTGCAGGCAGCCTCCAATGTTGAACTCTGGAGGCAGCCTCAGGCATTGTTCATGTGAGTCCTGACATCTGCACACTATGTTGTTCTGAACATGTTTCACGCCAGTGTGGTTTCCTGCTGGCATCACAGAAAATCTGGCCTGGGGGTCAAGCCTTCATCTGCATGCCATTGACGGGATACAAATGAGGTTCCTGCCACCCTCTGAAGGGTTTTGCTAACTGGCATAGTGGGCACCAGCAGAAGACCCCACTGTAAATTTATGCTGGCATGAAAACTATTTCTGAGCTTCTCACCATATTCCCTGCTGACCTCAACCATCAAACCCGCCAGTGGGGTCTTGGGAGAATTCTGCCCTGTGTCTGTTTGAGAGGACGCACTGTGCCTTGTTTTAGTGCGGCCTTCCCTCAGCTCTGCACTTGAGTGTCAGCTTTGATTTCTGTGGCCGAGTCCTGGAATGGGACTTGAAGACTTGAATCCTTTTGATTGAGGTGGAAGTGCTTCCCACTAACCCACAGCCGACACTGTAACAATTGCAACAAGTTCAGATTGTAACATCGGCACTTATCATTTCAGATGGCACGTGTTGGTGATGATTCTGCAGTTTCCTTTTACACCTCCTCTTGATATATCTTTTGATTCTTTACTTCTCATTCTCATCTTTTTACCTTGCACCATCAACGCTTTTGTCATTTAATCTCTCCTGCCTTCCACCCTATCACAGATATTCACTTTGTTCTTTTCCAAAGATACCCTTCCTTTTCTCTGTGTCACTATGTTATGAAGACATGGGGAGTCCACATCGAATTATAACAATAGATTTGAAGGTTTATTTACAAGATTTAAGGTATACTGCTCCTGATGGTACCCAACTGGGTCTGAGGCAGCCGGTTCCGAACTGGCCGAACTTATATACAATTGTAATTGAGCCCCCCACCACCAGCTTAGCGGGGAAGCCCATATTCCGCAAGGAATATGGGGAATACAATCATTCCCATCCTGTGCAAGTGTATGTTATGACACTCGCTTTAAACTTGTTATATTAGTGTCACGTAGGGCAGCATATTGGCACAGTGGTTAGCATTGCTATCTCACGGCGCCGAGGTCCCATGATCGATCCCGGCTATGGATCACTGTCCATGTGGGGTTTGCACATTCTCCCCATGTTTGCGTGGGTTTCACCCCCACAACCCAAAGATGTGCAGGGTAGGTGGATTGGCCATCCTAAATTGCCCCTTAATTGAAAAAAATTAATTGGTATACTACATTTTTAAAAAAAATATTGGTGTCGTGGGCCTGTACATTAAGAACTTTCAGTCAATATTTTATAAAACACAAAAAGCTACCTGAGGATCACCTCGCTTCTCTTGTGAATTGAAACACTGCCTTGTCTCAAGAGAAAATAAAAGGAATGTTCCAGCCTAATGTTAACTCAATGCCTTTCCCTGAAACTAGTTTACAAGGGTAGTTTCAAACCAGATTGAACATCCGGGTACAAAAGCACTCACCATCTCAAACTCTCAAGGTTGAAAGTCATCACACCAGATGTATAATCGACCTGAACACCCACTTCATTGAGAAAATAACTTTGGACTTGTAAGAAGTCACATGATGAACAGCCATGTTTTGTGGTCTATTTTTTAAACAGCAAGAAGCTGTTCGCAGACCTATCAGATGGCCATTGAACCAGCTGCTCGTCAACTAAGCAGGTAAAATTATATACAGCCATACCTTGCAGGTAAGAGGAGGGCACCCCTCAACCTGTTCCAACTTCAAGTTCAACTGAGAACCAATCTCCTGGATAAAGGCTTTACAGCTTACAATCATCTGCTGTACAACATCTTTACTTCAACTAAAGGATCAACTCATCTAAGAAACTACAGACTGGTCACAAAAGAGCGACTGAGCCAATTATACATTAAATTTTATTGTTTTTCCTTCATCTGCTTTTAATCTATGTGTGAGTGATAGTGTGGGCAAGTCAAGTGAGTGAGACGTCGCATTTTAAACTTCCAGGGCCAAGTGTATGACAATAAATAACTTTCCTTATTTTTACATTTGTAATAAAGCTTGTCCTGGAATTATTTAAATTGGGACAATCACTGTGGATAAGAAAACACACACCCATCTCATAAAACAAACAGTATGCAACACAGAAATACTATCTGGGACATTGTGCAGTTCTGACATAAAATCATCAACCAGAAAAGGTAACTGTCTCCACAGGTGCTGCCTGGCCTGCTGAGTATTTCCACTTGTTTTCCATTGTATTTATTTCATACTTGGCATTATATTTTATCTCCTATCATCTGACTCATGCTATAGCCATTGATTTCTAATGTGAAATCTTGTCCAAAGTATTGTGAATTATTTAGAAGAAAAAGGGAACTATAATGCAAGTAAACTTTAATAAAATCCCCAAAGGTTAAATAAGCATTAATTCTCCTAACAAAGTCTTCCTTTTCAGAAAACATTGATCTACGAAAGGAATGTTGGATTGTAGCTCTCATATTTTTTGTTCAAAGACTCCCTACATCTTCTGTTATGTTTACGGTCTGTTACTTTCAAATATATATTTTTCCAAGGATAAATAGGGTGGTCACACAGACTTTAAACTAGCAAATGGGGGGTGGGAAGGGAAGGGTAAAGCTACAAAACGTACTGTGGTTAATAGGAACCACAGCAGCAAGTCAGCATGTGAGGAGAAGGCTGTGGTTAAAAGGATGAACAGGCAGATCCAGTCGAACGACTACGGAGGGGAAGGGAAACGTAAAAAGTCAAAATGTAAGAAGACTGGGAGTAAAAGTTGGGGATGAGTCTGGATATTATCAGAGATTAATAAAGGTCAGAATGTGTGAAAAGTGTAGTGCATAAGAAAATTCTGCAAGGGAAAGACAAATAAGTAGGACAAATAAGTTAATTTGTGGTGTGGTTTTCAGGGAGTTTTCTTTTGGCTCTACCGGCGAGTTCCCTACTGTTATTCAATGACACTTAGACACTTATTCGGGCCCTGGGGAGTTTCTCAACGGTTTAGCCCATACTTAGAATTTTTTTTAGCACTGGGGAGCTGAACTCAGAGATCAGGCAGCCATTCTGAAAGGGTGCCCCGATCTGTAAGTGAGCTTGACCACCCAGCCATGACAATGTGGATACTACCCCACACCCCCCAAGTGGTGGGTCCTTGGGGTCCCCTCTTGTAGAAGGGACTTTAATGTGCAGATTAGTTGTCTACTGAAGGGTATTCATTTTAACTAGCTGCTTGACTATATTGCAAAGCATGATGGATATTTAGCCTTATTTACGCCAGAGTTCTGTATGAAATAGTCAGATGATCATACAATGTAAACAAGCGTACAGCTGCACATTGTTTTGCTGATAACATGATTTTTATGTTTCTTAGGCAGGGACCCAAGGTTTATTATTAAAACATGACTCCGGCCTGCTTGTATTTTTCTCTCTCTCTCTCTAATCTAAAGCCGTGTTTTGTCCCAGATACTGTTTACTGCATATTATAAATATGTGCTTATACCACTGTACAGGCAGGAGGGGCATTTTGGAAAGACTTGAGACTATCCAGCCCTCCATGAATTCATGCTTGATTAAAAGACCTTTGGCAAAAATTCGAAGTGCTGACTTATAATTTCCTTGACACCTCTCTTCAGGTCCCCCAAGTCCCTTTACAGCACCCCTTTCCTTCTAGAACCATTACCCATCGCCCACCCAACATCACGGAGGCCCCTACTTAGCTTCCCCACGCTTCAAACCACTCCGCTTTCATTTCATCGGCATGGCCCCCTCGCCCCCGGCCCTTGCCATTGCCACCCTGGCACTCGGGCACCCTTGCACTGCCACCCTAGCACCCAGGCAGTGCTCCTGGCTTGGCAGTGCCATCCAGGCACCTTGGCAGTGCCTGGGTGACAATGCTAAGGTGCCAGCTGAGCAGTGCTAAGGTGCCTGCGTTCCAGGGGGAGGGCCAGGGAGCCACCCTGCACTGGTCTTAACCACCCTGGAGGCCCTGGTGACCTGGGACACCCCTCCTAGGGGCAGCTCCACCTGGCCCACATTTGTGTGGACCAGCACTGAGAGGCTCCCGGATGCTGCCTTGCTGGGGATGCCGAGGAATCGCGGGATCCCGCGCAGGTAGATTGTAAGTAGGTTTATGACCTACATCCGCCGGCGTCATTCGGTCATGCCCATTTGAGGTGGGATTCCGACTCCAAAGTCTTGCTGGACTTCGGAGAATCCCGGGAGGTGCGGAGTCTGTCGGGAGGCTAGCTGGAGGAGTCTCCCGGCATTCTCAGGCCGTGTTGCATTCAAGCGAGAGTCCAACACAGCCGGAGATTCACGCCCCTTGTACCTAAATGCAAGCAGTATTTGGATTAAGGTCAATGAGCTGACAGCACAAATCGAGACAAATGTGTATGATTTGGTGGTGATTATTGAAATATGTTTGCAGGAGGACCAGGACTGGGAATTGAATGTCTCATGGTATTCTGATAGGATAGACAGGATGGAACAGGAGGTGGAGTTGCTTTATTGGTTAAGGATGACATCAAGGCTGTATTTATAAAATGATATTGGCACTAAGGGCCAAAATGTTGAATCGATCTAGGTGGAAATAAAAATACGAGGGAATAAGCTCCCCGGTAGGAGTAATTTATAGGCCCCCAAGCAATACTTCCAAAGTGGGGCATAGTATCAACAAAAAAAAATGATGGCTTGTGAGAATGGCACAACAGCAATCATGGGTGATTTTAATGTGCATAATGTGGACTAATCAAATTAGCAAGGGTAGCCTCGAGGGAGATTTCATAGAGTGTATGGGGGATTGTTTCTTCGAGCAATATGTTATGGAGCCAAACTGGGAGCAGGCTTTTATAGATTTAGTATTATGTAATGAAGAAGATTTGACAAATAGTCTTGTTGTTGCGGATTTCTTTGGAAGGAGTGATCACAGCACACTAGAATTTCACATTCAGATTGAGTGAGAGAAGACAGTGTGCCACACTAGAGTTTTAGCATTGGGCAGAGGTAATTATACAGGCCTGAGGAAAGAGTTGGCCCAAGTAGACTGGGCACAAATAATTGAGGACAGTTGAGGAACAAAGGTGAATGTTCAAGGAGATATTAAAGTATATTCCAAGAGGAATTGTAAAAGGGAGAAAAATGTTCTGTGGCTAAACAAGGAAATCAAGGCATAGAGACAAAAACTGAGGCATACCATACTGCAAAAGCCAGTGGTATGCTGGAGGATTGGGAGAGCTTTAAGGTTCAGCAAAAGGCTACTAAAAATAAAATTAAAAGAACTAAGATGAACTATGAAAGGAAACTAGCAGAACACATAATCCCTGATGCCAAAAGCTTCTGTAAGTAAATAAAGAGGAAGAGAATAGATAAAGTAAATGTTGGCCCTTTAGGGGATGTTACTGTGAGGTAATAATGGGGAACACAGAGATGGTGGAGGCACTGAACCAATATGAACCAAAATAATTCCAAAAACTACATTTAATGCAGATGAATTTGGTGTAATAACCATCACTAAGGACATGGTATTAAATAAACCGATGGGATTAAGGGCAGATAAGTCTCCGGGACCTGATGGCCTGCACCCTAGGGTATTAAGGGAGGTGGCAGTGGAGATAGTGAATGCGTGGCTATGATATTTCAGAATTCCCTGGATTCTGGAAGGGTCCTGGTGGATTGGAAACATGCAAATGTGATGCCTCGCTTCAAAAAGGGGAAGAGGCAAAATGTAGGAGACTTTGGCCAGTTAGCTTGACCTCTGTGGTGGGGAAGTTGCTGGAATCAATCATTAAGGAGGAGATGACTGAATATTTGGAAAGAAAAAGCTCAATCCACCACTGTGTGCATGGCAGATGGAGTTTAATGTAGATAAGTATGAGGTTATCCATTTTGGCCAAAAAAATAGAAAGACAAATTATTATCTAAATGGAAAACAGATTCAAGATGTGTCTGTGCAGAGGTATCTGCGTGCCTTTTTCATGAATTGCGGAAAGTTGGTATGCAGGCACAGCATGCAGTAATAAAGGCAAATGGAATGTTAGCATTTGTTGCGAAAGGACTGGAGTTAAAAGTAGAGAATTGTTGTTGGGTGTATAGGGTGTTGGTGAGACCACATCTGGAGTATTGTGTCCAGTTTTGATCTCCTTATTTGAGAAAGGATGTGGTAGCATTGGAGGCAGTTCAGAGGAGGTTCACCAGGTTGATCCCAAGGATGAAAGAGTTGATCTATGAGAAGAGATTAAACAGTTTGGGTTAATACACGCTTGAGTTTAGAAGGATGAGAGGGGATCTGATTGAGGTGTATAAAATACTAAATGGGATTGATGAAGTAAATGTAGACCAAATGTTCCCCCTTGTGGGACAACCTAGAACAAGAGATGGTAGATTTAGAAATGAGATGAGGAGGAACTACTTCTCGCAGAGGATGGTGAGGAACTCGCTGCCCTGTAATGAAATGAAATTAAATGAATGTGGTGGAATCTGAGCATTAATGGTTTCAAGAAGGAGATAGATATATTTGTGATTTAAAAAAAAACAGGTTAAAGGGATATGTGAAACAGGTGGGGAGGTGGATTTGAAACCAGGAAGAGACAGCCATGATATGATTGAATGGCGGTGCAGTCTCGAAGGGCTGAATTGCCTACATCTGCTTCTAGTTCCTATGTTCATTTCATCTTTCTAAATATAATGATAAACTTGCAGATCTCCCATAATATTATTTACATCATTTAGAGGCTATGTGGTTTTATAATAATAATGGTGTTGACAAGTGTGCTCAAAATGGATTCTGTCTGCCAGGTTTCTTGACTTTTATTCTATTAGAAACAGCTTGGAAGGGATTAGCATCCACCTCCACTGAGTATTTCTGAATGAAAATTCCATCATCTCAGCCACCTTTTGGAATGGCTGGAGAGGGCTTACCAAGGTATATGTTTCTTAGGTGAATACAATCAGATACCTCAGAATTGTTTGAATGGCCACGGCCATCACATTCAATCAGAGATTTCATCAACATTGTCAAAGATTGGCTACCCATTCATGTGGGAAATTCAGCCTTTTGTTGACGGTAGTTAATGTAATGAGCGATGGAGTCATCTATTGGTATTGTTTCAGAAAGATTTGGAATGGCATTACTTTGCAATGCCTGTGTTTGAAGATAAGCTAAGTTTAGTTTTTCATCCAACAGCAGAGAGTTCTGTCTTTTTAAAAATTTGGCAGTTGCAGAGAAAATGAGCTCATTACTTTTCATTATTCATTAATGACCTGCGGGTATTGAGCTTATTGTCAGCAATTTTTCAGATGATCCAAAAATAGATGTGAATGTTGAAATGGTAGAGGAGTACAAGCTTCTGCAGAAATATCTAGATACACCGTGGAAATAGGCCAAACAATGGCAAATTTAATTTAACCTAGACAAATGCTGTGGGAAAAATAGGCTGGATCAACACAGAATATACTTACCATTTATTGGAAATGATACTGAAAGTGATCAAGAGAGAAAACTATCCAAGTGTTATTGTAAACTAATCACTTAAGGTTCATGATCACTGCAGAGAAACTATAGCCCCAAAACAATAACAACTTACATTTTTATAGCTCTGTTAATGTATCAAAACTTCCCAAAACACTTCACAGGAGCATTATCAACACATAATTACAGTAACCAACATACAAACATTGAAATTAGGAACATTCAGCCCCTTTGCTCCACCATTCAATAAGATCATGGCTATCAGATTGTGCCCTCAACTCCACTTTCCGACCCATCCCCATATACTCTTCGATTCCCTTCTCAATCATGAATCTATCTAACTCAGCCTTAAAAATATTCACTGCTCTCTGGGGAAGAACGTTCCACAGACTGAAGAGCTATAGGACAGGTGACCAAAGGTTTGGTCAAATTAAGAAGCATTTTAAAGGAGAGAGAGGCAGGACATCCGGTTGCGGCTATGCGGAGCTAAGTCGCACGTTCGGCAGCTCCCGTTAGCATAGGACTTTTGGGCTCTTTTTAGGGCCCGCTACAGCGCTTGTTTGACTTTTCCCGGTGTGGAAAGGGAACAGCAACATTTCCCTGTTGATGTATGGATTGGACCAGGAGCGAGGCGATTAAAAAGTGGCATTGGAGCAGAGAAAGGTGCGAGGGAGGAAGACCAAGATGGCGGCGGGCGGGGACCAGGCAGCGTGGACGCAGTGGGCGCAGGAGCAGCAGGAGCTGCTCCAACGCTGCTTTAGGGAGCTTAAGGCAGAGTTGCTGGAACCGCTAAAGGCCTCATTTGACAAGCTCCAGGAGACCCAGATGGCCCAAGGGGCGGCGATCCGTGAGGTCCGGCAAAAGGTCTCAGAGAACGAGGATGAGATCCTAGGCCTGGCAGTGAAGATGGAGGCGCACGAGGTGCTCCACAAAAAGTGGCAGGCGAGGTCCGAGGAGATGGAGAACCGGTCGAGGCGGAAGAATCTGCGGATCCTGGGCCTCCCGGAGGGGCTGGAGGGATCGGACATGGGGGCCTATGTGGTCACCATGTTGAATTCGCTGATGGGAGCGGGGTCCTTCCAAAGGCCCTTGGAGCTGGAGGGGGCCCACCGGGTGCTGGCGAGGAAGCCCAAGCCCAGCGAGCCGCCGAGGGCGGTGCTGGTGCGGTTCCACCGGTTCGCTGATTGAGAGTGTGTGCTTAGGTGGGCCAAGAAGGAGTGGAGCAGCAGATGGGAGAATGCGAGGTCCGAATCTACCAAGATTGGAGTGTGGAGTGGCGAGGAAAAGGGCCGGCTATAATCGGGCGAAAGCAGTGCTGCACAGGAGAGGGGTGAAGTTTGGCGTGTTACAGCTGGCGCGCCTATGGGTCACCCACAAAGACCGTCATCACTATTGTGAGTCCCCGGAGGAGGCCTGGGCCTTTGCTCAGGCCGAAAAACTGGACTCAGACTGAGGGGTGGGGGATGGTCGGGGATGGTTGTGTTGTGCTTCGAGGGGGGGTTCTTTCTTTGTTCCTTTATTCTTTGGGGAGTTGATGGGGCGTTGTTCAGGCCCGCCAGACGGGCTCGTGAAGGGGGGGGTAGGCGCTTAGCCTGGGGGGTTGATGGTCGGTAGGGGTTGATGGGGCCTAATTGGGGGGGGGGGGGGGTGGCCTGGGATGGGGCTAGTGAGATTGGGCCTGAAAAAGGAGCTGCGCCGGCCGAGCGGGCTTTTTCCCGCGCAAAGAACTGAAGGGGGCGGGGCTGAAGTTGGAAGCGCGGGCTTTTTCCCGTGCTGGGACCGGAAGGGGAAGGAGATGAGCCTGTTTGTGGGCAGGGAGGGGAGGGGCAGTGTTACACTGTGGGGGGAGGGAGGGGGGGGGGGGGCGTTGGTGCGACAGGAGTGGCCGGGGTCAGCAGGAGTCAGCTGACTCACAGGAGTACAATGAGGGGAGCAACGCAGCTAGGGGGACCTAGCTAGGGGGGGAGGGGGCGGAGAAGGGGGGGGGGTACCGGGTTGCTGCTGAAAGGGGGGAACTGGAGCTGTCAGAGCGGGTCGGGACGGGTATCTGCTGCTGTGGGGAACGGGCCGTGCAGGGAACGCGGGCGCGTGGCTGGTCTAGGAAGAGCTATGGCTGATCGGCGGGAGTGGGGGGGTGAATCGCCCCCGGATCCAGCTGATAACTTGGAATATAAGGGGGCTGAATGGGCCGGTCAAATGGGCCCAGGTATTCGTGCATCTGAAGGGGCTGAGGGCAGATGTGGCCATGCTCCAGGTGACGTACCTAAGGGTGGTGGATCAGGTAAGGTTGAGAAAGGGGTGGGTAGGGCAAGTGTTCCATTCGGGCTTAAATGCGAAGAAGGGGCACGATGGGAGAATGCGGGGTTGGCTATTTTGGTGGGGAAGAGAGTATCATTCATGACGTCGAGCGTGGTGGCAGACAGTGGCGGCAGATATGTGATGGTAAGTGGCAAGCTCCAGGGGGAGCGGGTGGTGCTGGTCAATGTGTACGCCCCGAATTGGGACGATGCGGGCTTCATGCGGCATATGTTGGGCCGGATTCCAGGCCTTGAGACAGGAGGTCTAATAATGGGAGGCGATTTCAACCCGGCACTTGATCGCTCCAGGTCCAGGACAGGTAGGAGGCTGGCGGCGGCCAAGGTGTTGAGGGGGTTCATGGACCAGATGGGAGGGGTGGACCCCTGGAGATTTATGAGGCCGGGGGTTAGGGAATTCTCGTTTTTCTCCCATGTCCACAAGGCCTACTCCCGGATTGATTTTTTTGTATTGGGCAGGGTGTTGATTCCGAGGGTGGAGGACGCGGAATACTCGGCGATGGCCATCTCAGACCACGCTCCGCATTGGGTGGAGCTTGAGTTGGGGGAGGAGAGGGACCAACGTCCGATGTGGCGACTAGAGGTGGGGTTGCTGGCTGACGAGGAGGCGAGCGGGTGGGTCCGGAGGTGTATAGAGAGGTACCTGGAGACTAATGATAATGGGGAGGTGCAAGTTGGGGTGGTCTGGGAGGCGCTGAAGGCGGTGATTAGAGAGGAGCTGATCTGCATTAGGGCACACAAGGAGAGGGGGGAGAGGAGAGAGAGGGAGAGGTTGGTGGGGGAGATGGTGAGGGTAGATAGGAGGTACGCGGAGGTCCCGGAGGAGGGATTGCTGAGGAAGCGACGTAGCCTCCAAGCTGAGTTTGATTTATTGACCACCAGGAAAGCGGAGGCGCAGTGGAGGAGGGCGCAGGGGGTGGTATATGAATATGGAGAAAAGGCGAGTCGGATGCTGGCGCACCAGCTCCGGAAGCGGGAGGCAGCTAGGGAGATCGGGGGAGTTAGGGACAGAGGAGGGAGCATGGTACGAAGCGCGATGGGCATCAACGTCAACGGGGTCTTTAGGAGCTTTTATGAGGAACTGTACCGGTCAGAGCCCCCAGTGGAGGAGGGAGGGATGGATCGCTTCCTGGACAAGCTGAGGTTTCCGAGAGTGGAGGAGGAGCAGCCGGCAGTGTTGGGTGCGCCAGTTGGACTGGAGGAGCTGGTCAAAGCGATAGGGAACATGCAGACAGGGAAGGCACCGGGGCCAGTCGGGTTCTCAGTTGAATTCTACAAGAAGTTTTCAGACCTGCTGGGCCCGCTGCTATTTAGGACCTTCAACGAGGCAAGGGAAGGGGGGGCGCTGCCCCCGACGATGTCTACGGCGCTGATCTCCCTTATCCTGAAGCGGGATAAGGATCCCCTACAGTGTGTGTCATATAGACCGATTTCACTCCTAAATGTAGATGCAAAGTTGCTGGCAAAGATATTGGCCATGAGGATTGAGGACACCGTGCCCCAGGTCATACACGAGGATCAAACGGGTTTTGTGAAAGAGAGGCAGTTGAATGCTAATGTACGGAGGCTCTTAAATGTTATAATGATGCCGGCAGTGGAAGGAGAGGCAGAGATAGTGGCTGCAATGGATGTGGAGAAGGCCTTTGATAGGGTGGAATGGGGATACCTATGGAAGGTGTTGAAAAGGTTCGGGTTTGGAGAGGGGTTCGTTAGGTGAGTGAGGCTGCTATACGAGGCCCCGGTGGCGAGTGTGGCTACGAATGGAAGGACGTCGGAGAATTTCCGACTGTACTGGGGGACGAGGCAGGGGTGCCCCTGTCTCCCCTGGTTTTTGAGCTGGCGATTGAACCCCTGGCCTTGGCGCTGAGGGAGTCGAGGAACTGGAGGGGGATAGTGCGGGGGGGAGGAGCATCGGCTGTCGTTATACGTGGATGACCTACTGTTGTACGTGGCGGACCCGGTGGGGGGAATGCCGGAGGTGATGAGGATCCTTAGGGAGTTCGGGGATTTCTCCGGGTATAAGCTCAATGTGGGGAAGAGTGAGCTGCGCGTAGTACCCCCGGGGGACCAGGAGAGGGGTATTGGGGAGCTCCCGCTGAAGAGGATGGAGAGGAGTTTTAGGTACCTGGGGGTACAGGTAGCGAGGAGCTGGGGGGCCTTACACAGGCTTAACTTCACGAAGCTGGCGGAGCAGATGGAGGAGGAGTTTAAGAGGTGGGATGCGCTGCCGCTCTCCCTAGCGGGTAGGGTCCAGTCAGTCAAAATGACGGTGCTCCCGAGGTTTTTGTTTTTGTTCCAGTGCCTCCCTATCCTGATTCCTAAGGCTTTTTTTAGGCGGGTCAATAGGAGCGTTATGGGGTTTGTGTGGGTGCAGAAGACCTCGAGGGTGAGAAGGGTGTTCCTGGAGCGGGGCAGGGATAGGGGGGTGTTGGCGCTGCCTAACCTCTGTGGGTACTACTGGGCCGCCAACGTGGCGATATACATAGGTGGGTAATGGAGGGGGAGGGGACGGCATGGAAGAGGTTGGAGATGGCGTCCTGTGTGGGCACGAGTCTGGAGGCGCTGGTGACGGCGCCGCTACCGCTTCCCCCGACGAGGTATACTACGAGCCCGGTGGTGGCGGCTACCCTCAAAATTTGGGGGCAATGGAGGCGGCATGGGGGGATGTGAGGGCTTCAGTGTGGTCCCCGATACGGGGGGAAGGCGGGGGGGGGGTGAAGGCGGGCTGTGGGGGGGGGGAAGGCGGGTGGTGGAGGGGCGGGAGGCGGAGGGGGGGGCGGCGGAGGGGCGGGCGGCGGAGGGGGGGCGGCGGAGGGGGGGCGGCGGAGGGGGGAAGGGGGAGGGGGAGGGTTTTGTTTGTTTTTTCCTTTGTTGGGCGTGTATATTTGCTTTCATGTTAATTATTTTTGTTAATTTATTATCTGAGTATAGGGGGGTGGGGTTACTGTTCTTATTTCTTTCTGTTCTTGTTGGTAAAAATGTTTGAAAACTTGAAAAAAAATTTTTTTTTTTTTAAAAGAGGAGAGAGAGGCAGAGGGGTGGGAAGATTTAAGGAGGGAATTGCGGAGATTAGGGAATAAGAAGACAACAAGGAATTGTATTGTATTAATAAAACCACTCAATATAAGACCATTCTATCATTATACAGGTCCTTGTTTATATTGCTCCCAAAGTACTACATTCAGTTTTGGCCCCCTTACCTGGTAGGTATCTAATGATGTTCCAAGCATCATGAGTGTCGGGCAGGATTGATGGGTTAGCTAGTCTTTTCATGTTTTCAAACTACAGCTGCTATATTTTAAAGTCTAGCGTCAGGGAGAATATGAATGACGTTTTTATTATTTGATATGTCAAGGATATTTGGATGTATTGTTCACTATTATATTATTTATTATTCATTTGCCTGTCTAATTTAAATAAAACCATTATTTTGTTAGGAGCCGGTAACTTAGTCTAGTAAGAATATATATTGGCTATAGAACTGAGCTCTTCACTGCTGCTGGTGTTGATGCTATGGAAACCCCAACTGAAAAATAATTGGCTAAGTCAATTCATCAAAGAGAAAGAATTGGTGGATGTTGAGTCTGGAGAAGGGTGTGTAGATGGTCTGGGTCACATTGAGATCCAAAAAGACGAGGTGTTGGGCGTCTTGAAAAATATTAAGATGGATAAGTCCCCTGGGCCTGATAGGATCTACCCCAGAATACTGAAGGCGGCAAGAGAGGAAATTGCTGAGGCCTTGACAGAAATCTTTCGATCCTCATTGTCTTCATGTGATGTCCAGGAGGACTGGAGAATAGCCAATGTTGTTCCTTTGTTTAAGAAGGGTAGCAAAGATAATCCAGGGAACTACAGGCCGGCGAGCCTTACGTCAGTGGTAGGGAAATTACTGGAGAGAATTTTTCAAGACTGGATCTACTCCCATTTGGAAGCAAGTGGACGTACTAGCGAGAGACAGCACAGTTTTGTGAAGGGGAGGTCGTGTCTCACTAACTTGATAGAATTTTTCGAGGAGGTCACAAAGATGATTGATGCAGGTAGGGCAGTGGTTGTTGTCTATATGGACTTCGGTAGGGCCTTTGACAAGGTCCCTCATGGCAGACTGGTACAAAAGGTGAAATCACACGGGATCAGAGGTGAGCCTGCAAGATGGATACAGAACTGGCTAGGTCTTGGAAGGCAGAGAGTAGCAATGGAAGGGTGCTTTGCTGATTGGAGGGGCTCTGACTAGTGGTGTTCCACGGGATCAGTGCTGGGACCTTTCCTGTTCGTAAATGATTTGGAGAAAAATGTAACTAGTCTGATTAGTAAGTTTGTGGATGACACAAAGGTTGGTGGAATTTCGCATAGCGATGAGGACTGTCAGAGGATACAGCAGGATTTAGGTAGTTGGGAGACTTGGGCGGAGAGATGGCAGATGGAGTTTAATCCGGACAAACGTGAGGTAATGCATTTGGAAGGTCTAATACAGGTAGGGAATATACAGTGAATGGTAGAACTCTCAAGAGTATTGACAGTAAGAGAGATCTAGGTGTACAGGTCCACAGGTCCCTGAAAGGGGCAACACAGGTGGAGAAGGCAGTCAAGAAGGCATACGGCATGCTTGCCTTCATTGGCCGGGGCATTGAGTATAAAAATTGGCAAGTCATGTTGCAGCTGTAAGGAACCTTAGTTAGGCTACACTTGGAGTATAGTGTTCAGTTCTGGTCGCCACACTACCAGAAGGATGAGGAGGCTTTAGAGAGGGTGTAGAAGAGATTTACCAGGATGTTGCTGGGTATGGAGGGCATTAGCTATGAGGAGACGTTGAATAAATTTGGTTTGTTCTCATTGGAACGACGGAGGTTGAGGGGTGACCTGATCGAGGTCTACAAAATTATGAGGGGCATAGACAGAGTGGATAGTCAAAGACTTTTTCCCAGGGTAGAGGGGTCAATTACTAGGGGGGATAGGTTTAGGAGGAGTTAAGGGCAAGGTTTAGAGGAGATGTACGAGGCAAATCTTTTACACAGAGGGTAGTGGGTGCCTGGAACTTAGTGCCGGAGGAGGTGGTGGAAGCAGGATGATCGTGACATTTAAGGGGCATCTTGATAAATACATGAATAGCATGGGAATAGAGGGATACAGACCCCGGAAATGTAGAAGATTTTAGTTTAGATGGGCAGCATGGTCAGCGCAGGCTTGGAGGGCCAAAGGGCCTGCTCCTGTGCTGTACTTTTCTTTGTTCTTTGTTCTTTGATGGTTAAGAGATGTCATTTGGAGATCCATTCACTGACCTTGACTACCCATGTTAGGTCACTGAACTTCCAGCGCTGCTGTCACATCATCAGGGCCAGACTCCAGGACTTGTCCTCTCTGCACCTTCTCCCATTTCTTGCTCACGTTATTCCTTGAGGGCCTTCAGGCTCCCTGTGAAAACATTGCATCTCTCCTCCTTTCCACCACCTGGACTACTACCTTCAGGGCAGTATCTCTTTCTCGAATTCTGCTCACTTAAGAGGGGTAGACTGTCTTTAAGACAAGCAGGCTTGCTGAACTATGTGTTAACCAGGCATCTGCTGGGGGTCCTTTTCAGTGTGCAGCCAATCATCATTTAGATGAGGAGACAGCATAAATGTTATCTACTGCTTGCCTCAGTGCGACAGAGTGAGAGGTAACTGAAACCAGCTTTGATAAATTTCCCCCCTGTTGGAAGATGGTAGAATCGTACAGTGGAATGCGATACATCCAGTGGTGATGTATAGTGTAGGGGTTTTTGTTCTGATTTCCGTGTGTCACTTTCTTCATAAGAGACTCGATGCCAGCTCACAGGAATCACTGATGATACTGAAATTGAGAAAATTTATAGCATGAAAATACGTAATTGTGATGCCACAGAGCACACAATGTATTACAACAGAAACTGATTTCTGGCATTGAATAACAATAACTTTCACCTTTAATGACTTAAAATATTTCAAAATGCTTTACAGGAACAAAATAAGTCAAATTCTATTTTTATTACAGAGTAATATGATATTTTTTACTGGTATATAACTGTCCATTACTTCCTGAAAATCATAAATTAGTGCCTACATATATATCCACACAACAGGATAATTTATAAGATACACCAGGTTGGTGGCCGGCATGTACGTAGATAATTGCACCAGCAGTTTCCTTGGTCAACTACTATAGCTAGAACAGAAGATTGGGAGAAACTCCATTACCTTGGCCTGAATTTTCAGAGCAGCAGTCTTTGAATGTAGGTGAGTGAATGGGCCGGTGCATGGTGAGTTGGTGGATAGGTGGGTAAATGGATAGGTGGGTGAGTTCGGTACGTTGGTGTGGGTGGATGGGTAGGTATGTGAGATGATTAGGTCTGTGAGTGGGTGACTGTGTAGGCAGTTAAGATGGGTGGGTTGTCAGCTGGTCATGAGGCGTCGGCTCAGATTAGAGGGCTGGTGTGTCTGGTTGGGAGGTAATTGATTCTGTTGGGTGCTGGGGGTTAGCCAGGTGGTAGTCAGATTGGGTAGGGGTGTTAGTTGGGTCAGGGAATAGTCTGGTTGGTTGGGGGCTAGCCCAGTGGTTGGGGATAGTAGCCAGAGGATAGTCACATAGTCAGATGATCGGGATGGGGTGGAGGAGCTAGTCGGGACTTATTGTCATAGGTAATTGGGGGTTTGGATGTGGTCTGGGGAATATGCGATGTGGAAATTGAATCCAATTCATGGTCTCCACAAGAGAGACATAGCAGATCCAGGCATTACACCTGATCCCACGCTCATCTTAGCCAAAAGCCCAAGAAGCACTACGCTTGATCTGAGCCAAAAGGCTGAGAAGCGGCCCTACTGTTTGACGCTAAGGGGCAATTTAGCATGACCAATCCATGCACATCTTTGGATGGAGTACCCGGAGGAAACCTATGCAGACACGGGAGAAAGTGCAAACTTCACGAGGACAGTTACCCGAGGCCAGAATTGAAACCGGGTCCCATGCGCTGTAGGGTAGCAGTGTTAACCACTGTGCCACCATGCCACCCATGTGATATAGTGATGTAGATTCTTTGAGAAGCACATTAGTGAATAGGCTAGCAATGTTGAACAAGTGTACGGACATAGCATTACTGTCGATATGGAAGGCTCGTATAACCTTTATGAAGGTGAAGGAATCCTTCATTGTGTATGCGGAAAATTCTCTCAGAACTGGTTGCTGAAAGTTGCTCAACCATTTGGCCAATTCATATTGTGCAGAAGCAGTAAAAGATTCTATTTTTCTAATCTATTTCAATTCTTTTTTTACGCAGAAAATGATTAGGATCTGGAATGGACTGCCTGAGAATGTTGTGAAGCAGATTCATTTGAGGCCTTCAGAAGAAAATTAGATAATTATATGAAAAGGAAAATATTTGCAGGGGAAAAGGCAAGGAAATGAGATTAGGTGAGTTTCCCTTGCTGAGAGCCAGCATGGACAGGGTGGGCCGAATAGCCTCCTGCGCTATTACAGTTCTGCGATTGTACAAAAACAAACATTTTCTTTCCAGTTGACCTGAAAAGATCTTGGGAATACTGTGGAGAACCAGACTGGGGAATCTTCCTTCAACTAAAAGGCTGGAGCTGATTTTCCTCTCGACTTAGAACTGGCAGACTGAACCCAAAGTGAGCTTCACCCATCAGTACCTGAAGCTATCTCTATTGGAGGATTCAGGTTATTATAACAGGTTGAAATATATGGCTGCAGACCATATTAAATGCAATTCCTGTTTGCATTTCCATTTGTGCATTCCCTTGGTATATTATCAATTCATGAAACTTTTAATCTCCTTTCAGGACTTTTGTGTTTGGAAAATTGTGCTAATGTGCTCAGCAAACCATAGCCAGGCAGCTTGGCACCAAACATGATGAAAGGATCAACCTCTGGACTGAGCTTGACCTTCTACATCAATGAGGATAGACAAATCTGAAGCATTGTTTGGCTCTTCTGATTCCTTTCTTTTTTTCTTTGACTTTTTTTGCAAGAAGTGGTGAATTATCTCACTAGCTATCTGAGAAGTATGAAACTGACTAATTGTACAGGGCTGCAGTGACTGGCTGACTTCAGATAGCCAGCACGACGAATCCCAAGCTTATCTGGCATCATGGTTAGTGGGTGTTCTGGTAAGCAGAAATTAGAGAGCTTTACATTTTTATTTCTAAGCAATATATATTAACGCAAATCTTTTCAGAAAATAAAATGATTTGTCCTCAAAGTGCCCTGCGTAGCTATAGACAGTTTTCAGTTTCCTAAATGCTCAACTCCCATATTCTAGTTTAAGTTACCGTGGCATAAAAAGGTAACTAAATAAACCTTAAGGCATCTTGTCAACTTCCCTATTAAAAACCATGGGGCTGGATTCTCCGTTCTGGAGACTAAGTCCCCACGCCGGCATGAAAACGGTAGGGGTGTTTTACACCGCAAGGGGACTAGCAGCCAGCTCTAGCTGCCAATGCACCCGGAGAATTGCCAGGTCCGTGGCTGCGCATGCGCACGGCGGCAGCCTGCAGTGGCCACCCTGTGCTTCATGGCGGATGCAGCCTACGGACCCGTCCCGCAAAAATAGTACCCCTCCTTCGGCTGGCTCGCATGCCCCAGGTCGCCCCACCACAATGCCCCCAGCCCCGAATAATGCCCCCCCCATCCGCGGATTGGCCCTCCCCCAACTGTGGCTTTGCTGGACTGAGTCCGCAGCCGCTACGCTGAGTTTCCGACGGGTGAGACCATGAGAGACTCATGCGTTTGGGAACTCGGCCGGTCAGGAATGGAGCATCGCAGGGCGGGCCTCAGCCAACGTTCGGAGGCCATGGCGTACTCCTAGAATATGTCGCTTTTCAGGGGGCGGAGCATTGCGAAAACACCGCAGCCTCCGATTTCATCGTCATCGGGGATCCTCTGCCCCGTCACCGAACACGATTTAGGTGTCGGGATCGGAGAATCCAGCCCATATTTCGAAGTGAGTTTGTTCTTTAATTCACTTACTTTTCCCTCTTACTTTCATGACTCAATTTTCTATCAATGATCTGAATAAAACATTTCCCTCTTTCTTTTGTACACTTTACAACCCTAAAGTACAAAAACTCAGTTGAGTAATGCCTATTTTTGGTGTTACAAATGCCATATCAGTTTGAAAATAACTGCAGGGTATATCTGGTGCTGGGAGTGCTGGATATCTTTTTTGGCAATTGGTGTGAGCACAGGGAGCATACCCGGAGTATGCTGAGGAGGCAGAATGTGAAGTAATTTAGCCTATAATGCTGATTTGATGCCGATATGTTTCGCGGCAGCAGGGATAGCCTGACATTGGCCACCGGCGGGATCTTCTGGTCTCATCATTGTCAATGGGTCTTCCCGTTGTTGGCACCCTTCACCTCCTGGGTACCCGTGGTGGCATGTCGATGTCGGCAGGACTGGCTGGGAAACATTGCCCACCATCTCTTTTTCTCACAGAAGCTGAACATGCATTAAATAGTCGGAAGGAGGCCCATTAGCACCATTTAAAGGGGTCACCCTTTAATTTCAGATTATTGTTGACTAAGTTCTACTGGCTGTTTGATAACTGTCCAATCAGAACTGAATTAGCAGTTTCATACTGGACATCCATGAGACACTGTGGGCCGTTAGCATCAGCAGAATTGTATTGAACCACATTCTGTAATCTCATGGTGCCTTATATCCCTCATTCTCCCATTACCATCAAGTCGGAGGATGAGTGTAGGAGAGCATGCTAGGAGCAGCACCAGGCGTACATAAAAATGTGGTGCCAACCTGATGAAGACACAACACAAGACTACGTGCATGGTAATTAGCTGAAGCAGCCAATCCCACAACCCATGGATGCAGGTCAAAGCTCCCCAACCTACCAGTCGTGAATGGTGGTGGACAATTAAACAGCGAGTGGACTCCTGCAAAGGCTATGAACCCTGACACCATTTCAACTGTAGTATGAAGACTTGTGCTTCAGAGGTAGCTTCACCCTAACCAAGCTGCTCCAGTACAGCTACAACACTAGCATTTATCCAACAATTTGGAAATTGCCCAGGAATCTCAGGTCGTTTCTCCATATGGGTTTGGTAGTTGGCTTTGGTCCTTAGCCTGTAGCTTGTCAGGGAGAAAGAACAGAGGCAATGAAGAGCAGGACAAGATTCTCGAAACTTGCCATCTGTTGCAGCCCGAACTGAAGCCTTAAAGCAGGGCAAAGAAGCCATGAAATATTATGTACCATGCTCCTTTCAGGCTAGAGCAGAAACATTTCCCAGTTTTCCATACAATTCTGTGATAGGGAGGTCACCAAATGTATGTAAAGAAAGCTGAAAACAGTTCATTCTCTCTTGGCAGAGGAAAGCAGGTAGAGCGAGCATCCAACTTCATGATGATTGCAAAATTCCTCCTGTTATACAGTGCTATTGACTGCATACAGATGTCGCATGTAAATTCTGAGGTACAGTACAACCAAAAGGGATTTCATTCCATCATCACAAAATCAAAATACGGAGCACACTGGAATTCTGAGTTTAAAAACAGAAAGTCCTGAAATACTCAGCAGGTCTGAAAGGTCATTGATATTAATAATATTAATCGCTTATTGTCATAAGTAGGCTTTAATGAAGTTACTATAAAAAGCGCCTAGTCGCAACATTCCGGCGCCCGTTCGGGGAGGCTGGAATGGGAATTGAAAATTGAACCCGCGGTGCTGGTCTTGTTCTGCATTACAAGCCAGCTGCCTTAGCCCAAAATGCTAAAAAGGATGTTTATGGACCTGCAAGAGTGGGAAACATGGGGCGGGATTCTCCAATAATGGGGCTATGTCCCCACGCCTGTGAAAAAACACAAGTGAATCACTCCGGACTTTCCTGAAGAATGCTCCTCACAGCTCCGGCTGCTGATATGGGATCCTGCACTTCCGGTTAGGGGTCTGCGCATGATCACAGCGGCGGCCGCCCCGTGCAACATGGTGGGCCTACACCGCGGACCAGCACCGAAAACATAGGCCCCCGACAGATCACGCGTGCCTGCGGATCAGTGACCCCCGATTGGTGTCCTGGCCGTCCTGGAGGCCCCCCTCCCCCGGTGAATGATCCCTTCACCCAGGGTGGCCGCGGACTGTGTCCATAGCTGCCACGCCGAGATCCCGACGGATGGGACCATGAGAGAACCACACCGTCGGGAACTCGGCCAGCTGCACTCGGTGAATCGCCGTGGGTGCCTCTTTCAATGGCCCCCGACCAGAGCTGCAACGACCGCGGGCGGGATTCTCCGATCTCCCGCTGGGCTGGAGAATCGCGGGGGGGCCGCGTGAATCCCGCCCCGCCGTCGGCTGCCAGATTCTCTGTCGCTGGTTTTTTGGCGGGGGCGGGAATCGCATCATACCGGTCGGGGGCCATTGACAGTGGCCCCTCTGGCGCTTCTCCGCTCCGCAATGGGCTGAGTGGCCACCCGTTTTCGGCCAGTCCCGTCGGCGTAAATCAAACAAGATCATTACCGGTGGAACCAGGCTCTGCGGGCGGCCTGCGGAGTCCTAAGCGGGCGCGGGGGGATCTGGCCCCGGGGGGTGGGGGGGGGGGGGGGGGGGGGGGGGGCCCACAGTGGCCTAGCCCAAGATTGGGGCACACCAATCTGTGGGCAGCCCTGTGCCATGGGGGCATTCTTTCCCTCCACGCTGGCCGCTGTAACGGTCCGCCATGGCCGGTGTGGAGCAGAACTCCCCTGCGCATGCGCTGGGATCACGCCAGACCAGGCTGGTGCTCCTGCGCATGTGGTAACTCGCACCGGCCGGCGGAGGCCCTTCAGCCCCGGTTGGCACAGGGCCGGCTGGCATGGCGCCAACCCGCCGGCGCCGGCCTAGCTCCTGAAGGTGCGCCACTCCTCAGCGCGGCACGGCCCGCCACGCTGGATAGCGGAGAATCCCGGCCCGCGTGCGCACGATTGCAGCGATTCTCTGGGGACCGGAGAATCACGGGAGCGGCGTCGGACCCGATCTTGGGTTTGCCGCAAACTCTCCGCCCCAGTGCCAATCGCGATTTTGACACAGAGGCTCGGAGAATCCTGCCCATGATTTCTCGACAGTGGCCTCAAATTTACAGATTAACTCTGTGACAGGTCAGGTCTCAGGCTATCCCATGTCAGCTTTCTACTTGTAATACACTTGCATGTCTTGAATGCTCATTATATTAAAACTTTTTGATACAACATCAACCTTCAAAATTACGTTTGTGGTGCACGTAAACCTCCATGGTACCGGTTCCTGTTCACTGAAAGTTGGCTTTCTGCTGCTGTGTCGGAGGTCAGCTGTTTCACTTGTTAAATTCTGTGGCACAAGAGAGCGGAGCAAGAGGATGGCAGCTTGCACAGTAGGATGGGGACCAGCAAGAGGATGGCAGCTTGCACAGTAGGATGGGGACCAGCAAGAGGATGGCAGCTTACACAGAGGCTGAGGACCAGCAAGAGGATGGCAGCTTACACAGAGGCTGAGGACCAGCAAGGTGATGGCAGCTTGCACAGTAGGATGGGTACCAGCAAGATGATGGCAGCTTACACAGAGGCTGAGGACCAGCAAGAGGATGGCAGCTTGCACAGTAGGATGGGGACCAGCAAGAGGATGGCAGCTTGCACAGTAGAATGGGGACCAGCAAGAGGATGGCAGCTTGCACAGAGGCTGAGGACCAGCAAGAGGATGGCAGCTTACACAGAGGCTGAGGACCAGCAAGATGATGGCAGCCTACACAGAGGCTGAGGACCAGCAAGAGGATGGCAGCTTACACAGAGGCTGAGGACCAGCAAGAGGATGGCAGCTTGCACAGTAGGATGGGGACCAGCAAGAGGATGGCAGCTTGCACAGAGGCTGAGGACCAGCAAGAGGATGGCAGCTTGCACAGCAGCTGAGGACCAGCAAGAGGATGGCAGCTTACACAGAGGCTGAGGACCAGCAAGAGGATGGCAGCTTGCACAGTAGGATGGGGACCAGCAAGAGGATGGCAGCTTGCACAGAGGCTGAGGACCAGCAAGAGGATGGCAGCTTGCACAGCAGCTGAGGACCAGCAAGAGGATGGCAGCTTACACAGAGGCTGAGGACCAGCAAGAGGATGGCAGCTTGCACAGTAGGATGGGGACCAGCAAGAGGATGGCAGCTTACACAGAGGCTGAGGACCAGCAAGAGGATGGCAGCTTACACAGAGGCTGAGGACCAGCAAGAGGATGGCAGCTTACACAGAGGCTGAGGACCAGCAAGAGGATGGCAGCTTGCACAGAGGCTGAGGACCAGCAAGAGGATGGCACCTGACACAGAGGCTGAGGACAAGCAAGAGGATGGCAGCTTGCACAGAGGCTGAGGACCAGCAAGAGGCTGGCAGCTTGCACAGAGGCTGAGGACCAGCAAGAGGATGGCAGCTTACACAGAGGCTGAGGACCAGCAAGGTGATGGCAGTTTGCACAGAGGCTGAGGACCAGCAAGAGGATGGCAGCTTGCACAGTAGGATGGGGACCAGCAAGAGGATGGCAGCTTGCACAGAGGCTGAGGACCAGCAAGAGGATGGCAGCTTGCACAGTAGGATGGGGACCAGCAAGAGGATGGCAGCTTACACAGAGGCTGAGGACCAGCAAGAGGATGGCAGCTTACACAGAGGCTGAGGACCAGCAAGAGGATGGCAGCTTACACAGAGGCTGAGGACCAGCAAGAGGATGGCAGCTTACACAGAGGCTGAGGACCACCAAGAGGATGGCAGCTTGCACAGTAGGATGGGGACCAGCAAGAGGATGGCAGCTTACACAGAGGCTGAGGACCAGCAAGAGGATGGCAGCCTACACAGAGGCTGAGGACCACCAAGAGGATGGCAGCTTGCACAGTAGGATGGGGACCAGCAAGAGGATGGCAGCTTACACAGAGGCTGAGGAATAGCAAGAGGGTGGCAGCTTGCACAGTAGGATGGGGACCAGCAAGAGGATGGCAGCTTACACAGAGGCTGAGGACCAGCAAGAGGATTGCAGCTTACACAGAGGCTGAGGACCAGTAAGAGGATTGCAGTTTACACAGAGGCTGAGGACCAGCAAGAGGATGGCAGCTTGCACAGAGGCTGAGGACCAGCAAGAGGATGGCAGCTTACACAGAGGCTGAGGACCAGCAAGAGGATGGCAGCTTGCACAGAGGCTGAGGACCAGCAAGAGGATGGCAGCTTACACAGTAGGATGGGGACCAGCAAGAGGAAGGCAGCTTGCACAGAGGCTGAGGACCAGCAAGTGGATTGCAGCTTGCACAGAGGCTGAGGACCAGCAAGAGGATGGCAGCTTGCACAGTAGGATGGGGACCAGCAAGAGGAAGGCAGCTTGCACAGAGGCTGAGGAATAGCAAGAGGATTGCAGCTTGCACAGAGGCTGAGGACCAGCAAGAAGATGGCAGCTTACACAGAGGCTGAGGACCAGCAAGAGGATGGCAGCTTGCACAGAGGCTGAGGACCAGCAAGAGGATGGCAGCTTACACAGAGGCTGAGGACCAGCAAGAGGATGGCAGCTTGCACAGAGGCTGAGGACCAGCAAGAGGGTGGCAGCTTGCACAGTAGGATGGGGACCAGCAAGAGGATGGCAGCTTACACAGAGGCTGAGGACCAGCAAGAGGATGGCAGCTTACACAGAGGCTGAGGACCAGCAAGGGGATGGCAGCTTGCACAGAGGCTGAGGACCAGCAAGAGGATGGCAGCTTGCACAGTAGGATGGGGACCAGCAAGAGGATGGCAGCTTACACAGAGGCTGAGGACCAGCAAGAGGATGGCAGCTTGCACAGAGGCTGAGGACCAGCAAGAGGATGGCAGCTTACACAGAGGCTGAGGACCAGCAAGAGGATGGCAGCTTACACAGAGGCTGAGGACCAGCAAGAGGGTGGCAGCTTGCACAGTAGGATGGGGACCAGCAAGAGGATGGCAGCTTACACAGAGGCTGAGGACCAGCAAGAGGATGGCAGCTTGCACAGTAGGATGGGGACCAGCAAGAGGATGGCAGCTTGCACAGAGGCTGAGGACCAGCAAGAGGATGGCAGCTTGCACAGTAGGATGGGGACCAGCAAGAGGATGGCAGCTTGCACAGTAGGATGGGGACCAGCAAGAGGATGGCAGCTTGCACAGAGGCTGAGGACCAGCAAGAGGATGGCAGCTTACACAGAGGCTGAGGACCAGCAAGAGGATGGCAGCTTACACAGAGGCTGAGGACCAGCAAGAGGATGGCAGCTTGCACAGTAGGATGGGGACCAGCAAGAGGATGGCAGCTTGCACAGAGGCTGAGGACCAGCAAGAGGATGGCAGCTTGCACAGCAGCTGAGGACCAGCAAGAGGATGGCAGCTTACACAGAGGCTGAGGACCAGCAAGAGGATGGCAGCTTACACAGAGGCTGAGGACCAGCAAGAGGATGGCAGCTTGCACAGAGGCTGAGGACCAGCAAGAGGATGGCACCTGACACAGAGGCTGAGGACAAGCAAGAGGATGGCAGCTTGCACAGAGGCTGAGGACCAGCAAGAGGATGGCAGCTTGCACAGTAGGATGGGGACCAGCAAGAGGATGGCAGCTTGCACAGAGGCTGAGGACCAGCAAGAGGATGGCAGCTTGCACAGTAGGATGGGGACCAGCAAGAGGATGGCAGCTTACACAGAGGCTGAGGACCAGCAAGAGGATGGCAGCTTACACAGAGGCTGAGGACCAGCAAGAGGATGGCAGCTTACACAGAGGCTGAGGACCAGCAAGAGGATGGCAGCTTGCACAGTAGGATGGGGACCAGCAAGAGGATGGCAGCTTACACAGAGGCTGAGGACCAGCAAGAGGATGGCAGCTTGCACAGTAGGATGGGGACCAGCAAGAGGATGGCAGCTTGCACAGAGGCTGAGGACCAGCAAGAGGATTGCAGCTTACACAGAGGCTGAGGACCAGTAAGAGGATTGCAGTTTACACAGAGGCTGAGGACCAGCAAGAGGATGGCAGCTTGCACAGAGGCTGAGGACCAGCAAGAGGATGGCAGCTTACACAGTAGGATGGGGACCAGCAAGAGGAAGGCAGCTTGCACAGAGGCTGAGGACCAGCAAGAGGATTGCAGCTTGCACAGAGGCTGAGGACCAGCAAGAGGATGGCAGCTTGCACAGTAGGATGGGGACCAGCAAGAGGAAGGCAGCTTGCACAGAGGCTGAGGACCAGCAAGAGGATGGCAGCTTACACAGAGGCTGAGGACCAGCAAGAGGATTGCAGCTTGCACAGTAGGATGGGGACCAGCAAGAGGATGGCAGCTTGCACAGAGGCTGAGGACCAGCAAGAGGATGGCAGCTTACACAGAGGCCTAGGACCAGCTAGAGGATTGCAGCTTACACAGAGGCTGAGGACCAGCAAGAGGATGGCAGCTTACACAGAGGCTGAGGACCAGTAAGAGGATTGCAGCTTACACAGAGGCTGAGGACCAGCAAGAGGATTGCAGCTTACACAGAGGCTGAGGACCAGCAAGAGGATGGCAGCTTGCACAGAGGCTGAGGACCAGCAAGAGGATGGCAGCTTGCACAGTAGGATGGGGACCAGCAAGAGGATGGCAGCTTGCACAGAGGCTGAGGACCAGCAAGAGGATGGCAGCTTACACAGTAGGATGGGGACCAGCAAGAGGATGGCAGCTTACACAGAGGCTGAGGACCAGCAAGAGGATGGCAGCTTGCACAGTAGGATGGGGACCAGCAAGAGGATGGCAGCTTACACAGAGGCTGAGGACCAGCAAGAGGATGGCAGCTTACACAGAGGCTGAGGACCAGCAAGAGGATGGCAGCTTGCACAGAGGCTGAGGACCAGCAAGAGGATGGCAGCTTGCACAGTAGGATGGGACCAGCAAGAGGATGGCAGCTTACACAGAGGCTGAGGACCAGCAAGAGGATGGCAGCTTACACAGAGGCTGAGGACCAGCAAGAGGATGGCAGCTTACACAGAGGCTGAGGACCAGCAAGAGGATGGCAGCTTACACAGTAGGCTGAGGACCAACAAGAGGATGGCAGCTTACACAGAGGCTGAGGACCAGCAAGTGGATGGCAGCTTACACAGAGGCTGAGGACCCGCAAGAGGATTGCAGCTGACACAGAGGCTGAGGACCAGCAGAGGATGGCAGCTTGCACAGAGGATGAGGACCAGCAAGAGGATGGCAGCTTACACAGAGGCTGAGGACCAGCAAGAGGATGGCAGCTTGCACAGAGGCTGAGGACCAGCAAGAGGATGGCAGCTTGCAGAGTAGGATGGGGACCAGCAAGAGGATGGCAGCTTACACAGAGGCTGAGGACCAGCAAGAGGATGGCAGCTTGCACAGTAGGATGGGGACCAGCAAGAGGATGGCAGCTTACACAGAGGCTGAGGACCAGCAAGAGGATGGCAGCTTGCACAGAGGCTGAGGACCAGCAAGAGGATGGCAGCTTACACAGAGGCTGAGGACCAGCAAGAGGATGGCAGCTTGCACAGTAGGATGGGGACCAGCAAGAGGATGGCAGCTTACACAGAGGCTGAGGACCAGCAAGATGATGGCAGCCTACACAGAGGCTGAGGACCAGCAAGAGGATGGCAGCTTATACAGAGGCTGAGGACCAGCAAGATGATGGCAGCCTACACAGAGGCTGAGGACCAGCAAGAGGATGGCAGCTTACACAGAGGCTGAGGACCAGCAAGAGGATGGCAGCTTACACAGAGGCTGAGGACCAGCAAGAGGATGGTAGCTTACACAGAGGCTGAGGACCAGCAAGATGATGGCAGCTTACACAGAGGCTGAGGACCAGCAAGATGATGGCAGCCTACACAGAGGCTGAGGACCAGCAAGAGGATGGCAGCTTATACAGAGGCTGAGGACCAGCAAGATGATGGCAGCTTGCACAGTAGGATGGGGACCAGCAAGAGGATGGCAGCTTATACAGAGGCTGAGGACCAGCAAGATGATGGCAGCCTACACAGAGGCTGAGGACCAGCAAGAGGCTGGCAGCTTACACAGAGGCTGAGGACCAGCAAGAGGATGGCAGCTTACACAGAGGCTGAGGACCAGCAAGTGGATGGCAGCTTGCACAGAGGCTGAGGACCAGCAAGAGGATGGCAGCTTGCACAGTAGGATGGGGACCAGCAAGAGGATGGCAGCTTGCACAGAGGCTGAGGACCAGCAAGAGGATGGCAGCTTACACAGAGGCTGAGGACCAGCAAGAGGATTGCAGCTTACACAGAGGCTGAAGACCAGCAAGAGGATTGCAGCTTACACAGTAGGATGGGGTTGACTGTTTGCATGAACACATCACTCAAAGTAGTTTCTGGACTACAGTTAATGATACAGGTTATTTGAGAAATCTTTCAACAGTACGTGTTAATCGCTTGTAGCTTCAGACACCATTGCCTGATAGTTTCCTATTGATGCTACCAGCAGTCAACCATTACTGTTTAATCAAAAGTATTCAAGATCCAAAGTGAGATTGACTGATGAAACAAATGAATGTTAACATTAATCAGAATTGCTTTTAACTCTTCATTTTTTTCAAACATTGCTGATGGTGAGATTTGTTTTTTAAGGGTAGAACAATTAGACTTCTTTCATTTCAATGCTGTACGATGGTTGCATATCGCACACAGAGTTGGGATAATTGTGACTTTGGGCAAACATGTAAAATATGCAATATCAGTTAAGCCACCAATTAAGTGCTTATCAGCTTTATTTCATTGATTGTAAGTGCTTTGGGATATCCTGAGATTCTGAAAAACTCGTCACAGAATCACAGAATTGTTATAGTGTAGAAGGAATCCATTCGACCCATCGTGTCTGAACCAGCTTTCTGAATGAGCAATACTCCTAGTGCCATTCCCTTGCTTTCTCGCCTTAACCCAGCCTTCACCACAGTCTCTCAGACACTGCATTTCAGACCTTACCCACTCGCTGTGTGAAAATGTTTTCCCTCATCTTGCCTCTGTTATTTAATCAATTGCTTTAAATATATGCCCTCTCATTCTTAATCCTTTCACGAGTGGAAACAATTTCTCTCTATATACATGGGGCCGCATGGTGGCACAGAGGTTCGCACTGCTGCCACACAGCACCAGGGACCCAAGTTCAATTCCAGCCTTGGGTGACTGTCCGTGTGGAGTTTGACTTTCTCCCTGTGTCTGCGTGGGTTTGCTCCGGCTGCTCCAGTTTCCTCCCACTCTTCAGTCCAAAGATGTGCCGGTTAAGTGGATTGGCCATGCTAAATTACCTCTTAGTGTCAAAGGTTGGGGGAGTTATGGGGATGAGGCGGAGGAGTGGCTCTAGGTAGGGTGCTCTTTCATGGGCTCGGTGCAGACTCGATGGGCTGAATAGCCATGATTCTATGATACACTGTCCAATCTATTCATGATTTTGAATATCTCTACCAAATCTCCTCTCAGCCTTCTCTTCAAGGAAACAGTCCCAGATTCTCCAATTTATCTTTGATACCAAAGTTCCTTGACCCTGGAAGCATTCTCCTAAATATTTTCTGCATTGTCTCTAATGCCTTCTTATCGTTCTTAAAGCGTGGTGCCCAGAACTGGACACAATACTCCATTTGCGACAGAACTAGTGTATACAAGTTCAACATAACCACTCTCTAAACCTGTCCTGACACCTTCAATGGTTTATGCACGTATACACACAGGTCCCTGTGCTCCTGCACCTCTATTAGAGTTGCACCCTTTATTTTATATTGTTTCCCCTCATTCTTCCTAAAAAAATGAATCATCTCACATTTCTCTGCATTGAGCTGAATTTGCCACTGTCCATCCATTGCACCAACAGGTCGATGTACTTTTGAAGTACTACACACCCTTCCTCATAAGTTCACAATGACTCCAAATTTTCTATCATCTGCAAATTTTGAAATTGTGTCTTGTGAATAAGGTCTTGGAACACATGCGGCAACCACTACTCTCTGTTTCCTGTCATTCAGCCAATTTCTTTTAAAAAAATAAATGTAAAGTACCCACATCTTTTTTTCCTCAATTAAGTGGCAATTTAGCATGGTCAATTATCTATCCTGCACATCTTTTGGGTTGTGGGGGTAAGACCCACGCAGACACAGGGAGAATGTACGAACTCCACATGGTCAGTTCGAACCCGGGTCCTCGGCGGCGTGTGGCAGCAGTGCTAACCGCTGCACCACTGTGCTGCCCTTTCATTCAGCCAATTTCATATCCATGTTTCTACTGTCCCTTTTATTCCATGAGTTATGACTTGGTTCACAAGTCTCTCATGCAGCACTGTTTCATACACATTTTTCAGGTCTATGCATATACACCATCAGCATTACCCTCTTCAACCCTCTCTATTACCTCTTCAAAGAACTCCAGCTAGTTAGCTATAAACAATTTTCCCATAACAAAGTTGCACTGGCTTTCCTTATTTAACACCCATTTGTCCATGTGACTATTAATTTTGTCCCACATTATCACGTCTAGTAGTTTCCCCATCACCGATGTTAAACAAATTGTTCCTGTGCTGTACTTTTCTTTGTTCTTTGTAGCTGTTGGGCTTATCTTTAAACCCTTTTCTGAATGAGAATGTAATATTTGCAATTCTCCAGTCTTTTGGAACCACCACTGAGTCTAAGGAAGATTGGAAAATTATGCCCTATGCCTCTGCAATTTCCTCGCTCACTTCTTTCAATATCCTTGGGATGCATTAAATCTGGTCCTGGTACCTTACTAACTTTAAGCGCAGAACAGACAACCTATATACCACCTCCCTATCAATTTTAAATCCTTCTGGTACATACCTACTCTTTCACCGTGACTTGGGTAACATCTTCTTCCTGAGTAACAAAAGATGCAAAGTGAACATTAAATACCTCAGCCATGCCCTCTGTCTCCATTTGTGAATCCCCTTTTGTTTTCATAGTTAGCCCAATTCATCCTTTTTATTTATCTGCTGGTAGAAGACTTTGGATGTCCTTTTATGTAAGCTGCCAGTCTCTTTCCATACTCTCTGTTTGTTTCTCTTATTTGCTTTTTAAGTTTCTCTCTGAACTTTTTATATTACAAGTGCAAGTTTTTCTTCTTTCCCATTTGCTTGCCCATTGGAATCTGTGACAACTGGGAGAGGCATTTAACGGGTGGCTGAGACATGTCACAACTTTTACATGTCTAAAATCTCAATTATTCCCATTTTGTGTGGCTCTGCATTAGCTTAATTGGTCAGTTCTCATCTCTATCTTCATAATGCGCACAAACCAGTTCAACACTGTTCACAATTCACAATATAAGATCATAATATCATTAGAAATAGGAGCAGTGTGCCATTTGACTCACCTGTTCAATACGATCATGGTTGACTTGTTGGATCATTAACTCTACTTTCTACCTGTCCCCTATAACCCTTAATTCCCTTTTCAATCAAAAGCCTGTCTCACTCAGCAACAGAACACCCAGTTTCTGCCAGAGATGCCCTCATACCTGTATCCCATCGCTGTAGCCATGGGTGAGTTTTCACAGTGGCTACGTGAGAGAGGGCAGGACAAAGCACCTTTACCTTCCTCCAGAGGATGTCTACAGAAGTCATCAGAGATTACAGCACATATTGGTCAGCAGGCTGCTTCCAACTCTGCTGTGTGATGTCAGGAAAGTACCCAGATGTAGTGGGAGGTTAAGGAAAATTAAGAAGTATTAAGTTCACACTGGTGGCATGAATGTACAATTGTAAATAATTGTTGCACCTTTGTAAATATGTTAATCCATGTATTGACGGAGGTCTTATGGGTTTTCCTTGCTGTTGCTTGTGCTATTTTCTGGGTGCATTATCACCCCTTCCCTTTCGAGGGGCCAATCTCGCTGGGTCTATATTCCCTGAATCATTGCTGCTTGTGGAGTAATTGCTCTTTGCCAAGGCCTTTGCAAGCCATGTGTGAGAAGCCTCCTGTGTACACTGTCCCCTTTCTCTCCACTGGCTTTCTGAATCAATAGAGATCATTCCCTTGCCAGAGTAGATTTTCAGGGTTATCCTTCAGTTGTCCAGTTGAGTTGGCCTTCAGCCCCACCCACCCGATGAATCTCCCAACTAGCATTTCTTCAGCTGAGCATAGAGGGTGTGGACTCAGTGCTCTGTCTTTTTATGAGGATGGTATGCATGACTTTTGAAAAGGTATCCAAAATCTTATACTCTCTGTCTGTAACCTGCCTCCTCTCGCCCATCACCATTGACACCCCCAGTATTACTTCACCCTCCTATCTGTCATCCTTCCCCCCACTCCCCATCACCCTTCAGCCCATCACTGCCACCTTTCAACTACCTTTCCTCCCCGGTGAGCCCTTCTAATAATAATAATAATAATCTTTATTTTCACATGTAGGCTTACATTAATATCGCAATGTAGTTACAGAAAAAAGCCCCTAGTCACTACATTCCGGCGCCTGTTTGGGAACATGGAGGGAGAATTTAGAATGTCCAAATTACCTAACATGTCTTTCGGGACTTGTGGAGGAAACCGGAGCACCCGGAGGAAACCACAAAGATACTGGGAGAATGTACGGACTCCGCACCGCCAGTGACCCAAGCCGGGAATCGAACATGGGACCCTGGTGCTGTGAAGCGACAGTGCTAACCACTGTGCTACCATGCCGGCCCCTGTCATGGTCCCCATGCCCACCCTAATCCCACCCACTCCTAAGACCTGTGTGCGCACCTCTGTGACCCCTTCAACCACATGTACTGGCCCTACACCCGCCACAGTTACACCCTCATCCTCTCCACCATACCACATCACACTGTCCCCTCCAATAGTTGCAGTGTCCACTCAGCCCCCCTTCCCTTGGTTTGCCCCCAAAATTCCACCATTGACATCGCAGACCCCTCCCTCTGAACCTTTCTTTCTCCCCTTCAAAGTTCCCTGGTCTCTTCATATGCACTGCTCCCTGATTTCTTCACCCCCACCAGCAAGGCTACATGGTTTCATCCCCCACCTCAACTTTTGAGTTTTCAGCACCTTCCTTGCATTCCAGCATCTTCCTGTTTTGTCACCCCCCACCACTACTTGTGCTCCAGCACCACCCCTCCCCGCCCCCATCGGTCATTGTGCACATAACTCTGTATGAACCAGGCTTACCCTCTGACTTTAGTTTCTCTGCTGTTTGGCCTTTCACACCTTTTATTCGTACTGTGGACTGCCATTAGCAATCTTTTCTCTTGGTTTCTGAGGCTATGACTCATCTTTCATTCCCTCACTCTACAGTATAAATATCTCCCACTTTCTATGCCTTTCAGCTTTGACAAAGGGTCATCTGGACTCAAAACATAAGGTCTCTTCTCTCCTTATAGATGCTGCCAGACCTGCTGAGATTTTCCAGCATTTTCTCATTTGGTTTCAGATTCCAGCATCCGCATTTGCTTTTATCCAGTGTAGATTTGCACTGGCAGAGTGGATTATATGCCAGGTGAGAGGAGAACATTCCTGTTGGCTGCTCATTTGAATTCCACTATGATATGGTAATTGGGTTCCCGATGCCTTTGGCAACCCTCCGTTATCCCACTATGGCAGTCGGACCACAACTTCCCACTATCACCTCTCTGTGATTGGGAACTTGATTTATGGTGGCATGGTAGCCCAGTGGTCAGCGCTGTTACTTCACAGCGCCAAGGTCCCAGTTCGATTCCCGTTTGGGTCACTGTCTGTGCAGAGTCTGCACATTCTCTGGTTTCCTTCCACGGGCGAAATTCTCTGCGGACCGACGTGACGCCCATTTCCGGCGGGGAAAAGCGGTGCGGATGACTCCGGCGTCCGGGCCTTCTTTTAAGCCGGCAATCTCCGTTCCCGAAAGGGCCAGCGGCGGACTGACGCGATACGCGTCAGTTTCACCAGCTGCGGAAGTGGCGAGTCCCGGCGTTGTTTGGGGGGGGAGGAGAGAGAGACCCAGCGTTGTTGGGGGGGGGGGGGAAGAGAGAGAGACCCGGCGTTGTTTGGGGGGGGGGGGAGAGGAGAGAGAGACCCGTCGTTGTTTGGGGGGGGGGGAGGAGAGAGAGACCCGGCGTTGTTTGGGGGGGGGGGAGGAGAGAGCGACCCGGCGTTGTTTGGGGGGGGGAGGAGAGAGAGACCCGGCGTTGTTAGGGGGGGGGAGAGAGAGACCCGGCGTTGTTGGGGGGGGGGAGGAGAGAGACCCGGCGTTGTTGGGGGGGGAGGAAGGAGGAGACCCGGCGTTGTTGGGGGGGGGGGGAGAGAGAGACCCGGCGTTGTTGGGGGGGGGGGGGAGAGAGAGACCCGGCGTTGTTGGGGGGGAGGAGAGCGAGCCCAGTGTTGTTGGGGGGGGGGGGGAGAGAGAGATCCGGCGTTGTTGGGGGGGGGGAGAGAGAGACCCGGCGTTGTTGGGGGGGGGGGGAAGAGAGAGACCGGCGTTGTTGGGGGGGGAGAGAAGAGAGAGACCCCGGCATTGTTGGGGGGGGGGGAGAGAGAGAGACCGGCGTTGTTGGGGGGGGGGGGGGAGGGGGGGGGGGGAGAGAGCCCCGGCGTTGTTTGGGGGGGGAGGAAGAGAGACCCGGCATTGGGGGGGAGGGAGAGGGGGAGAGGGGGAGAGGGAGAGGGGGAGAGGGAGGGGGGAGAGGGGTGGTTGCGGCGTTGAGTTGAGAGGAGAGGGGAGAAGGGAGTTACCTGCGTTGAGAGGAGAGGGGGGGGAGGGGGTTACGGCGTTAGTTGAGAGGAGGGGGGGGAGGAGGTTACCTGCGTTGAGAGGAGAGGGGGGTGAGGGGGTTACGGCGTTGAATTGAGAGGAGGGAGGGAGGGAGGGGGTTACCTGCGTTGAGAGGAGAGGGGGGTTACCGGCGTTGAGAGAGAGGGGGGCGGCGTTGGAGGGGGGGTAGGCTGGTGGGGGAGGGGGGGTAGGGGTGGGTGGGAGGGGGGGAGGGGGGGAGGGGCGTTGGAGGGGGTAGGGGTGGTGAAGGGGTAGGGGTGGTGAGGGGGTAGGGGCGTTGGAGGGGGGAGGGGTGGTGAGGGGGGGGTTGGGGTAGGGGGCAGCGGCGTGCAGAGGGGGGGCGACGGATGGCTGGTGCCAACGCACAGTCGCCCCCTTCTGCACGCCGCTTGCCCCTACCCCAAACCCCCCTCACCACCCCTACCCCCTCCAACCGCCCCACCCCCCTCACCACCCCTACCCCCATCACCACCCTACCCCCTCACCACCCCTACCCCCTCCAACGCCCCTACCCCCCCTCCCCCCCTCCCCCCCCCCCCACCACCCCTACCCCCCTCCCCACCACCCCTACCCCCCTCCAACGCCGCCCCCTCTCTCTCAATGCCGGTACCCCCCCTCTCAACGCCGCAACCCCCCCCCTCAACGCCGGTACCCCCCCTCTCAACGCCGCACCCCCCCCACTAACGCCGCACCCTCCCCACCACCCCTACCCCCCTCCAACGCCGCAACCCCCCCTCCAACGCCGCAACCCCCCCACTCGCAACCCCCCCCCACTCGCAACCCCCCCCACTCGCAACCCCCCCCCCAATCGCAACCCCCCCACTCGCAACCCACCCCCACTCGCAACCCCCCCCCACTCGCAACCCCCCCCCACTCGCAACCCCCCCCACTCGCAACCCCCCCCACTCGCAACCCCCCCCCACTCGCAACTCCCCCCCACTCGCAACCCCCCCCACTCGCAACCCCCCCCCCACTCGCAACCCCCCCCCCACTCGCAACCCCACCCCCCCCCACTCGCCCTCGGACACTGAACGGCGTCAACCATCATCAATGGTTGACGCCGTTTTAAAGCTACTCTGTTTTTCGCCGACATGACCCGTGGCCACGTCGGCGGGACTTCGGCCCATCCGGGCCAGAGATTTGGTGAAAGAAAAAAATAATGAAATCCCGCCGGCGCCAGCTGTTTTCAGAGGCTGCCGGCGGGATTTGCACAACGCCGGTTTTTGGCCGGTCGGAGATTTAAAAACCCGGCGGGAGCGGGATTAACGCCGCTGCTGGCCGATTCTCCGACCCTGCGTGGGGTCGGAGAATTTCGCCCCACAAGTCCTGAAAGACGTGCTGTTCGGTGAATTGGACATTCTGAATTCTCCCACAGTGTGGCGGCTAGGGACTTTGCACAGTAACTTCATTGCAGTGTTAATGTAAGCCTACTTGTGATAATAATAAAGATTATATTGTATTATTTCATTCCCTCGTATTTCCCTCGTGGCCCCCTGGCGGGTGGAAGGGGAAAATTCCCACCAGTGGTTTGGACCCAGCTTCCTGACATGCTCTCATTATTTTGTGCTTTTAACACTCAACCCACTCTCAAACACGCACTGAGCTGCAAGTTAAAATTCACCCAAATCACAGATTTATCCTGTTACTGACAAAGTGTTAAGGAAATTTGTGAGATAGCTATTTCTGTGTATTAGTTAAATCTTGTCCGTTGAGAATAATTGTAATACTATAGAAATAAATATAGCTCCTAAACACTTTGAGGGAATTTTAACTTCACCCATGGATAGCTTTGGATCAGCTGGGGTGTAAAGAAAATTTAAACATCTGGGGCTGGATTCTCCAAAAATGGGGCTATGTCCCCACTCCAGCGTAAAAACGCTGGTGTTTCACTCTTGACTTTCCTTAAAAAAGTCAAGAGCGATTCTCCTAGCTGCAGGGGGCTGGTAGATCCCCGGGAAGCTGCTCGCAGATCTGGCTGAGGAAACGACCCCTACACGTCCAGTCGGGAGTCCGCACATGCGCACGGCGGCGTCCTGCAGCAGCCGTGCTGTGCAGCATGACGCACTCAGACCGTCGTCAAAAATGTAGGGCCCTCCCCCGAGATGCGCGCACCCAAGGATCCGAGCCACCCGTTCGCTACCCTGGCAACCCATGAGGCCCCACCCCCATCACTCGATACCACCAGCCCGACCAGGGCAGTCGTGGACTGAGTCTGCAGCCATCACCCGAGCGATACGTGGTTAGAGCCACGCCATCGGGAACTCGGTCATTTTTGCCCGCAGAATCGCTGGGGGGGCCTCTGTCAATGGCTCCCCAGCCACGCCACGTAATCTGCGTGCGAGCGATTTTCCGGGGACCGGAGAATCACGGGAACGGCGCCGGGCACGATTCCTGCAATGAGATCGATTCTCCGCCCCTGCGCCAAATGTGATTTAGGCGCGGAGCTGCGGAGAATCCAGCCCTTGGTTTTAGCAGAGATGCAATGGAAGGTGACCTTGGGGTTGTTAGCTATTAACCAACCTGCTCCCAGGAGGCAAGTTGTACATTTAAATAATTTAATGAAGTTGTGCGTCTCAGGAAGGAGTCCCATCTGAAAATTGGAACGCATTGTGATCTGCAGTGGGCTTTGCTTTGGCTATTTCCTTGAGGCAAGGTATTAAATTCCTTTTTCTGGGTTTTCTGAACAGAGGGAGTGGGCAGCGAAGTCAAAATCAATGTGACTAAAGTCCAAGACTAGTGCTGCGATTTTGTGCCCATGTTCGCCACAAGCGCAAACTTGAGACTTGGAAAATGAGAATCTCGCCGGTGAGATTTTGTTTTTTCCCATTCTCCCTGCCCCTCGCCAGTGATGTAATTGGCGGGAATCTCATTTGAATATGTTTAGACCACATTTCCCAATGGGATGCCCCTTGAAAACGGCTGGACCAGTAGATCCAGCTGACGGGCCATCTCCCCCACTGAAAAACATATGGCGGGGTGGTTGGTAAATCCCGCCTACTGTATTTTGGAAAGGTGAAACCAGACTCTTTGGCACCTACTGGATTTTAGGAACCAGCTTTGGATGGAGTCGATATGGTTGGTTAACTGGCAATCAGTGGGTTGGCCCGGGACAGTTTCAGCATCACAGTGGTGATTGGTTCCTGTGTGATGCTTTCTGAGAGAACTGAGCAAATCACGCCACTCCGATCGGCGAGGCGCCGCTGGGAGGCCTCTCCCGCCGCCGAGATTTGAACCACCTCTGGTGGCGGCGGGATCAGTGGCGCGACCGGGCCCTCGGGGTCCTGGGGGGGGGGGGGATCGGACCCCAGGGGGTGCCCCCACGGTGGCCAGGCCTGCGATCGGGGCCCCCCGCTCAGACTCCGGGCCAGTACCCTGGGTGCACTCTTTCTCCTCCGCCGCCGCCACGGCCTCCGCCATGGCGGAATCGGAAGAGAAACCCCCGCCGGCGCATACGCCGACAGGCGAAAGCCTTTCGGCCAGCCCCGCTACCGGGCGGCGAGCCTGAAAGGCCGTTGGTGCCGGTTTTTTGCGCCAGTCTTCTGGTGCCAACCGCTCCGGCGCGGGGCTAGCCCCCAAAGGTGCGGAAAATTCCCCACCTTTGGGGAGGCCCGCCCCCGGAGTGGTTGGCGCCACTCCCCTATGCCAGGACCCCCCGTCACGCCGGGTAGGGGAGAATCCCGCCCCTGATCCGTTTATTTTTATTGATATTTTCTTTCCCTTCCCACCACCCTTTCCGCTCTGTGTTGTTTGTCTGTGTGTGTGTAGCGAGTGGAGCGAATTAGGAAGAGGATTAGGCTGCATTTTCAATCCATTTCATTTATTCGTTCAGCATTTAGCACCCATCCCTAATTGACCTTGAAGGGGCATTTAAGAATCAACCACATTTCTGTAGGTCTGGAGTCACATGTAGGCCAGACCGGGTAAGAATGGCAGATTCAAATACAGGGCAGCACGGTAGCATGGTGGTTAGCATAAATGCTTCACAGCTCCAGGGTCCCAGGTTCGATTCCCAGCTGGGTCACTGTCTGTGCGGAGTCTGCACGTCCTCCCCGTGTGTGCGTGGGTTTCCTCCGGGTGCTCCGGTTTCCTCCCACAGTCCAAAGATGTGCGGGTTAGGTGGATTGGCCATGCTAAATTGCCCGTAGTGTCCTAAAAAGTAAGGTTGGGGGCGTTGTTGGGTTACGGGTATAGGGTGGATACGTGGGTTTGAGTAGGGTGATCATTGCTCGGCACAACATCGAGGGCCGAAGGGCCTGTTCTGTGCTGTACTGTTCTATGTTCTATGTTCTATGTCCTAGAAGTGAACCAAATGGGCTTTTACAATAATCGACAATTGTTTCATGGTTATCGTTAGACTTTTAATTCCAGATTTTTATTGAATTTAAATTTCACCATCTACTGTGGCCGGATTTGCACCTGGATCCCCAAAGCATTACTCTGAGTCTCTGGTACCAGCCTCCCCGAACAGGCGCCGGAATGTGGCGACTAGGGGCTTTTCACAGTAACTTCACTGAAGCCTACTTGTGACAATAAGCGATTTTCATTTCATTTCATTTCATACCACTACGTCACCAATTACCTGCTGTATAGTACTGTTCATAATAAAAGGTTACTAGTTTTTAAAAGCTACAAATCAGGGGCGTAATTCTCTGAAAATGAGGCTATGTCCCCACACCCGCGGGAAAATGGGCAGGAATCACTCTGGACTTTCCTGGAGTAGTCCACGCAGCTCCGGCTGCTGATACGGGGCCCTGCCCTTCCAGCATGGGTCCGCGCATGCGCGTGGCGGTTGCCTGCGGCGGCGGCTCCACACAACATGGTGGACCCACATAGAAAGCTGGCCCCAACATGTAGGCCCCCCCAAATCGCACGCACCCGCCGATCGGTGGCCCCCAATCGCAAGCCTGGCCATCCTAGAGGAACCCCCGGTGACGGATCACTCCACCCCCCCCCCCCTCCCCCACCAGGGTGGCCGTGGACTGGGTCCGCAGCCGCCACTCTGAGTTCCAGCCGGGTGTAACCATGAGTGAACCACACCTGTGTGAAGTCCGCCAGCTGCCAGCTGAGAATCGCCACGGGGGCCTCTTTCAATGGCCCCTGACCGGTGCCGTGTCGACTGCGCGCGACTGGCGGTGATTCTCCGGTCAATCGCGGGAAGGCCTCAGACCCGACCGTGGGTCTGACGCCCCATTCTCTGCCCCAGCGCCGAGCCCAATTTTGGTGCAGAGGCTCGGAGTACCTGCCCCTCGTGACTCTGGTTTATTGGGCTGAATCAAGGTCCTCGGATATTTAAAAGGAATCTAATTTCATCTGTCTCCGGGTTAAATGAGGCTGGAAATAACAGTGTCGTGACAGTATTCTCTGGTTCTCAACCCTACCAAAAATGGGAACTCTTTCTCTCTACACTGGAGAGGCTTTAAACTCAGCAGTCAGCAAGGAAGGTTCACATTAGGGGAGATTTGTAAAGTTAAAGTGAAAGGATAAGGCAATAGTGCAGGGTAGCGATATGGGTAGAGCGAACCAGTGTTGACAGAAAGGATATAGCACACAAACAGAAGGGTGTACCAGCAAATATGGACAGAGTAAGGAAATATGGCTTTAAACCAAGAGAGGGAGAAAAATGTTCTGGTGAAGGGAGATTTAAAAATCTCCCTTTTTAAGAGATATAGAAGAGGCAATAGAAAACATATATTCAGTGAACAGGAAGAGACAGGGAGTTTAATGGTAATAGTCAAGATAGCAAGGCCCATGGATAGATTTGTATTGAAAAAATAAAATTGAAGTCACTTTATTTGAATGCAGGGAGCATCCACAAAATGATCGATGAACTAATGGCACTGATAGAGATAAATTGGAATAGATCTAATCCTCATTACAGGGACATAGTTCCAAAGTTACCAAGGTTGGGGAATAAATATTCCAGGACACACAACATTTCAAAAAGACAGGAAGAATGGAAAAGGAGAAGGGGTGGCCTTGATAATAAAAGATGACATAAGAACATCAGTGATCTTGGCAGCAAAAAGCAGGAAGTAGAATCACTAATGAGGTTAAAGATAGTGTTAGTTCAAAGGAGGAGGCCTATAATGTTGCTTGAGCACTGGGAGTGTTTGTGAAATCAGCAGAGATCCAGCTAAAAGCTGATAAGGGAAAAATGTAAATATAAGAATTAACTTTGCTCGGACATAATAGGAAGAGAATGCCTGAAGTAAATTTTGGTCGTTTAGAAACAGAGATAGGATAAATTATCATTGGGAATGAGCAAATGGGATAGATATTGAACAAAATAGATAGTTGATCATAAAATAAGAGTGAAGAAGTTAAAGTAGTTAATGTCAGCAGAGAAAGAATGCTGTGACTTAAATATGATGAAACCCCAAGACCTATGGCCTACATCCTAGGGTTCTGAAAGAGATGTCTCTGGCTATAATTTTCCCAAATTCCCAAGATTCAGGAATGGTTCCAGCAGACTGAAGTTAATAAAGTAACACTGCTATTCAAGAAAGGAGGGAGAGAGAAAAACGTAAACTACCGGCCAGGTATGCTGACATCCGTCATCGGGAAATTGATAGAATCTATTCTTAAGAGAGTTTAAACAGTGCACTTGGAAAAGCATACCATGGTGAGAACAGTATGGTTTTACAAAAGAGAAATCCTGTTTGAGAAATAGTTTTTTTGAGGATGTAACTAGTAGGGTAGATAAAGGCGAACCAGTAAATGTAATCTACTTAGATTTCCAAAAGGCATTCAATAAGGACACATATGATATATTAGCATGGATAGAAAATTGGTTAACTGATAGGAAGCAGGTTGGCAGGCTGTGACTTGTGCAGTCCTGCAAGGATCAGTGCTGGAGCCTCAGCTATTTGCAATCTACATCCATGAAATAAATGAGGAGGCCAATAAATTCTATCTAAGTTTACTGATTATGTATAGCTGGGTGGAAATGCAAGTTGTGAGGAGGGGACAAAGGCTGTTAAATGATACAAACAGATTAAGGAAAAGGGCAACAAGTTGGCAGATGGAGTATAACGTGTTGAAATCTGAAGTTATTCACTTTGGTTGTGAGAATAAAAAAGCTGACTATGTTTTGAAAAGGTGTGAAACTTGTAATTGTTGATATTCAGATACTCATACAAGGAACATAAAAGGTTAGCTTACAGGAAGCAATTAGGAAATCCTTTATTAAAGGGGACTGGAGCGCAAAAATAAAGAAGTCTTTCACCAATTGTACAGGGATTTGAAGAGATCATAAGGCAAAGTGATGCTGGCGCGGTTCACTTGTAGTATTTAAAACCAGGGACCAGATGCCGTGGCTCCTGAGGGACAGAGAGGAGGTAAGAAAAGTTTCCATGTTCTCAATAGTGTGCTGTTAATTGTGCCGTTGGCTGGGGGGGCATCTGCCAGAGCTGGGGAGGAGGGGGAAAATCAGGGGCGATAAGGAGATGGTCTGCCGGTTTGGGGTGTCTCTCCCTCCCCCCCCCGCCCCTCCAGCACCGGGATGTCCGGGCACAGGCCAGCATTGTCACGGCTAACATATCCGCCCTTAACCCCCTGCAGACAATGATTTCAGAATCCAACCAGGAATGGTTGGCATCTGCCTGGCTGCAGCGGCACCTGTGGACACACTGAGGCTACACGAGCAGGAAGCTGCTCGGGGAGGACCCAACAGAACAGGAGCCTGCCCTAGAGGAGCAGGGGCCAGCTGGTGAGGCTGGAGAGCCAGCTTTCCAATGCCCCCCCCCCCCCCAATCTGGCACACCCTCTGCACCCAGCCCATCTCTCACACCTTTAGGATAGAGGACCGAGACAGTTTGGAACGTCGGTGAACAAGTGTTTATTTGTGATAGTGCTATGTACAGTGAGTGCCCTAGCCCCTAACACTATCCTATGTGCTGCACCCGTGCCAACTTAACTGATGTCGAACTTTCTGATCTTACATGTCCTTTGCACACTCCCAGTGAGACAGAGTAGACACATCCAGAGTGAGACACATCGAAGAGTGAGTTTGGGAGCTGGGAATTTGAAGCCAGGTGGGAATTCGAGGCTGGGTGGGAGGAGGTGCTTTTTATCCCTTGATTTGTTACTCTCAAAGTTCCAGTGAGTGGCCTTGCCCTGCTGCAGGTGATTACAAGGGAGAGAACTGATTAGTGAGTCGCAGTTAAGGCAGGTAAGTCCTTCACATCGGAAGCGGAGCTGAGCGGGAGAAATCCACTGTGCAGTCTAGGAAGGTAAGTGGTACCCTGTGTTGTGTCTCTCTCTGTGTTTTCAAATTGTGGGGGGAAAAACTGAGAAATGACATCTCAACTGATTAGCTGGCAGGGAATCTGTGTTAAATTTGAAAAATAACACTGATAAGACTAATTAAAACTAATTAATTAACTAGGTAGAGAAGTAACTACACCTGAGGGCGGAGATTAGTATTTAGCATTTAATTTTACAGTAGAAATCTAGCGCCAGGGATCATATAGTTAATTGTAACTTAATATAATAATTTAATAAGTATTTATTTTAAATTAATCAGCTAATGCTTAAATGTCACTCAGCGGTGTGTAGTGGTCAAACTGTGAGATGTCGGAGATCCGTGACCCTCCTAGCATTCCGGTCGACTACGACTGCAGGAAGTGAAAACAATGGCAGCTACTCACAGTCCGCGTAGTTCAGTTCGAGCTGCAGTTGGATGCACAAAGGAGCATGCAGGTGGCGGAAAGCATCATCGATAGGAGTTATAGAGACATGGTCACACCCAAGGTGCAGGGTGACCGCTAGAAAGGGCAGGCAGTCTGTGCAGAAATCCCCTGTGCCTATCCCTCTCTAACAAGTATACCTATCCCTCTCTAACAAAAATGCCATTTTGGATACTGTTGAGAGGGATAGCCTATCAGGGGAAAACAACAGCAGCCAGAAAGTGGCACTACAACTGGCTCTGTTGCTCAGCAGGGGAGGGCAAAGTGCTGGAGAGCGATTGTTATAGGGGACTCTATAGTAAGGGACATAGATAGGCGCTTCTGTGGATGTGAATGTTGGCTCCCTGGTGCCAGGGTCAAGGACAACAAGAACACAGGACATCCTGAAGGGGGACGGTGAACAGCCAGAGGTCGTAATACACATACATACAAATGATATAGGCAGGAAGAGCGACAAGGTTCTGCAGAAGGAGTTCAGGGAGTTAGGCAGTAAACTAAAAAGCAGGACATCTAGGGTTGTAATCTCAGGATTAATCCCTGTGCCACGTGCCAGTGAGGCTAGAAATAGGAGGATAGTACAGCTAAACACGTGGCTGAGCTGGGGGTGCAGGAGGGATTGTTTCAGATTTATGGACCACTGGGATCTCTTCCGGGGCAGGTGTGCCCTGTACAAGAAGGGTTGCATCTAAACTGGAGGGGCACCAATATCCCGGCTGGGAGGTTTGCTAGAGTCACTCGGGAGGATTTAAAATAGTATGGCAGGGGGGTGGGAACCAGAGCGTTAGTTTATATGCTGTAATTGCTGATGGGAAATAGAGAAGAAAAATAAGAGAACAACATCGCCCTCTCTGCTCAAACACAGTGGTCTGAAGTGTATTTATTTCAACGCCAGAAGTATAACAGGTAAGGCAGATGAATTTAGAGCGCTGATTAGTACTTGGAACTATGATGCTGCGGCTATTACAGAAACTTGGTTAAAGGAAGGGCAGGATTGGCAACTTAACGTTGGATGATATGGATGCTTCAAGAGAGATGGAGGTGAACGTAAAAGGGGTGGGGGACTAGCATTACTGGTTAAGGAAAATATTATAGCCGTACTGCGGGAGGACACCGCAGAGGGCTCATACAGTGAGGTAATCTGGGTAGAGCTCAGGAACAGGAACAATAGAACATTACGGTGCAGTACAGGCCTTTCGGCCCTCAATGTTGTACCGACCTGTGAAACCACTCTAAAGCCCATCTACACTATTCCATTATCATCCATCTGTTTATCCAATGGCCATTTAAATGCCCTTAATGTTGGCGAATCCACTACTGTTGGAGGCAGGGCATTCCACGCCCTTACTACTCTCTGATTAAAGAACCTACCTCTGACATCTATCCTATATCTATCTCCCCTCAATTTAAAGCTATGTCCCCTCGTACTAGTCGTCACCATCCGAGGAAAAGGACTCTCACTGTCCACCCTATCTAATCCTCTGATCATCCTGTATGCCACAATTAAGTCACCTCTTAACCTTCTTCTCTCTAACGAAAACAGCCTTAAGTCCCTCAGCCTTTCCTCATAAGATCTTCCCTCCATACCAGGCAACATCCTGGTAAATCTCCTCTGCACCCTTTCCAATGCTTCCACATCCTTCCTATAATGCGGCGACCAGAACTGCATGCAATACTCCAAATGCGGCCGCACCAGAGTTTTGTACAGCTGCAACATGACCTCATGGCTCCAAAACTCAATCCCTCTACCAATAAAAGCTAACACACCGTACGCCTTCTTAACAACCCTATCAACCTGGGTGGCAACTTTCAGGGATCTATGAACATGGACACTGAGATCTCTCTGCTCATCCACACTACCAAGAATCTTACCATTAGCCCAGTATTCTGTATTCCTGTTACTCCTTCCAAAATGAATTACCTCGCACTTTTCTGCATTAAACTCCATTTGCCACCTCTCAGCCCAGCTCTGCAGCTTATCTATGTCTCTCTGTAACTTGTAACATCCTTCCGCATTGTTCACAACTCAACCGACTTTAGTGTCATCTGCAAATTTGCACACCCACCCTTCTACGCCCTCCTCCAGATCATTAATAAAAATGACAAACAGCAGTGGCCCCAAAACAGATCCTTGTGGTACACCACTAGTAACTGAACTCCAGGCTGAACATTTCCCACCAACCACCACCCTCTGTCTTCTTACAGCTAGCCAATTTCTGATCCAAACAGCTAAATCACCCTCAATCCCATGCCTCCATGCTTTCTGCAATAGCCTACCATGGGGAACCTTATCAAACGCTTTACTGAAATCCATATACACCACATCAACTGCTTTACCCTCGTCCACCTGTTTGGTCACCTTCTCAAAGAACTCAATAAGGTTTGTGAGTCACAACCTACCCTTCACAAAACCGTGTTGACTATCCCTAATCAAATTATTCCTTTCTGGATGATTATAAATCCTATCTCTTATAAACCTTTCTAAGACTTTGCCCACAACAGAAGTAAGGGTCACTGGTCTATAGTTACCGGGGTTGTCTCTACTCCCCTTCTTAAACAAGGGGACAACATTTGCTATCCTCCAGTCTTCTGGCAGTATTCCTGTAGACAATGACAACATAAAGATCAAAGCCAAAGGCTCTGCAATCTCCTCCCTAGCATCCCAGAGAATCCTCAGATAAATCCCATCCGGCCCAGGGGACTTATCTATTTTCACACTTTCCAGAATTGCTAACACCTCCTCCTTATGAACCTCAAACCCGTCTAGTCTAGTAGCCTGTATCTCAGTATTCTCCTCGACAACATTGACTTTTTCCTGTGTGAATACTGACGAAAAATATTCATTTAGCACCTCTCCTATATCCTCGGACTCGACGCACAACTTCCCACTACTGTCCTTGACTGGCCCTACTCTTATCCTAGTCATTCTTTTATTCTTGACATACCTACAGAATGCTTTAGGGTTTTCCTTGATTCTACCTGCCAAAGACTTCTCATGTCCCCTCCTGGCTCTTCTTAGCTCTCTCTTTAGGTCCTTCCGAGCTAACTTGTAACTCTCGAGAGCCCTAACTGAACCTTCACGTCTCATCTTTACAGAAGCCTCCTTCTTCCTCTTGACAAGTGATTCAACTACTTTAGTAAACCACGGTTCCCTCGCTCGACCACTTCCTCCCTGCCTGACAGGTACATACTTATCAAGGACACGCAGTAGCTGTTCCTTGAAGAAGCTCCACATTTCAATTATGCCGCAGTTTCCTTCCCCAACCTATGCATCCTAAATCTTGCCTTATCGCATCATAATTGCCTTTCCCCCAGCTATAACTCTTGCCCTGCGGTATATACCGATCCCTTTCCATTGCTAAAGTAAACGTAACCTAATTGTGGTCACTATCACTAAAGTGCTCACCTAGCTCCAAATCTAACACCTGTCCTGGTTCATTACCCAGTACCAAATCCAACGTGGCCTCTGGCACTTGAAGGATATGGATGCTTGAACCTGATCAAGTGGCAGCACGTTAACGACAATGGGTACCTTAGGTTTGCCGCCAGATCTTATGATGGAGCAGATAAAACGTCAGGAAACCTGCATCATTGGCAGCACGGTTGCACAGTAGTTAGCACTGTTGCCTCACAACGTCAAGGTCCCAGGTTCGATCCCAGCCCTGGGTCACTGACCGTATGAAGTTTGCACATTCTCCCCATGTTTGCATGGGGTTCACCCCCACAACCCAAAGATGTGCAGGACAGGTGGTTTGGCCACACTAAATTGCCCTCGAAGTGGAAAAAATGAATTGGGTACTCTAAATTTATTTAAAAAAGGAAACTTGCATCACCTGATCCCCATACAGGAGATGGTGCCATATTTAATGTGCAGGCTGCTGTGTGTTCCAGCTGCAAGATGCCATCTACTAGTTGCTGTGCAGCATGGTGTTCCACTCCAGTGCTCATCCCTATCCAACACTTTGAATGACTGAATTGTTACAGCACAGGAGGAGGCTGTTTGAGGAGGGGGACTTTTCCCTATCTACCCTGTCCAGACCATTTGTAATTTTACTTTGATCCCTCATAGTAAGAGTGCTGGAGAGTAAGGTGCTGAACCCGACTGGTGGGAAACTGATATGATTGTATTGGTTACGCGATTTTCACCCTGCCTGATTTTACTTTCCATTGAACTCAACAGCATGTTAATTGGGTGGTTAAACAGAAGCCATCAGTTTCCAGCTGGGTACGGCAGGTTAATATTACCAGAGAGTGTTTTGTTCAAGCTTCCATTGTAGAAAAGGTAACAGCAAGGCTCAAGGATAGGAGAGTGGAGGCTGAATGATTCTCATGGTGTTGTAACCTCTCCCTTTCCTTAATGGCACCGTCTGACCTGCTTCCTCTTAGGGACTCCGATATTGATGTCACTTTAATGAGTGGCCCCCCCCCGACCCTTGGTTATGCACTTCCTGCGTCAGACTTTGCCCCTCACAGTGTAAGTTTGTTAAGTTTAACATGGAGCAAAGTTCTCCAAAAGCATCTAGTGTCTTGTTACTCATTCTCCTGGCTGCTAGAACAAAGAACAAAGAAAAGTACAGCACAGGAACAGGTCCTTCGGCCCTCCAAGCCTGCGCCGACCATGCTGCCCGTCTAAACTAAAATCTTCTGCACTTCCGGGGTCCATATCCCTCTATTCCCATCCTATTCATGTATTTGGCAAGATGCCCCTGAAACGTTACTATTGTCCCTGTTCCCACCACCTCCTCCGGCAGCGAGTTCCAGGCACCCACTACCCTCTGTAAAAAATTTGCCTCATACATCTCCTCTAAATCTTGCCCCTCGCACCTTAAACCTATGCCTCCAGTAATTGACCCCTCTACCCTGGGGAAAAGCCTCTGACTATCCACTCTGCCTATGCCCCTCATGATTTTGTAGACCTCTTTCAGGTCGTCCCTCAAACTCTTTCGTTCCAGTGGGAACAAACCAAATTTATTCAACCTCTCTTCATAGCTAATGCCCTCCATATCTGGCAACATCCTGGTAAATCTCTTCTGCACCCTCTCTAAAGCCTCCATATTCTTCTGGTAGTGTGGCGACCAGAATTGAACACTATACTCCAAGTGTGGCCTAACTATGGTTCTCTACAGCTGCAACATGACTTGCCAATTTTTATACTCAATGTCCCGGCCAGTGAACGGCTGGACCTGTACACCTAGATCTCTCTGAGAGTTCTACCATTCACTGTATATCCCCTCCCTGCATTAGACCTTCCAAAATGCATTACCTCACATTTGTCCGGATTAAATTCCATCTGTCATCTCGCCGCCCAAGTCTCCAAATGATCTAAATCCTGCTGTAGCCTCTGACAGTCCTCATCGCTATAAAGGATTCTTTCAGTGGGGGAAGCAACAGTTAAGTGCCAGTTTTCAATGGGTGGATTATGAAGGCATGGGAAACAGGTGTCAGTTTCGCTCAATTGGGCAGGCTACAATAAATCTGTGCAAATAAGATTCAAATTTGATACAAGTGTCCATTCTGCGTAAAGGTGGGTTTCCTGCTATTAATGAGCAAGTTTTCCAAATCCTTATCTTCCACTGCCAACGTTATTGTACACCACTATCTTGCTGCTGGGCCTCTGCACATGGCCTCCCATGCGATTCTCCAAGACTGCTCTCCATCTTGTACACTTCAGCAGCTTTCACAAAACCCAGTATGCCAGATGAAGCTGAACCCATGTCATTATAAAGGTTGATCATAGCTTCTAGGGCAAGGTCCCAGGTTCGATCCCGGCTCTGGGTCACTGTCCGTGTGGAGTTTGTCATGCTTGCGTGGGTTTCTCCCCCACAACCCAAAGATGTGCAAGCTAGGTGGATTGGCCACGCTAAATTGCCCCTTAATTGGAAAAAATGAATTGGGTACTCTAAATTTATTTTTAAAAATCTTTGCTTTTGTATTCTCTGCCTCTGTTTATAAAGGCTAGGATTCCGTATACCTTTTGATTTTCCCTGTTACATTCAACGATTTGTGCACTTTTGACCCAGCTCGCTCCATTCCCACACCCACTTAGAATTTAGAATCACAGATCTGTTCCAGTACAGAAGGAGGCCATCCATCCCTTCAAGTCTATGCTGGTTTCTCAAGTGAGCAATTCACTTGGTGCCATTTTCCAACCTTCTCCCCATAACTCTACACAGTCTTCCAATTCAGATAACAGTCCAATTCCTTTTTGAATGCTTTGATTGAACCTGCGTCACCCACACTCTGAGGCAGGGCATTCCAGATCTTAATCACTTCTGCGTGAAAAGTTTTTTTTGTTATATAATTTTTGCCTCTTTTGCTAATCACTCCCATTCTCAATCCTTTCAATTACTTAACCAGTTTTGCATCCATGCTGCCACTGTCCCTTTCGTATCATGGGCGTAAAATGTGTGGACAAGAATATTGTGTGGCATTTTATCAAACATCGTTTACATGTCTATGTGAACCACATTAACCACATTACCTTCATCCACCCTCTCTGCTACATCATCAAAAAAACCTCAATCAAGCTAGCTAAATATGATTTGCCTTTGACAAATTCATGCTGACTTACCGTAATTGATCCACTCTGTCCAAATATATATTGCTTTTGTGTTCGATTACCATTTCTAAAAATGTTCCCATCACCAAGGTAAAAATGACAGTCCCCTGGTTGCTGGATTTGTACATAAATTCATTCTTGAACAAAGGTAATGGTAATTGGAATTTTTGATTCAGTTTATTTTCTTACGACAAACCTCTTGTTATAACCAGCCCTTTGAAAAGATTGTGTTGGAAGGAAAATCTAATGCAATGAACTCTTAAGCAAGTTCTTTTATTGTAGGCCTCTCACGACTGCAAATGTGGGGTGGGATTCTCCGACCCCCCGACGGGTCGGAGAATCGCCTGGGGCCGGCGTCAATCCCGCCCCCGCCGTTTCCCGAATTCTCCGCCACCAGAGATTCGGCAGGGGCAGGTATCGCTCCGCGCTGGTCGGCAGGCCCCCCCCCCCCCCCCCCCCCCCAGCGATTCTCCGGCCCGTGATGGACCAAAGTCCCGCCGCTGTCAAGCCTCTCCTGCCGGCGTGGATCAAACCACCTACCTTGCCAGCGGGAGCAGGCGGCGCGAGCTGGCTCCGGGGTCCTGGGGAGGGGCGCAGGGCGATCACGGTGGCCTGGCCCGCGATCAGGGCCCACCGATCGGCGGGTGGGCCTATGCCGTGGGGGCACTCTTTTCCTTCCGCCTCCGCCATGGTGAAGACCATGGCGGAGACGGAAGTGACCCCCTCCCCTGCGCATGCGCGGGGATGACGTCAGCAGCCGCTGACGCTCCAGCGCATGCGCAGACTTACGCCGGCCAGCGAAGTACCTTCGGCCCCGACTGGCGGGGCACCAAAGATGATCCACGCCAGCCGGTGGAGTGCTAACCACTCCGGCGTGGGCCTAGCCCCTCAAGGTGAGGGCTTGGCCCCTCAAGGTGCGGAGACTTCCGCACCTTTGGGGCGGCCCGACGCCGGAGTGGTTCACGCCACTCCATCCCACCGGGACCCCCCATCCCGCCGGGTAGGGGATAATCCCGGCCGTGTACTCTCCAAAACCCTCTTATAACAAGCATGTTATGACAAATTCTAAATACAACCCCTTCATTGTAAGAAGCTCTCATTTTGCAAACCTTTCACTGTAGAAAAGTTTCCCTGAAGCTGCATTAGTTACATTAGTTTCATGAAATGAACTCAAACCTTGTTCCTATAGGTAATGAAACACATATTCACATCACAAATGAGAAAGATTTTCAGTTGCTGTAAGGGAAAATGGGTTATCAGGCTTACGGGTGTGCACAAAATAAGGTACAGAATCTACTGCCCAAAGGATAAACTTTCATAAGCATACAGTGAAGAATTAGGAAGATTTTCCTTTTCTTGAGACACTGTCTACTGCAGGGGGCATTGACCCGGCATGAAGAAAATCTTTATTTATTTTGTTCCTTATTTATTATTCACGAACATGGGATGACAATTTATACCAAGTAAATTATTTGGAGATTGTTTAGAAATCAAAAATTCTTCAGAAGCACCACTGCTAACATAAAGCAAAGCAAGCATTATTAACCTTCATCTTTAGCTTCTTGCATGAGCTGTAGTTTCTGCAGGTGCAGATGACTTTGTCAAGTTGAAAGATGATGTTGCATCCTGACTGGTCGGGCTGGCGGTGGGGGTGGGGGGGTGGAGGGTTACAAGGATTTTTCCTCAGACTGACATCACATTGCCCCAAGTCAGCCTGCCTAACCCTATGTAAAAGGAAGTCACAACAGGCCCACTCCATTCTGCGTGATTTGAGTGCCCGAGTTGCTGTCATTCATGCTAACCATCAGACTCTCATTTTTGCTGCTCTTAGATGAACTGTCAAGCGCCTGGACTGGTTGGTTATATGAAATTTTATTTGTGACGAGATTGTGATTTTCTATTTGCTCAGTGAATTGCACATGCTGGTGTTAGAGAATGAAAGACTGTGCCTCAACAAGCACTTTAGAGTTGACCTTATTTTCCTCTTCATTCCTGAGTCATTTAAAGCAATGCATTGGTGGCATAGGTTGAAGTTTATTTGGATTTGTGCTTTTGTTCTTTTAATGCTTAGTCGTAAGGTGATTGTTAGGTGCTCACTTCAAACAAAGGAGCGAGACATGTTTGCCCTCTGAGTAAATTTTAATTTTGGAACAATTATTTGGTGACCTGTTTCTGTATACTAGGAAAGGATCCATGTGTTGGATCCATGTAGCCTTTGCTCTTTGTTACTGATTACTGAATTCAGGCCATTCATTACTGCAAATATGTTCAGCTTGATGAATGTAAATGACATATTAGCTAGGGCGATCCCAACCTTTTGACTGTGGCACAAATGCAGATGCATTATTCGGAAGCTGTACTGACCAAAGCACTGAAAAATATAAGCGAATCAATTGTTATTGATTAAAAATAGTTTCTGAAATAGAAATATTTCTGAAACATTAATAACCAAGATGCTCTGTCTTCACCAATCATGGTATTTTCTAATATCTGAAGAACCTTCCTGGAGCAATTTCTATAGAAATTGATGTAAAAAATAGAAACTGCTGCAAATATTAAATATTAAAAATGCTGGAAATGAACAGCAGGTCAGCCAGCCACCGAGAGGATAATAAGCATTAACATTTTCGGATAAAGACTTTTCATCAGAACATGGTGCACTTCCAACATTTTATGTTTTAATGCATCCAAAGTACAAAAGTGCTTCAAAAATGTTATCTGAACTGCTCCTAGATGGTAATCGCAACAAGCAACTTTCACTGTTGGTGTGACAAACAATTATTCATTTCAGTGGTTAGCGCTGCTGCCTCACAGCACCAGGGACCCGGGTTCAATTCTGGCCTTTCTGTGTGAACATTCTCCCCATTTCTGCATGGGTTTCCTCTGGGTGCTCTGGTTTCTACCCTCAGTCTAAAAATGTGCAGGTTAGGTGGGGTTATGGGGAAAGGACGGTGGAGTGGGCTTAGGTAGGGTGCTCTTTCAAAGGGTTGGTCTAGACTCGATAGGCCAATTGGCCTCCTTCTGCACTGTCAGGATTCTACGAATTACAATTCAAAATGGAATATGTTACATATTTCTGCAGGGAAACAGCCGTACCACATATTAAGTGAGTTTATTCAATGATGTCTTCTGTCATTTAACCCTTTAGCAGTGACTATACAGCCTCAGTTCCACTGACGTTTCAGGTCTCGTTATAAAACGTTACTACATGGTAGGCTTGTCATGAATATATGCTGATTAGTTCTTTCTTCACATTCTGTCTGTAGTGTGATAACATTTATTGCGCAGAGCAAGTTCTACTGCTTTCAAGGTACGAGTAAAATCTAACATCTATCTTCCTAATAAAACAGATCTCAGTTCGACACCAAGGACCACCTCCAACCCAGGCTTATTACAAATACAATCAAATGCAGATTATATACCACTCCAACAAGCCAATTGATGGTAATGTTCTGATGTATGCAAATCAGTACCAAGTTTCAATTGCATCACTTACATAATCAGTAATGGTATAGCAATTCTATTATACATATCTGATCTGAACAGCTTTCCTGTCACCCTTGGCCTATTGCACATAGCATAATTCCACTATAGTTAATTTGTATGGTAGAGACTCTCTGTACACATCATTCTGTGCTTTGATTGTACAAAAACAAGACAATTTGCCTCCACTCAACTACTCGACTATATGGATACATCACTAAGATGGCACATTCTCAAAACTATAGTCACAATATTCAAAATAATTGATTGAGTTCCCAAATCATGGACACCGTGTCTCAAATTTCTTTGATTACTTTAACATAGCTCACAAATTTATTTCCTTTACATTTTGAATTTGTTCAGTCCTCAAACATCACTTGATACTGGTGTGTGCATTGCATAAATGTGTGATTGCACTAGTCAGGCGATCAATTCATCAAACTATAGAATTGTACCTTTGCTGACTAACAGTGCCACTTCTCTTCTGATAATATCCTGCTACATGTCTTCAATTCAGTAACCCACCCACCAGCACCTTTTAGCTATTGGTGTCTGCTTCTGCTCCATCACAAGCCTTTCCTCCATTTTGTAGACTGAAATTTTTGCATCCACAAAATGGAGAAGCACTTGATTTCTACCTTTCCTGTTTGTTCTGCAGATTATTTGATTTTTTTTTCATGAGAATAGTATTTTATGTTAGATCGTTTGTGAAAAATAAAATGTCACCTTTAGACAGTAAGTGAATCAAAATAACAGATGTGTTTCCGAAGTTCTGGAATAAAGATCGATCCATTGCCATTTCAAGAAGTATTGCTTATATCAGCATGTTATACTGAAATAGCTCAGAGAAAACCTGTTTTTGTTTTTAATGACAATGACTAGTAATCAGCATTGATAAACATAACTTGTTCTTTTCCTGACCTACTTATCCAAGATCCTGTAAGGTATTCACTCAAGCTATTCCTTTAAAAACTATTTAATAAGTTATAATATATACTTTTAGACTCTGGGCACAATATATTTTCAACAACATAAAGATAATGTACCTGTTCTGGATGATTAGAAAGCATTGGCATTTTAAATATGTATTTAAATATATATAAATATATATATATATATATATAAACGTATATATTTAAATATATATATAAAAATATATCAGGGCAGCACAGCAGCAGAGTGGTTAGCAATGTTGCTTCACAGCTCCAGAGTTCCAGGTTCAATTCCCGGCTTAGGTCACTGTCTGTGCGGAGTCTGCACATTCTCCCCATGTCTGTGTGGATTTCCTCAGGGTGCTCCGGTTTCTTCCCATAGTCCAAAGATGCGCAGGTTAGGTGGATAGGCCATGCTAAATTCCCCTTAGTGTCCAAAAAGGTTAGGTGGGGTTACTGGGTTACGGGGATAGGTGGAGGTGTGGACTTAAGGAGGGTGCTCTTTCCAAGGGCTGGTGCAAACTCGTTGGGCCGAATGGCCTCCTTCTGCACTGTAAATTCTACAATTCTATGATTTCACCATCCCTCAAACTGACATCAGAGATAAGCATTATATTATTTGTCGTAATACTTAACACAAATCAAGCTATTGATCATAAAAAGGATAATTATGGCAGCTGAAAGTGAAGCAAAAATATGTTTGTACTTTCAACAACTAAAAATTTGGAGTGAGTGGAGTTCTTTAAAAGAAACATAAAAAACATCTGAACATGATATTTCTTGTGCTTAGAGCATATTAAACCTGTGACTGGTAAATATTTTGTTCTGTTATTTGAGCAATAATAACGTGAGGTAGGATGTGACATGGGATGCCAAAGCCCATCATGTAGTCCTGTCTTATTGCACCTCATAATCTTTTACCACCTAGGAGCATCCATCTTAAACTGACCCACGATGACTGCCATCTAAGCCTATATAACACATTTTCCCCTTTGTTTTCCTGATTTTTTTTTAACTGTAACTGCTGTTTTGCTTATCTCTGTTCGTGTGTCTCTGACATTTTTAGCGTGCCACGCTTTGGAGTACCTCTGAGCAGTTCTGTTAGCAAATAATGAAGAAGAAGAATGTAAAGTAAAACAAAATAATCATTTTATTAAAAATAAACAAAAAATGTGTGCTCTCCCAAGGAGTGTAAGACAATAGTACTTAAATATTTTAGGTTATTCAAAAATAACATTGAGCCAAAGGTGTATTTAAAGACGTTTTTCTTTTTCATTCTGGCATTTTATTACAATGCTAGCCTTGAAAAGAGATGTTGTCAGAGTACAGAAAATGATATCCAATGTAACCATTATTTTTCATTTATATATTTTGAATTCATTCATTAAATAGAATATTTTAGAAACAGGTTGTAATGAGTAAAGTAATATTTAACTGTATCAATGTGAATAATCACAAAATGTGTATAGGAGATAATAAAACAATTATCATGGGTACTTCATTCTATTCAATAATACAAAGAGTTCTTTAAATGTAATATTCAGAAACTTAGAGATAAATGTATTGAGCAATTAACAATGTAATCAGTTTTTTGTTAAACTAGCGAAAGATTTGCTCCTGAACCCTTGTTACCCTCTTTCCACCCTTCTCCCATCTGTTACAAAATCTAGCTAGGATAACAGGCGACTGTACAAAAATGTTTATCCTAATCACTGTATAATGACAGGGACTTATGTCCTTAACACAGTTGATTTGTTTTTCAGGGTTTAAAAGTAGATTATTTCCATGGTGCAGGCTTAGTGTAAGCTGTTGAAAACCACAAGCACTGCACTTCAGTCTGCTTTTGGGAAGTTAGCCAAAGGTAATCTGATTAAAAGGGTATTTTTCCTTACATGAAACTGCTTTGGAAGTTGTGTTTGTTTAAATAGCACAGGGCCAAAAACAAATTGCCTTTTGAGTAGAGCAAAAGCTGTTAAAGAAAAGTAAAGGTAGCTTCACCTCAATAGTTTCTCCAAAAATATAAATAACACCAATCTTCTGATATCTATTATAGATTGTTGTGGCGCCATTTCCAAAAATTAAGAAGGCTTTTTCACTATTGAAAGAACATAATTAATGGAAAAATGCTTGATTTATTTTGAGCATTTATCAACCGGGATTACAAAGTAACATTTACTTCCTGCTGTGAATAGAAAACAAATTTCATTATCACAAAATAAAAAAAATATTCAAAAGAAAACATGAAATGAAAGCATCAAACATGTTCAGAATCCATATAATATTAACTCAAGATATTCTTTGCTATAATTGTTACTGTTACATAACAGATTTGTGACACTAATTGCAAAAATGTACCAGCTACACAGCATGATCAAAATAATGCAATGACTGCAGCGTTGTCCTGCCTGCCAGTTGTATGCAGGTGCTTTAGAACATAATTTATATGTTTTATTATTTTCACCATTTGTACCATTTGTAAAGTTATTTTTACAGGTATATAAAAGTCTACAAAATGATAATGTGCTGCAAATCAATGAATTGCAATGGCTGGGGGATGGGGCTTACGACAATGAAACACTGTCACACAGACATGTATACAAGCAGAGAAAACTACTGCCTGGACTTTGATGTCCTATATCTAAGCAGATATCTGGCTGGATCCAGCCAGATTATCAAGGATATTAATGTCTTCTTACTCAGAGGTAAACAACTTCAGACTTGTTGTATCGACCGTAACAATTGGATAAATAATTATAAATTTTGGGTTTCCCTTGTAATTTCAATAACTAAGGATTTGATATGTTTGTACAAAGTAAAACAAAATTAATTAACTGCAATCAAAACCAATGCTCAGAAAATACATTGCTTCATTTCAAAATGCAAACATTGTAGAAGATTCACTGAAAGGCTCTTTTTAATTTTAGTTCAACAAAGCAGATTTGTTACAGCAGAATGTATCAAAAGTATATATCTATATGAAGTAAAATTCATGTTATTTCGTAGGAACAAGAATTGCAGTGAGGTAATTTTGTTTGCTTTAGTGATGATTTCAAATTTAGCACTTCCTCGGGTTTGTAATGTGATTTGTAAACTAATGAAAGACGTCCTTACAAACACGCCTGCAGGGTTAATTGCTGCAATATTTTGACACTGAAGAATTTCACTTCCACAAATTCATCATGAATTTAATATAATTTCTATGGGGCTGTCAACCGATGGTCAAGATGGCTGTGCAGAAGAAATATGTATGCTAATATATTGTAAACATGTACAATAATTCCATGGGAGATTTATTTTTATGTTACACATACTTATCCTTGTTTTATTTTGCTCTAATACATTGTCGACAGTTTTCCTCTTAATTTTGCTTCTGTAGTTGTTTTTTTCTGATGCATTATTTCCTTTGGAAGTGTATCTCTTTCCTGAAAATGTTTCTTCTTCACCACTCGTTACATTAGCAATGGTACAACAGGCCCTCGGTTTACTGTTTTGAAGTAACTGTGCCCTTCAGCATGGCATTCTATTGAAAAGAACAGTGCCTAGCCAGAAAAGTTCAGCACAACCAGCAATAAAACACAAGTGCCATTTTGTCAAGTCACAAATGATTACTTGGACAAGTGCCTTGGAGTGAGGCAGCATTATAAAACAACACTTCAAACAGCAAACACAATGAAGCAATTCACTCTCTCCATTACTTTTAATGTAATTTAGTAAACTCAATCACAGAATATTTGCCACCAGTCACAAGCACCTTGTTAATTATCTATGGGAATCAGCTCACCCACTGAACATATTTCAAAATATAATGAAAGGAAGAAATTCCCAATTATGTATCATTTTTTAATGCACAATTTTGATAATATCATGCTTTTTAGAAACAAAATATTTGTAAAATGAATTGAAGAAATAGCTTTAAAGCTGTGCACTCTCTTACCGGATGCAGAAAGTGACAGATATTTCAAGGTTTGGACTGATAATTTAGTGGGTGTATCAGAAAATTTACCTCACTTTTATATTTACTGACTGGGCACCAAAAGCCTGTTTTGAAAAGGTCTGTATCGGCTGTTTAAAGGGAATTCATGACCATCAACTTGCTTCAATGTTAACAATTAACACATTTTTCTTAAAATCATGGCATCCTTTTAAGAAGGTCGAAAAATATCAAAGCCTCATCAGCACTGAGTAGCTTTGTTTTTTAATATAGCTATATATTTTCAAATCACATCAGCAAGAATTTTCAGTAAATACTTACTGCTTAAAATTCAGAAGTAAAATCTTGTAAGTGCACAGAACTAAAATAAAAATTAAATTGTATTACATTTCTATTTTGGTTTTCAATAGTAAAGTAGAGTTCTCAAAGTGTTAAAGGACTATTAATGCTATTTAAACCTTCTCTTTCAGCTTCTTCACCTTTATGGCCACTGAATAAAAGATGATGGCGATTCAATTTCAATATTGTTTAAGTAGGGCTGTCATCCCCAGATTGGAGAATGCAAAGAGTATCGGGGTAAGCAGGTGCAGGTATTCTTGGGCTAGCTTTCTACTAGGCATAAATCTGTTCTCTGGCAGCATGCAGAGCAAGATGTTTACATTTTAGAAGTGGTATCTTGCTCATGTAGTGATACTTCCACAGAATTCTCCAAACAGCTTCATTGACGTATTTGCTTCACCTCCAATCCTGTATTATTTTCTCTACTTAATTTTCATTATCTGTACACATTCTCACATTCACAGTCACTGGTACCACATGTGTCCATGTTTGACAACATAATCTGGCAATATAATATAACCATATATTTAGGTCAGTTTTTGTGCCGAATGCAGATTCTTTAGTTAATGTGATCTCTAGCTATTCTTTGTGTTGTAACATCATGATTGTTAAAATTTTAAACATCATTGTTATATTTTAGAGCGAGTGAAAAATGTGAAGAATTATGTTCTGTGAAACTGCTGATAAACAAACAAAAAGTATGGTTACATGTAGTGGCTAACATTTGTGAATTGCAGGACCATAATTGAAGAAGATCTTCATGTACATTTGAATACGAAACCTAACAATATGGACCACAGCTTTGTTCTTCTGCATTACTAGTTTCTAAAATGAAGGCCGTAATCTGTATTACATAGGATCATTAAATTCTGCATTTTACACTTGAGCAACTGCATTTTGATTATCTATTGCATTTCAAGTAAGCAGATTTGCTTCTTGAGACTTAATTACTTGCTGCAGGATTTCCCATTATTGTAGTCAGTTTATAAACATGGTCGAAACGGCTATTAGAATTAAAAAGGTGCTGTGAAGTGATAAACAAATAGCAAAGTATTTACTTTCACCACTAACTATTGAAAATCCAAATTAAGCAAACACTAAAAAGCGCAGTTATTTTTATCAAGTTATGATCATCTCAAGCGTCGATCATTTATTTTCAGTTCCATTTTCCAAGGCACCATATAATAGTCAAAAACAGCAAAATCTGTAGAACTGCTTATTTTTACAAATGATTTGAAGTGAACAAGCTCATGCCTAAATATTCCTACAATTCCTCTTATGGTTTTGGAGAGGTGATGCCTTCAATTAAAACACTGGTTTTGTCTCAACAATCAACAGTCATATCCATAAGGTTATTTTGTGCTGCAATGTGTTTTAGAAAGGCGTTGAGCCACAAAGAGAAATTTAGTAGGAAAATAATATTACATATTTGCCCACATGCACTGAATGATATCAAGTAATTGAGCTGGCATGCTGTAGAATGGGATCTTGTGTCATTTCCAACTCCTGCAGGTACATTCGTAACACTTGGATCTAACAATCATTTTTACGTTTATAAAAATTCTACTTCATATTATTTTAATTATCTTAATTTCTTTCCAATTTGGGTGAAGCTTTGTAATTTTATTTCCCAAGTACTTATTTGCAAGCTTGATTGATTGGGTTGAATTATTTTTTATATTTAAAAAATGATTCTGTTCTATAAATATATTTACATACCAATAAATTGGCTTTTTAAATAATGGCAGTTTTTTGATTTGATAATTTTTTTATACAGCAACACAGCGTGATGAAATGCTCAGTGTTGTTTCTTCCTTGTCCCCTTTAAAGTGCAAGTATTTGCCTCAAACTAATCTTAGGTAATAGATTACGCAAATGTCACGCTAGGTGGAACACAGACCATGCAGTAAACTCTGTTGTGACGTCATCCTCTCTTTATTTTCCACAGATAGTTATAGTCCCATAATAAAAATAAACAAATCCCCTTACACAAAAGAATGAGCAAATAAAAATATTTCCTGAAAGGAGGATTCAATGTGATAAATCCACACATGCTTCTCCCAATAAAGATTCACAAACTATGTTATACAAATACCATTAAACCAAGTTGCTGTGTACAAAACATTTACCCTTTAATCTGATCTAGAAGAGGCAAAAACACTGCATTAGCTCTACAAGACTGTTGGTAACATTTTCCATGGCTTGCTAACAGTATTACACAAAACAGCTTTACTGGCGTCTCTCTTTCCGCATTGTTAGTTCTTGCATCTATGTTGGAAATGAATCATAATCACAATGCCATTTTCCATTTTTGTCTTTAAGCTCCATCTAATAATTATTGTTGGTATAGTCTTACCACTCAGTCTGCTGACTGATCCCCTTTGATTTTATTGGAATAATTTTGAATATTTAGAAGTAAACAAGGACACTGCTTCAGCTCCGTTTTGTACAAAATGTAGGGATTGCTAATTCTGCAAATGCACTTTCCATTGAAACAGTCATTAGTTCTGATTGTTGGTGAGCTTTTATGGCTCTATTGCTATTAATGGGGCCTCTCTGTATAATGATATAAAGAGTCAGCTGCATCATTCAACTCAGTCATTCTGTCAAACACTTGAGATTCAGTGAGCGCGATTTAGTGGGTGCGATTTAATGGCCACCTTGTGCCCGGTGCAGACCTGGACGCAACGGTTAATTAGGGGCCAAAATCAGGATCTGCACAGGGTGCGAATCAGTTCGCCATCTAACCAGTGCGCTCCTGGTGGCGGGTTCCGGATCCCACCCAAACATGGCGAGAAGATCATTGACACCAATTAAGATCAACTTTAATTTAATTAGCGAGATGTAAGTCCAATCTAATGGCCTCTCAGCAACTAACTGGCTCCCGAAAGGGACATTGCATGGGCGTCGTTTAGCACACCTTTTTAAAAACGTGATCATAGAATTTACAGTGCAGAAGGAGGCCACTCGGCCCATCGAGTCTGCACTGGCTCTTGGAAAGAGCACCCTAACCGAGGTCAACACCTCCACCCTATCCCCATAACCCAGTAACCCCACCCAACACTAAGGGCAATTTTGAACACTAAGGGCAATTTATCATGGCCAATCCACCTAACCTGCACATCTTTGGACTGTGGGAGGAAACCGGAGCACCCGGAGGAAACCCACACACACACGGGGAGGATGTGCAGACTCCACACAGACATTGACTCAAGCCGGAATCGAACCTGGGACCCTGGAGCTGTGAAGCGATTGTGCTTTCCACAATGCTACCGTGCTGCCCGTGATGCTTGTGCAATGGCTGCTGAGGGGATCTGAGGAGTTGAATAGCCATTTCCATTCTCCAGCATTCAGTCCAAGGGCACAGGAGCTGCTGCTCCAGTGCTTGGTGGGAACAGGTGCGGTGGGGCAGGATCAGGTGGAGATAGGACCCTCAGGGGAGATGGGACTGGTCGGGGTCTGGCCATCATGCCCCTGGGCTGGGGGGGGAGAGCGGGGTGATTGAGGGGCATAGCATCTGGAGGACTTACAAGCCATTCTTCAATTTTGTGTATACCCATAACAGGGGCAACTACATCTGCTGCCTGTCTGTCCTACCAAATACTTCCAGGACAGAGCCCTGATGTTGGTTACATGCCGAAGGCCACTCAATTCCTTTGACTGTGAGCAGCCTCTAGCTGCACAGCTGAAGGCTATTGGTAATAAAGAGTTGGCCTTGTTTGGGAGCACTTCTCAGCTCCCAAGTGCATTCTCGTGGGCACACGTGCGGTGCCTCAGACAAGTGTTATTCCCAGCATTCCAATCAAACTGTGAATCATGGCCACTTTTCCTGAACCCTGGAGGCATCAGCACCACAAAGGCAGTAGCCAACAATCAAACTCTTTTTGGGCTTCTGGGCTTCAGCACTATGGATATCCCTGTGATCAGAGGATGAGTGTGTGGACGGGGGGGGGGGGGGGGGGGGGGGGGGGGTTGGCTGCAGCTGAGTACGGTCTCTGTAAAGTTCCTGGCAGGGGTCTGGGGTCCATGGTACCCTGCTGTGGCTGGGGGTGAGTGTGCAGAGTATGTTTGTCCAGAACATCTGGCTCAGTGAATGGTACTCTGAGAGAAAGTTGGACACCAAAGCGTTGGAGAGGCTCGGTGATATGAGGGTCCCGGGGTACGGACTAATTTTTGGTCTCTCTCCTCCAATTCCTTACAGCAACCAAGGTGGATGGTGTTGTTGACCCTGCAGCAGCAGCCCTCATGGTGCGAGTGGCAGCCCAGGCAGCCAGAGGGGTCGACAGCAGCGATTATGCAAGCTGGAGGTGGGATACCATGTGCAGGGACCACTGCACACCCTACAGACCCAGCCGCCCATCAAGCCGAGGAGGGTCCCAGAAGGTGTACAGGCATCGTTGGTTGTATGAGCAGATGACTGACAGCATCTGCTGCATGAGACACTGTCTCAACAAGGGGACAGTGTGGCAGTTGTGCCATGTCCTCATGGACTTGGCACCCCATGGAGGAGGAGGATGCCCGTTCCCGGTGGTCGTGAAGGTCACCGCAGCCCTGAACCTTTATGCCACCAGATCATTCCATCGCTCGAGAAGGGACCTGTGCAGCATTTCACAAGCTACAGCCCACAAGTACATACGAGAGGTCACGAATGCCCTGTATGTCCAGGCAGCTGTCTATATCAAATTTGAGGTGGACCAAGCCTATCACGATGTCCAGGGCGCAGGATTCTCCACCATCACCGAAATGTCCCAGGTCCAATGGGTAATTGATGACACACATGTCGTCTTCCCACGCACAGGGCATCAGAGACCAACAATTGGCTTGTTCGCCTTGATCCTCATATCCCCGAGCCTTAGGTGCCCCACTTTCTCTCACAGTACCATTCACTGAGCCTTTCATTAACAGGAAGGGTTCCATCCCTGAATGTTCAACTCGTGCCCGACCACCACTTCCTGATCATGCACGTGTGTGCGTGTTTCCCAAGGACAGTGCACGACAACTGCATCTTGGGACAGCGAGATCCCTGGCGTCTCATTGACCACCCCAGGATTATGAATTGGCTCTTGGGGGATAAGGGGTCCCGGCTGAGGTCCTGCCTGATGACACTAGTGCGGAGGCCAGAGACTGAGGCAAAGACCCGATATAACGAGGTCCATGTTGTTACCCGTGCTATCATTGAGCAGTGCATCAAATGAGGTTCCAATATCTGAACCACTCTGGTGATGCACTGCAGTACACTTTCCAGAGGATCTCCTGCTTTATGGTGGTCTTCTGTGCCCTCCACAGCCTTGCACAGCAGCAGGACGATGTGCTGGAGTAGGAGGGACAGGCAGCCTCATCTGAGGAGGATGACGAGGGGTCAGATCAGGAGGGGCACGAGGATGAGCCCAAGAGGACCCACGTAGCAGCCAGAGGATGGAGAACTGGCAGCGGCAAGTGTCCGGCATGCCCTCAGGGGAACAGGATGTTCCATCTCATCTCCACAGCGTCCAGAAGCCTGGCCAGATAGGCATCCCGAAGCATGGAGCAGGTCTGCGTGGGGCCATGCTCATATGTTGACTGGGAGTGAGTTGGGAGGGAGCATTTGAAAGCAGCTCCCTCTTGTTAGCAGGGAACCTGGGCATTACCTGGGGTGGTCAATGAGACACCAGGAAGTTGCGCCCGAAATGAGACTTTGAATTTTTTCCATTAAATTGGGCCCTATGATGCCACTGCTCCTATTTTCCTCAATTGAAACAACAACAAAAAAGATTTCATTCTCTCAGAGGTGAAATGTCGGGTTTTAACTTTCCATGAACTCCCATTGTATGCTGCAACATTTCTGTGGGGTCAAGTCTCCAATACGTATTTGAGACAACAACACATTTTGATCACCAGGGATTTGAAGCAGTGTTTTTTTTTACATTTATTTTCAAGGGATGTGGACTTCGTGGGCTGGGTCAGCATTCATTGCCCACCCCTATTCACTTTGGGAAGGTGGTAGTGAGCTGACTTTTCGAACTGTTGCAGCCCACGTGGTGTGGGCACACCCACAGTGCTGTTAGGGAGAGAATTTAGGATTTTGACCCAGTGACAGTGAAGGAACGGTGATATGTTTAAAAGTCAAGATGGTGAGTAACTTGGAGGGGAACCTCCAGGTGGTAGTGCTCCCAGGTATCTGCTGTTCTTGTCCTTCTAGATGGTAGTGGTTGTGGTTTTAAAGTTGCTGTCTAAAGAGTCTTGGTGAGTTCCTGCGGTGCATCTTGTAAATGGGACACACGGCTACCATTGTGCTTTGGAGGTGGAGGGATTGAATGTTTGTGGAAAGGATGGCAATCAAGCGGGCTGCTTTGTCCTGGATGGTATGAAATTTCTTGAGTGTTGGAGCTTCACTCATCCAGGCAAGTGGGGAGTATTCCATCACATTCCTAACTTGTGCCTTGTAGATTGTAGCGACGTTTTGGGGAGAGGTGAGGTGAGTTACTCGCTGCAGGATTCCCATCTTCTGACCTACTCTTGTAGCCACAGTATTTACATGGCTGGTCTAGTTGAGCTTCTGGGCAATGGTAATCCCCAGGATGTAGAATGTGGGGTATTCAGTGATGTTAATGCCATTCAATGTCAAGGATCAATGATTGGGTTCTCTCTTGTTGGAGATGGCCATTTCCTGGCACTTCTGTGGCTTGCATGTTATTTGCCACTTATCAGCCCAAGCCTCGATATTGTCCAATTCTTGTTGCATTTTGACATGGAGTGCTTCGATATCTTAGAAGCTGCAAATGGCTCTGAACATTGTGCAATCATCAGTGAACATCCCTAATTCTGAATTTATAATGGAAGGAAAGTTATTGATGAAGCAGCTGAAGATGGTTGGGTCTCGGACACTTCCCTGAGGAACTCCTGCATGATGTCCTGGAGCTCGAATGACCTCCAACAACCATAATCATCTTTCTTTGTGCCAGGTATGACTCCAAACAGCGCAGAGTTTCTTTCCCTAATTCCCATTGACTCCAGTTTGGCTCAGTTTCTTTGATGCTACACTTGGTCATATGCTGCCTTGATGCCAGGGGCAGTAACTCTCACCTCACCTCTGGAGTGTCAAGCTATTTGAAATCTATCACTAACCCCTGATTAAAAGATTATGACCTGAATTTTACCACAAGCATTGGGGCTCTGATATATGGGTGAAATGCAGGTCCCAAGCCTAAACGTGTCAATTGTAGGATCATCTCAGCAACTTTATTTGGGCGGCACGGTGGCAAAAATTGTGTTAAACCGTGAACCTATTTTGTCCTTTGTTTATCATGCAAATAAGGGTACCTGGGTAAAACTTTTGAGTAATACACTGGTCAAAGTATCTGAGGTTTTACAGATACAACACTCCCATGGGATCGCTGTCACAGAGCTAATGGCTTCTCCAATACCCTGCCAACAAAAAATGTCAACAGAACTAAAAAATGCCTCTGTTAAATCTGGCAATTGGCTGTTGTGGGAAGTCTCTGTGCATATAGTCCCATTGCTCGCAAAATGGCCCAGCAGCTGTACAGTTGCGTGCTCTCCCAATATTGCTCCCCGCAATTTCGCTGTCCCAGCAGCACCCCCACCCGCCTCCCAGTCCACTTCCCAGGTGTTGATAAAGGTAAAATCCTGCCCATTGTTTCAGGAGCTGAGGAATTACGTGTAATGTTCAGTGTTAAAGCATTAGTTGACCAACGTTTGATAGGAAAATATGAACATTATTTCAATAACATTAATTATTTTCGTTGAAATTACCACGCATACTGACATATATTCATGTTGAGGAAATTAGGATGAGGTATGTTATATGTTATCCCTACCTCAATGAATTGATGATAGGGCGCCTGCCACTTACACACTGAAAAGAATGGAAATTTCCAACAGTCAGGAGAATTCAAAAGTTAATTCCAGCTTCTCGATCAAACAATTTATGGACAATCACCATCCCATTATCACTGTTATTATTCATAATATTGAAGTGGATTTATTTTGTCAATCAGAGAATAGAAAGTTGCCAAATACTTCAGAATTTAATTCAGCGAAAATCAGTAATTGAATTAATCCTCAAGTCTTTTATCATAGATTTTATAAATGTCTTTTTCTAATCAGCATTTCTGATTGGAGGATCTGATTCAGTGAATGAGAGGTCCAGGTCTGATGCATATTAATAATAGGATGGGGGATGGGTACTCTGGAAATCACTGCCAGCGGCTGCTGAAATCTAGATGAAACTAGTTCTGACTAGGGACATACACGTCGCTGTTGATTTTCATCAAGGAGGCCCAGCCTGTTTATCCTTTCACAGCATGTGATGACACGCACTGCAGTAGATGTGAAAATGTCCCATCACCTGATAGTCAAGCTTAATAATTTATGCGTGGTTTGGGTTTCAGACACTGAGGGCTGGCCCGTTTTAGTACTTGGTGCACTCAAGATATTTCTGAGAATATGTCCACTTTGGTCGGTGCTAGACCTGGCCCTGGGGTTTTCAGTGTTAATAAGGTGAAAAAGAGCTACTTTTTATAATAAAAATGTAAAATTCTAACACACATGTATGAAGAGATGTCAGCATATTACTAGAGGAAAGTCAGTGAAAATAGGTCCGGATATTTGTACTTATTGTACTTGGAACACAATGAAAAGAATCAGTCGACTGACTTTTGAACTTTAGCATATGTTTATTCAATAATTCATAGTTTCAAAGACAGCTCACACCATTGTCACTAGGCAGAGCATTTACAGTCGAGGATGTTAACAAACAAGCAGCACCCAGTTTTAAATGGCAAACAGGTTTCCATCTTTGATATTCTATCAGTGGAATTCATTTGAGCATGGCAGTATTATATTAAACATCTCATTGCCAGTATCTGTTGTGTCTCAACTTTTCTTTACCAGAAAAATACCTGCAAGTAACCTTTCAGTCATTTCAAGTATTTCTAATGCATTGATATAATCTGTTACTATGTCCAGGATTTTCCTGAAGGTTTGGGGGGGGGGGGGGGGGGGGGGGGGTTAGGTGCTGAGGACACTGGCGAGCACCGTTAATGACATGCTTCTGGGAGCATTATCCTTCCAATTGCATGAGTTCACCAGTTTGGAGGGTGCTGCCCCAGAACCCTTCTGGATAACCTGCAGTGACACACAATCCTGTGGGTTATTTGTAAGACTGGAAGCATGAGAAAGATACTGGAAACCCCATTCTGCTCAACCCCATCTTCTGTCTTTGCATAAGAAATACTGCGGCACAATAGGAGAGAGAAAATCGGAGGGAAAAGGAAGTGCACCTGTAGAGCTGTCAGAGCAGTCATCTGCACCCTCCACCAGCGCAGAGACGCGCACCTTGGTGGGTACGACATCTACTTCAGGCTGGGTCTCATATTCAGGTGGTCACCATATGGACGTGTCTGCAGCAGCAGGAGGCAGGGTCAGCCAAGATCCCTGGCAGTGAGAAGACTGCTGGAGAAGAGACATCTGCGACATCCAAGTCAAATGACTTGGCCTGTCTGGAATTGGTCCTGCCTGAGATGCTGTGAGAGGTGGGGAAACACCAGGCAGACGTGTTGTAGGCCCTCAACAGAGTGACACATGAGGCGGAGGAGTACATCTACCTGATCTCTGATGAAGTGGTCGTGACCAGTGCACAGGTGGAAGTCTTTATGGGGAGGATGATGAATACTACGGAGAACCTTGTTCAGCAGGATGTCTAGTTTCTGTCAGAGATGCATGCAAACCTGCACCCCATTACTGTAAGCAGAGTGACATCTTACTGTGGCTAAGCAACAGGTGAATGAGGCACCTCGACCTTCCTCCAGGTGCCTTTTTTCAATCAAGGAGTCAGGCAGGGGCCCTCAAGCGCCCAAAGCGAAGAGGAGCAACTGGGACCTCCAGTCAGGACTGCCTTCGGGTGTTTGGCCCTTCAGAATCTTCCTTGCCTGTGACCCCCTTCAGCTTCATCCTCTGTGACCGCAGAGGGAGCAGCTGCCCCACAGCAGAACCTACAAAAGTAAGCAAGGAACCGAGGCTTTGGGTCTCTAGAGGATGCCCACCACAGTCATCCAGGACAACAGGGCCAACTGGTCAGCAGCTGCCTCCACCCCTGCTGCGGATGTCCGAGGAGCACCTAAATGAAGTGGTAGGGAATGCATGATAAGATGACATGGTTTCACATGTGGTTGCATGAGTACACCATGATTATTAATGTTCTTACACTTTTGTAAATAGACTACACCTTAATGAGGTTTGATATGGTCGGTTTGCAATTCGGATTCCCTAGGTCTGTGTGCACCCACCACACTCCAAACTCTGCCCCCCTCCCTGATCTTCAGAGGGACATCCCAGGCTGTGTTTGTGTCCCCTGGAAACATGCCTGTGCAGGGAGGAAAGGTAATTGCCAGGGCCCTCGCCAACCATGTGCAAAAAGTCACCCGTGCCAGCAGAGCCTTTCCCTTCACACACCCATTGGTTAAAAAATTGACAGTATCAGTACCACGTTCTGGGATTTCTCTTCAGTTGTCCAGTTGAGCTGACCTGCTGTTCCGCTCGATCCTGATGATCCAACTCACTATCAGCATCTCAACATCTCCACCTCGAGGATCTACGTAGTTGCAGCAGCCATGGTGCTTTTGAATTTTCAGTTAGACTCCAATGCCTACCAACTGCCTCACCATGCCAACACTCTTGTCCCATTACCATTCATCCTCCTGGTGTGACATTTTACCTACCCAAAGGCACCTAAAAAATCTCGCCCATCAACCACCTTACTGTGCAGGCAAATATCCAATACTAGTTCTCTAACAACCGGCCGACGCCCAGAATCCGGTTATACTTCTGAGCCCCCTTCAACAGCCCACAGCATCTCTTCACCCATCATTTCTGGATACTCACCCTCCCACCCTACCGGTTTCCACTATCCCCTTTCACCCTCACCATCCCTTCCTATCAACAATATGTCCCCAAGACTCAGCAGTTGACACCACTGACCAGACCCTCTGCACTCCTTTCCCCCCAGTCACACTGCACACACTTTCCCCACCCCATGCCCATTCACACTGCTCACACACCCCCATGCCCATTCACACTGCACACACACCCCCATGCCCATTCACACTCACACGCCCCCATGTCCATTCACAATGCTCACACACCCCCATTCCCATTCACACTGCGCACACGCCCCCATGTCCATTCACACTGCGCACACACCCCCATGTCCATTCACACTGCGCACACACCCCCATGCCCATTCACACTGCGCACACACCCCCATGCCCATTCACACTGCACACACACCCCCATGCCCATTCACATTCACACGCCCCAATGTCGATTCACACTGCACACACACCCCCATGCCCATTCACACTGCTCACACACCCCATGCCCATTCACATGCCCCCATGCCCATTCACACTGCTCACACACCCCATGCCCATTCACACTCACACACCCCCATGCCCATTCACACTGCTCACGCACCCCATGCCCATTCACACACACACCCCATGCCCATTCACACTGCACACAGACCCCCATGCCCATTCACACATACACCCCCATGTCCATTCACAATGCTCACACACCCCCATGCCCATTCAGACTGCTCACACACCCCATGCCCATTCACACTCATACACCCCCCATGCCCATTCACACTCACACACCCCATGCCCATTCACACTCACACACCCCCATGCCCATTCACACTGCTCACACACCCCATGACCATTCACACTCACACACCCCCATGCCCATTCACACTGCACACACACCCCCATGCCCATTCACACTCACACACCCCCATGCCCATTCACACTGCACACACACCCCCATACCCATTCACACTCACATACCCCCATGCCCATTCACACTGCTCACACACCCCATGCCCATTCACAGTCACACCCCCCCCATGCCCATTCATACTGTTCAGCTTCCATGCCCATTCACACTCACACACCCCCATGCCCATTCACACTCACACATCCCCATGCCCATTCACACTCACACACCCACATGCCCATTCACACTGCTCACACAGCCCCATGCCCATTCACACCGCTCACACCCCCATGCCTATTTACACTGCTTACACCCCCATGCCCATTTACAGCGCTTACATCCCCCATGTCCATTCACACTGCTCATACACCCCCATGCCTATTCACACGACTCACACACCCCATGCCCATTCACACTGCCAACACACCCCCATGCCCATTCACACTGCCAACACACCCCCATGCCCATTCACACTCACACACCCGCATGCCCATTCACACTGCCAACACACCCCCATGCCCATTCACACTGCCAACACACCCCCATGCCCATTCACACTCACACACCCGCATGCCCATTCACACTGCTCACACACCCCCATGCCCATTCACACTGCTCACACAGCCCCATGCCCATTCACACTCACACACCCGCATGCCCATTCACACTGCTCACACACCCCCATGCCCATTCACACTGCTCACACAGCCCCATGCCCATTCACACTGCTCACACAGCCCCATGGACATTCACACTGCTCACACAGCCCCATGCCCATTCACACTGCTTACACCCCCCATGCCCATTCACACTGCTCACACAGCCCCATGCCCATTCACACTGCTCACACACCCCCATGCCCATTCACACTGCTCACACACCCCCATGCCCATTCACACTGCTCACACACCCCCATGCCTATTCACACTGCACACCCCCCCATGCCCATTCACACTGCTCACGCACCCCATGCCCATTTACACTGCTTATATCCCCCATGTCCATTCACACTGCTTACACCCCCCCCATGTCCATTCACACTGCTTACACCCCCCATGCCCATTCGCTCTGCTCACACACCCCCATGCCTATTCACACTTTCCACACACCCCCATCCCCATTTACACTGCTTACACCCCCCATGTCCATTCACACTGCTTACACCCCCCCATGCCCATTCACACTGCTCACCCCGCCCCATGCCCATTCGCTCTGCTTACACCCCTCCATGCCCATTCACTCTGCTCACACACCCCCCCATGCCCATTCGCTCTGCTTACACCCCCCCCATGTCCATTCACACTGCTTACATCCCCCCATGCCCATTCGCTCTGCTCACACACCCCCATGCCTATTCACACTTTCCACACACCCCCATCCCCATTTACACTGCTTACACCCCCCCATGCCCATTCGCTCTGCTCACACACCCCCATGCCTATTCACACTTTCCACACACACCCATGTCCATTCACACTGCTCACCCTCCCATGCCCATTTACACTGCTTACAGCCCCCATGCCCATTCACACTGCTCACCCCGCCCCATGAGCATTCACACTTCGCACTCCCCCCCCCCCCCACCACCATGCCCATTCACACTGCTCATGGATCCCTGGGACTGTCGATTACGACGATTTGACCAGGAACCACCACCACATGGTCTGGAGACCCCACGCAAGACCCGAACTCCGTCCCTTATATTGCCAAGGAGGAGCACTGAGACCAGAGGAGAACCAGGGCCCCACCCGCCCGTTCTGCCTTCCGTTGAACGTCAAGACACCAGGTGACCTGTGACGCCTGTGGACCCAGCCAGTGACAGCTTAGACTGCGAGTTGGATTCCGATATGATCATTGGGCTGCCTGGCGACGATATGCTGGCGCTCGATTGTAGCAGTAGCCTTGCCAGCTGGGCCATGTCAGCTGGGCCATGCCATCTGGGCCATGCCAGCTGCGACGTTCAACACGGTAGCGGCGGTCCCCGGTACATTACCCACCTCCCCCGCTGGCTGTACCATCTCTGGAACTCCGCCCACAATCCAAGCAGCCATGGGACAGTCCACCTGAGAACATGAACATTTCTCCTGACTTGGTGGGGGTGGGATAGGGCTGTTACGACCCGTTACATGGACAGAGCTTTTCTAGCAGCCACTTCCCCTTCCTGCACCTCAGAGTATGAGCTAATCAGTTGCCTCGGGGGCGGAGTTTCCTCCTAATTGGAGGACCTCCCAACGGAATATAAAACTGACGGGAAAGAGACCCTGTGGGGAGTGGGGAGGAGTGATTATTGTGACTAGTGTGGAATAGTGAGTTGTACCCTGTCAGCCCAGCCTCTTGTGGGGTCATTGCCTCCGACCACAACACATACCACTTTGGTGCAGACCGGTTCTGGATTGGTGTGATATCCTGTTGGCAGCATGGGTAATTGGATAGTGGAGGTACAATTCCGATCAGACCTTCATCTGCATCCTATTAACAGGATGAAAAAGAGCTTCATGCTGGCCTATGCTGGGAATTGTGCTTCTCTATTACAGGCAGGAACAGACCCTCCTGTCGTCATTTCACATTGGCGGTAAACTAATATTTCAGCTCCCATCGCATTGTCTCCCCTCTCCACCACCCACCATTAAACCCACCGCTGTTTGGATGGGAAAATCTCAGCCAATACACATAGCACATTAAAGTGTACATCAGCTAAACCATTATATTTTGCTTTGTCATTAACTTGAATTGATGAAGAGATGGTGTAATAAAGTAGTATTATATTAAATTAGACACAGCGGAGTGTTTAATGCTTAGCAGTTTTAATATGGGTTGCTGAAGTTCCATTGTTATCATAGCTCAGTGACACAGCATCCCCCTTTCCCCATTTGGGGATTTTTGTTGGAATGAATCCCTCAGAATTACTCTCATCTTTGTTATGAGCACATTGACATAATAACTAAAATGGTCTGCAAAGGTCGGTGGTGCAAGGTAGTCTTTCCTTCAAGTACACCGACGGAGCATTTCTCAGCAGCTGGTTAAGTCTGCTGACGTTGAAGAATGATGGTGTTAGGCGAACATTTGCAACCTTGCTGCTCAGACTTGTCCAGATAGCCAGTCCTATTGATGTCCGATTGCTCAAGTGACTGGAGGTCATTCAGTCTGCACCTCTCCGTGAATTAGCCTAAGCAAGAACATTTAGAAAAATAATGTGCAAATACTGTATGATTTTGAAAGTGTATTTTTAAATGCATTACCTGGGATATAGTTGATTCGAAAGCTTTATTTACCCAATGTTCGAAAACCATTTAAAGCAAAATCTCAGGAATAAAAGGAGATAATTCATGTAAATCCATGTGTCACAATCATGTATACATAATTATCTTGACTCTGTCATAGCTTCAAAAGGATGAACAAATGTAGGAATATGTTTTATAAAGTGTTTTTTAGATTGCACTGTGGATGAAATTCCAGAGCTTATAAACTATTAATAAACTGGACTCAATATTGACTTTCGTAACAAAAGGTACTGTGACATGATATTGTTCAAAATCTGGAACGTGAATATGTTTTTTTTTCACCAAACTGCATTTCAAATGCAAAGTACTGAATTTAAGCAGCAAGTTTGACTCGGAAAACTAGTAAATGGAATATGATTTTAGATTATATTTAATTAAATAAAACACTGTCTGGCAATAAAGGTTAGTGAACCTTGTTTTTTTATATATATGAATATAGCAAGGAGAAATAATATATGCAATCTCCTGCACCCTTCATCTATATCACAGCTCACTAAATAATGCCTAATGTTTATTTCATTTAGCAGAACACCTAACACTGGGTTGTACTCGAGGGACTGATTATCATAATTATACAAGTTTCTATAGCAACCTACAAGTCTATCAGTTTTGATTCATTATATTGTTATCCTTCTAGCATATTCTAAATATTGGGTACACATAAAAGTCACAGACTCACTGTTACTATAAAAGTAGTGCTAAAAATATTTTCTTTTTGTTTAGAAACGTGTTGTTAATTGCATTTTGTTCTTATTTTACACTTTCCCTACACATTAGTTAATTATTATCTCTTTGTCCAAAATATTGGGTTACGGGTATAGGGTGGATACATGGGTTTGAGTAGGGTGATCATTGCTCGGCACAACATCGAGGGCCGAAGGGCCTGCTCTGTGCTGTACTGTTCTATTCTATAAGGAAACAACAGAAGATTTTTGAAATGTTCAGTGGAATAGAGAAGACAAAAAAGTTGTTGATGACATGATTTACGTCTCCCTCTGTTGAAGGCTGCAAATTGTATTAATGATTTCCACCTACAAGGCACACCCATTGGTTTGGAGTAAGACTGGTTTTGAAAAAGAAAACAAGATCCATACATTTTAATTCAGTAATAGGGCACTGTTACTTCAAATTATTCTGAGAGCTTTCTTTTAAATCTGGAACGGTATTTGCAATAGCCTCTACTATTGCCACTAATGAAGTAACTTGTCTTGAGAACAGTTACTTCATTGGTCGCTTTTGACTGACATTGAGAAGCCAGAATACCAATGACCCTGTTCCAAACCTTAAAGTTTGTTCTGGTGTAAAGCTGAAAGCTCATTGAACAAAGACGACAGTGACAACATGGATGTGAAGTTAGCTGAGTGACAGTGTAGGATCTCTTATTTTTCAAATAAGAGATGAGGGTCGGGTGGTAGTGCAAGATTGAGTTTTATTGCAAAAATCAAGTTGGCACACTTCAAAAACTATAAAAATACTAAATAAAAGAAGCAAAAGCCCAGCAGGACATAAGGAAGGAAAGAACTAGAAAGAGAACAAAGGCAAAGAGATAGAGAGAAGAGAGACAGGTAACAATTATGCCAGTAACATTATACCTGTGTTTGATTCCCCCCCCCCCCCCCCCCTTGCTCCCTATTGGTTTACAAGTTTTAAATTGTGACTTCTGAATGGTGGTCTCTGCCATTACTCAAAATAATAACTGACTTACTCCCTTTGCAGTCTAGCTGAGAGGCTGGTGTAAGGTTTCACTGCCAAGCTGACCTTGACTTACTTAGAACTATGCAGCTTTCAGCTGCAGTCACAAGATTTTTAAAACTTGGATTTTAACTTATTTCCCTACAATCCCCCCTTTGCTTCTTCTAAAAATTCTCAGAGAATGAATCAATAAAAGCGAGCAAACAGGAGAAAGCGAGAGGAACACATTCACAGATGCCTTTGATGGTCCCTTTGTTTAGGAACAGCCTTCAATACTGGAATGAGCAAGGCTATAACGTGTTACAAGCCTTTAAATATAGGAAGCACGCTTATTAGGCAAAAGGGGATGACGAGTAGTCTTGAGAGGAGTACCCTTAACAGGGGCTTCGGTTAGCCATTTAAAGCAACACTTAATGAGCATAAAAACACAATGAGAATAAAAGTGAAAAATAAGATCAAGCCCTCTAGCATACACTGAGGTTTAACTGCCTGTTCTCTGGCGGTACATTATTTAATTTGCTGTGCAGTTATGTGTGGAGCAGGAGAGCCTGCATGCTCTAAGGCACAGTCCTTTGTCAAATAGATCCACTCCATGGCTCAGTCAGTATACAAAATGTACTGTGCCACAGGAACAACTGCTGCTTTGTACCAGCTCGCATGTATAGTGGACAATTTGTGATTGATTAAACATCCCCGCTGTAAGCAGTGTTACTGTAGCTAGATTGCTGACAGCAGTCACCGTTTTAGGGATTGAACTTTTATATCCAAGTTAACATAGTTAAGAGAGAGGAAAGTGGTGTAGCAATGCATTTAATTCCTCAGAGTCCTATGCACCAGCACAATCAGGTGAGCCTTAAGATAAGAGGAAGCAAATTTAAAACAGATTTGAGGAGAAACCACTTCTCCTAAAGGGTTGTAAATCTGTGGAATTCATTACCCCAGAGTGCGGTGGTTGTGGGACAGTGAGTAAATTTAAGGAGGAGTTAGACAGATTTTTAATTGGTAATGGGTTGAAGGGCTATGGAGAACTGGCAGGACGGTTGAGTTAAGGCCAGGATGAGATCAGTCATGATCGAATAGGGGAGCAGACTCGATGGGCCAAATGGCCTAATTCTGCTCCTGTATCTAATGAACGTATGAACAATACATCACATGAAGCCCTTACATCACTCACAACCAACCTGACAGCAATGCAAGTTACTACCCTCCGCCACCCCACCCCATCTGCATCTCAAAACCCTCCCCCAACATCCACACTGTCTCAGGTTTCAACAACTACACTCGCTTCCCCCCTCATCTCCACCACCACCCTGCTCTCATTCTATGATTAACTTGAATGCACTTAAAATGGGGCTTAATGGGAAAAAGTTTGGGAAGCACTGCTTCAGAAACTTTCAATTGATGAATATGTGTCTATTTTTCAAAGAATGTTGAGAGAAGATTTTATTGAGGTAGTCAAAGTCATAAGGGGTCAAGACAGAGTAGATAGGGTGAAAACATTTCCATTGGTGCAAGGATGGAGGACACATTCAAAGTGATTTGCAGAAAAAACAGTAGCATGAGGGATAACTTTTTTACGCAGTCACTGGTTAGGATCTGGGAATGCGCTGCCTGAGAATGTGGCAGTGCCAGCTTTAATTGTGGATTTCTAAAGGGAATTAGACGATTATCTGAAGAGAAACAAATTCCGGAGTTACATGGAAAAGACAAGGGAGTGGAAACAGCTGAGTTGCATTTGTAAAGAGCAGGCATGGTGTAGAAGCCAATCATGCGCTACTCCAAAACCATATCTGGAGTCAATACAGATGTTAGCACATGGGCACAATGGGCAGATTGGGTTCTTCCTGTGTTGTAACCATTCGGTGATCCTGTGGTATCTTCCATGACATGAGTGGGGTCACAGAATCATAAAATCTACAGTGCAAAAGGAGGCCATTCGGCCCAACGAGTCTGCACCGGCCCTTCGAAAGAGCACCTCACCCAAGCCCACACCTCGACCCTACCCAAGCCGATGCCTCCACCTGTCCCCATAACCCTCCCTAACCTTTTTTTTTGGACACTAAGGGCAATTTAGCATGGACAATCCACCTAACCTGCACACCTTTGGACTGTGGGAGGAAACCCGGAGCACCCGGAAGAAACCCACGCAGACACGGGGAGGATGTGCAGACTCCGCAAAGCCAGTGACCTAAGCCGGGAATTCGAACCTGGGACTTTGGAGGCGTGAAGCAACTGTGCTAACCAATGTGCTACCGTGCTGCCTTTGAAATCCTGAGCCTTACTTGCCTAAAGGAATCAGGCAATATTTTTATTTTGGGGCAGAAAACAAATAGTGTGACCATTTCTGAGTCCCAAACCAGAACCAGGGAAAACAGTGATTTTCATGAGGGTAAACCCTTAATTGTCCACATATGGCAGCTGTTTAGCGGCTGTAGGGACTAGGGTGGGCATGGGATTGCTCGAGTGCAGGACCAATTTAAATAGACTCCAGCAACCTTTGCTATGATTGTCATTTTCATGCTTTACATTTAACATCATAGAATCAGAGCGTTAAATTCTCTCAGTCCAATGAGATCAGGCTGAGAGGTTGGAACAGGCAAAATGGCAGATAAGCAATGGAAGGGAAGCCCAATGTTTTCCTCCCACCATGGCATATTGTCAGTGCTGGGCACCTCTGCTAGGTGTACAGTTGAGATCCTTTAAGACCCAATTAAGGCCCACTTTTTGCCACGCAGACATTTTGCCTTGCTTCGTCACAGCAAGGTCACCAGGCAAATCCCAGCAGTCTCTGAGTGGGTTACCAAGTAGGCCCTCTATTTTTGGTCATTTCATTCATGGCCCACGGAGAAGGCCACTGGTAGCAAGGATTACCCCATGTCATGGCACTGCCAGTGCACCGCAAACCCCTCCCGCTGCCACTGATGATGCCTACCTGCCTGGGCCTGGCTTCCCACAAAGCCTTACTTGCCCTCTGAGAACACCCTGTCATTGAGGCATGCTCATTTTGGATCTGCAAGCTCAGCAGCGACAGGTACTAGAGCTGAGCTGCTGAGTTGCCAGCCCTCTGATTGGGCTGGAAGATCTTGGAGGCTGGCCACCATTTTCGCTTGGATGATAGCCCTATCAGTGACATTTTAGGCTCCTGCTTTTGGCCCTGGTGGTGGGATTTCAGCCTCCTCTAAAATGTTCAGCCCATAGAGTCATTGAATGATTCCAGGAGAGCCAGAGGCCTGAAATCCAAGGAGGACAGCCTCTTGATTCATTGATGCAGATCTGGAGATCCTCCTTGATTGCATGGGGAAAACGAGGTGATTCTCATCCGGGAGGGTGGCAGGAGGAGGCTGCCTACCCAACCTAAGCAGGCCTGGATGAAAATAGCTGACACAGTCAACAGAAAGAGTGTGGTGGACAGATCCTGTGTTCGAAGATGTTTAATGACCTGATTCACTCTGGCAAGGTGAATGCAATCCCTCAGGTAAGGCCACTGGGTATTCATTCTGTAACATGAACACCGGCTGAGGAGCCTTAGAGCACATGCTGCTCCTCAACATTTTCTCTTACTGACCCCTAAGCATGATTCAGAGCCATCGTGCTGCTGAGGACCTGCCAGCATATAGACACAGACCTCCTAATGAATAGGAGCAGCTGGCATTGCCCGTAGAGCCAGAAATGCTTTATCTCTGTCTCCTTTTCTTTGCAGGAGTAGTGGGCTCATGTGACCCAGGAAAGTGCCAAGACTGGAGGAAAAGTTCTTGCGTTATCACCACCATGGAGGAGGGAGCCATGAAGATGACCATGGTCATGGAACACACGGAAATCGGTGTCAGAAAAATGGGCATCCCTATGGAGATTGATGATTCAAGAGTACACTGACCTTAACCCTGAGTTGTTTTGGAAAATCTTAGCACTGCAGAGGTTTCTGCTATCCAACATTTCTCTCATTATTTCTTTTGTGTCCTCCACATGTGCAGGCATTGAGGCAATTAAACTAACTCCATGACCATCACTGGACCAAGAGCAACAACAGTAGAGTTCATAAGGAACACCATCACACCTTACAAATGCACCTCCTGCCACCAACATAGATACATTCACTTCTAAAGGTACTCACAAAGAGTTAGATAGGGTGGCACTGGTATGAGCATGGCACTAGTGGTCAGGAGGAGGTACCAGAGGCAGAAGCAGATTGGACACCCTTTGAAGGATGGTGGACAGATATAGCCCGGCTCAGATGCAGGGTCATAGGAGTCATAGGAAAGGAGGCTCTACTGAGACCAGTATCAACAGATGTGCTCCCACATGTCAGAGTTCCCTGAGGCTGAGTGCATGGCTCTGGGTTGAGAAAAGATAGATGGTGCATGTCCCACATCCGCTCATCACAAATTTTGTCTCGTGTCTTTTTGCTTTCAGATACCTCAGTGGTGAAATCTGCTCAGCCAGTAGAGGAATATCAAAGAGATGGTAACAATGAAGACACAGTACCAAATCTTGATTTTGCACTTGCTGCCACCAGCTCAGCTACTAACACTGGGCATATCTTACAGGATAGATTAAAGGTGGGATTTGCACTTGATGAGACCCAGGGCTTAAATGGACTGCAGCTGGGTCAGGGGGAAAGGACGGCATAGTTGCCAGTTCACTGGAGGCCAAAGATACATGTGGATTCTGGTGCACGGAACTGGATGGGGTAACCTACAGATGAATGCTGGTGGGTATGGACAATTAAATATTTTTTGCTTTGGGAATCCTGTCAGAAAGCCTATGGTCAATGCCAAGGAGCATGGATGAGTCCAAAACCAACTTAGTATAGGGGTTGGATTCTCCGCTCCCCGAAGCCGATATCGTGTTCGGCGATGGGACGGAGAATCCTTTTTGGCACTGTAATCGGGAGCGGGGCCAGTTTTTCAATTCTCTGCCCCTTGAAAATCGGCATACTCGAGTACGGCTCGCCGAGTATCCATCAGTATCCATCGCCTCAGGCCATTGCCTGAGGCCCACTCCGCGATGTTCCGTTGCCGACCGGACGAATTCCCAACGGCATGGCTTACGTGTCACGGCGTGTAGTTTTCATGGCGTAAAAGTTTTCACGACGGCGTCAGCACTTAGTCTCAAAATCGGAGAATCCAGCCCCATATCTTTGCTTGGAGCCCCCCCCTTTTAAGCATGAAAGGGGGACCAAATCCATCAGCACACTGGTGGACCCAACTATTGTTAAAAAAAATAAATTTAGAGTACCCAATTCATTTTTTCCAATTAAGGGGCAATTTAGCGTGGCCAATCCACCTATCCTGCACATCTTTGGGTTGTTGGGGTAAAAACCACGCAAACACGGGGAGAATGTGCAAACTCCACACGGACAGTGACCCAGAGCTTGGATCGAACCTGGGGCCTCGGTGCCGTGAGGCAGTAGTGCTAACCACTGCACCACCATGTTGCCCGTGGTGGACCCAACGATGATGCATCTTCTGATGGCCAATGTTTAAGCTTACAAACAGCAGCTCCAATTTCTGAGTGCTACAGTGGAAGCTCAAAGTATCGTCTTCCAAGGTTAGTTCTCTGCCATCATGACTGTTGTTTACATGTGCAAAGGGGCATGTGGACTGTCAGAGCTGCCCAACTATCTGTCTTCCAACAGATTCTTGGATTGCTGAGGTATCGCCCCGGAGAACACCAGTGGCTTCATGACGCACAAACCTGCTTGACATGTAGTCTGGTGCCAACCAGCTCTATTTCACCACCACCTTTCTCAACTCCTACACTGCTGCTAAATTATCAGACTGTTTATCCAACATCCAGAGCCACTTGAGGTTTTCCGCCAAGAACATTTGCAATCTCTCCTTTTAAAAGTCAGCAATTTTCCACCAGTCACTGGGGCAACTCTCCTTAGGATAGGCAAAGGTAAATACAAAACAGACATTTAGGAAATGCACATGTACGATGTGTTAACTTTTGAATGTAACAAGGCATGATTAAAGTTATCTCTTTGGATCTATAATTTGTGGTGTTTTTTATTTTTTTATGGTGACATGGATACTGTGATGGTGAGTGACAGGTTGGGACTGTTGGGAAATGAGGTATTGGAACTGGGGTTGCAGTTACCAGAATTGCACTTGGATGAGTTCTTCATGGACAGCCTGAGAAGAAAGGGACTGTCCAGGTTGACCCCTCCTTTCTTTTCCTCCTCTTTCTCTTCCTTTCCCTCCGCATCCTAATGTTTCTTCTCTGATGTGCTTAGAGTATAGCTTTTGTCAACAGCTGCCCCCTCATAGTTGTGCAAGTGGCAGCATGCAGCAGACAATCGCATATCTTGCACCAGAGGTGGACAAACTGAATGTTAAAGGTGGTAGATGTGATGGCAATCAAGTAGTCTGCTTTGTCCTGGATGGTGTTTAGCTACCTGAGAGTTGTTGGAACTCCACTCATCCATGAAAGTGGAGAATATTCCATTACACTCCTGACTTATGTCTTGTAGATGGTGAACACATTTTGAGGGTTCAGGAACTGTGTTATTCACCACAGAATTCCCAGCATCTTGTCTGCTGTTGTAGCCACAGCATGCATATGGCTTGTAGTGCCTTGCTTGCTCCGTTTACATCTGGTGGCCTTCACTGCTCATTCCTCCCACAGTCCAAAGATGTGCAGGTTAGGTGGATTGGCCATGATAAATTACCCTTAGTGACCAAAATTGCCCTTAGTGTTGGGTGGGGTTACTGGGTTATGGGGATAGGGTGGAGGTGTTGACCTTAGGTAGGGTGCTCTTTCCAGGAGCCGGTGCAGACTTGATGGGCCGAATGGCCTCCTTCTGCACTGTAAAATCTATGAAGACAGCCTCCAGTCGAAGAGGCACAACCTGCAGCCAACTAAGGATTTGGGGAAAATCATTGCGGCATGGCCAGGGGGAAATCATTGGACCAGGCTTTACTGCTAGTGGTGGATTTAAGAAGCTCTCAAAACTGAGGGAAGTGCTGGGAGACAGAGACTCAAATTTTCTGCTCGGCAAAATAGGGATAAGGGAACCCAGTGAAACTGGGAGCAATTGAGAGCTGTTAGATATAAAGTCTACAATTCCATGCTGATTACGATGCATGATAAGTATAATCGGGGAATGCATCAAATCAAATAATGTTTAGTTGAGAGTGCTTTTTTAGTAAATTGTTACAGTAAAAAATTAAAATGTGAAATCTTGCTATGTTATTCTTTCAGTTAATCACTGGAAATTTGAATCTCTTTTTGAAAGTTATTGTTTTCTATGAAATGATAATGCTATCCACAACCTGGGTCTTGATAGAGTATATGAATGCTTTTAAACGTATAGTAGCAAAGTTAAAGCGGGCCAGAAATTGTTCAAACTAGGTCAGATCGTAGAAGACAGGCAGAATATTAGAGATGGTTTGAAATTTTGTCAGTTCAAGACTAATCAAATCAAGTTGAATTAGATGGAACAAGTCGCCTGTGGGATTGTAAAATACACAAATTTAGCAAATAGTTAGAAATTTTATCTAATTTAGGGAGGTGTTTTTTTTAATTGTCTGCCGCAAGAATGGCTTTACTAGTCACAGGCAGAATTTATGTTTATTTGCACTCAGTTTAAAACAGTGCCATTTGCAAAACAGAAATGGAAAAGTGATTTTTTTTCTTTGAAATACATTACATCCTTAATACATATATATGCAGAAGTGGAGACATGTTATAATGTACATTATATCAAATCACCACATGAAAAGATATATTTCGAATGGAAAATCCATATTTAAGGCAAATAATGTAAATGAAAGGATATGATGTATTCAAAATAACATGGTGCACCAATACGTAAATGTAAGCATGGTGCAAAGGATAAGAGAGGGTTAAATGGACCGAATTTTAGAAGCTCTGACACAACTATATTCACACGATACTAGTAAAAGTGGGATTCAACCAAAATCTTTGGGAGAAATTTCAACACAATTAAAGGAGTCAACACAGGATAAAAAATCATTTCCGTTCCAAACAAGAGAGAAAGCAGAAAAGTTGAAGAAATATGGACCTTAAAATATTTGAATATTCATGAGAAATAATTGAATGCTGTAACATAGCCTCTCTCTCTGTCCGCGAGCAAATCAGCGCGGGCTCAAAATCCAGAGAGAAGCGAAAAACGTGATTCTCTCTGGCTTGATTGATTTTTGGAATGTCTGGAAAAACACTGTTCTCCAGCCCCCCCAGGAGGTCAAAACCACTTCACTAGCACGGGGACCACATGTTATATGTAAACCACGTACCTTCTATATGATGTGATCTCCCTCTTGAAAGTATGCAAAGTCAGCATCCAGCACACTGAGCAGCAACATTTCCAAAGAGTCATATTTTGTGGGAAAAGAAGAGCGTTTAGGATCTATTTCCTATGTACATGTTTAAACCAATGCCCATCCCAATTTGTTAAACTAGAATAATATTATCAATGGGCATCTTATCCAGCCCTCTAATTACATTATAGACATCACCATATACAGATATGTTCAGCATAGTTGGAAAACAATGCAAATCACCAGATTAGAGGCATTGGCTCTGTGTAAAATAAAATGTGATATTTTAGGTATTCCTATAAAATGGGAATTAGTCATGTGAACCATCATGCTCCCATCTTTTCAGGTGCTTGATTTTGGGCTATATTTCCAGAAGAAAAGAACTGCTAACCCCAAGCCTCAAAGATAATTAAGTAAAACTTCAGCATATTTGTTTATCCCTCCAACTCAACTACTTGCTTTCTGAAAGTATAGGAACAATTGAGTTCTCTTTGCTCCTTTAATCCTACTTCTAACCAGGTATTACTGCAGTTCTTCTAGAATATTCTGTTTCAGCCTTAGGCAGCACAGTAGCATAGTGGTTAACACATTTGCTTCACAGCTCCAGGGTCCCAGGTTCGATTCCCGGCTTGGGTCTCTGTCTGTGCGGAGTCTGCACGTTCTCCCCGTGTCTGTGTGGGTTTCCTCCGGGTGCTCCAGTTTCCTCCCACAGTCCAAAGATATGCAGGTTAGGTGGATTGGCCATGCTAAATTGCCCTTAGTGTCCAAAAAGGCTCGATGGGTTACAGGGATAGGGTGGAGGCGGGGACTTAAGTAGAGTGCTCTTTCCAAGGGCCAGTGCAGACTTGATGGGCCAAATGGCCTCCTTCTGCACTGTAAAATCTATGATCCTTGAGCTCACTGGTGTAGAGGATAGTAACTCTATTATTAGAGGTATTTTTAAATCTGTTCAACACTGCATTACAAAACTCCGCAAATTCAACTTGCAGATATCATTCCGATCTCCTGCCTCCACTGATACAGACTCTTTAATGACACCTGCCATTAACATAAACATTTAAACCAACAACAGCTTGTATTTATGTCACAGCTTTAATGTAGAAAACCGTCCAAGGAGTTTCACAGAAGTATAATTGACAAAGCACGAGAAACCAAAACATACAGGGGGATACTAGAGGTGACCAAGTGACTGGTCAAAGAGGTGAAATAAGTCATCTCCCTGCCAAATCTCCATCTCCAGCCTTCACTCTCATTACTGGTGCCCATTTCAAAGGTTCCCCAACATCAGCCTCCTGCTGTTGGTTTGCGCGACAGTCAGTGACCTACAATATCCCATTTTATTTACTTTACTATTTGTGTTAATTAATGTTTGATCTGTGTTTATTTTAGTTTGTTTGTTACAATAAAAGTCTATAACCGTGAACTGTTGTCCTTTGGTTATTTTCATTGGCTGGTTGGGAAATTCATTCCTTTTTAAAAGTTATCAGTGTCTACTGGAATCGTAACAATACTTTTCCATCAATTCCATTCTACCTGCATCCTCCCTGCCACGCCAATCGGTTGCTGTCTCAGGTTGGGCAATACTGCTCACAACGCCAGCATCCTACTTAGCCCCAATCTCAGTATCTAATTTGACATCGTCTCCAGCACAAAAACAATCTTTAGTAACATTGCCTGCCTCTGCCCTGCCTCAGTTCATCAATAACAAAGACACATCCAGTCTCGACTCCCTCTAATGCTCTCCTGACCAGTACTCTCAACTTCCACTTCATTAAACCTCAGCTCATCCAGAATTCTGTTGTCTTCCTTTATCCTCTCCCACATCAATGCTCAAATATTTATGTGGGGGTGTCGTGGGAAACACATAACCATAGGGAAAACACAGAAAGAAGTGGGAAGCATAGTAATCCTGCCAAATGTAATAGCAGAACATCATTATTCTTTCATCCGTGTATTGCCCGATAGCCAGTCAAATTGACAGGCTCACTTACTGTAAAGAAAAAGTACATTTGCATTAACAAACCAACATAGTTGAGATATTCGCTGTGCACCACACTTCTGACCAGTGTGTATCGTTACAAGAACAAATCTAATGTTACTCACGGCTATCCAGCGGGCTCACTTCTCCCTGCCGCGCTCGGTCACAACCTCCAGTGTCTTATCAAAAGTTGTTCCACCCAGCCTAAATCTTCCAGATCTGACTTCCATCTGCAAGTTCACCATGGCAACGACTTGTTCCTTAAATATCCAAATGTCTCATGTTCTGTTCCTTTCCTTTCAAACAGAAAACAAACTCTTGCAAGCATCCTTCTCCACAGCAGTAGTTGCTTTTTCCTTGTGTCTCACCAAGCAGTTATCCCTTCACTGTGAATCACTAGGTAAAAGTGTAAAATCTGTCACTGGATTTCAATAGGTTTCTGTTTGAGTACCATTGCCATGGCGATCAGACCAAATAGGTCATAGAATCATAGAGGTCTACAGCATATAAGAGGCCCTTCAGCCCATCACATCTACACCAGTCAAAAACAACCACCTAAGTATTCTAAATCCATTTCCCAGTGCTTGGCCCATAGCTTTGTATGCCGTGGCATCACAAGTGCCATGGCTGGGATTCACCAAGCCTGCGCCGGGTCGAAGAATCGCCGGGGACGCGGGAAATTCCCATCACACCGCTCCGACGTCCCACACTGGCCGTGCAGGACCGCGTTTTGGTGCAGGAGCAGCGCACAGCAGCCTCCTGAAGACTGCTGAATTGCTGGGCCAGGGGGCCCGTTGACTCTGGTGTACACCACCCGCATTAAAGGTAAGCGAGCGTGACCTGTGTTGTGAAGGTCAACTGGCATGGTCCACGAAGGGCAGTCGGCGTGGGTTGCGAAAGGGGTCCCGGGAAAAAAGTTTGAATACCACTGACCGAAACAATCAAACTAATGATCATCAACCTGCAACTGCCATTAACATACACTCTGAAACCACCTGTCACTAACACACTGACATAAGACTTTTACTGTGTTTTGACTGAACATTTAGTTAAATTCATTATTGAGAAAGTATATTGTTATGTGCATATTATATATTAACAAAGATAATTGCAATAGAACAATCTTGTTACTTATTTTTTTTTGCTCACTGAATTAACCCATCAAACATAATGGGTGGGATTCTCCATTGGCTGATGCTGAAATCGTGAAACGCAATCGGGCGGAGAATAGGTTCCGGCGCTAAAATTGTGGCGGGCACTGATTTTGTGCCTCATCAGAATTCTCCATCTGCTCAATAGCGGCTTAAATATGATCCGGAATTCATGTATAGTAAACACCGTTTTCATGTCAATAGCGAGCCTGTCCCGATCTTCGCGCTGATCCAACTCCGGTGGGCCGAGTTCCCGATGGCGTGGTTCACTTGTGCTTTGTAAAATTGCGAAACTGGCGTCATGGATGCTAAGGGAGAGAGAGGGGGTACAGAAAGTGTCCAAGATCACCATAGTTTGCTGACAATTGTGCTGCTGGCCGGGGGGGAGGGGGGCTTTTGCCATGGCTGGGGGTGGGGTGGGGGGGCGGCGGGGTAGTGGGCAGTGGCCAACAGGTGGCCTGTGGGGTCGGGATGGACAGGCATGGAAAATAAGAACATAAGAACTAGGAGCAGGAGTAGGCCATCTGGCCCCTCGAGCCTGCTCCGCCATTCAATGAGATCATGTCTGATATTTTTTGGACTGAGCTCCACTTTCCGGCCCAAACACCATAACCCTTAATCCCTTTATTCTTCCGGATGTGTTCCATTGCCATTGGAACAGCATTGCCCTATCCGGCAAGGCAACCATGCAGCTGCGCATGCTGCTAACAGCCCACTGTGAACTTCGAGCCATGGGCCGTTTGGTGTCCCCCCAGGCTAACCCTCGAGGTGTCCTCTGGTCTCAGCCAACCCATCAGCTGTATGGGCGTGCTACAGTACAACCAGTGCCATCCTGTTGGCTGGGATGAGTGTGTGTGGGGATTGTAATGTGTATATGCGGCTGCAGCTTGTCAGCCTCCCGAGTGTCAATCATGGACCCGGAGAATCCTGCACCATTTTTCATTGGAATCGATTGTGTGCCAAATGGCGCCGGTGTTAGCCCCTCCACAGCTGCTGAAGCGATCTCGGTTTTGCTGTCGTGAAAGTTCACAAATCCTGAGTGGGCGTCAACACCTAGTCTCAGAAACAGAGAATCCTGCCCACGACCTATGTATTAGTTGGTTGCACCTACTGATGTGGGTTCAAGTCCCATTCTTCGAGCACAAAGTATAAGAGGTGGGAGGCTCAGAGATGGTGTCTTCTGGATGAGACATTAAATCAAGGCCCTGTCTGTCCTTTCGGGTCGACATAGAAAATTCCATGGCACTACTTTGAAGAGGAGCAGGGAAATTCTCTTTGGTGTTTTAATCATTATTTATCCCTCAACCACCAATACTATATTTTGAAATTATCGGCGCATTATCGCATGACTGTTTATGGGACATAGCTTTGTGCATTGTCTCCTACCTTCCATCAATGGCTCACTTCAAAAATACTGTAAAGCACTTTGGGACATCCCGAGTCGGGAAAGATGCGATTTAAATGCAAATCCTCTTGTGTACTACAAAAAAATAATGCTTGAATATGAACTGAAGCAATAATGGATGAACATAATTTTAATTTGCCTACAATAAAATTGCAGCTTTGTGCCTCTCCAATAATTTCCTTAGATTGCTCCTGATTTTCTTTCAGAAGCAAATTTGAAAGTTTATGATGATTTAAGCTGTTAATTTGATGCAGAAAGAGAAACTGCAAGTAACAGTTCTTTGCATCTTTAATTTTATTTTACATGGATTGGACAGTACAGCATTCTGAATATCTCTGTGAATGAAATATTAACGATATGAATCAAATTTGATTACCCTGTGTTCTGTCTAAGATTATTGGTGAATGTGCGTAAAGGTGGATAGGATACCACCAACCTCAGTAAACAGAATTTTCCATATGTTACCAATGCAGGCAACATTCACTTATAAATTCACAATGGAGATATGAAGGCAAGCCACTGAAATAATATGAAGAGATCAAGTTATTGCACCGTATAGCTTGGGTTATCTGTTATTAACAGAGCTGAAATCCGTTAGATAAGAGTTTGGAACATGTCAAAAGGCAACCCGAATAGTGGATTAAAACTGGAGATAACTGCGGATTATTATGAGTAGATAAGAATGAAAAGGAAGGTCCAATAGATTTAGTATAAAAAGCTTTATTTTACTACTGTTCAATGAGGAATAAAGAGGTTGTTGATTGTCCATTTCTCATTTGAAATATCTATAGATGCACACTCCCAGACTCCAAAAGATCGGCATTTTTGCACAAAAGCTTGCACAATGCTTCACTTTTATTTCTCCTTTAAACAAAGGAAATGAAAGTCCTTCCACTTTTCCTAAAAGAAACAGCAGTGACCACTGGCAGCTGTCTTGACCAGAGTTTGAGGCTCTATTGTTCACTTTCTCTCAGATCTGTGTATCTTTACCGGGACAGATTGTTTACAACTGAAAGAAAGAGAGTGACAGAGAACCAAGTTGCTGGCATGGATTGTCTCGACCCTTTTGCCTGTAACAAATTTCCTGATGGCCAATGACTCCTGCAGGGAAAAGGAGAGGGAAAAAAATAAATAGCAAAAATATATGTAGCATTTCACAATAGCATACGGCAATGCTTTAGGATGCACTTTAATTTCTAGAAGGTGTCTTATGATGATTATTGCTCTTTAACTTAATATTATCCACTACATTTGAGGAATAAAATTCAGGAATACACCAAACAATGTGCAGAAAACAGTTTAGGTTAAATAGGATTAATATTGGCCATAAACATTGATGACATTGTTATTATGATCATGACCATTGATACTGTGACAGAAGTTCAAATGAAATTTTGATAATTACTTGTATTATTTGTGTAACATTTATTTCAAATATATCTTGTAGCATCACTCTGACTGCAAGTGATCAGGGTGAGATCTGCTCCACTTTATCAAATCAATAAGTGGTTTACAGACAGAAAAAAATAGAGTTATATTTGACCCAGTGCAGGAGATTTAAATGAGTATCAATACTGCATAAGGTTTTCTGCAAAGCTATGCAAATTCTGTTTCTTAATAAGAATTGCAATTATATTTTTTCAGTACAATATATCACTTGCATGACTGTTGTGTAATGTTACTGTGCCATACAATAGTGAAATATTTCTGAGTGTAACTTGCCAAAGCCAAGTGACATTGATATGTGTGGAGATATTAAGGATTGAAAACATCCTTGCCTTTTCAAGTTGGAAAACAGAACTAAGGTAATAGTGGCAAAATTTCTTTCAAGCAAGACATATTCCTTTGTTGTCTCAAGAATACATTTTCTGACCATTGCAACCTTGTAAAGTACAAGAATAGGGTGGACAATCTTTTCACAGCTTAATAAGGGTAGCACATGTGAAAATGATTACAATTTCTGCTTTAAATGAATAAAAGTTCAGAATTTATTCATCAGAAGTGTTCGCTTGTTTATCTGCAATTATTGGTTATATTGGCAGTTTTCAACATTTCTCAGGCTGGATTCCACCAAGGGATTACAATGGGCGGAATCTTACCAAAATTTGGCAAAGTGTTGATTCCGGGAGAAATCCGTTCCAAATCCTGCCAACGTGAGTGTCGGGAAACCTCAGGGAACTTCGAGCTTCTCAGAAAATGTATTTTTTCCACATGAATCACGCAGCGCTCGTGGTGGCTTCCCACTGATTCACTCACCCCAGGGCAACTTACTCTCTGCAGTCAGCGAGATTGCATATAAACATATAAATGTTAATAGAAACATATAAACATCTCCCCAGCACTTGTTCCAGATCCGGTCGGGGTGATGGCTATCAGGAAGCCAGCACCTAGATTCACCAAATGAGCCCTCACCAAACTCCTGCATGGTGTGCAGCAGAGGAGGAACTGACTACACCCATGTGAACACAGACATCCTTCCAGCAAGGTCACAATCCTCCCTGGATTAGTCAGTGTCAGCTCACTGCAGAAGGGGCAACAGTGCCTAAAGAAGATACATGACCTTCTTAGCACTGCCAGGGCATGACTGCCTCGTTCAGTCTCCCGCTGCCACCCACACACAAACCCCTCACACCTCCAAGGTGGTCTCTCACCCAGTGGGTTGCCAACACCTATCAAGCAGCCCTCCCCCTCCTCCCACAATCCCCAACCCCCCCCACCCAGTAGCTATTTTGCTCCTCACACTCGTTCCCATTCAAGTCCCACGCATGCCATACCTCAACACTATCTGAATTGGCCTGCATTCTCCCTATCTGTATCTCTGCTGGATAAAGTGGAATATAACAAGTGTGAGCAGGCATATCCTGCCGGAGTAATGCCCAAGCTCCAATGCCTTCTGCCCTTTGAGGAATGAGCCCTTGTGCTTTCGAGAGAGGAGCAAGACCGCACCTGCGCAGAAGAAGTGGGTCATCAAACAAAAGTGAGAACCCTCCCGACACGCAATCATAGTTGAAGCCTCACGTGAGTATCCTTTCTCCCATCATGCACTCATGCCATCATCCAGCCCTTGCAGTATTATCAGTCACCCAGCCCGGCTCATCCTCTTGCCCTCTGGACACCACAGCTACAAGAAGCTTTAAGGAAGATAACTCAGAGACAAACATAGAAGAGGCATCACACTTGTCACCCTCCAGCAGCGCAGATACAGCTTGGGGGGATTAACTAGTAGACAGGTTTCTGGGTCACTGACTGGTGAGCACCTCATAGCTGATGATCCACAGCAAGTGGAGGAAAGAACATCACAGGGATCCAGCACTCGGAGCCTGGCCGATGACGTAAGAAACTCTCGACACTTAGAGGGCATGGGTGAACCTAGGAACTAATAGAGATAGGTCACCACTGTAATATGGCTCTTGCATTAAACATCACTTTGTTCACCAGCAGATCTTCCATCCTGTCATTTCCACCCCCACGCACACCCAATGCTTCATCCCTGTGCAGTGTGCGAATGGCAGCACAATGTCTCTCCCACCTCCCACACTGACAATGCAATAAATACGTGCTACTGCTGGTACAGCACTCTCCCCCTTCACCCCCTCTGAGCCCCACGCAGCATCAATGCTGAGGCCTCTTCTCTATGTCTGCCACTCTTCTCCAGTGATGCAGAGATTGAGGGCTGACAAACTTTAGAGAGGATGCCCACCTCGGATGTAAGTTGGAGGAAAACACCAGGATCCCTGCCCTCAGTGGGGGCTGCAGCAGGTGAGAGGTCATGACAGGAGTCAGTCATGTTGCTGAGGATGAGAGGAGCATTGCTTAGTCCTCAATGCAAGTCATCATCATTCTCCCTCAATGTCCAGCCAATGGCTTTCACACTTTGCCCATGAACTTGGGCACCATGATGAGAATCTACTGCTGACACCACATTACTGATGAGATGTCATGGATGGAGAGCTCTTCACTCCCCAAACTGAGAGACTATGAGGGTGTTGCTAGCTCTGCGCCCCATGTGGGCCGTGGCCATCGCCCAACTTCCTTCTTCCTCATCTGTGGGTTGACGCTCGCCGCCCTCCCCGACCTCCTCCTCATCCGAGGCGATCTGTCACTCTCCTATCTCCTCTTATTCCACCTGGTATACCCTCTTCCACACCAGGTTCTGGAGAATGCAGAGGAACACAATTATGTGGGACACCCTCTGGGAGCTTTACTGCAGGGCACTCCCAGATCAATCCAGGCACCAGATCTGTATCTTCAACAGTTCAATCTCCTGCCGACCAGCTATTTATGCATGAGCCTCATTGTAGTGAGTTTCCGCGCGTCTTTGTGGCCTCCACTCTGGCATCATCAGCCACCTCCTGAGTGGGTACCTTCTGTCCCCCAGGAGCCATCCCTCCAGCCGCTGCTCCAACTCAAAGTCAGGAACCTGCCAGTGGTCCAAGATGTAACTGTCATGGACTCTCCCCAGGAAATGGGGATACACCTGCATTTTGCGCTTCTGATCTGGACATTGAGGAAGTGGAATCCCTTGAGGTTCATGAATGGCGTTGCATGAGAGACCGCAGGGCCACGTGGATGCAGTCAATCACACCTTGCACCTGGGTCATGCCAGCTAAACGGGCAAAGCCCATGGCCCTGCGGTTATAGTTTGTCTGGTCCCAGTCCAATTGATATATATGTGGGCCTCTCATAAAGGATATCGGTTACCTCCCTTACAGATCTGTGTGCGGCCGACTGGGAAATGTCACACAGGTCACCTGTGCTGTCCTGAAACCAGCCACTTACATAAAAGTTCAGAACGGCGGTAACTTTAAGGGTCATGGCGAGAGGGTGTCCTCCTTTTCCACATGGTCCCAATTCGAGCAGAACTTGTCAAAGATGATCCACTCCCCCCCCCCCCCCCCCCCCCGCCCAAAGGACAGATGATGTTTTTTCTGGCACTTTGCTGGTAGTGCCTGCTACAATGCTCCACCATCTGTAGGGCTACTCCCAAAACAACTACGGTCCAAATCTCTCCGCCCCCCACCCCTCCCACCCCCCACCACCCCGCTCCTCTGCAGGGTGATGGTTCTGGCCATGTGCAGTGGCACGTCGATGTCTCTGCTTCTGCTTGATCATTGTAAGTAGAATAGACAAGTCAAATGGCTCCATGGTTCTCCAGAATCATGGGCGGGATTCTCTGATCCTGAGGCTAAGTGTTGACGTCATCGTAAACGCTGTTGCGTTTCCTGACAGTGTCAACATGGCTTCAGGATCAGCACTTCTGGCCCCTGCAGGGGGCCAGCACGGAAATTGGACCCTCACTGAGGCATCAATGTGATGACAAAGGAGAAACACTGTCTGGAAGTAAAAATCCATTGTCAGGGGGGTTTGAGTGTCAGGAATTAGTGTAAGGGTGGATTGTGCCCTTGTGTCATGGGAGAATGAGGGTGAACTTGAGGGATGAGCTGCTCACAGTTATTGCAGTCTTCACCAATCAGCTGTGTTTAGCCTGCCACAAGAGGCAGCCAGTTGCTTGATCAGCTCCTGCACCCTTCCTTGACTATTCAATTGTGCCAATGAAATCAGGAAAGCTGCCGGTCCCGGTGTGAATTGGGTGCCGTGGTGTCCGCGCATGCTCAGTGGCACCGGTGCCAACGCGCGCATGCGCAGTGGCTCCCTTCTTCACGCCGGCCCCAACGCAACATGGCGTAACAGGGCTGGCGTGGAAGAAAGGAGGCCCCCAGCCTGAGATGCCGGCCCGCTGATCGGTGGGCCCCGATCGTGGCCCATGCTACGGCGGAGGCTCCCCCGGGTCGTACCCCCCCTCCCCCCCCACAGGCCGCTCCCGCACCCTTCCACGCCAAGGTCCTGCCAGATAAGACCAGGTTAGAACGGCGCCAGTGAGACTCGGGTTTTTGTTACGGCCGCTTGGCCCATCTCGGGCCGAGAATCGTCGGGGGGCCATGTAGAACGGCCCCCGACCGGCACCGCGCCGACCACATTGGCGCCAATGGTGCCAGCGGAGAATTGCATCCCAACGTTGGTGCGGCGTGGCGCTATTCGCACCGGTCAAGGCGATTCTCCGGCCCGGCGCCCAGGCTGAGCGAATCCCTTCCCATGCTCTGGAAAAGAGAGAATCCAGGAGTGAGCATTGAGGATTTCTGACAGAGCCCTGACCCTCAGCTCTCCATGCTTCTGGGACAACAATCCATCCTCTTCCCCCTTAGTGAGTGGCTCTCCATTGAGCTTCACACCCTCCCTTGTCACAGAATAGCCACTTCTCCACAGCTGTCCCTCTCAACACCACTTAGATGAAGCGTCTGGACCCTCAAGAGTCTCAGTGCTACCTAACCCCGACCATTCCCCCACTGGAACCCCCACATCACCTGCAGCAAACCTGGTGTCAGATGAAAGTGCAGTTGAGTGGATGAATGGGACCAGTGTCTGCGTGCTCACTGGGGACCACAAAGATGCTCCCTGTCATTACCTTAAACTGGTGAATGATGACAGACATCACCATCATGCCTTGCACAGGGGCACACATGCCTTGCACAGGGGCACACATCAGTGTTATCTGTGTAATGTTAATGCTTGTATGAGCTTTGAAGTTCAATGCTTGGGGAAAAGCTTCCAACTATTTTGGGTCCAACTCCTTGCTCCAAAAATCAATTTAATATGTGGTCCCCAGATAAGGGACTGAACAGATATTAAACTGATAGGAACAAATTTTTAAAAATTGTATTCTGTTCTTTAAGTTACAAAGTCGAGTGGACAGGGCAAGCCCTTAATCCATCTCCTTGCTTGCTCCAAAAAAACAATTCAAATTAAAATTGAATCGATTTCATGGTCTCCACAAGATTGGATTAAGACCATGGCTCCAATCACTACACTCATCTTTAGCTTTCCTGATTTAATTGGCACAATTGAATAGTCAAGGAAGGGTGCAGGAGCTGATCAAGCAACTGGCTGCCTCTTCTGGCAGGCTAAACACAGCTGATTGACGAAGACTGCAATAACTGTGAGCAGCTCATCCCTCAAGTTCACCCTCATTCTCCCATGACACAAGGGCACAATCCACCCTTACACTAATTCCTGACACTCAAACCTCCCTGACAATGGATTTTTACTTCCAGACAGTGTTTCCCCTTTGTCTTCATTATTGCTGCCTCAGTGTGGGTACTAATCACATTGCAGTCGACCTCCCCCACAAATGAGTGTGTCATTAGGCCTCATGAGGCTGGGATGCAGTCAATTCCTTAGCCTCCTATTCAGCCCTTGCAGCCTAGTGTCACATGGTCCTCCACTCAGGTATCACAGTTGTCCCCATTGTTGACCCTCTGTATTCACCTCCTCCCACCCACTTTCCAGCTCCCAATAAGGGCGGGCATTCCCTCATCGATGATTTGGACAAAAGTCCAGCAAGGAGGAAGTGGGAAGCGATGCCTACATGCCAAGGAAGGTGAGATGCAGCTGAGTAAAATCCAAGGCCTTTGGAGGTAACCCCAAAATGTTGCAATTGATTCTCAAAGTTGTGATTTCAGACTGATGGAAGTGACCCTGTAATCATAAGCCTTTGGCTGTGGCTAACCACAATTTGTCTATTTCAGACTTTTAGCACATCAATTTCAGTAAACAATCACTCCCCACTGTGCACTGGCCTCCTGCAGCCTGAAAATGCAGAAAGCTCATAAGGAGAATGTACACTGGTTGTGAAAGCCAGATTGCAGGGTTAAAGACACACTTCCTGCCCTTCGCCATTCTTGGGGATTTCCCCATCTCCCTTTGCCCATTAAAACTCCCTGCGATTTCTCATATGTTGGACTGAATTTAATTTGAGAGAGATTCTTGTTTTCAGAACAGGGAGAATGGATTGAAAGTGGGGGAATTGACAGCAAATTGGAAAGTTGACTCCAATGCACTAATGATAAAATAATTTGTTGTTATTGAAGCTTACTAGCATTTAAAAGTCAACTACATTGCTGCGGATCTGGAGCCAGACTGAACCAGGTAAGGATTTCCTTCATTACAACAATCATTTCATGGTCACTTTTAAATGCAGATTTTCATTGTGTTCAAAATTCACCATCAGCCACGGTGGGATTCGAAACCAGGGGTGGGATTCTGTGATAATCGGCACGATAGCCAGGACCCGGCGCCAAAAACGCTGCCCTGCTGGTATATCCCTGCCTAACACTGTTGCCCTTTATCCCTGCCACCCACTCCCCCCCCCCACAGAAGAAGCGCGCACACAACAACAGGGAGCGTGAGAGGACTGGAGGGGGCACAGCAGCTGAGAGGGCCCTGGAACTGGGAGGTTGCCGATGCAGATCCCGGGGGCGCACCACCAAGTGCGACCCCCTACGGCCAACCCCATTCCCCCCCATATCCACCCTCTCCCATATTCCCCCCTCCCCCATATTCCCCCCTCCCCCATTTCCCCCGATCACCGCCTGCGTGTCTAACCATGTATGCTGTGTTGTGTATTGCAGGACCAAACGTCAAGGTACCCGTCCCCGCGGATGCCGACTACCCGCAGGACGCCTCAGGGCGGCCAAGAGACAGGGAGAGACCCGGCCCCTCTGGCATGCGATGCCCCAAGGCGACCACGAGACAGGGACAGGCCCAGAGCAGCACGGAGACGACGCCCCCGTCTTGTGCGAGTGCGGCGACGCAGGGGTGTGACACCCAGTGACGAGGGGGGCAGCCACAGGCCCCCGTCGCAGCTGAGCCAGGACAGCCCTACCAGGACACTCCTGCCTAGGACACCACTACCCAGGACACTCCGCCCAGGACACCACAACCCAGGACTCCCCTGCTTAGGACACCACAACCCACGAAAGCCCTACCCAGGACAGCCCTACCCAGGACACCACTACCCAAGACACCCCTACCCGGGACACCCCTACCCGGGACACCCCTACCCGGGACACCGAAGCACATGACACCGAAAGACAGGACAGTGACACACAGTGGACGGGTGTACACGAACCGCCACTCCAGGGGACCATGGATTCTGGGTCGGACAATGCTCATGATAGAACGCCACTGCTATCTCCAACACCCTTCACCATCACAGAGACACTCACGTTGGTTGGGCACTTTAGTGATGAGGCTTCTGGTACACTCACTGGTGTGCACAACACAGCTGTACCGGTACAGCAGGTGGAGATAGGAAGAGGGGCCGGGAGGTCGGAGGGCATCCTGGCCCAAGCAAACATCTGCCGCCCAGATGGGTCCCGGGTTCCTGGAGTTACCACACCCACCCATAGACCCGATGCAGTCACCGAACCAGGGATGATCGAAGGGGGTGATGGCCGGCTTGTGGCGGCTGCAGACGCAGGTGGAGGAGTGCACCCGCGTCCAGGAGCTGGGAGTGGTGCCCGTCATGTGCGCCACGCAGGCCGAAACCGCACGGGTGGCGTCCGTGGTGGAGGCAATGGGTGCGATGGTGTCAGACATGGGGAGCAGTATGGAAGGCCTTGGGCTTTCCGTGCAGGCGGCGTCTGTGGCCCAGGACATGGCTGCCCTCTCACAGGAAGCCATGAGCCAGAGCCAGTGGCAGATGGCAGAGGCGCTCAATGCCATGGCCCAGCCTTTGCAGGCAATGGCCCACTCTCAGCAGGGCGTGGCCCAGCCTCTGCAGGCAATAGCCCAGTCTCAGCAGGCCATCGCTGAGGGCATCGGCGCCATTGCCCATGTGCTGTCCGGCATCGCCCAGACACAGCCAGGGATGGCCAACTCCCTGAGCTCCATGGCTGCAAACCTGCAGACCCTTGTCGATACCAGGGTGGGCCTCCAGGACTGGCAGCGCCAGGTGTCGGGGGGGGGGGGGCGTTGGATGGCCAGTCCATTCACACCCCCAACCCATTTAGAGGTCGGGGGGCCATCGGGCACCCCGAGGGAGGAGGAGGTGCTGGGACCCATCCCGGGACCCCTGTAGAGGAGATCCCGGAACACCGCGGCACCTCTGACTCTCCCCCCCCCCCTTCTGTCCCAGGTGCATCTGGTGGGCAGCGGGCAGGACAGGCTGGCAGCTCGCCACCCCAGTCGCCCGAGCCGCAGCCTGGCCCATCTAGGCCGGGCCGCCCCAGGAAACGGACGCCAAAGGGATCCCGAGTCACAGGGCAGGAATCTCAGGAGTCCACCTCCAGTTCAGCTGTACCGTCTGGGGAACCATCTAGACGTAGTGTGTGTGTGTGAGGGCTGAGATTACGTCAGCCCCAGATGAGTGTGCCCCCCCCTGCTCCCGGATCGCCCTCGCCATCCCCCTGGGCAGAGGACGGGACCGTGCGCTGCAGTGTCACGGCCGCATGCAGGGATGGTTCCGGGTGGAGGGTTGTACTATGGCCATGGGTCAGACATTTTCCAACCATGTAGAGCCAGGAACTCATCGCAGAGCGGGTTGTCATCATCCTCCATGGCCTGCAATAGACACGCTTCCACCGGCGACCGTGTGAGCCCGGCCCATTGTGCCGCAGGTGGATGAGCAATGGCGGGGTGGTGTGCATGCGGGTGGGGTGGGGGGGTGAGGGTGGTCAGCTGGTGCCGTGGTGTGCGGTCTGTGCCCATACTCGGCGATTCTCATGCCCCCCTAGTTAGTGAACCAGACGACTATCAGCCGGTAACGGTAGGCAGCCTCCCGCCCATATCCAGCCCGTCTGTCCTGACCATTTCCCCCATCCTCCTCATCTGGGGAGGTCTGCGCTTGTCCTGCTGCTCCTCCACTTCCTCCTCCTCTGCCTGCGGCACATCGCCCCTCTGCTGGGATAGGTTGTGCAGGACGCAGCAGGCCACAACGATGCGGCCGACCCTATCTAGCGGGTACTGGAGGACCCCTCCAGAGCGGTCCAGGCACCTGAAATGCATTTTTAGCAGGCCAGGATCATCATGCGGTGGTCGCAGACCACCTGTATGTTCGTGGAATACGTCCACTTCCTATTGGTGAACGCGGCTCTGTTATCTGCAGGTGACCGCATGGTGAGGTGTATCCCATCAATCGCCCATGGACCATGGGCATCCCGGCCGTCACAGCGAAGCCCGCTGCCCGGGCATCCTGGCTGGCCCGGTCCCAGGGAACTGGATGTAGCGGTCCACAATGGCATAAAGGACGTCTGTCACTGCCCGGATGCACCGGTGCACCGATGCGAGATGCCGGACAGGTCCCCACTCGGCGCCTGAAATGATCCTGTGGCAAAACGTTCAGGGTCACCGTAACCTTGACTGACACGGGGAGAGGGTTTCCTCCCCCAGTGCCACCCGGTGCCAGGCATGCCATCAGGTGGCAGATGTGTGCCACGGTTTCCCGACTCATCCGGAGTCTCCTCCTGCATGCCCGGTCCTAGAGGTCCTGGTACGACGAGCGGGGCCTGTACACACGGGACCTCGGGCGTCTCCGTCGCCGTGGTGCAACCACCTCCGCCTCGTCCTGTCATGTGGGTGGCCCTCCAGCCTGGGCGGCTGCCCCTCTGCAGCATGCTCCTCTACGGCAGCCTGCGCCACCTCCGTGGCACTCTCCTCCTCCTCCTCCCCAGGGCAACATGTAGAAGTGCAGCTGCCGCCATGGCGGCCAATATCACTGGCTGATCAGCAAACAAAGCGGCCTGCAGGGGGGGGGGGAGGGGGGGAGACGGCGACATGTAACCCCCCTCCCCCCCACAGCCAGATGCCATGGGCTGCATGGGCGCGACTGTTGGAGGCTGGCACCTGGCCAGGCGGATGACCTCCCTCGTCCTCTTCCCCCTCCCCGGCACTCACCCTCTTTCCCCCCCCCCCCTCCCCGGCACTCCCTCTCTTTTCCCCCCCACCCACACCTCACCCGACACACCCCCTCCGACACACCCCCTCCCCCACACAGACTGCGGCCACGTCGTCACTTCTCCTGCGGCCACCCCACGCCGTGACCTACCTCCACGCTGTCCGACATGAACCATCAGCACTGGTTAATGCCGTTATATAAGGTGGTTTAATGTACGCCGGCGTGACCCGTGGCCACGTCGGCGGGACTTCGGCCCATCCAGCCGGGAGAATTCGGGCAGCCCCAGGGTCCATAGCGTTGGTCACTGCCATTCTCCGAGGCGGGCTGCGCGATTCACGCCTGACCGACTTTTGTGGGGGGGTTGGGGAATTCGGAGGACGGCGGTGGCGGGATTGACGCCAACCCCCGCCGATTATCCGACCCGGCGGGTGGTCGGAGAATCCCGCCCCAGGTCTCCCAACCAGGGCCTCTGAATTATTAGTCCAGTAGCAATATGAATGCACAATCGCGTCATTTAATTTCCTCATTTAACTGCAGCGATTTAGGTTTTGTGCAAGCAATCCCATTGACAGAGATGGGTTGTTGTCATAACCCCCATGAGTACCAGGGGAAGCCATTATTAATCTAACTGTGGGACTTGTGGAGTACGAGCTTCCCAGGTAAGGGAGGGGGGTTGGGGGGGAAGCCAACCACCTGGGGCTGGATAAACTAACATAAAATCAGGCCAAAATAGGGCTGTGTCCACCCAACTAGGATTGTACTGGGAGTGATATGCTGTGTTTTGCAGACATTTGTAAATAGTGTAAATAAATCTATATTCATTTACTGTCAGCCTCCTCTGAGTCATTAAAGCTGTCAATATCAATATGTTAAAACAGCTTTTGCAATTTAACTATGGGCCCACAGGTTTCCCTGACTATATTGAACTTGCCAATGAAAGCACAGTGAGAGCAGCAATTGTGGGGGGTGGGGGGGGGAGCTGAAGAAATGACGGGGAAGAATGATAATAGGAACTGAAACTTCACAGCTAATTGAGTAGTTTGCTGAGGAATGTTGTTTTGATTCAGAAGGAAGACAGTGGCTTCTGTCTTCCCAATATTGAATCAAAGAAAGTTTCTGATCATTGTTTAATTGTTTTGTTATGGAATCATAGAGTAACTGAGTAGAGCATGGTAGAACATGTTACAAAATACCATTCTTCCGAATGCCAGCCATTAGGAGAGTAAGAGAAGTCTTCCATGCAAAGGTCAATTTGAGAAAGAAGAATCTATATTCTCAATGCTGCTGGGGACTGCACTTCACCATTATCTCTGTGATTGGCAGGATTCTTGATAATGAATGTCATTTTGAGATTTCAATTTTCTTTCTCCCTACCTATTGTGTGTCTGCCTCAGTGGAGTGCACAGCCCCATATCTACAGTCAGACCTCCACCATGCAGAAATCATGGTGAATGATTAGACTAAACTCATGTATTTGCTTTGTTTGCCCCCTTGTTCCACACTGTAACCAATCACTGTTTTGTTGATGTAACAATTTTCAATGTTCCCTGTTGATTATTCTTGTGCCTACTATGTATGTACAGTGTATGTTCCTCAGCGCAGAAAAATACTTTTTACTGTACTTCGGTACATGTGACAATAAATCAAATCAATCAATCAATCAATCAATAAACAGAATGATACAGAACCAGCCACATATTATTTCAAAATTAACTCTGGGAACTTTGGTTGAACTTTACAAATAAAACCTCAAATCATTTGCTGCAATGTAATGTTGACATCAGGACATTATTTCCATCCTCATTGGCATATACAACAACAACTTGCATTTGTATAGCCGCTTTAATATAGTCCAGAGGTAACATGGATTAGAACTTCAGCAGCCAATGATCTGAGGCAGGGGCCAAGATGAATCATGATACAGAGGTTTTCATTGTGATGGATAGGGTTTGCATTGGAACACCCAGTCTTAAAATGACCTGGTTCAGCCTCAGAAAGTTGCTTGCTGCAGGGAGGAAGTAGCTGGCTGGGGTTTGGTAGCAGAGGCAGAAACCACCTTGAGTTATGCATCACGGTCTTGGTGTGATTAATGTCAGGAAAACCAGAAATTCCCTCCATTGGCCTCCCTACGTCATGGGAGTGGCCAAGGGTGCAAGTACACGTAGACTTTGCTGGGCCTTTTTTGGGTTGTGCTTTTAATCCTGGTGGATGCACACACCAAGTGGTTGGAGATATGCTGCATAGACTCCACAACCTCCCATACTATGATCAAGAAACTTCAACAGAGTTTTTGTATGCACGGCAGACTATAAGTCTTGCTTCCCGACAATGGCACTGCTTTCACCAGTGGTGGATTCCAAACCTTCATCAGACACGTTAGAACAGCACCATACTACCCATCATCCAATGGACTGGTAGAATGGGCGGTGCAGACCTTCCAAATCGGCATGAAAAACGACCGGCAGCATCCATCGAGTCCAAATTGACATGGTTTTTATTCAATTATAGGACCATTCCTTATACAACGACAGGAGGGCAGCACGGTGGCCTAGTGGTTAGCACAGCTGCCTCACGGCACTGAGGTCCCAGGTTCGATCCCGGCTCTGAGTCACTGTCCGTGTGGAGTTTGCACATTCTCTCCGTGTCTGCGTGGGTTTCGCCCCCACAACCCAAAAATGTGCAGAGTAGGTGGATTGGCCACACTAAATTGCCCCTTAATTGGAAAAAAATAATTGGCTAATCTAAATTTATACAACGACAGGAATCGCCCCAAAGGGAACTGTTAATGGGAAGCCGGCTTTGCATGAGGTTAAGCCTCAATTCCCAAACCTGGCAGGGTAGGTGGAGTCACAAGAAAAGAATCAGAAAATAAATTATGATTCTGTGAGATCTGAAAGAATATTCAAGATTGGCAGCCTAGTCGAAGTGAGGAATGTTGGAGATGGCTCCAGTCGGGACCCCGGAGTCATAATGAAGAAAATGGGGCCCGTATCCTACAAATTGAAGGTCCAGGATAAGGCCTTGAGGAAACACCTGGACCACCTTAGAAGTAGGGAGTCCATCCCTGTTACAAGCCTCACCATCGGCCACAGAGGTGGCCGCCGCCAGTGCAGGTCCGCTGCCCATCGAGAACCCTGTGTCCATCTTCCTGATGACGAGGACTCAGTTTTCAAGAAGGAAGCAGAGTAATCAGGTGTTCCATTGTTAGCAGACATGGAAGAGGAATCTACATCGATAATTCTTTAGCGCTCCCTCTGGAAGCGAAGATCACCAAACTGGTATCCTCATATCCCTTTCCACCTCATCGAACCTCAGGTCGATTGCGAAGAGCCTCAAGAGACCTCCTTGCCACAGGAGTACTGAGGGGACAACAGACTTAAGGAGGGAGGGATGTTCTGATGGCCACAAAGGATATGGGGGATCATCAGTAGATCATCCCGTGGGCTTTGTGGAATATGAATTCCCCTAATGAGCAGGCGGAGGCTCACTCAATAAGAGATGCATGACCAGAGCTTAAAACCTGTAGTTCCGACCTGGACCAACATCTCCTTAGGTACCCAGGCTGGGATGCAGATATTGTACGCCGAGGCTGCAGCCCTGTTTATTCCTTTAGTAAATGCAGTTATTGTTGGAAGACAGGCCGTAGCGAAGTTACTACATGCTGTAACCTGCAAGGTTATAAACCAGATGCTGGAAGGTGGGATTGGAATGGGCGACTGGTTTTTAATTTTAGTTTAGGCCAGCGCAGACATGATGGGCTAAATGGCCTTTTTCTGTGCAGTAACTTTTCTGTAATTCTTCTAAGCTTCTGTGGGACATCATTTATTATTTGGAAGAAAGACAGTAGCTTCAGTTTTTCCAATATTGAATCAGAGGAAGTTTCGAATCACCCAGGACTGGATGTTGAGTAAATAGCATTTCAAATCGGAGACAGTGAAGGGGTCGGGAAAGGTGATGAGGTAGAGCAGAGTGGTGTCAATAGACATGTGGAAACTGACATGTGGGTCGGAATTCGCCAACCCTGTGCCGGGTCGGAGGATCCTCAGGGGGAGGCGCGAATCCCGCCCCGACGCCGGCTTCCCTATTCTCCGGGGCTGTTTTGTGGGCACCGGCAGGATTCCCGCCACGCCGGTCGGGGGCCATTGGCAGCGCCCCCCCCCCCCCCCGGCGATTCTCCGGGCCCCGATGGGCCAAGTGGCCGGCGAGTTTGGCCCAGTCCCGCTGGCGTGGATTACTCACCTCACACACGGCTGGATCTGGAAGGTAAGTGTGTCCTGGGGGGCTGGTGGCCTGGCTCGCGATCGGGGCCTACCGATCGGCGGGTGGGCTGGTTCCATGGGGGCCTACTTTACTCCGCACCGGGCCACAGTAGGGCTCCGTCATATTGCCAGGGGGCCGGCGTGGAGAGGGGAACACACGCGTATGCGCGGAAATACGCCAGCCATTCCGCGCACAGGCCGTTCGGTCCCGACTGGAGCTGGGGGGAACCACTCCGGCGGCAACCTAGCCCCCTAGAATGGGGAGAATTCCTCGCGTTCTGGGGCCATCGACACCAGACGGGTTGGCGGCAGTTTTCACGCCGGCTTGGGGACATAGCCCCATTATTGGAGTATCCCGCCCATGATTTTGGAAGATGTTTTTCAGAGGCAATGTATAGATGAAAAATAGGATAGGTCCAAAGCTGGATCCTTGGGAACTCCAGAGGTAATGGCGTGAATGTGGAAATGGTACGAGAAACCATGATTGCCTTGCTGCAATTAAATAGACAAGAAGGAGCCTGATGAGGGCAGTCACATTCAGCTGGACGATGGAAGAGAGGCATTGGGAGAATATGGTGTGGTCAATTTATCAAAGACTGACGATAGGTTGGGGTGGTTGAGAATGGAGCACAGTCACATTTGCATCAAAATAGTTTCTAATTAAGATTCGTCATATTTACCCTTTTTAAAACCTACCTGTAATTATCTGCCACTTGACATGTAAATTAACAGTTCAGCAAATAATGCATCATTTAAATTTATCTATTTTTAAGCATGACAAGTAAGTTAAACCCAGAAATATTCATCCAAGTACAGCAATGATCAAATTAAATATTGAGAATTGTGTGGTCAAGTATGATTAATTAACCTTATTTCTCCTATCAATAGCATTAATTAAATGAAAGGCTGACATTTCTGGATTTACTGGGAGTAATGGAGTATGTCAAACAATCCTGAATGAAGCTGAAAAAAATGTAGATCTGTAACCAAAATGGGGAAAGTGCTTTCTGGTGTCACATTTTGATTTTTAAAAAATATATTTCACCATTTCAAGGTGAATAATTTTATGCATATCCTGTACAACAATTAAGTCCATGAATTATTTTAATTGCAACCAAAGCCCAGGATTGTCATCACTCATGGTGCTGCATTTGTTTTGATATTTGAAACAACCAACAGAAAATAACAAAAGCAAAATACTGCAGACAATGGAAATCTGAAATAGAAACAGAAAAATGCTGTAAATACTCAGCAGGTCTGGCAGCATGTATGGGAAGAGAATCAAAGTTAACAGGAGACAGTGGGGGTGGGGAGTGCCTGGCAGGTGCTTGAGGAACGTAAATTTGGGTGTAGTTCATGGCACCAATGTTCTGGCCACCAACCCCACTGCAATTTTATCTCTGATGTGGAGGCATCAGAGAATCCACCTGCCCTTGGGCCAATTAAGGCTCTTAAAAAGCCAATTAATCACTGTAGTAATCCACGGGAGGCAGGAGTTTCGTCACCACACCAATATTTATTTACAATAACGATATTACAGGAGCAGCTACAAACAGTGCTGCTAGCTGTCCAGTCAATTCAAGACTGGCTCACAAAGCCTACACAGGTGATTATATGGGCCCCCTCAATGAGCTATCATTGAGGGAGCTCATACTCCAATTGGCCAACCAATAAAGCCAATTGTCCGAGGAATTCCTGCCAGCTGGCATTCCTCTGAGCTTCTTCCTGCTCCTCATGTCTGGGTCTGTCACCTCTGTGTCGTCCGCCGGGTCGTTCTCCGAAGTGGGCGGGGTGTACCTTATAGGTGCCAGTCTTTTCCCTGACGACATCCTTGGAAATTGTTCTTCCTCCTCCTCGGGGAGATGGGTCACGGCGGCATCGTCGAGCGTGTCCAACTCCGTCTCTGACGACTGGATGACGGGGTCTGGAGAAATTGCTCGGGGCTGAGGTGTGGGTATATTTTCCGTCTGGGCTATCCCAGCTCGAAGCGGTCCTGCTTCGCCTGCCTCCAGGTGTGGTTCCGCTGCCCTTATTTGGTCTAGGTGTTTCTTCAGCACCTTACCTCCTATCGAACCTCATAGGATATGGGCCCTGTTTGGGACTCTACCGTGCCTTTGACCCACGTTGGCCCATTCCCATCATTCTTGACCCAAACCGGTGCCCCCACCTGGAAATGTCTCTGCTGCCGACTATTATCATGCCCCCTGCGTTGGGCCTCCTGTTGTTTCTCCACTTTCCCAGTTAAATTTGGCAAAAGGAGACTCAGCCTCGTTCGCAGCTGCCTTCCCATTAAAAGTTCAGCTGGCGGTATGCCCGTTGTGGAATGCGGTGTGGTCCTGTAATCAAACAGCCAGCGGGAGAGCTTTGTGTCCATTGACGCTGCCGGCTGCTTCTTGAGTCCCGCTTTTAGTGTCTGGACCGCTCTCTCTGCCAGGCCGTTGGTGGCTGGATGGTAAGGGGCCGTTTTGATGTGACGGACTCCGTTTTCCTTCAGGAATTTTCCAAATTCACCACTTGTGAATGCCGTTCCGTTGTCCGACACCAATACCTCCGGAAGTCCATGTGTTGCAAACGAGGCCCTGAACTTTTCAATTGACGATGCTGTGCTTGCCGTGTTTACCCGGTGGACGTCCAACCATTTGGAGTGGGCGTCCACTATCACCAAAAACATTGAGCCCATGAAAGGGCCGGAATGGTCAATATGCAGGCGGGTCCACGGTCTGCCTGGCCATTCCCACAGGTGCAATGGCGCCGCTGGTGGCACTCTTTGCCCCTGTTGGCACTCCTGGCACCGACGTACCAAGGCTGCTATGTCTGTGTCCAAACCTGGCCACCAAACGTAGCTTCGAGCTAGCATCTTCATTTTAGACACCCCTGGGTGTCCGTGATGTAACTCGGTTAAGATTGCCTGACGGCCCTGAGCTGGGACGATTACCCGGGCTCCCCATAATAGGATACTGTCTTCTACGGTTATTTGGTCCCTTCTGCTCCAGTATGGGTACATCTGGGGCTCCACTGGTCTTTCCAGTTCCCCTGTTAGCAGTAAATGCTTCATCTTGGCTAAAACTGGATCTTTTTGCGTCCACAACCGAATATGTTATGCGTCTACTGGTAGGGTGTCCAAAAAGTTTAGAGTCATTACTGTCTCCTCTACTTTTGGTATTTGCGGCGGAGTGTCCGGGAGGGGAAGTCTGCTCAAAGCATCTGCATTTGCTACTCGCATTCCCGGTCTGTGCTCCAGAACGCACCTATACGCCGCCAGTAGCAACGCCCAGCGTTGGATTCTAGCTGATGCAATCGGGGGTATTGACTTGTCTTCTTTTAATAACCCTAATAATGGCTTATGGTCCGTCACTATGGTGAATTTCCACCCGTACAGATACTGGTGAAATTTTTTACTGCGATTATCACTGCCAGTCCTTCCTTCTCGATTTGGGCGTACTTCCTCTCAGCCATCGCCAAGGTCCTCGAAGCATAGGCTATTGGCCGTTCTTCCCCATTCCTTCCTCTTTGGGCTAAGACGGCTCCTACCCTGTAGGGGGATGCATCACAAGGTGACCACCAACTCCTTCCTTGGGTCATAATGCTCTAGGACATTTTCGGATGACAACTGTTCCTTAATGTCCCTAAATGCTCGGTTTTGGCGGGTGTACCATTTCCATTCTTGCCCCTTTTTTAGTAGCTGGTGGAGGGGTTCTAGGATGGACGCCCTATTTTCAATAAATTTTCCATAATAGGTTACCAACCCTAGAAATGATCGTAACTCCTGGACCGTGAAGGGAGCTGGGGCTTCTTTTATTGCCCTTACTCTTGTCTTCTAATGGGTGTAAGCCTGACTCGTCTACTTTATATCCCAGGTACGTCACTTGTGGGGCCAGAAAAACACATTTTTCCCTTTTTAGCCGTACGCCTGCCTTTGCGAAACGCCTGAGCACTTCCTACAGGTTCCTTAAGTGTTCCCTGTTTGTCCAGCACGGTAGCATGGTGGTTAGCATAAATGCTTCACAGCTCCAGGGTCCCAGGTTCGATTCCCGGCTGGGTTACTGTCTGTGCGGAGTCTGCACGTCCTCCCCGAGTGTGCGTGGGTTTCCTCCGGGTGCTCCGGTTTCCTCCCACAGTCCAAAGATGTGCGGGTTAGGTGGATTGGCCATGATAAATTGCCCGTAGTGTAAAAAGTAAGGTTAAGGGGGGGGGGGTTGTTGGGTTACGGGTATAGGGTGGATACGTGGGTTTGAGTAGGGTGATCATTGCTCGGCACAACATTGAGGGCCGAAGGGCCTGTTCTGTGCTGTACTGTTCTATGTTCTATGTCCTACCCGTGATTAAGACATCGTCCAAATAAATCGCCACCTGCGGTAGTCGCTGCAGAATATTTTCCATCGTACGCTGGAATATAGCGCAGGCTGATGACACTCCGAAAGGTATCCTAGTGTAACGAAAAAGGCCCTTCAGGGTGTTGATCGTAGCGAACTTCTGGGAGCCCTTGTCCAGTTTTAACTGCAGGTAGGCGTGGCTCATGTCCAGTTTCGTGAACAAAAGCCCACCTGCCAATTTGGCATATAGGTTGTCTATTTTCGGGATTGGGTATTTGTCCAGCAGTGCGTATTTGTTTACTGTCTGTTTGAAATCTCCACAGAGACGTATCGAGCCATCTGGCTTCAAAATTGGTTCCACCGGCGCTGCCCATTCCGAGAACTGTACTGGTCTGATAATGCCGTCGCGCCATAGCCTTTCTATTTCGTCATCTACTTTCTTCCTTAATGCAAAAGGTACCGGCCTGGCCTTACAAAATTTTGGAAGGGCTTCTGGGTCCACGTGCAAAGTTGCTTTGGCGCCTATGATTTCCCCCAAACCTTCCTGGAAGACCTCCGGGAATTTTTGGAGTACTCCACTCAACTGCCCACTTCCACAATGGAAACTTTTCATCCAATCTATTTTTAGGTCTTTCAGCCAGTTCCGTCCAATTAAGCTCAGTCCGGAGCCCTCTACTATCGTCAACGGTAATCTGAGCAATTGTTTCTCATATTCCACGGGTACATGAGTCGTGCCTAGAACTTCCAGGGGTCCCCCCGTGTAGGTTTTAAGTTTCGTCAATGTTTTTGTTAGGGTTAGTGGCTGGAGTCCATCTTTGATTTTTCTAAATGCTGCCACTCCCATTACTGATAAGGCCGCACCCGTGTCTATTTCCATTATTGTCGGCCGCCCGTTCACCCGTGGGGTAATCTTAATGGGTTCTGCTTTCTTCGTTGCAATATTATATAATTGTTCCCCTTCAGAGGAGGATGGGGTGTCTAGGTTGTGTACTTCCCTGTGTCCCCACCTGCTATTCCTCTTTTTCCACCTCCTTCTAGGGTTTCTGTCGTTGTTACCCCACTCTGTCTGGTGTTAGAAACGGTCCTTCTCTGTTGGGGAGCCTCAGCCGGTACTTCCCCCTGTCTCCAGTTAGTCCTGGCAGACTTGGGGGCAGTTCTGGGGTTTTCCTTTTTCCCTCTATTCCTCAGGTTTTTTTGAGAGCGGCTATCTGGTAGCAGGACCCGTTGTGGTAGTCCCTCTCACAGGTATCTACCTCCATTGGCGTGCCCTGTAGTTCCTGCGCCCCACTTGCTGCCTTTTCTAGGGACAGTGCGAGCTGTAACGCCTGCCTGCAGTCTAGCTCCGTTTCCGCCAGCAGGCGTTTCTGTATTGTGAGGTTGTTTATACCACACACTAACCGGTCCCGAAGCATTTCATTTAGCGTTGGGCCGAACTCATTTTTACGCCAGCCTTCTCAGGTGGGTCAAGAAATTCGTGACTGACTCCCTGTCTTCCCACTTCGCTGTGTAGAATCTGTACCTACGCAAATTGAGGGGCGGTTTTGGGTCGTAGTGCTCTTTCACCAATTCCGTTACTTCTTGGAAAGTTTTTGTGTCCGGCGCATCGGAATAAGTCAGACTACGTATAATGGCAAAAGCTGAGGGTCCGCACGCCGACAGCAGGATAAGCTGTCTCCTTTCGTCTGTCAGTATATCATTTGCCCGGAAGAAGTAACACATTCTCTCTACATACTGGGACCAGTCCTCAATAGCCGGGTCGAATGCCTCTAACCTTCCAAAAAACGGCATTTTTAAAATGGCAAGGCTTACCCTCCGAGTGCCGCAGCTGGTCTCCGCAAAATTCTTAGTTTACCTCGTCGCCACTGTAGTAATCCATGGGAGGCAGGAGTTCCGTCACCACACCAATATTTATTTACAATAACGATATTACAGGAGCAGCTACAAACAGTGCTGCTAGCTGTCCAGTCAATTCAAGACTGGCTCACAAAGCCTACACAGGTGATTATATGGGCCCCCTCAATGAGCTATCATTGAGGGAGCTCATACTCCAATTGGCCAACCAATAAAGCCAATTGGAGTCCATTACAATCACCATTTTCCCACCCTGCACTGCAGTTTTTGCCAGGTTTGAACTATCCAGAGTCTCACTCCTTAGGCTATTGATGGGAAAGGGGTGGGGATTACCCCTGTTTACAGCTCCTCTGAGCTTATTGGCTCCTGGGAAGCACTCCCAAGGCATTCCCTTCCTCTCTCCCCCATTTTCCCTTCACGCCTACAATAATAATAATAATAATCACTTTTTGTCACAAGTAGGCTTCAATTAAGTTACTGTGAAAAGCCCCTAGTGTGTACATCCTGCTGATGTGCAGGATACACATAAGTACTCCTAGTGTGTACATCCTGTTCTCCCTTTAGGTAGGGGCCTCCCAGCCTGTCCCTCCTGAAAACCCACCTTCCCTCCTAATCTGATTCCAGTAAAAAGACCATTGGGAGCTGGATATGGTCCCAGCCACATGATTGGCAGGCAGTTCTCAAGGGGGAGCTTTCTCAGAAGATGGGGTTGGGAGTTTCACTCAGGACCAATTAACTGAGCATTAAAAGGCTGTGGTGCAAATACCAGAGTAGGGATAGGTTCACCACCAACTTTTTCATCAGGGGCAAGAACCATGGTGCAATTTACAATCTGACCCAACACTTCAGGTCAGAACTGGAAGACGTTTGGCATGTAACAGATTTTAAGCCTGCCTTCTGTATATCCTAGTCTCTGTATGATCTAACCTAATTTAAGATGATGTGGAGTTGCCGGCGTTGGACTGGGGTGAGCACAGAAAGAAGTCTTACAACACCACGTTAAAGTCCAACAGGTTTAATTTTGAATCACTAACTTTCGGAGCACTGCTCCTTCCTCAGGTGAATCCTCGCCTGAGGAAGGAGCAATGCTTCGAAAGCTAGTGATTCAAAACAAACCTGTTGGACTTTAACCTGGTGTAAGACTTCTTACTAATTTAAGATGGTTTGTAAGCTAGCGGAAACTGTTCTGAAAAAGGATTGAGTTGGAAGCCACTTTGAGCTGTCAGATGATATCTTGACTTTGGTAATGCAACTGTAACTCTTTCTCATCTCCCCCTCCCCCCTCCCCCTCTTGTGCTGCCTTGTCCAAAAACATATTTAAAATGCAAGACTGCCATTTGCCAAGAATAATTCTTACCCAGAAGGGAACCCAACACTTGTCAATTTTTATTGCCAATGATAGGATGAAAGGAAACCAAAATCCATTGTCCTTTATTTCCAAGGTTACTTTGCCTTGTTGGATATTGAAGGAGTTCAATGAACAGTTATTGAGGGTAAAATTGGATTTTGGTAGGAAAGTGATATGGGCAGTAGCAAATCAGAAGCCAGTCCTGATTTGCGTCTTGTCTTATTTTCTTTTCCATTGAAGCACTTCTTATGCTGGTCCTGAACAGCCTGAAATGGGAAGGTTTTGAATTTTGAATGTGGTCATTTTTCTTATTAAAGTTGAACATTTTAATGTGCGAAAAATAGCCATTGAAATTGTTAATTACAAAAAATTGATACTTTAGTAAGTCCAAGGTACTGCTGCTTCGGGTGAAGATTGTCAATTTATCTTTGTATTCTTTACAAATACTAATAAGCTTTCCATAATTTCAACATGAGCAGTTGTGTTAAGTTGGAATAAAGAAACCTAACACTATTGGCCTATATAAATGACCTTTCAGCTTATCCTCAAGCACAGGTATAATTGGGACAGAATGTCCTTCAAGCAAAATTAATGAAAAAGACCAAAGAAACTCCAAAATAATCATCAACCTCCACCAACTTCACTTACAGACACCTCCACCCCCTACCCCACCCAAAAAATATTCAGGCTCCATCATTGAGTATAGAAAATTGATTAACAGTTTCAGGATATTTTTACAAAGGTACTTTTAGGAAGAAGTAATATAGATACCTTTGATCCACAGTCTTTCAAAGCCACGTAGAATTACATTATAGAAAACCACAAACATTTAAATAGCATCAATAAACTGATGTGCATAAAAATTTAATGCCTACTTGCATTAGGTTTTTATATTGTTGAGATCATCAGAATTGACATTGTAAGTTTTGAATTTTTGAACACTTCTGTTTATTGCGTTCATCCAGTTTTTGTTTTGCCACAGTACAAACTATATGAATACTTAGATTTGCTATGTTGTCTCAACAACATGCCTTCCCCTGTCCTGAGAAAAAATATCTCAAGGTACATTGAAGTGGCATTTTCATAAACATGAAGATGGTCTGAGTAAGCCGAAATAATAGATTGTTTAGTGGCACCAATTCATCCTGAATGGAAACAAGACAATAATCATTTTGTTCATCCCACTTAGTTCCTTATAGATGGTAGAGAGTAGACAATTAGCCCATCAGTCTGAGTGAGTTGAAACGTCAATGAGCTGACTTTGCCACTGTTCCTATCATCATAACTTCAAAAGATAAACAATCTATTTTATCCTTTTATTGCAAATCATAAACAATTGACATTCACATTTTGTTCAAAAAATTAGATCATTGTTGTGTTTATTCTCTTATTAAAGGTTGAAAATCTGCAGGAGTTTTGCTCATTTTTATTACCTATCCATCCCTTGACGATCGTGTTTTGCAAAACTTCCCCTAAGTGAATGAATAAATGTTTATTTCCATGTTGTTTCAGGGACGCGTTACCTTCAGAATGTCTTTTCTTGGATATGTGAACGACGGTATATGTGCAATGCGAAAGAATACAATCTCAAACTCAGAATCAAAGCAAGGTGTAGTTAATACCAAAAACAGATTCTAAATAGCTTTTCTTTATCACTCTTGCCAGGTGCCACACAATCTTCCGTGTAAAGTGGTGAGAGCCTTCCATTTTCTGAAAGTCTGGTTGTCAAAGGCTTCGAGCAGCACAAAAAGGTGCTATGCATAAAAATAGAATGGTGTGCACTATGCACTGTGAGAGAGAAACAATCTATAATATGAGGAACTGTAAGATCTAAAAGAGACCATACTGCGTCCACTTGGAACAAGAAAACAGCAGGAGTACATTTGACCTCCAGTGTCTGCCTTGGAGCTGTCCACATGAAGGTGCTGAACATGACAGCCGCAGATGTTCCAGGTATGCAATTATTTCAGGCTGTAATGCATCATAATAATGAAGCCTGGGTAGTCGCCTGGGCAGATGTGACCTGCAAACTAAATTACTGGCCAAGGACTGCATGACAACCCTGGCTTCGGACTGCAAGTGAGGCGTAAAGTTCTGATACCTAAGTGTTCTTCCAGTCCCACACGACAAGAGGAAAAAAATCAAGGGTATACAGCAGCTATGATGTTGAATTTCAGCTGCAGAATTACATTAAAGACGCCTGTCTATTTGTTCCCTTTTCAAAACATAATAAACTTACTTCAACCCCCCCTCCCCCCGTTAAACAGCACAATTCTAACTGAATAGAATAATAACATTTACTAATTGTAATCGGATGAAAACTGTTACAAGTTTGTTTGTTTCAGATGTGTACTTTCTGCAATAATGGGTGCAGGGAGTTAATTCTGCAATTGCTTTGACATGGCAGCTGCTCTTAGCTGACTTGTCAACATGCATCAGCATTTTGCTTTCCACCGCAATGCCACTTTGACCTTCAGTCGCAATGTGCGATAGTGTCATGTGTTTCTACCCTGGTTCTCACTACTTTCTTCCTCTTGCAAGCTGGAACAAACTAAGAGACTGCCTGCACAGAAAGATAGGGTTAAACGTCCCTGAGGGGTGATTGGGGGGTGGGGGGTTGCTGCTTACTTGCTGCCGGCAACACTGGTCTAAAATTGCATTAAAATCGTGAACTTCAAATGGTTTACAGTGTGCAGATCTGCCCAGCCCCGGAAATTGAGAACTGTGCTACCTATTTTAAGAAAATTACATACTGCAAGTACCCAATCTGTTGAGGAATGCAGCTAAATATTAGCCAAATAATCCCAACCTGCACAAAACAAGCAGCATTTTTATACCACCCACCCGAGTATTTCCTTAACAAGTTCATTATAATAGCATACCTCACCAGAATTATATTCTTTTCTTCATTTATTGTAACCATTTGCTGCATTGTCCTTTACTTGACCTTGATTGTGCATTGGAATGGCTGCTCCCAATCGCTGCCGGCCCCTATTGACCTTGTTTGTACATTGGAATGGCTGTTTCCAATCGCTGCCGGCCCCGATTGCAGCATTTTGAAGCACGCACTAGTGACTCTACTGTTCAGAAATCAATACTGCATCATCAGCAACCAATAAAGGAACTGCCAGAGTGAATTAGCTGAATGTGGCTGCTTTAAAGCAGAGCCGCAGTCTTTAAGGAAAATCCTTACGTGATTACTCGCCCCCAACACTGAATCAATATTTTAATGCAAAAAGTGAATCTGCTTTCATTTAATTTTGGCCCACTGGTCTGACACACTTTTCTGCACCAGCGCCTGATGGAACGGAAGCTGCTAATGGTTAAAAACCATTACGGAATGGAGAGCAAGTTATTACCACCTCCATTCATCTGTGATTTATGTACCGATTTCATACACTGTATATTTATTGATGAACCTAAAGCCATCAAAGGACATAGATGGAACTAAGGGTAGAACTAGACCTTTGAGAATGGGAAATAACATTATTACAAATTCATAAAGTAAGCATCTCCCCTCCCCCACCTCTGCCTTCTTTTCCCTCTCTCTCTGATTAAATGCTTGTACATTTACTGCCTACACTCAGCTGAACATTCATATCACATTCATTCACTTAGGTTTTATCCCCATAATAATCAGCTGCAAGTCTCCTTAAGGACTTTTTCAAGATCATGACCTTACACAGAGTAATTATTAGACAGACTTATTATTATTTTGCTAATTAATCCAAAACAACCTTGATTTCCTCTGGCTCTTTCCTGCTGAGCAATGATTTGATCGTACCCATGTTGACAAACACAGAGTCGCAAATTCTGCTTCATTTATCATTTGACACAGACAGTGTCAGTCTTTTCTTCCTGCATTAATTGGGAGTGGGGCGGCTGAGGAATAAAAGGCCAGCAGAAATGGGTAAAAGAAACTACATTTTAAATTATGTCCCAACCCTTAAGCCAAGCCATAGGCAGCAAGAAATACCAACAGCATTTTGGCCGATTGTTTTGAATGGCACTAAAGTAAATGAAGAATTGAGAATAATCTGTGATGTTTGTGAATCTCAGTTTTATACAAGATGCTTACTCTACCTCTCAGACAATGGTTTTATACTAATGGACTGGGAGTCATCTTCATTCTGTGACCAGCCATTACTGTGTGAATATCAAAATCAATGAATTTGGTTTTAGATTTGTCTTGACATTATGGAGACCACTGCTTCTTTTAGCATTAGAAAAAACACCAGTGTTCATTCTAATTACAGCCATTGCATAGTATACATGTCTGGAAGCTTCAGTATAAAATATTTGTTTTTTCACAAATATAAATGAAAAACAATGGAACATAACACTACAAAATAGAAATATTGGGTCTATTCTATAAAACTGAAGTTAAATTCTGTTACATCTATGCTTCTGCTGTTATAAACCAAGCTTCACACCATGCTGTTGTAATTTTTAATTTTAATTCCTCTGTAATAACGATTAATACTTCACAGCTCCAGGGTCCCAGGTTCGGTTCCCGGCTGGGTCACTGTCTGTGCGGAGTCTGCACGTCCTCCCCGTGTGTGCGTGGGTTTCCTCCGGGTGCTCCGGTTTCCTCCCACAGTCCAAAGATGTGCAGGTTAGGTGGATTGGCCATGCTAAATTGCCCGTAGTGTCCTAAAAAATTAAGGTTAAGGGGGGGTTGTTGGGCTACGGGTATAGGGTGGATGCGTGGGTTTGAGTAGGGTGATCATTGCTCGGCACAACATCGAGGGCCGAAGGGCCTGTTCTGTGCTGTACTGTTCTATGTTCTATGTAAATTCGTATAATTCAAAAGGCTGCTAATGGTGCAAAAGTGGCTTTAAGAACTCAGTGTAGAAAAATCAGCCTTTATTAATGTAGAGACTGGAAAGGACAGGAGATGGGATCATTTACATTATTTTGCCTTTTTGGTTATTTTTAATTATTTTGCTTTAAATGAAAAACACTGATGCATTTTCTTTATTCATCCGAGGGAAAATTACTTGATTATTAGATAGAAATACCAAGCTAATGTTTCTGGATACAGCTAAATGGCAATGATACAGCAATAATAAACAGCAAAGAATAAGTGTCTAATGAGTCATTGTTATTAACTTGTTGAGACATTCCCCATCTCACTTGCAGACCAAAATTGCGAGGGAAGCAAAGACTTGTTGAAAATTTAAGCAAGCCCTTACCAAGTGCTCACGTAGGAAGTTTCACTGGATCTTCTGGAAAACCATTAAAATAAAAGAGCATGGGCGGAATTCTCCGAGCCCCCCTCCACCACGGGCCAGGTCGGAGAATCGCTAATGGGCAGCGTGAATCCCGCCCCCGCCATCCGCCGAATTCTCCGGCACCAGAGATTCAATGGGGGTGGGAATCGCGCTGCGCTGGTCGGCGACCGCACACATTGCCCCCCCCCCCCCGCCCACCTCCCAGCGATTCTCTGGCCGGCGATGGGTCAAAGTCCCGCTGACTCTTTGCCAGTCCCGCTGGCGTAGATCAGACTAGGTCCCTTACCAGTGGGCGGGCTCCGGGGCTCTGGGGGGGGGGGGGCGATCTGGCCCCCGGGGATGCCCCCACGGTGGCCTGGCCTGCGATCGGGGCCCACCAATCCGCGCGCGGGCCTGTGCCGTGGGGGCACTCGTTTCCTACGTGTCGGCTGTATCAGCCTCCACAATGGCCGGCGCGAAGTTGAAACCCCCCTACACATGCGCGGACTCTCGCCGGCTGGCGGAGTCCCTTCGGCCCCCGCTGGCGTGGCGCCAAAGGCCTTCCACGCCAGCCGGCGGGGCGTAAACCACTCCTGCGCCGGCCTAGCCCCTGAAGCTGTGGAGGATTCCGCACCTTTGGGGCGGGCCATTGCTGGAGTGGTTCACGCCACTCCGTCCCGCCGGGACCCCCCCCCCCACCCCGCCGGGTACAGGAGAATCCCGCCCCATATCAGGAGTGAGGAATGACAAACCGTCTTCCATCCCGAACCAGGAACTGCTGCATAAATAACGGTATTGATATAATTGAGAAATACAATCAAATATAGGCAATCAAGACATAGATAAATGTTGAAACAGAACATCCATTTATTTTAATATCGATAATCCAAGTATAAAATACATGTCTATTTTATATGGAATAGAATGCATGAGTAGGAGCAGTGCCTTAGCACTCTGCTGTGCGTGGGACAGTTAACACAATTTTCAAAGTCTGACAAATGAGAGAAGTGCCCTGAACAATGGCAACACTTACATAGGGAAAACATGAATATCACAAAGACCTTCCATGCAGTTCTTCAAACTGAACTTTGACATAATCAGGCCATGGCAACATTTAACAGGCATGGTACATGCTGAGGCCTTGAATTAAGGCTATAGAATTACCAAAGCCTTGTTGAGTTGTTTTTTGCAGCCAGTTTGGATGAAGTGATGATCTTGAACAAGTAACCTGGCACTGAGTTCTGAATAAACAGTGATTTTTTCACTCAACCAAATAACAACTAAAAGTGAGGTGTAGTTCCAAAGAGAAATCAACGAAAAAATTCACCAGGGTGTCAATCGAGCATCTGACCTAAACATGTCCCATTCTTACCAGGTGCAATGGTAAAAATTGGGAGCCACTTACCAAATGGGGTTATATAATGCAACGTCACTGACAATCCATTCCCCAGTCAATAGATGCTGCCACCTGTGATATATTGCCTCCTCTTACAATAACAGGAGTAGTCATTGATTACCTGGCAATGAGGAATCTGCCTACCCCATGTGAAGAATATGTAGTTCATTGGGATTGTGTCAATAGTCAAGTGCAGCATGTAAGTGCTTGTCACGGAAGAAGCATCCTGTGCTGAAGGAGGTGACACTGTTATTTTTAATGACGATGGCAAGTGCACAGAACAGTTCATGGGAAAATTGAGAATGTGAGGGTTGGAGACAAGAGATTGTGCTGCTATATAACATTTTTCTTTTCTTTTTTCTCTGTCTGGAGGCAGGTTCGACCCACAGTACTGAACCTCCACCATGGGTTGGGCAAGGAGGCGAGTCTCGATTTAACTCCTGCCAGAACAAGAATGTAAAAACACAGGAAATAGGAGCAGGAGAAGGCAATTCGGCCCCTCGAGCCAGCTCCACACTTCATCTAGATCATGGCTGATCTTCTACTTCAATGCCATTCTCCTGCTCTATTTAAAGATGTGTTGATGCCTTAAATATACAAAACTCTGTTGAACTCTGTCCTGAACATACTCAATGGTCAGAATTTTCAAAAAAAAAAAGCAACGTGTCAGGTTCAGCTGGAAACCTGGTGTGTTTCACTCCAGGGAAACCAGTAGGTTTACTGATGAGATCTTCCCACACTTTTTTTGAAGGGGGTGCATGTTTTGCACATCACTGTGAGGGATGGGACCTAAACACACCAGCAAGCCTGGTTTCACTGAAATTGGAAGGGCGCCCCGAAAACAAAACTAAATTAAAGACCCTTCATCCCCTACGAACACTGGGAACCCCTTCCCCCATCAATAATGGCATATTCTCCCCTCCCTCGAGCCTAGATTGACAGCCTCTGGGCATCTGGGCCCTCCCAATGGGTCATCCTATATGCCCTGCCCCTTAAGGCTGTGCCTGACCCCCTTAGATTGGCACTGCCAAGTTAGCACTGCCAGGGTGCCAAGGAGAATTTCCAGGGCATTACCCTGCCATGTCTCCGACCACCAGGGGTCTACAATAGCCTCTGAGCCCCCCCCCCCAGCCGGGAGATGTGGAGAGCAGTAGTAATTCCCGCCGGTGCCACGTCACCCTGGCTGGTGAGAATAGTGCACGTTCGCGGAAAATTTGGCGTGCAACTGTTGAATGTTCAAATCCATTTAAATGAATCAGGTTCAGGCTCATTACATCTGTTGGGAGGGCCCAGGAACACCTGAACTGTCCGGTGCAAATCCTGTTTCAGGTGTCTCCTGGAATTTTCCGAACATAGCGGGATTTGTGCCGGGCTCAATGTTGCCTGAAAATCGCCCCCAATGACTGAGCTAATTCAGCTCTCTGGGGTCGAGAATTCCAATGATTTACCACCCTCAGACTGCAGAAATTCCACCTCATCTCAGACCCAAATGGCCCGCCCCTTATTTCGAGACTCTGTCCCTTGGTTCGGGCTCCCCGGCCAGTGGAAACATCCATCGTTCAGCAACCTTTTGAGCCATTATGTTTAAATGGGATCACCTCTCGTTCTTCTAAATCCTAGAGTATGTAGACCCAGTCACCTCAATCTGTCCCATAAAACAGTTCCACCATCCCAACAATTAGTCTGATGAACCTCTGCACTCCCTCTATGACAAGTATATCTTCTCTGAGGTAAAAGGGCCAAAAATGTACATTATACTTCATGTGCAAGCTCACCAAGGCTCTATACAATTCAAGCAAGGTCCCTTTGCTCCTGTACTCAAATTATCTTGCAATAAAGACAAAGAGATCATTTGCTTTCCAAATTCTGCACCTGCATGTTAGATTTCTGTGACTTATTGAAGAGGACACGGAAACCTCTTTGTACATTCCAATCTCTCACCAAATACCGTGCATTTCTATTTTTCCTGCCAAAGTGAATACCTTCCCATTTTCTGCTATGTTCTTGTCGATTCACCAAGCTTGTCTAAATCCCTTTGAAGCCTCTTTGCTTCCTCCCAACATTCCCACATTGTTTTGTTAAGAATTGGGGAAAATGAAGATAAGAAAATTAAATTAAAAGGGGAGTCGATAACTGTAACGGTCTGAAATAATTTTGATATGTGAATTAGCATATCAGTGAGAAAATCAAGTGTTTACCGATGTAACTAAGGAAAAATAATGGGGTGTAGAAGAGGTAACTTCAAAGTGGAGAGATAAGGGGCGAGATTCTCCATTGACTGATACTGGAATCGGGGAATGCGATTGGGTGGAGAATAGGTTCCGACGGCAAAATCGCGGCGAGCGCTGATTTGACGCCAAATCGCAATTCTCCATCACGTGGACAGCAGGGTCAACGTGTTCTGGAATTCATCTACAGTAAACACCGTTTGCACTTCATTAGCGGGCCCAACCTGGTATTTTCCGGATCCTCCGCGATTCTCTGCCTCTGTTGGGACAGGTTCCCAACAGTGCGGTTCACTTGTGCTTTTAAAAATCATAAAACCGGCGTTGAGGCTGATGAGGAAGGGAGAGAGGAGGGAGGACACAAAGAGGGGTGACCATGGGCTGCTGGGCCGGACATTGGCCAGGCTGGCTGGTGTGGGGTTGGGACAGGCCTTGCCAGGGCCAGGGGAAGGGGGGTTGATGGGGGAACAGGCCATCTGGCAGGGATGACCCTCCACAGGACAGGGGTGGTGTACAGGCAAGGACCCCGATCACCGCGTCCTGCAAGGCAACCATCTTGTTACGCACCCCACTGAGCACCCACCTTGGCCCCTAGTTCTGCAGAGTGGCACTGGCTGTATGGGTGCCCCCACCCTACACCATCTCCACCAACCAACCAGCTGCCACCTGCTGGCAAGGCATCAGGTGGTCTACCCAGGAAAACGCCCACTGCAGTCCCTATGGGGGCACCAAGCGGGGGCGTGGAGCGTACCGCTGGCAAGGGCATGGCCACCGAATGTACCCCTGACATCAGGGACAGGAGCCAGGGCCAGATGCCCCACAATTCTGACCACCAACGAGGCCAGGGATGCAGGGAAGGTGGGGGGACAGGCGGAGGTGGAGCCTGCAGTGCCAAGCGGGGCCACCTGGTGGACCTGGTTGGACATGACAGTCTGCACCATGCTAACATGTCAGTCTTTCAACCCCAGCAGACAATGGATATTGGAATTCAACCAGCAATGGTGGGTTCCTCCTAGTCTTCGCACCCCTGGGGGATGCTCTGCGGCTGTACGAGCTGGAGCTGCTCAGAGGTGAGAAAGCTGCAGCAGCAGCGGAGCCTACCTCAAAGGAATAGGAGGCAGCATCCAAGATGGAGAGCCAGCTGCCCAACAGCCCCAAGTGAGGACCTATCCGCGATCCCATGCACCTCAGTGTATAGGTGCATCTATGTGTCATGGAGGCCCTGTATGCCCAGGGAGCACAATTCATCCACTTCAATGTGGACCGGGCCTACCAGGATGCCTGGGGTTCAGGGGGTGATTGACGGGATGCATTGAAGTCCCCCTATGAGCAGATGACAGGCCGCTCTACAAAAACCGCAAGGGGTTCCACTCGATGAATGTGCAGCTGATATGTAACCATCAGCTGCGCATCATACACGTCTGTGCCTGATACCCAGGCAGTGTGCACGACACCAACATCCTGGTACACTCCACGATTCCTGACTTTTCGAGATGACCCCACCGACTGGGGGGTTGGCTCCTGAGCGACAAGGTTTATCCAAGTAATCGTACCTGACGCCGCTATCTGGAGGCCACGTACTGACGCCACTACCCGCTACAAAGCGGCCATGCAATGACCAGAGGCTTAATCGAGCGGTGCTTCGGCCTCATGCAGATGTGATTCAGGTGCCTGGACAGCTCTGGTGGGGCCTTCCAACATCATGCTGAGAGAGGGCAGCACAGTAGCACATGGGCAGCATGGTAGCACAGTGGTTAGTACGTGTGCACCAAGGTCAACATGTAGGGGCTGATCTGATCGCCTCCAGGTTCACCAACTGTGGGGGAGGGGACTAACCAGGGGAATTCCCCCCTTCCCCCACCACCGCCCCACCTCCCCCACTCCGGGCCACCCCTCGTGTGCAACCCCCTCCGTGATACAAACCTGTCGCACTACGAGGTGCGGGTCCTGGATTGGCAGTAAAACCGGGTCTGGTCCATGGGTTGGAGGATGATGACAGCCCGCTCTGCGATGAGCTCTGATGCTCCACATTGTTTGACAATGTCTGACTCCTGCCCCCGGTAGCACTTTCCACTGTCCACCTGGGTGATCCCTGCATGCGAACTGGCCATTCCATCACATGGTCCCATCGGATCCCTGGGGTGACAGTGGGGACGTATCTACAGGTTTGTGCCCAAGCCCCTGTAACTAAACTGTGCCCTGCACCCGTGCCAACTTAACTAGCATCTAACTTTCTGCCCTTACGGGCCCTAACTCTATGTCATGGTGGATCCCCAGACAGTACAGTAGGAATGGAGGTGATCTGCTGTGATTCCCGCACCACATCACCCATTGGCTGTGCCACCACCTTCTGGGTTTGTGCCACATCAGCTAGTGACTACGCCATCTCCCTCTGGGACTGGGCCACCTCCCTCTGTTTCTACGCCATGTCAGCCAGTGCCTGGGCAATGCTGCCGACGTTCCCAGCCATGGCCTGTTGTGACTGGGCCACACTCAGAAGTGCTGCTGCAATTTCTGAGAGCCTCAGGCACATGTTTGCCTGTTGAGGCATCAACCCTGTCCTGGGCATTGCCAGTGCCTGCATAGACTGCCCCAGGCCTATGGCCATGCTGAACCATCCCCCCTGCCAACGCCTCCACCATGGACGCCTCCCATGTGGTATTGGGCCTGGGTGACACACATTGTCGACACCACCTTCTGCTACTGCACGTGGTTGGACTCCACCAACTACTCGTAAACAAGCCCTACAAGCCCTCATGTAGTCCCTGGCTCTGCACCTGCATCTCCACAATCAATGGAACTGTCCATTCCAGAAGCCAGCACCATATCTGGACGGCAACTTCCCTGGGGTCAGCCTGCCCTCTGACCATCTGCCCACTCGGATTTCCTACCTCCACCTGCTGTACTGGATCAGCTGTGTGGTGAACACCAGATAGTGTCCCAGGAGCCTCTTCACTAAAGTGCCCAACCGAGATGAGTGTCTCTGGCATGATGGAGGGTGTTGGAGACAGCTGTGATATGAAATCTGTGTCACCCTCAGACCCATGCTCTGGGGTGTCCTGAGTCTCGGGTGGAGGGCTTGTGTCCAAGCTGCTATCCTCATCACTGCTCGGCTCACAGTGGGGGAGGGGAAGGGGGGGGGGGGGTGCGGCTCTGCCTGTGGCACTGGCTGGGAATGGAGAATACCTGATGGGCCTGTCCAGCAGGTCCTGCAAGACACAAGACAAGGTGTACGATTAGACCGCGGGCCGGGGAGGAGTGGGGGTGAGTGTGTGGTTAGTGGGGAGGGGATGGTGAGGGTGGGGTTGGTGTAGGGTGAGGGTGGGGGTGAGGGTAGTGTGGGGGTGATGTGGGGTGAGGGTTGTGTTGGGTGAGGGTTTACATCCCTGTCACGGGGAACCGCAACTCAGCAGGGTCTCCGTTTCTCGTCCGCGACCAAACTCCACCCTGGCGACCTTGTTTTCCTCCGGGTGGCCGACCACGTCCAGAGCCCACTGCTCTGCCATGGTGAGGGGCCGCAAGTCTGCCGGTTCCCCTCCAGTCATCTACCACTCCCAGTTTGTATGGGCGGCCTCCTCTTGAGGGACGGGGGGGGGGGGGGGGGGGGGGAGGGGGGGGGAACAGAAAATTACATTGTTAGACAGTCTGTCGCATGCAGCTCGGGTGGGTGGGGGGGGGGGGGGTTGGCCTCAGTGGACAGGGCACCCGGCCATGGCGGCCGGTATGGGTACCGACATGTGGTGCAGGGTGGGGTGCGTCCACCCTCCAGGTGGCAGAGGGAGGGGATGGTCGGTTTACAGGTGTGTGGGATGGATTGGTGCCAGGGGCACAATGCTGCCTGATCACCCTGGCCGCCCTGAGGAGGTCGTGCCGTTTCTTCCGGCCCTATAGGCTGGTCCGGGCGGTGTTACCCACAGCGCTGACCGCCTCTGCCACCTTCACCCAGGCATGGCAAATGGCAGCAACTGGCAGCCTCCTTCCTGGGCCGGGGTACAGGGTCACCCGCCTCTTCTCCACCACGTCCAGGAGGATCTCCACCTTGGCATCCATGAAGCGTGGGGCTGCACATCTTGCTGCCAGCTTGTTGGCTGGGATGGTGTGCGTGGGGAGTGCAGTGTGTATATGTGGCTGCAGCTTGTCAGCCTCATGAGTGTCAATCTCAGACGCAGCGAATCCCGCACCGTTTCTCATTGGAATCAGTTGAGTTCCACGTGGTGCTGGTGCTAGCCCCTTAACAGAATCGAGAGCAACAAAACAAAAACCAGTAAAATAATCATAGAGAGGGGCATAAAACAAGGTGACCCACGCTCACCTCTACTACTCAACATAGCTCTGGACCATTAATTTGTTCCCTGGAGAAGGCCAACTCGAGTGCCGCCATGCATTTAGGCGACAAAAAAATCAATTGCTCGGCCTTGGCCTTTGCTGATGATATTGCCCTCTTAAGTGACACTCATACAGGGATGGAGATGAACCTCAAGCTCCTCCAGTCTTTCTGTCCCAACACGGCGTTGATTATCGACGGCTCTAAGACAAAGGGATTCCACTTCACTTATAAGTCGAACACCTTATGTATAAGCACCTCCATAACTGGAAGCTTGGGAAAGATACAATTGCCTACATCCCCCAGGTGACATGGAAAAGTACCTGGGTGCCCAAATCAATACATGGGCAGGTGTAACGGAAGTTGAATGGCCAGGAAAAATCAAAGCCTGGATCAAATCACTGCAGGCGGCGGCTCTCCGACTACTTCAAAAGATCGATTTCCAAAGAATCCATATTATCCCCAGGACATATTTCCACTTAATTTTAGCGGAGGTATCGCAGAATAACTTCCGCAATTTGGATCAAATCATCTGAACCTCCACAAAGGAAATTCTATATCTCCCACCACATGTTACCAACTGACTCCTATATTCAAACAACAGAAGCGGCAGGCTGGGAATGCCGAAGTTGGAAGTCCAGATACCTTCCGCGATTATTCGGAAGCGGGCGGCACTAGAAACGTCCACCGACAAAGTTATCGGGACACCGTTCCAATATCGGGCCGAATCCAACTCCGGAACCATTGAGGCACTACGATCCCTCCACATCCTCAAGGAAATCGGCGATTTCCTCCCCAACCCATTGGACGCCCAGAGCAGTGAAGACCTCGAGAATCTAGTCGTGGAGGCACCACCCGTGGAGATAGATCAAGTCCGGCTCAGGAAAAAAACGGCGAATAAATACAAGGCATGGAGGGAATGGGAATTTGAAAAATGGAGGAAACAGATCAGCCAGGGATCCGGCATCTCATACTATCGTAACGATAAGATATCCAGCACCTGGATCAAATCCTTTTGAAGTGAAAAAATGAAATAAAATGAAAATCGCTTATTGTCACAAGTAGGCTTCAAATGAAGTTACTGTGAAAAGCCCCTAGTCACCACATTCCAGCGCCTGTTCGGGGAATCGAACCGTGCTGCTGGCCCGCTTGGTCTGCTTTCAAATCCAGTGATTTAGCCCTGTGCTAAACAGCCCCTCAGCCGCTTTTTCCACATGACGTCTCACAAACTCATCCTTCACCTATTGCTCCACACCAATTTCTACCCCACACGGACAACCCTGTCGAGGGGACGTCCAAATCTAATAAAGACCTAGAAGGTGTGAGGTTTCTAACGAAACGTTAGCACATATTTCCGGATGGTGTCCGTTTGTGAAGTTGGCCAGGATCAAAAGACACAACAAGGTCCTTGACCGGCTATGCATGCACGTATCTAAATATGGCTGGATATCCTACCTAGAACCACGGCTCGTCGCCAAGGATGGCTCCCTGTGGAAGCTAGTCGTTATCTTCAAAAAAGATCAGAAGATCGCAGTAGTCGACGTTACGGTCTGATATGAAGACAACGACATGTCATTAGAGAAAGCCAAGCAAGAAAAAGTTTTGAAATATAAATAGCTTGATTTGGAAATTACAAAATTGACTGGAGGCTCCAACCTGAGACACTTCACATTTGTAATGGGCACAAGAGGGAAATGGCTGGAGCTAAATAACAATCTGTTCAGCTTCCTTAATATCACAAGATACCAATCCATCACCTAAGGTATATCCAGACAAACAATTTCCCTGACGCTGGAGATTATGCGTACCTTCAGTGATAGATGAATGTGTGGAACATATCAATATCGCCATGTGTTCCAGAACATCATGTGGTAACCCTGTCGAGGTAAGCCCCAACTCGTGACACTGGTGACACCTTACCGCCCCCACTTTAACAACAGCGTGCCGCCCTGTGGCTATGCTGGTGGTAACAACCACGTAGGCGAGCGGCAAAATAATACTCGGAAAAGGCACTCAAAGCACGTAAAAATGGATTGAGTATATTAAAATAGCTGAATCGGTCCAGGTTCAGCACCATTTTGCTGTCATGGAACTCCACAAATTCTGCACCAGCGTCAACAATTTAGTCTCAGAAATAGAAAATCCAGCCCAAGGAATTTGGCACATACATGCTAAAACTGGAACCACAGGATAACATCAAAGGTAAAGGGTGATATATCTGGACCCAGCTGCAGAAAACAGTCTCCTGAAAACAAGTTATTGCTAAACGGGCAGCCGGTTATGATCCAATATTCAAATTGAGCAGATTTTGCCTTTACTGAAACTGAAGATGGTTTTCCCAAACGTTACAAATACCTGTGCTTGGTAATAATCTGCTGGATTTAGCTCATACAGTTATATAATATTGGATGGGGTTTTTTTGGAACAAAGGGCATCTCAGAATTCAGGAAATGTTGGTAGTTGTGAATCAAGGGGTAACTTCATTTCATACTGTGTGTGTATATTCAACAGTGTAATTAAGTGCTGCAGTGTATTATTAGTCCTTCTTGTCATTTTTTTCTTTTAAGTTAATAGTTAATAAATATTCTTTCCGCATTGATCACAACATGATTGGACTGTTATTCCCTGGTTTACATATCATTTCTCAGAGTATACCAGCACGGTAGCACAAGTGGATAGCACTGTGGCTTCACAGCGCCAAGGTCCCAGGTTCGATTCCCTGCTGGGTCACTGTCTGTGAGGAGTTTGCACGTTCTCCCTGTGTCTGCATGGGTTTCCTCCGGGTGCTCTGGTTTCCTCCCACAGTCCAAAAACGTGCAGGTTAGGTGGATTGCCCAAGATAAATTGCCCTTAGTGTCCAAAACGGTTAAGAGGGGTTATTGGGTTACGGGGATAGGGTGGAAGTGAGGGCTTAAGGGGTCGGTGCAGACCTGATGGGCCGAATGGCCTCCTTCTGCACTGTGTGTTCTATGTTCTATGTTCATATGTTGTATGAAAATACACACCACTAGAACCAGGGCTGGATTCTCCGTTCCTGCATCTAAGTGCTGACGGTGACGGAGGATCGGTGGTGTTTCACAACGGAAAAGTCAACGCCGCACCTGCACCAATTCCACTACCAATGAGGGGTTAGCACCAGCAGTGCATAAAACCTAAATGTAACGCTCAAAAAATGGTGGGAGAATCGCCGGGTCTGTGCTGGACATGCGCGGGGCTGACAAGCTGCAGCCGCACGTACGCCTACACCCTCCACACGCATCGATCACACCAAGAAAATTGCACCGCTTCTGCTGGACCGCGTACCCGACCCCACAGCCCACCTCCTGGCCACCCCCACTACTCCCCCCAGCCCTGGCAGAAGCCCACCCGGCCAGCGGAATGGCTATTGGTGGAGTATGGCATGCTGGATACTGTCAGCACACCTCCTCTCTCTCTCTCTCTCTCCCCCCCCCCCCACACCAAACCAGTGGGAACCCCCCCTCCCCCCCACCGCAAGGGCTGTGGCCACCGTAGCTCCTGCAGGAGGGCACCGAACGGGAGCTGCAGAGCATACAGCTGGCATGGGTAGAGCTGGGCACCAGGGCCAGAGGCCCCCATGCTGTCCAGCACCAACGGGGCCAGGCAGCAGTGGGGAGGGTGCCAGGGGGAACGGCCGGTGGTGAGTGAGGGGATGGGGAAAGAAGGGTTGGAGCGTGCAGGGACAGGGACTACAGGGTAGCCCAGTGAACCTGGTTTGGTACGGGGGCACACACCATGCTAACATGTCTCACTTTCACCCCCTGCAGACAATGGACTTCGGAATTCAACCAGGAATGGTGGCCTTCATCCTAGTTGCCACAGCCCTAGGGCATGCACTGAGGCTGGGGGGTGAGGGGGTGGCGGGACAGAACACACACAGTGTTAGGCAGAGAGACGTATGCAGCATAGGGGTTTTGGGTAGCTGGTGGGTAGCTGGTGGCCAGAGCAGCCGGCCATGATGGCCGGTGTGGGTACTGGCAGGTGACGCAGGGCGGGGGTTCGGTCGCCCCGCAGGTGGGAGTGGGGAGGGGGGGGTTTAATGGGTATGTGCGTCGGGGGTTAGTGCCAGGGCCACATTGCTGCCTACTCACCTTGGCCGCCCTGAGGGATTTGTGCGGTTTTTTACGACACTGCTGGCCGGTCCTGGCGGTGTTGCCCACCTGCACCCATGTCAGGTGCACAGCGGCGGATGGCAACCTCCTTCCCACCCTGGGTACAGGGTGGCCTGCCTCTCCTCCATGGCAGCCAACAGGAGCTCGATTTCAGCATCTGTGAACCATGGTGCCGCTCTCCTTGCTGCCATCTTGTTGGCTGGGTTGCTGTGTATGGGGAGTGGAGTGATTTTCTGCAGCTGCAGCTTGTCAGCCTCTCGAGTGTTAATCCCCACTCCGGTGAATCACACACCGCTTTTCATTGGAATTGGTCGTGTTGCACGCACCAGTGCTAGCCCATTAATGGTTGATGAATTGCTCTGGGAACGGCGCCAATTTTGATGTCATATAACACCAGTTATTCAGGCCCAGCGTCAACAGACGGAGAATCCCGCCGCTGGGGCTGGCTTCCCAAGAGATTCCTGCTGGTTTGCTGATGAGATTGTTTTGATCTCCCAAAGGTGGCTTGTGATGCAGAGATAAAGACAGCGGTGTGTTTACTGCCTGCTGAACATTATGTTGGTCTGTGGCTGTTTCATACTTCTAACATATTTGCATTTTATTAATACTCATTAATATAAAACAGATTTCAATAAAGTCCTACCCTCAGAATAAGGTAATAGCACATGAGAATCCTGTGGCACCCAATTCACAATCATTTAAAGGTGGGGTGCACCAGTTGGCATTGGGCAGTCACATACCAACATATAAATTAAGAACAGGAGTAGGCACTGTAGGGGGCAGCACAGTAGCACAAGTGGATAGCACTGTCCCTTCACAGCACCAGGGTCCCAGGTTCGATTCCCGATTGGGTCACTGTCTGTGCGGAGTCTGCACATTCTCCCCATGTCTGCATGGGTTTCCTCTGAGTGCTCCGGTTTCCTACCACACGTGCAGGTTAGGTGGATTGGCCATGATAAATTGCCCTAAGTGACCAAAAAGTTTAGGAGGGGTTATTGGGTTACAGGGATAGGATGGAAGTGAGGGCTTAAGTGGGTCGGTGAAGACTCGATGGGCCGAATGAGCCGTATGTTCTATGTTCTAGGCCACTGGGCCCTTGAGTCTGCTCTGCTGTTCAATAAGATCATGGCTGGTCTGACTGTGGCCTCAATTCCACATTCCACCACCCCAATAACCTTTGACTTCCTTGCTCGTCAAGAATCTATGTACCTCTGCCTTAAAAATATTCCCTGCCTCCATTGATTGCCCCCCAAAAGAGAGTTCCGTAGACTCATGCCTCTGAGAGAAAATATTTCTTCTCCAGTTTAAATGGGAGACTCTTTATTTTTAATCTGAAACTCCTAGACTCTCTCACAAGGGGAAACATCCTCTCAGCATCCACTCTGTCAAGGACCCTCAGGATCTTTTATGCTTCAATAAGGTCACCATTCATTTTTCTAAACTCCAATGGATCGAGGCACAACCAGTCTAACCTTGCCTGATAAGATAACTCCTTCACCTCAGGAATCAGTCAGGTTAACCATCTCTGAACTGCTCTTCTAATGCAATTATTTGCTTTCTTAAGTAAGGAAACCAAAACTGTACATAGTATTCCGGATGTGATCTCATCAACATCAACAATAACTGTGGCCAGACATCCTTACTTTTATATTCCATTTCCTTTGCATTGAACAGCAACAGGACAGGAGACTGGGCCTAGGTGAGGTACTCTTTCAGAGGATGGTTGCAGACTCGATGGGCCGAACAGCCTCCTTATGCACTCTAATGATTCTATGATTTCATTTGGCTTCCTAATCAATTGCGGCACCTGCATACTAATTTTTCCAGGTTCATGTACCAGAACACCCAGATCCCTCTGCATCTCAAGGTATTGCAATGTCTCTCCATTTAAATAATATGCTAATTTTCTATTCTTCCTGCCAAAGTGGAAAAGTTCACATTTTCCCAAATTATATTCCATCTGCCAATTTTTTGTCCACTCACTTAACCTTTCTACGACCCATTGCAGCCTCCTTCTGTGCTCTTCACAACTTTATGACCTACCTTTGTGTCAATCAGCAATTTTTTTTATTGTTGTTTTCAATTTTTACAGACATCACATTCAACAAAACATAACAAAAAGAATGGCCACAGGTAACAATGTACAACAGGTACAGCACACAACAATAGTCAATGCAAGAATGGTAACAAATAAGATCGGATAAATCAGGGACAAGATCCCCATCATATTCCCTTCACGGATACATGACCCGTCTGCACCAGAACAGACAATAACATCCCGAGAACTTCAGAACTAAAGGAGAAATTGACTAACACTCAGAGAGCAAATTAAACTCTTCGCCAGGTCTCATATTTGATCTTGCGATGAGCTTTTGACCACATATCATCACTCCATCAATAAGAATGATTATTTCCACCTCAGTAACATCACCCAACTCCTCATCTGCCTCAGCTCACCTTCTGCTGATATGCCTTTGTTACCTCCAGATGTGACTATTCCAATGCATTCTTGACTAGCCTCCAACATTCTAATAATAATAATAACCGTTTATTGTCACAAGTTGGCTTCAATGAAGTTACTGTGAAAAAGCCCCTAGTCGCCATATTCCAGCACCTGTTCAGGGAGGCTGGAACGGGAATTGAACCGGCGCTGCTGGTCTTGTTCTGCATTACAAGCCAGCTGTCTTAGCCCACTGTGCTAAACCAGCCCCAGGTGTCTGTAGACTACTGTCTGTAGACTTGGGATTATCCAAAACTTTGTTGTACCAAGTCCTGTTCACCCATCACATCTGTGCTCGTTGACTTACACTGGCTCCCAGTTGATCAGTACCTGGACTTTAAAACTTCTCATCCTTAGTTAGACCATAAGACCATAAGACATAGGAGCAGAATTAGGCCACTCGTCCCATCGAGTCTGCTCCGCCATTCAATCATGGCTGATATTTTTCTCATCCCCATTCTCCTGCCTTCTCCCCATAACCCCTGATCCCCTTATTAATCAAGAACCTATCAATCTCGCTTAAAGACACTCAGTGATTTCGTCACAGCCTTCTGCGGCAGAGTTCCACAGATTCACCATCCTCTGGCTGAAGAAAGTCCTCCTCATCTCTGTTTTAAAGGATCGTCCGTTTTGTCTGAGATTGTGTCCTCTGGTTCTAGCTTTTCCTACAAATGGAAACATCCTCTCCACGTCCACTCTATCCAGGCCTTGCTGTGTCCTGTAAGTTTCAATAAGATCCCCCCTCATCCTTCTAAACTCCAACGAACACAGGCAGGTTCCACATCAATCTATGGCCTCCTGATCTCTGTAATCACTTCCAGCCTCAGATCTCTCAGGAATACCAATGTTCCTCCAATTCTTGCCCCTTGTGAATTCCAAATTTCAATCACACCACCATTAGCGGTCTTCTTTTCAGCTTCCAAGCTTTTGGTCATCTCCTTATGTGGTCTGCTGTCAAATATTGTTTCATAGTGCTCCTGTGAAGCATCTTGGGACATTTACTACAGAAAAGGTGCTGTGTAAATCAGAGAATCCCTACATTACAGAAGGAGGCCATTTGGCCCAATGGGTCTGCACCAACCCTCTGAAAGAGCACCCTACTTTGGCCCACTCCTCTGCCCTATCCCTGTAACTCCACCACCTAGCCTTTGGACACAAAGGGATAATTTAGCATGCCCAATCCACCTGACCTGCACACCTTTGGACTGTTGGACTGTGGAAGTAAACTAGAGCATCCAAAGGAAACCCATGCAGACACAGGGAGAATGTCCATACTCCACACAGACAGTCACCCAAGGCCGGAATTGAACCTAGATCCCTGCCTCTCTGCGGCAGCAGTGCTAACCACTGTGCAGCCATGCAAATCTAATTTGTTCTTGTAGTTTCTGACTGAGAATTATGATTGAAAACAGTCATAGTGCACAACCTCCTTAACAGGTTCAGCAGCCATTATTACAGTTGCTGTGTTTATGGTCTCATTGGTAAAAGTGGACCAAATTTGCAGGCACATCTGACTCGATTGTGGAGGGGAGACTGGAGGAGGATACCGAGGCCAACCATATTAAAGGCTGCACAGAATTTGAAGAGATTGAGGAAGGATAATGAACCATTTTCATAGTCATGGGGAAGGGCATTTGTAAATTTTCTTAAAGCATTTTCATTGCAATGAAAAAAACAGAAACCTGATTGGAGGGTTTAACTTGGGAATTATGGGAAAGACGGTAATTGATCTGAGAGGACCATTTGAGAGGAAGGGAAAATTAGGGTGAGGATGCATTAATTATTTTTTTAACCACCATTCTCTGCTACCAACCTCAACTTTACCTTTTCCACAACCACTACCTCTATCATTACCTATATTGTGATCCCCCCACCCGGGGTGGCACGGTGGCACAGTGGTTAGCACTGCTGCCTCACAGCATCAGGCACCCGGGTTCGATTCCGACCTCGGGTGACTGTCTGTGTCGAGTTTGCACATTCTCTCCTTGTTTCTGTAGGTTTTCTCTGGGTGCTCCAGTTTTCTCCCACAGTCCAAAGATGTGCAGGTTAGGTAGATTGGCCATGCCACTAAGTGTCCAAAGGTTATGTGGGATTACAAAGAATAGGGCGGGGATTGGATCTGTGTAGGGTAGTCTTTCAAATAGTCAGTGCAGACTCTATGGGCCAAATGGCCTCCTTCTGCACTTCAGGGATTCTATGATTCACTCTTCCTCAATAATGAGCTTAACCCTATCAAATGGTCATTGGATAGGCATATGGACGATAAGGGAATAGTGTAGATGGGCTTTAGAGGGGTTTCACAGGTCGGCACAACATCGAGGGCCGAAGGGCCTGTACTGCGCTGTAATGTTCTATGTTCTATGTTCTAACCCTTCACCCGATCACCCCTTTCTCTGATTTCCACTGCTCCCCTCCCTCATGGCCGCTGGTACACTCACCAGTCCCAGATTCCGTTCTCTTTCTCTGAATTACCTCCCTTTCCTTGGCTTCGTGAAGGGCTTACCTAAAGCTGTTCCCATGCCCACATGTCTGTCCTTGACCTGCTGCAATGTTCCAATGAAGCTCAACGCAAACTGGAGGAACAGCATCTCTTCTTCCGGTTAGGCACGCTACAATCTTCCGGTCTCAACATCAAATTCAACAACTTCAGATGATCAGGTCTACCCCACCTCGAGCCATTTTTTTTCATCCCATTTCATTTCAACTGTCTCTTACCATTTCTTTCTTTCTTGTTTTCCTTAATATATAACCCCCCCATCTTATCCACCTTTCCTTACCCTTCTCCCATTTGCTTCCCTATTCCCCTCCCCCCACATCTCCATCTGTCACAGTTTACCCTCTGATGTTAGTTTCCCTGCTGTTTGGCCTCTCACATCTTTTGTCCTCTCTGGGGACTGCACTCTTTCCCCTGGGTTTCTGTGGCCATTAGTACTCCGTTTCCCTGGGTTTCTGTGGCTATGACTCATCTTTCACTCACTCCACAGTATAAATATTTCCCACTTTCTCTACCTGTCAGCTTTGACAAAGAGTCATCGGACTCGAAATATTAGCTCTGTTCTCTCCCTACAGATGCTGCCAGACATGCTGAGATTTTCCAGCATTTTCTCTTTCGTACCTGAGACTGTTGCCAGCTAATCAGCCAGAGCGAAAGCTACACAAAATAACCCATAAGATTATTAAAGGATAGGAATGAATTAATTATTGTTCATTCATTAATCGAGTGCTCCATTGTCCTCCAAAATCATTGCTGCTTTGTTGTTCTGTTCATTTTGAAAAGGATGTGTGAGAAGGGAGTGCCAAGGAATATTCTGGTTGACCCTGGTCACACATCAAAGGTTAGGCCTTCAATGTAAGATGAGTGACATTAATTGACAACTATTTCTGAGTTCCTTGAAGAAAGTGACAGGCCTTTGATTAGTTGATGTCCTGTGATTGACAGCTTGGTGCACAGGGGTTTAATCTCACAGACCGCTCTCAGAGAGAAAGGGAGGAGAGAGGAAGAGAGAGAGAAGGCCATTATATTGTGTGCGAATTTCACAGCCTGCAGCCAAAAGGCTATCTACGTTTAAAAGTTCCTAGCAACTTGGTCAGGAAAATTAAATTGGCATGATGTCCTCTATTTACAGGTTCATGGATAAGGAAGAAGTCAAAGGTACCCATATTATTGCTATTTTTAACAGGGTAACAGGAAACGTATTTTCTCATTAGGTTAAATTGTACTGTACTGTATATTCTAGCATCTCAGGCAAATAAAGCTATTTGTTGTTCAAAGCCTATATCCCAGATTTTAACTTTAGGCAGGGAAATAAATGGTCCTGCCTCCCAGATATCTCCAAATCAGTTTTCTGCCCAAAGCTAGCGGGACGTGGTAGCCAGCAGTTGGATGAAAGCAGAATGCCAAGCAATAGGAGACCATCAGCAGGGACCCGAAGAAACAGTAGCCAGCACTCAAGAAAGTTGCAGGGAAGAGTTTTTGAGCAGGATTCCTAACTGGGGGCAAGGGAGGCAGGCTGATGCAGGGAAGGCCAAAACTATCCTTGTATGTGCAAGAGGAGCTATACTGGCCTCAAAGAGACAGTAAATTTACCTCCTTTGACCCTAATTTCTATTCTCAATAGATTGGCCTGTTGCGGAAACCACAGTTTCCTTGTTGAGGCCTCGGGGTTAAAGTAATAGTCCAGCCCGATGGCTTTGTCATGGCTGGATCTGCATATTGAAAGGAGGACCCCACCAGTTTTGTGTAGATGTCTTGACCGGCCTGCTCAAAAGTACAGGAGAACTTCAGCAAGGGAGGAAGACATTTTCAGGTATGTCATCCAGACAACTGTAACTATCTGCCTGTTCATTTTTTGCTAGAAGTCCAAAGTTAAATTTCTCCTTATGAGGGAAAAGGATAATTTGCATAGTGCCACTTTCAACTGTTTGACACTCTGGGTGCAATTCTCCACACCCTACGCCGGTGGGGAGAATCGCGGGAGGGCCGGGCGAATCACGCCACGCCGCATTGGCACCCCCCGCGATTCTCCCCCCCCCCCCACAATGGCGTGTCGCGTTTTGCGACAGGCCGCTCGGAGAATTGCCGCTCGCCGTTTCTCATGGCGACCGGCGATTCTCCGGCCCGGATGGGCCGAGCGACCTGCCGAACCCAACCGGTTCACGCCGGCGCCAACCACACCTGGTCGCTGCCAGTGTGAACAGCGTGCGACTGATGAGTGTGGGGCCTGTGGGGGGCGGAGGGAGGATCGAGCACCACGGGCGTGCTCAGCAGATGTCTGGCCCACGAATGGGCCCACCGATCGCCGAGCAGGCGTCTCTAAAAGACGGACTCTTTTCCCTCCGCCGCCCCGCAAGATCAGGGAATTGAGGTTGTTTTCGTTAGAGAGGAGAAGGCTGAGAGGTGACTTAATAGAGACATATAAGATAGTCAGAGGGTTAGATAGGGTGGACAGTGAGAGTCTTTTTCCTCGGATGGTGATGACCAACACGAGGGGACATAGCTTTAAATTGAGGGGTGAGAGATATAGGACAGATGTCAGAGGCAGTTTCTTTACTCAGAGAGTAGTAGGGGTGTGGAACGCCCTGCCTGCAACAGTAGTAGACTCGCCAACTTTAAGGGCATTTAAGTGGTCACTGGATAGACATATGGATGAAAATGGAATAGTGTAGGTCAGATAGGCTTCAGATGGTTTCACAGGTCGGCGCAACATCGAGGGCCGAAGGGCCCGTACTGCGCTGTAGTGTTCTATGTTCTATGTTCTATCAAGCCGCCATGTCTTGCGGGGAAGCAGAAGGGAAGACGGCAACCGCGCATGCGTGGCTGACGTCACTTCGGCGCCGCTGGCCACGCCATTCCCGGCGCGCCGCTTTGACGCAAGCGTCAAGGCCCGGTGCGCGGAATTCACATGCCGCTGCTCCTAGCCCCCCGGTGGGGGGGGGGGGGGAAGAATAGGGGCCGAGGAGCGGCCTCCGGCGTCGGCTGTTTGTCTCCCGATGGGAGAATTCCACCCAGAGTTACATTGATTCCCTGGAGTTACCTGTGCGGCACATATGGGGCGGAGAATTCCCCACCTTTGGGGAGGCCCGACCCCGGAGTGGATCCCCTATGCCGGGGCTCCCCTTCACGCCGGGAGAATCCCGCCCCTGGTGTGGAATTGGCACGTTCTCCCCTTGTCTATGTGGGTTTCCTGCAGGTGCTCCGGTTTCCTCCGACAATCCAAACGTGCAGTTTAGGTGGATTGGCCATGCTAAAATTCCCCCTTAGCATTCAAAGAGCATGTGTGAGAAGGGAGTGCACTTGTTAGGTGGAATTGCAGGGATAGGGCAGGGGGGTAGGTCTAGGTTGGGAGCTCTTGGGGAAGGTCTTGCAGACTTGATGGGCTGAATGGCATCTTTCTGCATTGTAGGGATTCTATGAACCTCCACATACCTATATATTGGGTAGGAAAAGGTAGAATCCAAGAAAATACTGGTTGCTTATAACTTTGAATATACACATGATAAAAGTAAACTGTAAATCGCAAAAGAAAACATAGTGCATAAAGTTTTAACAAAATACAGTTCAAATTTCAATAGAATTATCACCTTTTGTGAAATCTGGTACAGCCTGATTTTGCAACAGATCAACTTTTCTACAACTATCACCGCCATTTGTAATCAGTTTCAACATCATCAACACAGTATTAACTATACTAACAACATTAACATTAAAAAACATAATGAGGTCTGCATTTATATGTTGTTTACGGCTTATTTCTGTCCTGGGACATTATAAACAGCTTCTATGCCACATGAGCTTCCAAAAATGTAGCAAGTTCTTTTCTCTCTTTTCCACATTACCGATTTTCACTTTTTCTTCTCCCTTCACATTCTTTGATACTTTTATTGAATTATCCTGTTTATTTTGCTCTATTTCTGGCAGAATTAATACTACTATGTGGATAAAATGTGCAGGGGGAGAGAAAGAGAGAGGGTTGATGACTCAAAGAACCTAGAAAGAAGCAAAGAATGGGATAGAGAACTGAGGCAGATCACGTAGCACAAAAAGTAGAAAGGATAAATAGTTTTGTTGGATGAGAACTAGCCGGTCAGATTACTTAATGGTGGTTAAAATGCAACATTATAGCCTAGAAATGACTGTTGCTGATATTGGCAAATGAACACTTAAAGCACTCATACATCATTTGCCTGTCCATTAGTTTAACAGAGCCATTACCCATTTAAATAAAGTAGCATTCAAACGGCAGACACAGTAATATCATAACATTATTGTTGATTTGCTGAGATCACCTTCAATAATCTCTAGGTTCACAAGGGAGCATGTAGTAAAGGCACATCATCAGGTCTGTCATTGAGTAAGCCATTAGAATGGTGAAAATGCACTTTATGTGCCTAGATATGCCTGGAGGTTCTCTTCAGCACTCCCCAGTGAGGGAGTCAAGAATAATAGTGGTATACTGCAGCCTATACAATATTGCGCAGCAGAAATGATTTCAGGTAGAGGACGACCGAGATATTTAATCACCTTCTGATGACGAGAACATTGAAGAAAAGGAAGAGGAGGACATCAAGCAAAATGTAGATCGGGGTCCCAGAGCCAGATCAGCCTGGTATATTACTGCTCAGGATGCCAAAAGATCCTCAATTCTTGAAGCTTCACTTGGTAGTGACTCAGACAGGAAACAATTAACAAAGAACAAAGAAAAGTATAGCACAGGAACAGATTCTTCGGCCCTCCAAGCATGAGCCAACCATGTTGTTTGTCTAGCCTAAACTTTTCTACAATTCCGGGGTCTGTATCCCTCTATTCCTTAGTAATTGACTCTTTCATCCTGGGAAAAGACATCTGACTATCCATTCTGTCCATGCCCCTCATAAATTTGTTGACTTCTATCAGATCACCCCTCAACCTCCATCGTTCCAGTGAGAACAAACCGAGTTTATGCAACCTCCCCTCATAGCTAATACCTTCCTTACCAGGCAACATCCCGGTAAACCACTTCTGTACTGTCGCCAAAGCCTCCACATCCTTCTGGTGTGTGGCGAATTAAGAATAAAATTATTCAGCCCTTCCCACGACTATCTGTCAGTCTGCTAGTACTGGTTTAACTCAGTCGACTAGACAGCTGGTCTGTGATGCAGAACAAGGCCAACAGCACGGGTTCAATTCCTGTACCAGCTGAAAATTCTGAATTCTCCCTCTGTGTACCCGAATAGGCGCCAGAATGTGGCGATCAGGGGCTTTTCACAGTAACTTCATTGCTGTGTTAAGCCGACTTGTGACAATAAAGATTATTTATTTATTTAGTACCTTTCATTGTTGCCTGCATGCCTCTATCATTCTCCTTCTCAGTGGTGGCCTCCTACCCTAATGTTCAACATCTGTATCCAACTGAACAAAGCTTGAAGAGGACTGTGCCCCTGATATGGACTTTCCTTAGCTATCCGTGACACTAATGTCTGCTTTTGTGAATTTGGAATCACTAAGTAAAAACCTAACTATCTCTCAAAGTGGATTGGTGAATGACTATTTCCTGTGATGGTTCACCCATAGAATTGGCGAGATCCACTGAGTAACCATCATTGTGCACGTTCACAGACTCTTGCCTCCCATCGACAAGATAATATAAGGTGCCCACATTAAAGAGATGCCAAAAAGGGCCAGGGGAAAGAAACCTACGGAAATAAATTAGTCGATGAACTCAACAACGTCACAAGGCGCCTCGGTGGGGAAAATGGCAGAGGCTGCTTCTGTGACTTTGGCCACTCCAATCACAGCCAAAATGCTGGCTGGTGTAATCGCCAGGAGTTTGAGAAACAGTTCAAGAAGCAGTGGAGAGTAATGTCTGAGGATCTTCAAAAATCATTGGAGGAAGGTCTGGGTCTCATTCAGTTGAAACTGAAGAAAGCCTCTGAAAAGGTAATGGAGCATGGCATGGTGATTAAGGATGCAGAGATGACTTTATCGAAGCACGGGGAGCAAATTGCCTCACTGGAGGCTGAGATCGCCTTGGTGGCCAGTGAGAATAAGAAGTTGAGGGCTAAGGTTGACAATCTTGAAAAATGCTCGAGGATGCAGAACCTCAGAATTGTGGGGTTGCCAGAGGGTGTGGCGGACTCAACTCCCACTATGTATTTTTTGCAGCTGTTTGGGAAGATGATGGGGGAGGGTGCATTCGCTTCTTCTCTGGAGTTGGACAGGGTCCGTCAAGACACTCTGTCAGAAGCACCAGTGAACAGACCACCACTGTGTAGTTCCACAGTTTTCAAGAGAAGGAATGGGCCCTGAATTGGGCCAAGGACCATCAGGGCTGCAAATGGGAAGTTCACATCACCAGGATCTACCAGGGTGTTTGAGCTGAATTGACAAGGAAGCAGGCGGCTTTCAACAAGGCCAAAGCCGCCATGTCTAAGAGTGGAGTTTGGGTTGCAGTGGTGTACTCGGCGAGGCATCAAGCAACTTATGAATTGAAAACTATTATTTTGATGCACCAGAGGTGGCGGAGTCCTTTGTTAAATAACATGGGCTCAGTTTGAGTTAATTGTGTGGCCTTGTGAGATTTTTTGATTGTTGAGGTTGGAAAGGGGTAATGGGTGTCTTGTATATACGTGTTGGTATTTCTTTTTTCTTGGGTGGGATGATTGTTTTACTTGTTGGATGTTGGTGGGGGGTTTAATGTTATGAGGGATGTTGATATATGTATTATGGTTGTTACAGGAAATACAGTTTTTGAAGGGGCTTTGTTTTACTCTGTGTCCTCGGGTGTGATGCTCGATCAATGACTCCAGACGTGAGATTGGACGAGAATTGAAGGCTTTATTGTACTAGATGTTTCCCCCAGCAGTGCAGGTACAGAATGCAGCTGCTGAGTGTCTTGTTATGCTCTTAGCGCAGCATAAGCGGCTTCCTTGATGTTCACTCTGACAAATGAAGGTTCAGACATGGAGATAACTTCAACACGTTTATTGAACTATTTACAATTCTCCTACTCAGGTGCGCCACTACTGTTAATCCTTCTATAGCTACTCAGACTGACTAACCAGTCTGCTACAATCCAGGTGGTGGGCGTGACGTTGAATCAACCCTGTGTCTGTACTCACTGAGTGTCTCCACTGGAAAGAGGAAGATCATGTGTGCTGTGTGCTGTGTCCTTTATATATGATATATGATATATATGATATATGACCTGGTGTTGTAAGACTTCTTACTTTATATATGGGTTGGTGTAATGCCCCCATGTGGTAGTGCCACCTCTGTGTGTATCGTGAATGCCCATTGGTCGTGTCCTATCTTACTGACCTATTGGTTGAGTGTCTATGTGTCATGTCTCTGGTGCTCCCTCTAGTGTCTAGCTAGTCTACGTGTACTTACATTAACCCCTTGTGTGTCTACAGTGATGCATATCACCACACTGGGGAGACACAGGCTCTTATACTCCGCCTTACTGGGCGGAACCAGCAGGCAGGCTTCACCAATGATATAGCTGTCTCAGGTACCTCCCACACCAATGGTCTTACAGCATTGTCCAGGGTACCGTTATACCACTAATACCGATTACCACATTCACCCCTTGTTAAAAAAAAGAGTCCGGCGGGGATGGTGGTCTCGCGTTATACAGTGGTAGAGGTTAAGGTTATAGTGGTACCCGGTATACATTAGCACAGTGTTTTGCCTCGTTACATGTCGCAACTATTTACAGTATTTATTTACAGTCCGAATGAAGCAATTAGTCGATCGGGGGCCCTGGTCGTCCTCTGCGATCGCCGTAGCTTTGGCGGTACTGCAGGCGCCGGCTCAGGCATCCATGGCTCCAGGAGCATGGCTTCGACTTCTTCGGCAGCTTCATCACCCCTGGATGGGACCGGTGGGAGGACCAATCCACCTGGGAAGGGAGCGGCTGTGGGGTGCGCCGGTGGGAGGGAGGGAGGTGGTGGTGGTGGGGGTGTGGCTGGGGATCCAGGGGGCGCCAGGTCCCGTAGGAAGATCGTATGCTGTCGGCTGTCGGGGTATGCCACGTAGGCGTATTGAGGGTTAGTGTGAAGGAGGTGGACCCTCTAGACCAATGGGTCCGATTTGTGCGCCCACATGTGTTTATGGAGCAGGATGGGTCCAGGAGCAGCCAACCAGGTTGGGAGCGAGGTCCCGGAGGAGGACTTCCTCGGGAAGACAAGGAGATGTTCGTGAGGTGTTTGGTTGGTCGTGGTACACAGCAGTGATCGGATGGAGTGGAGAGCATCAGGAAGGACCTCCTGCCAGCGGGAGACTGGGAGATTCCTGGACCGTAGGGCCAGTAAGACGGTCTACCAGACCGTTCCGTTCTCCCTCTCTACCTGTCCGTTTCCCCGGGGGTTGTAACTGGTCCTCCTACTCGAGGCAATGCCCTTGCTGAGCAGGAATTGACGCAGTTCGTCGCTCATAAAGGAGGACCCCCTATCGCTGTGTATGTAGGCGGGGAAACCGAACAGTGTAAAGATACTGTGGATGGCTTTTATGATGATGGCTGTGGTCATGTCGAGGCAGGGGATGGCGAATGGGAACCGGGAGTACTCATCAATCACGTTCAGGAAGTACGTGTTCCGGTCAGTGGAGGGGAGGGGCCCTTTGAAGTCCATACTCAGGCGTTCAAAGGCTCGGGAAGCCCTTATCAGGTACGCTTTCTCTGGCCTGTAGAAGTGCGGCTTGCACTCCGCGCAGATTTGGCAGTTTCTGGTGGCGGTCCTGACCTCCTCGATGGAGTAGGGCAGGTTGCGGGACTTGATGAAATGGGAGAATCGAGTGACCCCCGGGTGGCAGAGGTCCTCATGGAGGGCCCGGAGTTGGTCCACTTGTGCGTTGGCACATGTGCCGTGGGATAGGGCATCAGGAGGCTCATTTAGCTTCCCGGGACGATACAGGATCTCATAGTTGTAGGTGGAGAGCTCGATCCTCCACCATAAGATCTTATCATTCTTTATCTTGCCCCGCTGTGCATTATCGAACATGAAAGCAACCGACCGTTGGTCAGTGAGGAGAGTGAATCTCCTGCCAGCCAGGTAATGCCTCCAATGCCGCACAGCTTCTACTATGGCTTGGGCCTCCTTTTCAACTGAGGAATGGCGGATTTCTGAAGAGTGGAGGGTGCGTGAGAAGAAGGCCACGGGTCTGCCCGCTTGGTTGAGGGTGGCCGCCAGAGCTACGTTGGATGCGTCGCTTTCGACTGGAAGCGAAGAGATTCATCGATTGCGTGCATCGTGGCCTTTGCAATGTCCACTTTGGTGCGGCTGAAGGCCTGGTGGGCCTCTGCCGACAGGGGAAAAACCGTGGACTGGATTAGTGGGCGGGCCTTGTCCGCATAGTTGGGGACCCACTGGGCATAATATGAAAAAAATCCCAGGCAGCGTTTCAGGGGCTTGGAACAGTGTGGGTGGAGAAACTCCATGAGGGGGCGCATGCGTTCGGGATCTGGACCTATAACTCCATTGTGTACTACGTAGCCAAGGATGGCTAGATGGTCGGTGCTGAACACGCATTTGTCCTTGTTGTAGGTTAGATCAAGGATTTTTGCGGTATGGAGGAATTTTCGGAGGTTGGTGTCGTGGTCCTGCTGGTCGTGGCCGCAGATGGTGACGTTATCGAGATACGGAAACGTGGCCCGCAAGCCGTACCGGTCAACCATTTGCTCCATCTCCCGTTGGAAGACCGAGACTCCATTTGTGACACTGACGGGAACCCTTAGGAAGTGGTTGAGCCGCCAATCTGCTTCGAATGCAGTGTACTTGCGGTCGCTAGGGCGGATGGGGAGCTGGTGGTAGTTGGATTTCAGATCTACCGTGGAAAAGACCTTGTATTGTGCAATCTGATTGACCAAATCAGATATGCGGGGGAGAGGGTACGCATCAAGCTGCGTATACCTGATGATGGTCTGACTATAATCGATGACCATCCTCTGCTTCTCCCCGGTCTTTACAACCACTACTTGAGCTCTCCAGGGACTGTTGCTGGCCTCGATAATACCTTCCTTCAGTAACCGCTGGACTTCCGACCTAATGAAGGTCCGGTCCTGGGCACTGTACCGTCTGCTCCTGGTGGTGACGGGTTTGCAATCCGGGCTGAGGTTCGCAAAAAGGGAAGGCGGCTCGACCTTGAGGGTCGCGAGACTGCAGTCAGTGAGGGGGGGTATAGGGCCGCTGAATTTAAAAGTTAAACTTTGGAGGTTACATTGGAAATCTAACCCTAGGAGCGTGGCAGCGCAGAGATGAGGGAGGACATAGAGACGGAAATTTTTTAATTCCCTTCCCTGGACCGTGAGGTTCGCTACGCAGAACCCTTTGATCTCTACAGAGTGAGACCCGAATGCCAGGTAGATTCTTTGATTAACTGGGTGGATGGGAAGAGAACAGCTCCTTACCGTGTTGGGGTGTATGAAGCTCTCTGTGCTCCTGGAGTCGATCAGGCAGGATGATTTATGCCCATTGTTGAGCACGGTCGGCGTCGCGGTCGAGAGATTTTGGGGCCGAGACTGGTCCAGGGTCACCGAGGCAAGTTGTGGCAAAAGCTGGAAGTTTTCTTCGGGCGATGTATGGTCATCTGAATCGGGGTCCTGAGACTCCAGACAAGATGTGGGCGCCCACTGGTCGCACGTGACTGGGGGTGTGCAAGATTGGGGAGCCCATCTGTCGCACCTGGTCCCTGGGGAGCAAGATGGCGGCGCCCGGGGCCCTGGAAAAGGAAAATGTCGGAGTCGGCCGCGGGGGGTTTCCACGCTGCCCAAGGGGCTGCCGCGTGGTCGGGGACGTACGCGCAGGCATTTCGGGAGGCCATATCCATGGAGCTAGCAAGGGCCCATGCCTCCTTGAGGCCTAGTGTCTCTTTTTCTGGCAGCCACTGGCGGATTTGGGAGGACAGCATACCTGCAACGAATGCATCCTGGATTAAAAGTTCTGTATGGTCGCTGGCTGAAACTTGTGGGCAGTCACAGTTCCTACCTAACACCAGGAGCGTACGGTAGAATTCCTGCAGTGATTCCCTGGGGATTTGTCGCCTCGTTGCTAGCAGATGTCGGGCGTAGACCTGGTTTACTGGGCAAATATAGTGTCCTTTCAACAGGGCCATCGCGGCCTTGAAACCATCGGCATCCTCGATGAGGGTGTAGATCTCTGGGCTCACCCTCGAGTGGAGAACTTGCATCTTCTGGTCCTCCGTGGGTGTAGCTGTGGCCGTCCTGTGGTACCCGTTGAAGCACGCCAACCAGTGTTTGAAAGTTGCCGCTGAGTTTCCCGCGTGGGGGCTGAGTTGCAGACACTCAGGCTTGATTCAGAGCTCCATTCTTTAAAATCTAGTCCAATAAATTGATGCTCAATCAATGACTCCAGAAGTCAGATTGGACGACAATTGAAGGCTTTATTGGACTAAATGTTTCCCCCAGCAGCACAGGTACAGAATGCAGCTGCTAGGGAGACACATGCTCTTATACTCCGCCTTACTGGGCAGAACCAGCAGGCAGGCTTCACCAATGATATTGCTGTCTCAGGTACCTCCCACATCAATGGTCTTACAGCATTATCCAGGGTACCGTAATACCCCTAATACCGACTACCACAGGGTGGGCAGCAGTTTTTTCTTTCTTTTTTATCCTGAGTGGGGGCTGTCCTGCTAGCAGTAAAGTCAGCTAGCTAATGGGAACAAGGTGGGGGAGTAGCCACAGCTTATTATACCAGTTTAGTTTGGGATAATGAGCTTAGTGTTTTTGTTTTGCTGGGGATAGTTGGGAGGGGGCATCGTTCATTTTCATGTTACCGGCATGAAAATGGGGGCATTCTTTGGGGGAAGGGGGAGGAGTTAGTTTGCTGACGGTGACTACAGATGTTTCTTCGTTCTATGTTGTTGTTTGGTTTGGTATCCATCTTGGGTAGGCCTTGTGCTTGTATTCTCTAAGTAGTTGTTTAAAAATTCCTTTTCGTGGAATTGGCTGACTCCGGGATTAGGTAGGGGGTGTGGTAGGAGTCCCCCAATTTGATTGGAATGTAAAGGGTCTGGGTGGGGTGGCCCAGTGAAAAGGTTGAGGGTATTTGCACACCTGAAAAGTTTGAGTGCTGACGCAGTGTTTTTGCAGGAGACTCATTTGCAGATAAGGAACCAGAACAGACTGAGGAAGGGGTCAGGTCTTTGCCCTCATTACCTTCCGGCAGGCCCACAATCCTGATTTTTTGTCATTGGGACCTGTTCTCCTGGTCCTCAACTTTACCCCTTAAGCCACTCACCAAGTATTTCATTTGGGCTTTGACGGTCGGGCCAGGGGTTGACGATTCTGATCAATAAATTGTTGGTGAGACTTCCCCATTCTGGTTGTTTGTGACCTATGGATTGAGGTATTTTTTGGCAGAAGACCTTATTGACCATCTGGATACGGCCCGTCTCCAACCTCACATCCATGTAATGTGGAGCGTGGTCGGAGACAGCTATTGCGGAATATTCCGCTCTTACTATTCCTGGAAGCATCGATTTCCCCAGTGCAAAGAAGTCTATCCTTGAGCATGCTTTGTGGACCGGCAAAAATAACGAGAATTCCTTCTCATCGGGGTGTAGGTCCACCACCCCCATCTGCTCCATGAATCTTCTCAGCTTCCTAGCCATTTCCCCGATCTGGGGTTCAATCAGTCTGTCAATGGATCCTGTACACAGTTGAAGTTGCCCCCCCCCCCCAATGATCAGTCGGTGTGTATAAATGTCAGGGATTTCCATCATGGTCTTTTTTCTGAAGCCTGTGTCATCCCAGTTGGGTGCGTACATGTTAACCAGTCTCACCGGTGCCCCGTCTAGGACACAGCTGACCATGCCGTACCATCCCCCTTGCTCCGTAACCGTCCTTGTTGCAGTGAACCTTGTCTTCTTACTAATCAATATGGCTACTCCCCTAGCCCTCGTCCTGTAGCATGAATGGTAGGTCTGTCACACCCAGCCCTTTCGTATCTGCAGTTGATCCTTCTCCCTCAGATGTGTTTCCTGAAGGAAGGCTGTCGGCTTTCAGGTTTCTTAGGTGGGCAAAGACTGTATCTTTTCATCAGGTTGTTAAGTCCCCTAACCTTCCAGGTGACTATCCTGGTGGGGGGTTTCTGACGCCCCGGTGCTGCGGGATCAACCATACTTACCGGTGGACGTGCCCCTGCACTTCGGGGTTTCCCTTTGTTAAGGGACCATCCAAAATGGCTGTGGTTGCCATTCTCACCACAAGGTCGGGTCCCTGCACTCCGGGGTTTCCCTTTGCCCAGGGGGCACCCAACATGGCTGCCAACTGAGTGTCGGCCCCGTGGGTGCGCTGCTGCACTCCAGGGTCTCCTTTTGTTTAGGGACGCTCCAAAGTGGCTGCTTACGGCGCCATCTTGTCTCCTCAGTCTGTTTCTTCCTTGCCGAGGCCCAAACGACACCCAAATGTGTTCCTTTTTCCGCCCTTGGGCCGGGCATTTTGCTAGCTCTGCCCCAGTGCCCTGGTAGATTCTGATTCTACATCCTTCCCAGGTGCTTGCTTTTGTCTGGCATGCCCACTGTAGGATCTTCGCACGGTCCTGATATCAGTGGAGCTCTGGAATAATCGGTCTTGGCTGCTCTCTGGCCTGAGGCTTCAGTCTGAGAGACCTGTGCGCTCTGTCGAGCTCTGGGGGTTTGGGGAAGCTGTCTCTCCCGACTAAATTGCCCAGCATTTGGGTCGGGTCTTTGACTTTATTACCTTCCGGCAGACCCACAATCCTGATATTTTGTCATTGGGTCCCAGTTCTCCTGGTCCTCGACTTTCCCCCATAAGTTCCCCTGGGTCGCCACCAACCTTTTTACTTCTGCCTCCAGAGCGAAGATTCTGTCGCTCTGGTCCATCGAGGCCTTCTCCAGGTTGAGGATCATCCTCTCTGTGGTGATATGCATATGCACAGCAGTGTATATAGATGGATATATGACCTGCAACCAACTGGTGGGGATGGTAATCTATCATGTGACTCCACAGATCGGGCAGCTGGTAGTAAGTCCGACTAGAGGACAGTCGAATTCGAAGTAGCTCCAGGAGACGCCACTTTTTCATTACCGTTTGTATTATAGTTCTTTAGTTACCTTTCCACGTGTTCCTTTTTTAATAAACGATCATCCTTAGTCAATGAACTAGATGTTCTGTGCGCTTCTTTACCACGGTCACAACACAGAATATAACTCTCTCTTGAGTTGCCACTTTCTTCCCCAGCCATCGATCGCCTCTGTCACGTTGACCACCACCTGGATTTCTATCCCGATAGCCTCCTTCATGACGGTCAGCTCCGTCATCAGGAAACTCTTCCATCCATCTCCAGGTGGTTGGGGGGGGGGGGGGGACGGACGGTGGGGAGGCTGATGCTTGGGTCACTGGCCGTCCTCTCTCCTGGGTGGACGGGGCCCCTTCGCCTCGTGAGTCTGCCGTCGCGTCTGCCTGCTAGTCATGACTCTTTCTGCCACTTCTGCTCTTTCTAAATTGTCATCAGTCTCAAAGAACATCACTCTGTAAAATCACCCAAAGTCCGCCGTCACCCATGTCAGGAGAGAAGACCTCCGGAACATTTTTGTTCTCGGGCACAATTCATCCAAAAACACTTCAATGTGTCATTCTGGGCGAGTTTGGTGGGTTGTTTCACACCGGCCACATTGGTGAGATTACGGCTTATATGCACCTGCACTCAGTCCCAGAAATGAGCCTGCACATGAATCTCATCAGGCCTGGCTCCCTTGCCATCTGATTGACCCAACACATGCCTCAGCTGCTCGCCATGAGCAAAGGGGATCACTCATACTCAGTTAGGAGATGAGGATGGCAGCGCGGAGAGTTACTCCTGACTTTGGGAATGCCGACCTGAACAATGTCATGGATGAGAACAGGCAACCTATTCCCCTGAGAGGGTCAGAGAACCAGCATCAGGGTTACCAATACTGCCTGGGAGGCTGTGGCAGCTGCAGTGTGTGTGGGCCGCATGACCAAGAGAACAACCTCCAATGAGCTGCAAGGGTAAGTTACCACCTCTCTCCTGGTATCAGTCCCTATTGCCATTCCTCAATTTCCCAAAACAAACCACCCTCTCCCCCAATCCAACAACTGACACCTTGCGCTCCCCCAACACCTTCAAGCTTGTTTCTCAGAGCCCCTTGGCACCTGCCAGCACAACACCTTAATGTCGCGGTGCAGTGTTCATACCATAGGGGCTGGTTTAGCACAGGGCTAAATAGCTGTCATTTAAAGCAGACCAAGGCAAGCCAGCAGCGCCAGAATGTGGCGACTAGGGGCTTTTCACAGTAACTTCATTTGAAGCCAACTTGTGACAATAAGTGATTTTCACTTTGTTTCATTTCACAAGCCACCTGCTATTGATCCTCCTGACCCATCAAGCGTCTGAATCACAATGTCCTTTCTTTATCCCCGCAGGAGAAAATAGTCCATAATAAGAGGGAAAGGGCAAAGTTGGGGGGGTCAGGATGCTAAAGATCTGAGTCCTCACGCCCTATGGAGTTACCCTATGGGCAGCCACAGGGAGGAGGAAGCGCTGGAACCCAACCCAGGGCTTTCCCCCAAGGAGACTATGGCAGTCTCCAGTTCTTCTGGATTCACCCCTCCTGACACCGATAGATCTCAAGGGCAGCAGGCAGAACAGGGTTTCATGGCGACGCCTGTGACACTGATAAGCTGGATGTGGCCCCCTGACTCCAGGTCCCCAGAGGATGCCTGCTAAGGGCATCAAAGGCCACAGGGTATGGAAAGCGGCAGGCCGCCATCAACTCTGATGAACATGCTGGTGACACACCTAGACGTACCAGTAGATCACGAAAGATCAGGAAGATTGAGGAGCACTGAGTGGGCACTGGTGAGGTCACTATCTGTAGCCAGGGGAAATGGAAATCTGTCACATTAAAATGTTCACCATTAAAACATTTCAAACCCAATACATGTGAAATCTCTGTCACTTCAATCTCTACGGTGGGCCTTACCCATCCCCTGTTTTGCAGACTCCATCATGATGAAGGTTGTAAGTGTGCTGTCAGCAGAAAGACAAGAGCCTGACTGAACCAGATCCTGAGGAGCAGCAGAGCTTTCCTCACAGCGAGTGGTCATCACTCTCCTGCCTTGGATAGGAGCCCACAGGCAGTGCCAACACAGGCCTATCACCTGGAGTAACGTTACATAGACCTTGGAAGGGGGAACAATATGTCAGGGAGGGGTCGGAGTGATTGGGGGGGATGGAGGTGGTTGTTGAGCTGACGGACACAGTCTTGTTCTAGAAGAATATGGAGATGATGAAGGCCTCCCTGGCCCTTCTGGTATGTCGGACCATTGCCGCCTGTCCTCCATCGACTGGCTCCTTCATGGGCTCGTCCTCCAGCCCCCCTGGTCTACCTCCTCAGACAAGGCCACATGTCCCTCCTCTTCCTCCTCATCCTCCTCCAGCATATAGCCCCGCTGCTGTGCCAGATTGTGGTGTCCTGGAAGGTGTGCAGTAGGGCCCTGCCAGAGCAGTCCAGGCAACGGAACCATATCTTTAGCAGCCCGATGCACTGCTCAATGACAGCACAGGTGGCAACCTGGGCCTCATATTGGGTCTCCACCTAGGTCTCAGGCCTCCACACTGGCGTCATCGGCCTTGACCTCACCGAGAATCCCTTGTCCCCCACGAGCCATCCCGCCACCCAGGGGTGGTCCTCGAAGACACCTTGAAAACACCAGGCATCTCTGAGTGCCCCAGGATATTGCTGTCATGCACGCTCCAAGGGTAGGGGGCACGCAGGTGCATGATCCTGAGGCGGTGGTCGTACACAATCTGAACATTCAGGGAGAGGAACCCCTTTCTGACTTCCCTGATGCCCCAGTGCTTGCAGGGCGACATGCATGCCATTGATCTCCTCCTGGAACTGGGGCATCCTGGCGATGGTGGCAAATGCTGCAGCCCTTGCATCTTGGTGGGCCTGGTCCAGGTTGAAGGTGATGTAGTCTAATGTCTGGGCATACAGAGCATCTGTCAGCTTCTGGACACAAGTGTGGGCTAATGACTGCGATATGCCACACAGGTCTCCGCTCGAGCTCTGGAATCACCTGGTGGTAGAGATGTTTAGTGCTGCAGTGACCTTCATGGCCACTGGAAGTGGGTGTCCTCCTCCACGGGGTACCACATCCGTGACGTTGTGGCACAGGTGCCGCACTGCTGAGGGGCAGCCTTCTGTGGCTTGTGCTGTCCATTAGCTCACGGAAGGACCAACAACTCCTGTACACCTTGGCATGTTGCTGGCCTCCCCTTCTGACTGCCCCCCCCCCCCCAGCCTAATGGTCTTCAGGGTGTGCAGTGGCCCCCTGCACATATGGTGCCGCCTCCAGCCTGCGTTGCCGTTGCTGCTGTCTCGGCATCTGCCCGCCTTGGCTGCTACAGGCACAGTGAGGGCAGCCTCCGCGGGATCCACACCAGCAAATATATTTGTGTCTGGAAGGAATTGGAGAAGGAGAGAGACCGACAGTCAATTAGGGCTTCCATGCCGGACCCTCTTAACTCCTCAGCCTCCCTCATCCTTACTATCACTGTACCACCTTCTATCAGAGTGCCATCAGCAAGCCTGTTGTGCTGGCAAACCTCGCTCTGCAAACTAACTCCCAGCCAGATCAGGAACCCCTAGACCCCGGACCAGGAACCCCTAGACCCCAGACCTGTCCCAGCAACATGAGGGAAACCATGCTCAGCTGCCCTCCATTCATCCAGACATTTCCCCTTTCGCCGTGAGTGGGCCCTCAGTGTGACGCCCTGCTCTTTAGTGTTTGATCATTGGCAGCTGCCTCTATGGTGATATTGCTCCGAGAATTCAGGAGCACAGTTCCAGCATCAAAGGACGAAGGCATCCAGCCTGTTAATCATGCTCTCAGACATGGTACCTGTTCCTTGGAGAAGGCACTTGAGAGTTCAGAAGCGTGAAGTGCTATCACAACTCAGATGACTAACTCCTCATTTGAAATAGCCTTCAGCTGTGAAGCTAGAGGCTGCTCACAGTCACAGGGAGTGGAAGTGATTTTTAGGATAGAAGCTGCAGCAGGGCTCTGTCCTGGGACAGTTTGGTAGGGCAGACAGGCTGCAGTTGTGGTTGCCCCTGTTCCAGGTTTCCACAATATTTCAAGATGGCTTGAAAACCTCACACATGCAAATCCCCTATCCCCACAAGCCAGGGGCAACCCCCCCCCCCCCCCCCCCCCCCCCCCCACAAACTGGATCCCAGCCCCTAACTTGAAACATCCTGAAGGGCCCTCCCCCAAGCACTGGGGCAGCAGCTCTGGTGCCCTTGAGCTTCATGCTGGTAAATGGAAAAGGCTACTCACCTCCTCACTTCTCCTCGGCAGCCATTGCGCCAGCCTCACGTTTTTGGCAAGTGTATTGAACAACACTTCCGTGACTTCCATTGGGTAGTAAGGTGACTCTAATGAGGCTTTTGCACTTGACTTCAATCTCACTAATGCGGCGCCAATCTCAATTTGCGCCGCTCCCACGGTTTACCTGGCACCTGGATCTGTGCCGGGCGGGACATGGTGGAAAAATGGTTTCCATAGTTAAGGTGACCCCATATATGTTGTTTTTTGAGGCAGTATATCCTCTTTTCTTAATTCAAAACATGTTTTGTTAAACCAACATTTCCAAAAATTGGGGAGGAATATGTTATGTGTTGTGTGTTTTGCCTAGCTTGCTGTAATTTGCAAGCCAGTGTATTGTGCAGTCGCGGGATGCATGGTTTCTTATTAGTTTGCCTGCTGCAGCAATAAAGCACAGTTGCAATGTTAATCTCTCCCGTGTCTACTTGTGTACTGACTGATCTTGAAAAGTGCCAGGACCAAAACATAAAACATACTCCAAATCATTAAAATGGTGATGGTTTCGATCTGGGATCTAGAATCAAAGCATGTTTCATGATTAGAAAAGGTAAATGCAAGTCGGCTACGGGAGTTTTAACTGGCATGCTAATTTATCCATGCAATATTTTGAATTGCTAGTGTCTTCTTTTGAAAAGACAAGCTTGACATAAGACTCATTGGCTGGAATACTGAGAAATAAACATCTGGCCAATGTGCGTGAATTTTGAGGCCGCTGCAGGGTTTCCAGGGCTGTTAGCAGCTGTGATTGGTTCAATCGATCACTGCACTCATTTTGATTTTACATAAAAGGTCAGTGTTGAGTCACATGGATGGCAAGATAATCAGACAAAGCCTGACAAGGCCTATTTAATAATTCAGAAGACAGATTAGAAAATTATTCTAAAGTAAAGCACAACATTTGGTAGATTTTTCATTTTCATTAGCCTAAGCACGTTATAAGTGTAGTAACTGCCTGGGAATGTAGTGCTGGGTGAAAGGCTTTTCGGGAATGTAGCTGTAGTACATTGCTGAACGAGGTGCAAGAAGTTACATCTAAAGATTTGTTCTGTGAACGTTCTCCGATGAGGGTGGAGGGGTGTGGGAGTGGAAAGTAATATCATTGCATCCAAGATGTTGAACTGAAGGTTGCAAAACAGCAAAATACAGTCATCTATTTCTACTGAGTGTGAAAGAAGGTGTGTTTCCACTTCTTGCAGTCCTGCAAGGAATTATACATTTTAAAGGGAGTGTATTTTTACCCCACAAATTACACTTAAAAGAGAGAGGAGTGAATATTATTTTCTTTTTATTCATTCACAGGATGTGGAAATCACTGACAAGGCCAATATTTATGACACTTCTCCAATTGCCCTCCAGAAGGTGGTGGTGAATTGCCTTCTTGAACCACTGCAGTTTGTGTTGTAAAATACTTTGATCATAATGTGTATATATAATACATATATGTTTTATCAATGTATGTAAATTAATTTAAGTTACTGTTTAAGTGTTTTTTAACCACCTAGTATGGACTGCCCCTTCATCTGACCCTTCAAAGCATTGTATACAATTTACAAATGCTGAATCCTCTCCAGTGCTGTGCTTAAATGTTTGTTATTTATGTGTGTACTGTTGTGTTTGTTATATTACTTCTTTGTAATATGTCAATACTCTTTGCTTTACTTCCAGAATGGTCTGATGGTTAGATTCCAAAGAAACTACCAATCTTCAATTCAAAGCAAAATAGGTTAAATGAATAATAAACTAAATACGAATGATGAAATAAGTTTGTTCACTCTTACAGAACCATCACTGATGATAAAGTAAATCAGAATAAGTATGACCTATATTTAACTAAGTATTAACTATGCTATAACTCTCTCTCTAAATGCTGTCCAGTCACTCCTTGTTCGAAGAGGACCAAGATCCTTTGAGATCACATATTTAAACATGAATCTAGTGCTGCCATCTAGTGATTGTCTTACACTGTGGTGTAATTGTTGACTCATTATATACCAGCATATATACATATCACTACAGTGTTCCATCAGATGGCTGTTGTAATGATGCACACATAACATCTAATTGTTTAACTAGAAAGATGATTGATTAACACACATGTTGAAAGATAATACTAGAACTACGATTCAGACAAAGGCTACTAAGTGAATTCAGTGAATCCTCCTGGAGCTACTCTAAAGGCGACTATCCTCTCGTATGTCCTGCCATCAACTCGCAGGTGTCGACAGTCACGTGATGGATATCTGATGCCTCCTGCTGGTCGGAGGTCGTACCAATACTATATGCACTGATATACAACTATATACATTTATGTGTACGTGCATATCACCACATGTACCTGTGTGTAGATTTCAGCAGGTTATTCAACTGCACAAAGTTCAGCAAGGCTTTCTTCTGCTCTCACGCGATGTCTGCATAAGAGCCCTTTCTGGCAGGGGTTTCATGACAGTAATGACCCTGGTTAAATTTCCTCTACCTGACAAAGACATTAAAGCCAATTGTAGTCCCTAACATTTCCCTGCTAGACATCAGTACCACGGCTAAGATTGAAATTCTATTCAATCTCTTTATGACCAAGCTCTGGATATATCGCAGTTTAACTCAACCAGAAAAAAAGCAAACTATGGCAGATGATGTAAATCTGAGTTAAAAACAGAAAATTCTGGAAGGACACAGCACCTGTGGAAAGATGAACGTAGGATTGCGCTTGAGGTCAATAACCTCTCAGCAGAAAGGTCAATGACCTGACAAACTATAGCCTGGATTTTTCACTCCGGTTCACATCTGGCACATTTGGCGGTGAGAATGGAAAGTATCGCAAGAAAGCTTAAGTCGTGTTTCATGTTGCCTTAAAGACATTGTTCCCTTTCCATCAATGGCGGGCTGCATTTCCCACCATTCAATACCGGGAACCCTCATTGTAATAAATGAACATTGTTATTGGGTCCATATGCAGAATCACACCTTCCTTCAAATAATGTGTCCACAGGACATGATGTCAGAATGGTGCAATGCACAACTGGTCTCAGAAGGCATGCACCTGCCGAGCAGTACTCCCTGGCGAACTCAGAGGTGAGCACAGCATCTTTAGCTGGTGCCAGGAGGTGCATGGGGGTGTGGTAGGAGGTGAGTAGGGGGAGTACCAAGGTGAAGTGTTGGCTAGTGTAGACTTGAGAGATGAACAGACACTTCCAACACTGATGAAGGTGCAACTCAATTTTATTAATTACTTCTAACTAACTAACACACGATGACTGTGGGTCTAAATGATGCTTAAACTAGAGACCTAAGCCTTGTCCGAACCAGTTGATTCTCTCAGCACGTGGTGTGAGTCTGTGCTGGGCTGGATGAGTTCTTGTTACATTGAGAGGCAGCACCCAGAATGAGCGGGAACTGTGGTGCCCTCTGCCTTTATAGTGTGTGTATTCTAACTGGTGATTAGCTGCGGTGTTTGTACATGTTGATTGGTCCCTGTGTATGGCCATCAGTGTGTGTCTGCACCATGATATACTGGTGTATATTATGACACAAGGGGTGAGTGGTTATGCCAAGGGGTGAGTGTGGGGGGGTTCTAGTAGGTGAGGGGGGAGTACCAAGGGATGAGTGGAGGGTGCCAAGGGGTGAGTGGGGGTGTTGCCAGTGGGTGAGTGGGGGAGCGAGTGCCAGTGAGTTAGTTGGGGAGTGCCAAGGGGTGAACTTAGGTGAAGAATGTTTCTTGCGTTGGGCAGCCATGACTTACAGGTATGCTCCGTGCTGGGGCGGCCTTCGACTATGGTGTGTGGATTATCAAAGCATTGAGGTGATGGTGGGGCAGGCCAGCGATACTTTGTGGAACTCATGCCTGCCTTTTCTTTCCAACTAAGTCCTGCACTGTGTGGCATAAGAAGCCACCATTGTCGTTGGCAGGCCCAATGCTGCTTTTCCTACCTGACACGGGTGTTTGCCGATATCGGAGATGATTCTGCCCTATATGACACCCGTCATTGATGCTGCCGGATCTGCTCAGCATTTCCAGCTTTTCTGTTTTCAATGTTAATTTGCACAGCAGCAACTTATATTTATGCATCACCCTTAATGTAATAAAATGCTCCAAGCTACTTCACTGGAGCATTAGAAGACAAAATATGACAAAAAAGGAGATGTTAGTTCAGACAATCAAAAGCTTGGTCAAAGAGGTAGATTTTAGGGAGCAGCTTAAAAAGGAGGAATTTGAGGTACCGAGGTGGAAAAGTGTAGGGAGGGAATTCCAGAACTTGGGGCTTAAGCAATTAAAGATATTGTTAGGAATGATGGAACTATTTAATTTGGGGGTGCACAAAAGGCCAGAATAGAGGAGAGTAGGTCAGTATTTTTCAAATATTTTCTGCCCGGGACCCAGGTTTACAAACCGGCCGACCTTTGGGACACACGCCGGCCGCACTTCACGACTCATGCCGCCTGGGCTTTGCGACCCACATCGCCCGCACTTCAAGACCCACCATTTCCGCTTACAGCTGACAGATGAGCCTGCCTGGTCCTCACAATCTCACTTGCTTTGTCATTCAATGTTACATTTTTGCTGAGAACTTCAACTGATGATATAAGATCTCACTGGATCTGCTGAAAAAAATCAAGAGCTTTGTCCTCGAACTCGTCATGCTTAATCTTGAAATGTTTTTGAACTTTTGAGGGTTTTAATCTTTCATTTGCCAGTATTTCCCTGCATAAAACACACATGAACTCGGCACCCTGAGTTGAATTGGCACAATTATTACCCTGGCGCTCACACCAGCACTGCTAGCATCTACAAAATGGAGGAATCTCTTTTGTGCCCAGAACACATTATATCAGTGCGTGGCCTGCTCTCTGCTGCCACTCCAGGCAGGAAGTCTCCATCGATTTAAAAATAAAAATCTGCTCCTGTGTCATCGCACTGACGTCAGGACGAGGCGATCTGCCTCGCTGTGCTCTGGGCCCGTGCACTGCTGAGGGGGCACGCATGTACGGGAAGGCCAGCATTCTGAAAGCCAGTCGCAGCCGTATTTTTAAAAGCCCATCGTCCCGTAATTGGGAATGGCGCGACCGATAGCCCCGTGACCCTCCCAACACCTGCTCGTGACCCACCTGAGGGTCGCGACCCTGACTTTGAAAATGACTGGAGTAGATAACCAAGAGTCTTGTGGGGCTGCAGGAGGTTACAGATATAGGGGTGAAGCCATGGTGGGATCTGAAAACAAGGATCAGAATTTTAAAATCAAGCTAAACCAATGTAGGTCAGTGAGTATAGGGATGAAGGGGAAGAAGACTTGCTGCAAGTTAAACCACAGGCAGCAGAATTTTCAATGATATGAAGTTGCGGAGAATAGAATGTAGGAGAGCATCCAGGAGTGATTTGCTCCAGTCAAGTCTAGAGGGAAAAAGGAATGAATGAGGGTTTCAATAGTAGATAAGCTGAAGTAGGGGCAAAGTCAAGTGATGTTATGGAGGTGGAAATAACTTTGCCTTGGTGATGGTGTGAATATATGGTTGAAAGCTCATCTCAGGGTCAAATATGATACCAAGACTGCAAACAGTCTGGCGTAATCATTAACCTGCCAGGGAGATGGCTGGAGTCAGAAGCTAGGAGACTAAATTTAGAGCCAGGACCTAAACAATAGCTTCAGTCTTCCCAATATTTAATTAGAGGAAACTTGAGCTAATCTCATACTAGATGCCGGAAAGATAGCCTGATAATTTATCAATAATGACTGTGGTCGTGGCAAGTTAGAGCTGGTGTATGTGTGAAAACTAACTAACCGGTCATGTTTATTCTCTAGAGAATTCCGCCCTCAGTTATTTTGAAAGGGCTGCTATGTCCTCCATATATATGAGGGAAAGAAGAATGGAAAGAAATCACCTCAGTATTTGGTAATAACTAACCAATTAAATTTTTTTTAAAATTAATTCTCAAGGTGTGGGTGTTATTAGCCGAGCCAACATTTATTGTTCATCCCTAGTTCTTTTGTGAAAGTGGTAGCACCAGCAGGGCCAGGGGGCCACCCTGCCCGGGGGCCCCCGATCGCCTGGGACAACCCCTCCCACCGAGCCACCTGGTCGCCATTTGTGGGAACCAGTACTGAACCATCTCCCTGGGTCTGGGGGCTGGAGTCTCCCTGGCAAGGCCAGCAGATGCCTGGTGAAGGCAGAGGTGAGTCAGTTTCTAAGCCGACTTCACTCTGCGAGACTGGATACAGATCACAACATCTCGTGAGATCTAGTAACGGTAGTCATAAACCCGGGGAGGCCTCTCCCAGCACCTACCGGCCATGCTGCGACCCCATTCGGGCACAACGTGGCTGGTAGATTGCGCCCAACGTGTTAGATCTCACCTGAGAAGGAGCAGGTTGGGGCAGGGGATGGGGTCCCCTCCATCAGAAGGCTCCTTCTGGCTGGGGCTGCCCTCCCCTTAAAGCCTGATGACCTGCGGACATCCCTCCACTCCCCTGAGGATAATCCCCGAGACCCTGGTCGCACCCCCCCATCCTTCCTTACCCTCGGGGGCTGAGTCACTGCCATCCAAAAAATTCTGGCCTTCAAGATGAAGAACTTTCTTACATTTCTTACTGATCTCCAAAGATAATCAATAAAAATTTTAGAATATGAGTTCAGTGGCCCCAGTGATGCATGAACCTCCATGTTCGGGCGAATATTTGAAAATCTGTCTCTCTCCTCATAGCTGCACCAATCCTATTTACCCAGTGCTGGGTGTCTATCAATACAACTATACAGCATTTCATACTCACTACTCTATGGGGAGTGCATGCACAGTTTAAATTGTGCAAAGAACAAACTTGATGGACCAAAGCAGTTGTTTATATTTCATACTTTCTTATATTTTCAAATTTAATGTTAAAACTTAATTATACTTTGAAACATATCTTGGGAAAATTCAATTTATCAAGAATGAGGATTATATGCAATTTGGGCCGTCTCACTAAGTCATGAGTGATCAACGACCCCCCGGATAAACCTACCCTTAATTTAACATTAACTTGGTAATCTTTTTCAGAGGAACAAAGCTGCCTGATGATAGAAATCAGAAATGGTCACACTTTTGCAGCAGAGACTGAAGCTGAAATACCATTCTGGAGGCAAAGTACAAGCAGTTTTACGAGGTAACACCGTCAACTCAATTTCAAAAAATAATTCATTGCATTTGAAACGCGCAAGTTCCTGAGAGAGGTGATAAGATCTAAGTTCTATCTGTCCATTTAACTCTGCTCTACCTGACCTCGAGGTGATTGATGCTGCCCAAAATGGAGAACATTTATTCCCTCAGCCTAGCATCCCTCACCTTGTTGAACACAAAGTTCACATAAAAAAGCATAAAAGAGCGAAATGAATGAAGCTATTCAAGTTGTAACCTATTGCTGTATAATTTCTTACTGTCAGAAGCAAAAAGGAGTTGCCCGCTTCATTTAAAATGGCCATCAATAACACCAAATGTTCAAAGAACGTGGGAATAACAAAGTGTAGTATTTTTGGATGCTTATATATAACAAGCCTTATTGCTATAGTTCAAAAGTATAAGCAGTGATTTGAAATAGATTAACATAAATCAACTCTGAAATAAATATCCCTCAATTCACAATACTGTGATGTGAAGATTAGAAATTAATCTGGTTGGGGCACATTAATTCTTAGGCTGTCAGGGTGCACTTCATCCAACTAAACCATTAGGGAAATGCAAGGGCTTGAGGACAGGCATCTAATTGTATATCTCTCTACACATCAGTATGGCTGATCATATATCCCAGCTGAGACCTATTAGTGCAGGAGACCCTCTATTATAGCAAGAGCAAATGAGCACTGGGGTCAGCAGCATGGCAATGTAAGAAGGGACAAAGGTACAGAACCTGCCATAGCAGATAAGCAAACTGATTGCTTACAGTTCCAATCAACATGGTAAAACATTCTTCAGTTAAACATAGCAGGAAACAAGCCGAACAGGGCACATAGAAAGTCGTCAACATTAATCGTACTAGACTTCCGGTTGCGGCTATGACCAGCTAAGTCGCACGTTTGGCTGCTCCTGCTACAAAGGTGTTTTCGGGCCGATTGGAGGGCCCCAACGGCGCTGTAAGGACAAATCCCGGTGGGGGAAGGCTCCCTGAAGAGAACCAGACCAACTTTATGGTCGGTACCCGGAGTGGGGTGGTAAAGAAAGCAACAGCAGCTCCCAAAAAAAAGCGGGGGAAGAAGACCAAAATGGCGGCCGGTGGAGCACCCGAGGAATGGAGGAAATGGGCGGAGGAGCAGCAGGCCGCTCTCCTGCGCTTCTTTACGGAGCTGAAAATGGAGCTCTTGGAGTCAATGAATGCGACGACCACCAGGCTGATGGGAGCCCAGGCGACCCAAGAGGCGTCGATTCGGGAGCTGCAACAGGAGATGACTGTGAGGGAGGAGGAGGCCACGGTCCTCGTGGGAAAGGTAGAGGTGCACGAGGCACTCCACCTGAAATGGCAGAGCCGTTTTGAGGAGCTGGATACCCGAATGAGGCGGAAGAACCTGAGGATCTTGGGCCTGGCAGAAGGCCTGGAGGGGTCAGACCTCCCGGGATATGTAGCAGAAATGCTGAGCTCCCTGATGGGGGCAGGGGCCGTCCCTTCGCCCCTGGAGCTGGAAGAGGCCTACAGGGTCATGGCTAGGAGGCCAAGAGCAAATGAGCCCCCGAGGGCGGTGCTGGTGCGGTTCCAGCGACTCAGCGACCGTGAGAGAGTGCTGGAGTGGGCCAAGAGGGAAAGGAGCAGCAAGTGGGAGAATTCGACGGTGAGGGTCTACCAGGACTGGAGTGCGGAGGTGGCAAAGCGGCGGGCCCGGTACAACCGGACGAAGGCGGTGCTGCATGCAAAACGGATCAGGTTCGGAATGCTGCAGCCAGCGCGCTTGTGGGTCACCTACAAGAACCAACACCACTATTTTGAGTCCCCAGAGGAGGCGTGGGCCTTTGTACAGGAAGAGAAACTGGACTCGAATTAGACCCAGGGGATACTTGGCGGCCGTAGCCGCTCGGGTACTTTCAGCTGAATTCTTTGTTTGGATTTTGAACTCTTGCTGTGGTTTTTCTTCTGATGTTTTTTCCCCCTTTGCCAACTTCCCTTAGTTATTGTTATTGTGGTTATTTATGGTTATTTATGGTTATTTATGCTGTTTGGTAGAGGGCGACTGTTAAGTACATTGTTATTTGTTATTTATCTGTTATTTATAATGTTAAGTTGGGGAGGTGGGACGGGGGGGAGAGCAGATCGGGGATATGGGCTCCTAGGGGGGGTTCTTTTACAGGCATGGACGGGGACGGGGGTGGAACTGAAGATGGCGGGGTGGGGTGTGGCAGGGCGAAAGCGCGGGCTTTCCTCTGTTTTCCCGCGCGCGGGGCAGAGGAGGGGGGAGGGGAGGAGTGCGGGGCGTGGCTAGCAATGGCGACCTTTCCCGCGCTGGAGCGGGGCCAGGGAGGAGTGGCAAGGGGGGGGGGAGGCCCCCCCCCGAGCCGGGGGGAGTCGGAGTGGGGCAGGAGCAGCCGGGTCAGCGTGAACCAGCTGACTTACGGGAGTACGATGGAGGGTACATCGCGGCTAGGAGGGGTCCTAGCCTGGGGGGGGGGGGAGGGGGGTTAGGGAGGGACACCGGGTTGCTGCTGAAAAGACCAGAAACGGGAAGTGGAGGACTGGAGAGGGGGGGGGAGGGGGACATCGCCATGGGGAGCGGGTCAGAAGGGGAGGGTCGACCCGGGGCGAGCAGGGAACAGGACATGGCTAATCGGCAGGGGAAGGGGGCGGGTCGTCCCGCGACCCGGCTGATCACTTGGAACGTGAGGGGGTTGAATGGGCCGGTCAAGAGATCAAGGGTATTCTCACACCTGAAGGGACTGAAGGCTGATGTAGCAATGTTACAGGAGACCCATTTGAAGGTAGTGGACCAGGTTCGCCTGAGAAGGGGGTGGGTGGGACAGGTGTTCCACTCTGGATTGGACGCAAAGAACCGGGGGGTGGCGATTCTGGTGGGAAAGAGGGTGTCGTTCGTGGCGGAGGAGGTGGTGGCGGATAAGGAGGGTAGGTATGTGATGGTGAAGGGTAAGCTGCAGGGGGAGAAAGTGGTGATGGTCAACGTATATGCCCCGAATTGGGATGACGCGGGTTTTATGAGGCGCCTATTGGGCCTCATTCCGGGACTGGAGGCAGGGGGCTTGATCATGGGGGGGGACTTTAACACAGTGCTGGACCCCGGGCTAGACAGATCGAGCGCAAGGACCAATAGGAGGCCGGCAGCGGCAGAAGTGCTGAGGGGGTACATGGAGCAGATGGGAGGAGTAGACCCATGGAGGTTTGGTAGGCCGAGGGCGAGGGAGTATTCCTTTTTCTCCCACGTCCATAGAGTGTACTCCAGAATCGACTTCTTCGTGTTGAGCAGGGGGCTGATCCCGAGGGTACGGGAAGCTGAGTACTCGGCCATTGCGATCTCTGATCATGCACCGCATTGGGTGGATGTGGAAATGGGGGAGGCGCGGGACCAGCGCCCGCTGTGGCGGCTGGATGTGGGGCTGTTAGCGGACGACGAGGTGTGTAAAAGGGTCCGGAAGAGCATTGAGAGCTATCTGGACTTGAATGACACGGGTGAGGTGCAGGTGGGGATGGTCTGGGAGGCCCTGAAGGCAGTGATCAGGGGAGAGCTGATCTCCATAAGGGCGCATAGAGAAAGAAAGGAGAGGCAGGAGAGGGAGAGGCTGGTGGGGGAGCTATTGGAAGTGGATAGGAGATATGCGGAGGCACCAGAGGAGGGGCTGCTGGAAGAACGGCGCAGCCTGCAGGTCAAGTTCGACCTGCTGACCACCAGGAAGGCAGAGACGCAGTGGAGAAGGGCACAGGGCGCGGTCTATGAGTATGGGGAAAAGGCGAGCAGGATGCTGGCACACCAGCTTCGCAAACGAGATGCGGCTAGGGAGATTGGGGGAGTGAAGGAGAGGGGCGGGAAGGTAGTGCAGAAGGGGCAAGAAGTGAACGGGGTCTTCAGGGATTTTTACAAGGAGTTGTATCGGTCTGAGCCGCCGACAAGGAGAGGGGGAATGGAGGACTTCCTAAACAAATTGAGGTTCCCAAGGGTCCAGGAGGGGCTGGTAGAAGGGCTGGGGGCGCCAATAGGGCTAGAGGAGCTAGTCAAGGGAATAGGTCAGATGCAAGCGGGGAAGGCGCCGGGGCCAGATGGGTTCCCGGTGGAATTCTATAAGAAAAATGTGGACTTGGTGGGACCGGTACTGGTACGAGCCTTTAATGAGGCGCGAGAGGGGGGGGTTCTGCCCCCGACAATGTCGCAGGCTCTGATCTCCCTGATATTGAAGCGGGATAAAGACCCCGTGCAGTGCGGGTCCTACAGGCCTATCTCGCTTCTGAACGTGGATGCCAAGTTGCTGGCAAAGATCCTGGCAGCTAGAATAGAGGATTGTGTGCCAGGGGTAATCCATGAGGACCAGACGGGGTTCGTGAAGGGGCGGCAGCTCAACACGAACGTGCGGAGATTGCTGAATGTAATTATGATGCCGGCAGTGGAGGGGGAGGCTGAGATAGTGGTAGCGCTGGACGCGGAGAAGGCATTCGATAGGGTGGAGTGGGAGTACCTGTGGGAGACGTTGAAACGGTTTGGGTTTGGGGAAGGGTTTATTAAGTGGGTGAAGTTGCTCTACTCGGCCCCGACGGCGAGTGTAGTGACAAACGGGAGGAGGTCGGAGTATTTCGGGCTCCACCGAGGGACCAGGCAGGGATGTCCCCTATCCCCCCTACTTTTCGCACTGGCGATTGAACCGTTGGCGATGGCACTGAGGGGTTCAGGGGGGTGGAGAGGACTGACTAGGGGAGGGGAGGAACATCGAGTATCGCTGTATGCGGATGATCTACTGCTGTACGTGGCAGACCCAGAAGGGGGAATGCCGGAGATAATGGAACTATTAGCAGAGTTTGGGGACTTTTCGGGGTACAAATTAAATTTGGGCAAAAGCGAGGTTTTTGTGATACACCCGGGGGACCAGGGAGAGGGTATTGGGAGACTCCCCTTCAAGCGAGCAGGAAAGAGCTTTAGGTACTTAGGGGTGCAGGTGGCAAGGAACTGGGGGACCCTCCACAAGTTGAACTTTTCCAGGCTGGTGGAACAGATGGAGGAGGAGTTTAAGAGGTGGGACATGGTACCGTTGTCGCTGGCGGGGAGGGTGCAGTCAATCAAAATGACGGTCCTCCCAAGGTTCTTGTTTTTATTTCAGTGCTTGCCCATCTTCCTCCCTAGGGCCTTCTTCAAAAAGGTGACGAGTAGCATCATGAGCTACGTGTGGGCGCATGGCACCCCAAGGGTGAGGAGGGTCTTTTTGGAGCGGAGTAGGGACAGTGGAGGGCTGGCACTGCCCAATCTCTCGGGGTACTACTGGGCGGCAAATGTGTCAATGGTGCGCAAGTGGATGATGGAAGGGGAGGGGGCAGCTTGGAAACGAATGGAGAGGGCGTCCTGTGGCAACACAAGCCTGGGGGCCCTAGTAACGGCACCATGGCCGCTCCCCCCCACGAGGTACACCACGAGCCCGGTGGTGGTGGCCACCCTCAAGATATGGGGGCAGTGGAGGCGACATAGGGGTGAAATGGGAGGTCTGTTGGCGGCGCCAATAAGAGGGAACCATAGATTCATCCCGGGGAACATCGACGGGGGATTTCAGAGCTGGTACAGGGTGGGCATACGGCAGCTGAAGGACCTGTTTATAGAGGGGAGGTTTGCGAGCCTGGGAGGGCTGGAGGAGAAGTTTGAGCTCCCCCCGGGAAACATGTTCAGATATTTACAAGTGAAGGCATTTGCTAGGCGGCAGGTGGAGGGGTTTCCCCTGCTCCCCAGTAAGGGGGCGAGTGATAGGGTGCTCTCGGGGGTCTGGGTCGGAGGGGGGAAGATATCAGACATCTACAAGATAATGCAGGAGGCGGAAGCAGCATCGGGGGAGGAGCTGAAAGCCAAGTGGGAAGGGGAGCTGGGAGAGCAGATAGAAGACGGGACGTGGGCGGATGCACTGGAGAAGGTCAACTCTTCCTCCTCGTGTGCGAGACTGAGCCTCATTCAATTTAAGGTGCTGCATAGAGCTCACATGACGGGGACAAGGATGAGCCGGTTCTTTGGGGGTGAGGACAGGTGTGTCAGATGTCTGGGAAGCCCAGCGAACCATGTGCATATGTTCTGGGCATGTCCGGTGCTGGAAGGGTTCTGGAAGGGGGTGGCAAGGACGGTGTCGAAGGTGGTGGGGTCCAGGGTCAAACCAGGATGGGGGCTTGCGATCTTTGGGGTCGGGGTAGAACCGGGGGTACAGGAGGCTAGGGAGGCCGGAATACTGGCCTTTGCGTCCCTAGTGGCTCGACGAAGGATATTAATTCAATGGAAGGACGCGAGGCCTCCAAGCGTTGAAACTTGGATTAACGATATGGCTAGCTATATTCAGCTAGAAAGGATCAAATTTGCCCTGAGAGGGTCGGTACAGGGATTCGCCAGGCGGTGGCAACCTTTCCTTGACTTTTTAGATCAGAGATAGACGTTCGGGGTCGTGGCAGCAGCAACCCGGGGGGGGGGGGGCAGCAAGGGTCGTGGGGGGACATGCACGACTGTAACGCGGGCAAGCCTGCTCGCTGCTCATGTCTGAAACTGTAGGCTGCCTTGGTTGTTAAGGTTGCCTGGGGGGGGGGGGGGGGGGGGGGGGGGGAGGACTGGTGCGCGCGAGAGGGCGGGCGAGGGAGGGACATTTGCCTAGAGGGATTGTGTTGTAAATAATTTAAAAATTAGTAGGGGTAAATGTCTGTATGGAAAAACTCTTTCAATAAAAATTATTTAAAAAAAAAACATTAATCGTACTAGAAAAAGCATGCAATAAAAATGGATGCTGCCCTCAAGGATTTGTGTACAATATTTTCAGGCAGGCCAGCTCTAGATGTGAACTAATGATCTTAAACTAAATCAGTTGAAGTGCAATCAATTAAGACTTAAAAGCTACAGTACCATTGTTTCCCAGGAATATGCCTGTCAATGCTATATATTTAAAGTTAACCTGTCAGCAATTGGTGTTCACTGAATCAATAATGTAATACACTTGATTAAGATGCCGTTTCAATTTTCAAAATACATTCAACTACTACGGCATATTTTCTAATTCGCGTTAAGTTTTACAACAGATTTTAAGGGCATTTAAATATTGTCCTTTTGATAAAAAGAAGTCACACACAAAAACATTTAAATCAAGTCTGTTTGAAGGGCTGTTGTGGCTAGTGGCTACTTAACGTGCTTCATCTACTTCTTTTGCCCTTACTGAGGAAAGCTAGAGGGAGAGGAAAGATGGAAAGGACAAACTTACAATTCTTTAACACTTTCATGCCCTTACATGTCCAGAAAGATGCATCACAACCGTTATGTTTTGAACTAAGACCATAAGACATAGGAGCAGAATTAGGCCACTCGACCCATCGAGTCCACTCCGCCATTCAATCATGGCTGAACTGCAGTTTCTTTGGCAATGTAAGCAGAAGTGAACCCCTGTCATTCTAATGAAAACAGTCTGAGTCTATTCAGCCTCTCCGCATAGTTAACATCCTCCAGACCAGGCAACATCCTGGTAAACCTCCACTGCACTCTCTCCAAAGCCTCCACATCCTTCTGGTAGTGTAACCCCGATCCACTTCCACTATGAAGTCAATCAGCCATTTCCTAGCCGCCCTTTCCTCCCAATCGTTAAGCACCCTCTAAGCTATTATTTCCCCCTGATCACCGCCTTTAGTGCTTCCCAGAAGGTGGAGGGTGAGACCTCGCCATTTTGGTTGCAGGTTACATATCCATTGATGGTTTGTGATATTCTTTCGCAGAATGCTTTGTCCGCGAGGATAGCCGTGACCAGCCTCCATGAGGGCATTGGGCCCAGACCATCTCCAAATTCATGTCCATGTAGTGTGGAGGGTGGTTCGAGATTACTATCGTTCAGTATACCAGTCCGACTACCCCTGGAAGAATTGATTTTCCCACCATGAAGAAGTCTATACGTGAATAGATTTTGTGTACGTGGGAGGAGAAGAAAAACTCCTTCTCCCTTGGGTGGTTGTATCTCCATGGGTCTGTCCCTCCCCCCAACATCTGCTCCATAAAGGCGTTTAGTTCTTGCGCCATTCCTGACATGGCTCCAGTCCTAGGACTAGAGATTTCAGATCCTGCACATAGTTGAAGTCCTCCCTCATGTTGAGCTGGTGGGAGTCAAGGCCGGGGAATTCTGCCATTGTTTGTTTTATGAATTTGGTATTGTCCTAGTTTGTGGGGTATATATTTCCAAGGGCCCTGTCCAAGATCCTGCTAACCATTACAAAACATCCCCCTGGGTCTGCCACCGTGTTCGTCGCTGTGAACGCTACTTTTTTACTGAATAGTATGCCCCCCCCCCCACCATTGTGTCAAAGCATGCCTGATACATCAGTGCCACTCAGCGTTTCATAACCACAAGCCGGTCTTTCTTTCTTAAATGTGTCTCTTGTAGGAAGGCAGCATCAACCCTCAGGCTTTTGAGATGGATGAAGACTCCGGATCTATTCACCGGCCTGTTGAGCCCCCTCACATTCCAGGTGACTATTCTGATTGGGGGTTTCTGTCCCCCCCCCCCCCCCCCCCCCCCCCCCCCCCTCCCTCCCCTCCTGTGGGGTCAGTCTTACTTAGCTCGTGAACATACTCCTATACGCGGGGGTTTCCTTTTGTCCCCGGGCCATCCAAGATGGCCACCATCACATTTGTTTTCCAGCCACCTCCACTTGTGACCTGTTGTAACCAGCATTCTACCTACCCCCGCTCCTCCCCTCCTATCCCTTAACCTCCCCCAAGCCCTTCATCTGTGTAATTCCCCTTCCCTTTCCCTGTTCCCCCCTTGCCTCCCCCTCATTACCTACACCCCCTCCCCTCTGTTCCCTTGCCTGTCACCCCTTGTCCCCCCCTGGTTTGTTGCGTTATCCCCCACTCCTGCCAGGCGCTCCCTCTCCCCAGGGAGGTGCGCCACAGCCCGCCCTGCTATTTGTACTTCCATGCACCAGCTTGTTCGCTAGTGCAGCAGCTCCCGCTAAAACTGGATTTCCATTTTAACCTCCCCATCTGATTCTCCCCCTCCCCCACCTGTCCCCAGGTATAGTTACCCCTTTCTCCCCAGATTGTTAAAGTCTATGTCTTTCATTGTTGCTTCCCGAGCTCGTTCTTCCGAATGAACACGTTAGCATCCTCCGGGGATTCAAAGTATTGTTCCTTGCCTTGGTATGTGACCCATAGTCTGGCAGGATACACCATACTAAACTGCACTTTAGTGTTGAACAGTGCAGTTTGGGCTCCATTAAATACTGCCCAGTGCTTGGCCAGGTCTGCTCCAATGTCCCAGTACATGAAGGTGATGTGTCCTTCCCACTTGCATGCCTGCATGTTTGGTACCCATCTCAGGATTTCCTCTTTATCCTGGAATCTATGGAGCCTCACTATCATTGCCCACAGTGGGTGGTTCTTCTCGCCTCCCACAGCAACCTGGGCACAATTCACTCGGACCTGGAGATTTGTCCACTTTTAAGCATGTCAACACCTCCAATACATAGATACACAGAAGATAGGGGCCGGAGGAGACCTTTTGGCCCTTTGAGCCTGCTCCACCATTCATCACAATCATGGCTGATCATCCAACTCAATAGCCTAATCCTGCTTTCTCCCCATAGCCTTTGATCCCATTCTCCCCAAGTGCTACATCTAGCCGCCTCTTGAATATATTCAATGTTTTAGCATCAACTACTTCCTATGGTAATGAATTCCGCAGGCTCACCCCTCTTTGTGTGAAGAAATGTCTCCTTATCTCTGTCCGAAATAGTTAAGCCTGAATCCTCAGATTGTGACCCCTGGTTCTGGACACACCCATCCTTGGTAACATCTTCCCTGCATCTAGCCTGTCTAGCCCCATTAAAAATTTTATAAGTCTCTATGAGATCCCCCCTCATTCTTCTGAACTCCAGTGAGGACATTCCCAACCTAGTCAATCTCTCCTCATATGACAGTCCTGCCATCCCTGGAATCAGTCTGGTAAACCTTCGCTGCACTCCCTCAAGAGCAAGAACATCCTTCCTCAGAAAAGATGACCAAAACTGCACACAATACTCCAGATGTGGCCTCACCAAGGCCCTGTATAATTGCAGCAACACATCCCTGCTTCTATACTCGAAAACTCACACAACGAAGGCCAACATACCGTTAGCCTTCTTAACCGCCTGCTGCACCTGCATGCTTACCTTCAGCGAATGGTGCACAAGGACACCCAGGTCCCGCTGCATATTCTCCTCTCCCAATTTACAACCAATCAGGTAGTAATCTGCCTTCCTGTTTTTGCTTGTGAAGTGACTAACCTCACACTTATCCAAATTATACTGCATCTTCCATTGATTTGCCCACTCGCCCAACCTGTCCAGACCTTGCTGTAGGATCCCTGCATCCTCGTCACAATTCACCCTCCCACCTAACTTGGTATCATCTGTAAACTTTGAGATGTTACATTTTGTTCCCTCATCCAAATCATTAATATATATTTTGAATAGCTGGGGTCCCAGCACCGATCCCTGTGGTACCCCACTAGTTACTGCCTGCCAATTTGAAAAGGACCCATTAATCCCTATCCTTTGTTTCCTCTCTGCCAACCAGTTTTCTGTCCACCTCAATAAATTTCCCCAATCCCATGCACTTTAATTTTGCACAATAATCTCTTATGCGGGACTTTGTCAAATGCCTTCTGAAAGTCTAAATATACATCGACTGGCTCCCCCCGTCAACTCTACTAGTTGCATTTTTAAAGAATTCCAACAGATTTGTCAAGCATGATTTTCCCTTCATAAATCCATGCTGACTCTGACTGATCCTGCCACTGCTTTCTAAATGTTCCGCTATAAAGTCCTTGATAATGGATTCAAGCATTTTCCCCACTACTGATGTTAGGCTTACTAGTCTATAATTCCCTGCTCTCTCCCCGCCTCCCTTTTTGAATATGGGAGTAACGTGAGCTACCCTCCAATCTGCAATGCCTGGTCACTCCCTATGTCAGTTTGCTCAAGATCCTTGCAATCTCGCTCCCTGAGTTCCAGAACCAGCTCCTCATTCTCTTGGGTGAAGACAGATGTGAAGTATTCGTTCAACACCCTCCCGATGTCCTCTGGTTCCGCCTACAGATTTCCCTCTTGGTAACTAATGAGCCCTACACTTTCTCCGGCAATCCTCTTCCCATTGATACATTTATAGATCTTGGGGATTTTCCATACTTTTACAGCCAGAGCTTTCCCAAATAGCATTGGATGCGCTCCAAATCCATGTGGCATGAGTTCCTCATCAGGAATGTGAGGTCCTCACATCTCTAGACAAGCAAATTAACTCTGTCTTCTGTAGACACATGGTTGATCCAACCATTTTTGTGGATCTGGCCCCTCCTCATCAGCATCTGGGACTTTCTGAGGCTCCACTGGATCTTCGTCCTCAGGGCGATTGTCTTCCTTGGGCTGTGCCAATTGGCGAAGAGACCTTCTTTTCCTCACTCTCATCAAAGGTATCGAGGAGGCATTGTTGCCAGCAGCCCACTTCGGCTTGGATCTGTGAACAGATACAATTGAGCAATCAATGGTCATTCTCATTGAATAGTCTCCTTCCATATACAAGGCAGTCTTTAGCCCTTGACTTACCTTTAGTTTGAACACAGCATACCAAGGCCACTCCATAGAGTATGCTAGCATCCTGCAGGATGACAGGTGGCTGAGCTTTCTCCTCATTCATGAGTGCACAGTCACAACAAGGATCTTACTTAAGACTCGAGGGGCCAGATGGCCTACTCCTGCTCCTAGTTCCTAGTTCTTATGTTCTTAAGGTCAAAAGTTCCAAGTTCTAGGATCCACAGTCAGGCCTCTGGCTCCAATGGCCTTGACAATGCCACGCCCAGTACACTGGAAACATGGAGGCTTGGAGGGACCATGCTGCCTCTGTGTAGCAGATGTGGAACTTGATTCTTTGACCCTACATTCATTCTGACATGCCTCTTTAAGCATCAAATGTCAGTTAAGACCGTGGGCACGATTCTCTGGCCTAGTTGCACTCTCACTTGAACGAAATGAGGCCGGTGAATAGAGGGCGAGGCTGAAATCAAGAATCCCGCCAGGCGCCAAATAGTTTTCAATGCAACTGGCCCGCTTCCATAAGTAAAATCGGGATTTTGCTGCAGCATGGTGAGAAACAATTATCACCACTGGCTCTTGGGGGATAAGGGGTATCCAAAAGGACCTGACTAATGACCTCTGTGTGGAGGCCAAAAACCGAATCGGAGACCGAATACAACGAGGCCCATGCAGCCACCCAGGCTGTGATTGAGAGGTGCATCGGACTCCTCAAGGTGCGGTACCATTCCTCGGCCTCTCCGGTGGTGCCCAACAGTAAACCCCCTGGAGGGTTGCCCGCTTTGTGGTGGCCCACTGTCTCCTCCACAACCTGGCACAGCAGTGGGGCGATGTGTTGGAGGTTGGGGATGAGGAACATGTGCCCACCTCTGAGGAGGACGAGGATGATGAGAAGGCGCCAGAAAGGTCGGGGCTGATGGACGAGCTCAGGGAGGAACCAGAGGACCAGCCAGAGCCCACAGTTCAGGCAGCAGCGGCGAGGGTCCAGCAAGCCCATAGAGCCACGCAGGTCCTCACACTCGCCCGATTCACATAGGACGTGGCCTGGTCCATCACCCCCCCACCCCCATTTATCACCCTCCCAGGGTATAAATCATATCACTCCAGGGTGTGGGGCTCTGGCGTCACTGTCAGCGGGGCACTGTCAAGGGGAAGGGGGATGATGATAACCCGCAGAGAGCTGAGCGTGATGCTCCTCAATCTATGTCATAGTCTGACCCCTGCCTGTCTGCGGAGTGCTTGTTCACACCCATCACCTGCATGCAGTGTGCCCGGTGAGGGAGGGATGCCTGGAGAGATGGGCCACGGGTTCGGAGGTCGGGGCCACATTGTGGAACAAAGTGACAAAAGCATCATACTGATTGTGGTCAAGGTTTTTTAATGCATCACAGGTGTCCAACAATGCCCCACTCTCCCAATGGTGCCACCCACTATCCCCACCACCACCCTCATCCACCTCACCCCTACCTATCTCCCCGCCCTCTCCCTCCCTCCCACGGTGCCTTCAGTGAACCTTGATGTGCTTTGCCTTCCGAGCTCTACGGCTACGTCAAGGTGTGTCCCCAGGATGCACATGTGAGGTGGAGACAGCCGGCTACTTACTACGTCCCGTGGCCTTTGATGCCCCTGACCAGTGTCCTCTGAGGCCAGAGGGCCCCAGCTCACTTATCGACGGCACTGGCACAGCTGTGCCTCCCTGTCCCGTGTGCTGACTTCGAGATGCAGCTTCATCAGAGGGGTGGAACTTGGAGGAGCTGGTGGCCACCATCCCCAGTCCATGGGGCGAGTCTGGGTTGGCAACCAGCACCTTCTCCTCCTGCTCACTGCCCATAGGGCCCTGGGGTTCACCTCATGACGGAGGGACAGCTAGTCGAGCCCTGGCTGCCCCTGCATCATCTGGCTCTGACAGTTCTGTCAGCTACCCATGGTCTGCATCATCGTGTCGATGCCCATGGAGATGCTCCTCAGTGACTGGGACATGCTCTGCAGTGCCTCGGCAGTGCCCTGCTGCGACTGGACAAGGTCCACTGCCATCGGCCATTCCCATCTGAGAGCGGGACATGTCCGGTAGAACCTCATCAAGGTCAGCCTGGTACTGAGACACATCCCCCAGTGAGCCAGACATTCGGTCGTGTCCCTCAGCCATGGCCTTCACTGACTGCACCAAGCCTTGAACACCTTCACTCATGCTGCTGACGTCTTGCTCCAGGTTCCCCACTGTGGTCGCCACACTAACAGTGTTGGCCTCGGTGCCACGCATTGCCGGCGACATCTCCTGCGCCTGCAGCCTCTGAGACTCCTCCAATCTACTACGGACCTGCTGGAGTGTCGCTGGCATCTCCCTCTGAATGTCTTGGCAGCTCCCTAAGGTATCCAGCAGCTCTAGGTAAACTTGTTCCACAGGCTCAGCATCAGGCTGGGACCCAGCTGGGTCCTGGGATCCAGCAGACCTCTGACTGCTGTCTCACCTGGGGGTTCCTGCCTCCACCTGATGTACATCAGCAGCTGTGTGGTGCTCATCAGATTGTGCCCCAGACACCTGGCCACTAACATTTCCCACTGAGGTGAGTGTATCTGCATTGGTGGAGGATGGGGATGACAGCTGTGATGCATCGATCATGACATTCTCGGGACTCCCCTTTGAGGTGGTCTCATGAGAGGCGGGAGATGGGGTCACCCGAGATGGACCAGCGCGTCGGCTGGAGGACCTGCGGGAGAATGGACATGTGGTCAGTGGGAGGGATGGGTCAGGCAACACGGCAATAACAACTTACATTTGACAGGTCTTCTGGGTGGAGCCAGGTGGTTCCTCACCTCTGCGGCATCCATATTGGTAACCGCCACTCCTTGGCCACTCGAGCCACCTCCAGGGCCCGTTCCTCGAAGGTCATGAGGATTCTTATGTCCGGCACCCCTCCGCCAGTCTGGGCCCTCTACCGACGATTGTGGGAGAGCTTCTCCTGCAGAAACACAGAGAGGACATCATTAGCTGCATGTGTGGTTCACAGTAGTGGGAAGCGGGTGTGTGAAGGTAGGGTTGGGGGGGGGATTGAAGGAAAAGGGGGTGAAGGGGGGTTTGGGGACCTCATGGAGTATTCGGGCTGTGCAAGTGCTGTTTAAATGTTGTTCAAGCTTATTAGTGGGGAGCTGGCGAGCGCGGTCCCAGCGAATAGGCCTGTGAGCCATCATTTGTGGCGAGAAGCTCTTGGGGCCTCTTTAAGTGGACCAATTTACATTGAGTAGTGTTCCCAGCCTCTCTGGGCCGAGCAGCCGGGAACACTTGCTGCAGTTCCCTCTCGCTACAACACTTAGAAATCTTTCTGGGGAATCGGGCCCACGTGCACCGCAGCACCTAAACATAATGGATTCTCCCCTGAATACACACCATTAGTAAAGGAGCCAAGCTCGTTCATTGAACATTAAACTTGCAAGTCCAGTACTCAACTAAGCCATGCTCTCCATGGTTTGAGCAGGAAATTTATATGGTGCCCTTCAATCGGTTGAAAATTGCTGCACTGAACTCATCCCACAGACCCTGAGATCCTATCAGACCAATTACCCTGGTAATTGTCCATGTGGCTATTCTTCTTCTCCCCGTGGACTTTACTGTTGATGTCCCCATGCACTTTGTCACCCTTCTCAAAGCCACGCGCACCCTAACATTTTGGGACCCCCCCCCCACCCCCCCCCCCCCCCCCCCCCCCCCACCGCCCTTCACCACACTTCCTCCCCACATGCATGACATGATCCAAAAACCCCACATGTCATTTCAGCTACCAAATTACAGGAGCCAGATGCACCCCCTGATAATTACAGTGCCCTCCGCCTTATAGTACTATGATTCATCTATACCTGTCGCGGCCACTCCCTCAGGACCATATTCCTTAGGTGTCTGACCATGTCCTTCAAATCACACTGTGTATGACTGCCGCTTCCCAGAGTGGCTTTTCCCTGCCCAATACCAAGACCGAGACATGCATGCCATGCTGATCCCTCTAACCAGGCCTGTACAACATCAGGATGGTGTTTGATGTACCCATGATACATGGCCTAAGCCCCAGGACAATCTCTTCACTATGACCCAGACACTGTAGTCTCACCCCAGGCCCAGGACAATCTCTTCAATATGCCCCTGATAGTGAGGCCTTAGCCCCAGGACAACTTTTTCAATATGCCCCTGAGCTCGAAGACAGTCTCCTCATTGTGCTCGTGACAACGTGGCCTCCGACCTGGACAGTCTCTTCAATATGACCCTGACAGCGTGGCCTCCGACCTGGACAGTCTCTTCAATATGACCCTGACAGCGTGGCCTCCAACCTGGACAGTCTCTTCAATACGTCCCTGACCCTGTGGCCTTAGCCCTTGGACAATGTCTTCATTATGTTCCTGAGCCTGAGGACAATCTATCAGTATGCCCTTGAACCCCAGGACAATTTCTGCAATATGCCATCACACTGTGGCCTTAACCCTCGGACAGCCTCTTTAATAGGCTCTGAGCCCCTAAACAATCACTTCAATTTGCCTCTGACCCCCAGAATAATCTCTTCAGTATGCCCTTGAGCCCCAGGATAATCTCTTCAATATACCCCAGACACTGTGGCCCTATTGCAAGGTCAATCTCTTCAATATACCCCAGACACTGTGGCCCTAGCCCCAGGACAATCTCTTCAATATACCCCTGACAGCGTGGCCCTAGCCCCAGGACAATCTCTTCAATATACCCCTGACAGCGAGGCCCTAGCCCCAGGACAATCTCTTCAATATACCCCTGACTGCGTGGCCCTAGCCCCAGGTCAATATCTTCAATATACCCCTGACTGCGTGGCCCTAGCCCCAGGACAATCTCTTCAAAATACCCCTGACTGCGTGGCCCTAGCCCCAGGTCAATCTCTTCAATATACCCCTGACTGCGTGGCCCTAGCCCCAGGACAATCTCTTCAATATACCCCTGACTGCGAGGCCTCAGTCCCAGGACAATCTCTTCAATATACCCCTGACTGCGTGGCCCTAGACCCAGGACAATCTCTTCAATATACCCCTGACTGCGTGGCCCTAGCCCCAGGACAATCTCTTCAATATACCCCTGACACTATGGCCATAGCCCCAGGTCAATCTCTTCAATATACCCCTGACTGCGTGGCCCTAGCCCCAGGTCAATCTCTTCAATATACCCCTGACTGCGAGGCCTCAGTCCCAGGACAATCTCTTCAATATACCCCTGACTGCGTGGCCCTAGCCCCAGGACAATCTCTTCAATATACCCCTGACTGCGTGGCCCTAGTCCCAGGACAATCTCTTCAATATACCCCTGACTGCGTGGCCCTAACCCCAGGACAATCTCTTCAATATACCCCTGACAGCGTGGCCCTAGCTCTAGGACAATCTCTTCAATATACCCCTGACTGCGTGGCCCTAACCCCAGGACAATCTCTTCAATATACCCCTGACAGCGTGGCCTCAGTCCCAGGACAATCTCTTCAATATACCCCTAACACTGTGGCCCTAACCCCAGGACAATCTCTTCAATATACCCCTGACAGCGTGGCCTCAGTCCCAGGACAATCTCTTCAATATACCCCTAACACTGTGGCCCTAACCCCAGGACAATCTCTTCAATATACCCCTGACTGCGAGGCCCTAGACCCAGGACAATCTCTTCAATATACCCCTGACTGCGTGGCCCTAGCCCCAGGACAATCTCTTCAATATACCCCTGACTGCGTGGCCCTAACCCCAGGACAATCTCTTCAATATACCCCTGACTGCGTGGCCCTAGCCCCAGGACAATCTCTTCAATATACCCCTGACTGCGTGGCCCTAGCTCTAGGACAATCTCTTCAATATACCCCTGACTGCGTGGCCCTAGACCCAGGACAATCTCTTCAATATACCCCTGACAGCGTGGCCCTAGCCCCAGGACAATCTCTTCAATATACCCCTGACTGCGAGGCCTCAGTCCCAGGACAATCTCTTCAATATACCCCTGACTGCGTGGCCCTAGCTCTAGGACAATCTCTTCAATATACCCCTGACACTGTGGCCCTAGCCCCAGGTCAATCTCTTCAATATACCCCTGACTGCGTGGCCCTAGCCCCAGGTCAATCTCTTCAATATACCCCTGACTGCGTGGCCTCAGTCCCAGGACAATCTCTTCAATATACCCCTGAGTGCGTGGCCCTAGCACCAGGACAATCTCTTCAATATACCCCTGACTGCGTGGCCCTAGACCCAGGACAATCTCTTCAATATACCCCTGACAGCGAGGCCTCAGTCCCAGGACAATCTCTTCAATATACCCCTGACTGCGTGGCCCTAGCCCCAGGACAATCTCTTCAATATACCCCTGACAGCGAGGCCCTAGCCCCAGGACAATCTCTTCAATATACCCCTGACTGCGTGGCCCTAGCCCCAGGTCAATCTCTTCAATATACCCCTGACTGCGTGGCCCTAGCCCCAGGTCAATCTCTTCAATATACCCCTGACTGCGAGGCCTCAGTCCCAGGACAATCTCTTCAATATACCCCTGACAGCGTGGCCCTAGCCCCAGGTCAATCTCTTCAATATACCCCTGACTGCGTGGCCTCAGTCCCAGGACAATCTCTTCAATATACCCCTGACTGCGTGGCCTCAGTCCCAGGACAATCTCTTCAATATACCCCTGACTGCGTGGCCTCAGTCCCAGGACAATCTCTTCAATATACCCCTGACTGCGTGGCCTCAGCCCTAGGAAGATGATTTCAATATGCCCCTAACACTGTGGCCTCAGCCCCAGGACAATCTCTTCAATATACCCCTGACTGCGTGGCCCTAGCTCTAGGACAATCTCTTCAATATACCCCTGACTGCGTGGCCCTAGACCCAGGACAATCTCTTCAATATACCCCTGACAGCGTGGCCCTAGCCCCAGGTCAATCTCTTCAATATACCCCTGACTGCGTGGCCTCAGTCCCAGGACAATCTCTTCAATATACCCCTGACTGCGTGGCCTCAGTCCCAGGACAATCTCTTCAATATACCCCTGACTGCGTGGCCCTAGCCCCAGGACAATCTCTTCAATATACCCCTGACTGCGTGGCCCTAGCCCCAGGACAATCTCTTCAATATACCCCTGACTGCGTGGCCCTAGCCCCAGGACAATCTCTGATTCTTGCTTGGACTGTCTTATAACTCTTTCCCCAGGATGGTCTTTCATTACTCCACTCTGTTCTCTGACCACCTCGCCATCCCTGCCTTTGTTTCCCCCCACCGTCCTTCCCATGTCCAACACACACCCCCGATCCAGCCTCAGTCTCACCTGGCCAATTGGTCTACAGGCACCCGTTAGCTCGCAGACCTAACATCAGTAGTGGGCAAAATGTTGGAATCAATAATGAGGGATGTGGTAACAAAGCTCTTGTAAAATCACAATATGATTAGACAGAGTGAGCACGGGCTCTGGAATTAGATCATGTTTGGCACATCTGTTGAAGCTTCTTTTTTAAATGTTTTAATTGAAGTTTTTTATTTTGTACACTGTTCAATAACCAAAGGTATGTGGATACAATTCACAAGAGCTTTTTGTTGTTTCTTTGGGGTCTTGTTCTTTGTGGCCTTGCTGTTGGCCCCCTATTGTTTGTTCTGGACGTTCCCAAACTCCCCTCCCCTCCTCGCTCCCTGGCTTCCCCCCCTCCTTCCCCTCTCTCCTGTTCCCTGTTGCCTTGTTGGCCCATGTGCCCCCCAACCCCCCTTCACTCGCTCTATTGGCTGTTGGCTTCAAACAAGTCCTGGAACAAGTTGGTGAATGGCCTCCACATTTTGTGGAAGCCCGCTTCTGACCCTTGGATGGCAAATTAGATTTTCTCCAGGTGCAGAAATTCCAACAGGCCAGCCAGCCAGTCTGCAGCTTTGGGTGGTGCTGGGCAACATTGTGGCACAGTAGGTAGCACTGCTGCCTCACCGCGCCGAGTCCCAGGTTCGATCCCAGCTCTGGGTCACTGCCCGTGTGGAGTTTGCAGATTCTCCCCGTGTTTGCATGGGTTTCGCCCCCCCACAACCCAAAAATGTGCAAGGTAGGTGGATGGGCCAAGCTAAACCGCCCCTTAATTGGAAAAAATATGAATTGGGCACTCTAAATATATATTTTTTAAACGCGATGGGTGATGCTACTGATCACCAGCCAAGCAGGATTCTCCGGCATGTGATTAGGGATGTAAAGGCAAGGGTGTTCGCCCCCTTCCTCATAAATAGTTCTGGCTGGTCCAATACCTCAAAGACTGCCACTTTGGGGCTTGGCTGCACCCTCTGTTGAAGCTTTTTAAGGATGTCACTTGTTGAACGGGTAAGGGGGAAAAGCTTTTGTTGAGGTGCCACATAAAATTTCACAGCCATCATTACTGAAACTAACTTTCAATTCCAGATTTTATTCTGTAAGTGCCCAATACCGAGACAGCTTTAAGAAAGAACACGTGTAGTAAACTTGAGTTATAGTTCGGGCACATTTGGGCTTTAGTGAGTTTAGCTTAGCAGTAAACAGAAGCCAAAGCTACAATACTGATTGACCAGTAAGGTGACCTGAAGGTTAGATGTTCCAGGACCTCTGGCCAAAAGATACAAGTTATAGTTGAGCAGTTAGAAGGGAAGCCAAGGCTACAAACTGGTTGGCTAGAAGAATGGTCTGAGGATTAGATGTTCTGAGGACTTCAGTTAAGAGATTCAAATTAATGTTAGATTGTGGTGGGGAATCTAGGAGTGCTCTTCCCATTGGTCAAGAATTGCCAACATTTGGTTAGAAGTTGTTATTTGTGTTGATTTAGGTGCACATATTTGGGATGAATATTGCAAAGATACCTGCAAAAAGGGTACAAAGATATGGGTCCACATGGCAAGGTCTTTGACATGCCAAGGAATAGTATTTGTCACAGAACATTTGTTGGGGAGCCATGTGTTGGGAGAGAGTTAGGAGTATGGTGCAATCCTTTTTCAAAAGTATATTTTATTCCAGACACATTCAAGCATGTCAACAAAGCACAAACAGACTGGAATCTTCAGCAGTTATGATAGGCTGCGATGTTGCGGGTTGGAAAAGGATTCTTTAAAGTTGAAGTCAAAGCTGTAAAGGAATTTGGGTGCATGTTAGAGTTCAGCTGGCGAAGCTAAAATCTTGAAGTATGTCACATGGACTGGGTTAGCACAGTGGGCTAAACAGCTGGCTTGTAATGCAGAACGATGCCAGCATCACAGGTTCAATTCCCGTACCGGCCTCCCCGAACAGGTGTCGGAATGTGGCGACTAGGGGATTTTCACAGTAACTTCATTGAAGCCTACTTGTGACAATAAACAATTATTATTATAAGTCAAGAGATCAGGTTCAAGGAATCAAGAGAAGACCCCAGAAATCACAAGATCCACAGAAAGCCAGATCAACGACATTGAACATGTGTGCTGTGCCACTCTTGACTAATGAAATGTTGTGTATCAATCTTTATTCCCCAATAAACCTTGTTAGTTTTCATTTTAAATTAGTAATTGTCTATTTTACCAATATGATTATTCCTCAACAATAATTTTCTCACTCTTCTTACATATTATTACTTGGTATTGGAAAGAGATAGCCTTTCAAGCTGATGAAGCTAGAGCAAGAAGACAAGAAGTTGACAGAGAGCTACAGAATTCAAGAAGAACCAACGCTGCAAGTTAAGAGACCAAGAGGAAATTTTTTACCTATGTTCCTCATCATAATTGTGAGTCAGATCTAGAATATGACGTTGACAATAAATCAGAGGTATGTGAATATTGTGGTGAAAAAGTGGAAAAAAGAGTCATCTTCAATGTGCTATGCAAATGCTAAAGTAGGTTTGCCACTGAATGTTCGTCTTATCGGGAAAAAGTCAAAATACTTGTTGAAAAACATCAGAAATATAGGTTGACCAAGAAATCTCTTTATTTTGGCAGAAGAAAATAATGTGCTCTAAAATGAAACATTTTGTTTCACAAAACACTGAAAACACATAAAGTAACAATGAAAACATAGAGAGTAATACTGCAATGTTGCCTTTGACACTGATGATCAAATATTCAGAGTATTAGCAAACGCTGAGGAAATAGGTGTAATGTAGATTTTGATCCTGATGATTCTGAGAGTAACATTGATGATGTAATGGATGATCTGCAGACATCATCTAATAAAAACTGTAAATCTAATTAAACAAAAGCCAAGCAAAGCAAACAAAAGTAAATTTGTCATGAAAATAAATATATTTTATCAAATAATGTTTTGATTATAATAACTTTGTGTGAATACATGTATTTGTGGGATTAAAATTGTTAATTAAAATACTTGTGTGAAAGAAGGTAATAAAGTGAATTGTTGAATGAAATCTGTTGAATGTAAGAAATACTTCAAATAAATTACCTCATAGAGACACTTTCCTCAGCTGATTTTCAGCTTGAGTATCTATCTCAGTGAGTCAATATGCCCATAGGGTAATATCCCAGCTTATTACTTTATTTTCTTCATCTTAGTTATTATATCTTTTTTCTAACTTTCGTCCTTTTATTTCCTGGATGTAGGATGAGCAGCCCAGCTTTTTGGAGTCTAAGAGTAAAAACATCTTACTACAATTATAAAGGGCATTGATGAGATCACGCACAGAATACTGTATACAGTTTTTTACCTCAGGAATGGCATACTTGCCGAAGAGGGAGAACAGTGTTAGACTGGTTCCTGAGTGGATTGGCCTATGAGGAGAAATTGAGACTTCTTGGCCTATATTTTCTACAGTTAGGTGAATGAGGGGTAACCTTATTGAAACTTAATACTCCTGAGGGTAAATGTTGAGAACATGCTTCCTCGGGCTGGGGAATCTAGAAAAGGGGGTCATATCTTAGACTAAAGGGTCAGACATTTAGGAATGAGATGAAGAGAAATATTTTCAAAAGGTTGAGATTCTTTGGAATTTTCTATCCCAAAGAGCTGCTGATGTTCAGTCATTGAGAAAATACAAGAGAGAGGCGGATAGGTTTCTGGCCACTAAGGTAATTAGGTGGTGTGGGAATATTGTGATAAGGTGGAGTTGGGGTAAAAGGTCAGCCAAAAAACATCTATGTTAAATCACCTGCAGGCTCTAAGGGTGAAATGGCCTACTCTTGTTCCAAATCCTTAGGTGGGCAGTAACACGACTGTGGGGGAGCTACATTATGATGCAGTTTTGTTGTCATAGACTCATAGGTGACCTGGCGTGTATTTCCAATGCCTTTGAAAATTGACATCAAATGTTAGTGGTATGACACAAAATGGCCGGTGACCTGTCTTCACAGGTGTGAATTCTCTAGTCCAGAGGGCCGTGGATGCTTGGTTGTTGAGCATATTAAAAACAGACTTCCTTTTATATACAGCCTTTCATTCCTGAAGTTTGCTTCGCAACTTTGCCCCTCACCTGAGGTGTGTTGAATCTCAGGTTAAATCACCACCAGTCGGCTCTCAAAGGGGAGAGCAACCTAGTGCCTTTCATGACTACAGTGTGCCTAAAACTCTTAACAGCCAACAAACTACATTTAGATGTGTCATCACTATTGCAATATAGGACATTCAAGACATGTCGAAAGGTTTTCAATCACAAAGGAAATCTAGAGATAGGGTGTTGGTGTGGGAAAGTGAAGTTGAAGTAGAAGACCGACTGTGATCTTATTGACTGGCAGAACAGAGTTGACGGGCTATATGGAGAACTCCTCCTTCGGCTCCTATTTTTTACTTTCTTACATTCTTACTACAGTCCTTGGTCATTCACATTGTCTGGGAAGCCAGTTGGAAACTGGTATAATCTATATTCTCGAGACAGGAGGAAACATTGTAGTAAATTTATAGCATGCTGGAGGCTCCGACTCTATAAAGGTGATCAGGAGCCTTCAACATCATTGCCTTTATTCAGTTCAGTATTACTTTAAAACACAGCAGTTTAAAACAGATTGAGTGATGTGAATGAACCTATAAATGTACAAATGAGGAGCAGGAGTAGGCCACTCGGCATTTCAAACCTGCTCCACCATTCAATGAGATCATGGCTAATCTTATTGTAACCTTAACTTCACATTCACACCCACCCTGATAACCTTTCACCTCCTCGCTTATCGAGAATCTATCTACCTCTGCCTTAAAAATATTTAAACATTCTGCTGCCGCTGCTTTTTAAGGAAGAAACTTCCAAAAGTACACGACTTCTGTGAGAAATAGTTCTCACCTTTGTCTTAAACGGGCGACCACTTATTTTTAAATAGTGACTCCTAGTTTTAGATTTTCCAACATGAGGAAACATCTTGGCCGGGATTCTCCCCTACCCGGAATTCTCAGCACCTTTAGGGGCCAGGTCCGCGGCGGAGTGGCTCCCGCTCCTCCGACTGGTGGCAACGACCTATGGTACCCCGCCGACCGGCGACGGGGCTGGCCGAAAGGCCTTCGCCGGTCGGCGTGTGTCCACGCATGCGCCGGAGCGTCAGCGGCTGCTGACGTCACCCCGGCGTATGCGCGGTGGAGGGGGTCTCTTCCGCCTCCGCCATGGTGGAGGCCGTGGCGGCGGCGGAAGAAAAAGAGTGCTCCCACGGTACAGGCCCGCCCGCCGATCGGTGGGCCCCGATCGCAGGCCAGGCCACCGTGGGGCACCCCTCGGGGTCAGATCACCCCGTGCTCCCCCAGGACCCCGGGGCCTGCTCCCGCCGCCTGCTCCCGCCGGCACCAGAGGTGGTTTAAACCATGTCGGCGGGAGAGGCCTGACAGCGGCAGGACTTCGGCCCATTGCGGGCTGGAGAATTGCTCCTGGGAGCCCGCCGACCGCGCGGGGGCCCGCTGACCAGTGCGGCGTGATTCCCGCCCCCACCGATTTCCGGGTGGCGGAGAATTCCGGCCACGGCGGGGGCGGGATTTACGCTGGCCCCAGGTGATTCCCCCACCCCGCGGGGGGTCGGAGAATTCCGCCCCTTGTCTACATCGCCCCTGTCAAGGTGCCTCACATGTTTTTATTTTTAAGAATAAATTTCAATCAAGGGGCAATTTAGCGTGGCCAATCCACTTAGCCTGCACATCTTTGGGTTGTGAGGGAGACCCACGCAGACAATTTGCAAACTCCACACGGACAGTGACCCAGGGCCGGGATTCGAACCCGGGTCCTCGGTGGCGTGAAGAATCTTATATGTTTCAACCAAGTCTCCTCTTACTCTTCTAAACTTACTCTCCTAAACGCCAGAGGATGTAAACGTAACCTGTCCAACCTTACCTGATAAGACAACCCTCCAATTCCAGGTATCAGACTATTAAACCTTCTCTGAGCTGCTTCCAATACATTTAAATCCTTCCTTCAGTAACTTGACAAATGCTGTACTTCTAATGTGGTCTCACAAACGCTCTGAAGAAGTAGAGCATAATCTTCCCACTTTTGTAATCAATTCCCCTCGCAATAAGTGAGGGCAGCATGGTAGCATAGTGGTTAGCACAATTGCTTCACAGCTCTAGGGTCCCAGGTTTGATTCCCAGCTTGGATCACTGTCTGTGCGGAGTCTGCACATCCTCCCCATGTCTGCGTGGGTTTCCTCCGGGTGCTCCGGTTTCCTCCCACAGTCCAAAGATGTGCAGGTTAAGTGGATTAGCCATGCTAAACTGCCCTTAGTGTCCAAAATTGCCCTTAGTGTTGGGTGGGGTTACGAGGTTATGGGGATAGGGTGGGGGTGTGGGCTTGGGTAAGGGGCTGTTTCTAAAAGCCGATGCAGTCTCGATGATCCGAATGGCCTCTTTCTGCACTGTAAATTCTATGATTCTATGACATTTTATGCTGGGCGCGATCTACCCAAATTGGGACAGAGTCCCGTGACGAGCCAGTTTTGCCGGGTGTTTGGCATTGCTCACAGCATCGAGAAACACCATGCTATCGATTGGGACTTGGTTGCAAGTCGTGGCCTCAGCGGGGAACTCCCCGAAAGGCCGCACTTAGCCCTGGTTCCTGCAATGAGTGGAGCTCCTCAGTGGAGGAAGATATCAGGACACCATTGATCTCTCAACCCCTGGTGCAACCCCCCCCCCCCCGCCCCCCTTCCCACCGTACCCCAAAGCCCCAACTCATCTATAAGAGGGTCCTCAGGCACCCCACATGCAAGACACCCATGGGCCCGACCCTCACTGCAGGAAAAATGCCAGTCTGGCACCCTGGTAGTGTCCCTGTCAGCTTTCAGTATCATATGCCAAGGTGCCACCCTGCTCAGAGGGCAACCACCTGGGTGCCTTTGATCCCCAGGGAGACCCCCCCCCCCCCCCCCCCCCCCCCCCCCCCAAGTTACATTCCATCCGGTCCCCGTTTGTGGGGAATCTCAAAGAAGCAAATTGATTCCACCTGATTTCCTTAAGTTTATTGAAGTACCTGCTATACTGTCTTTAATAATAGCTTTTAACATGATGTGATTATCTTTACAGAAAGAGCATTATGTGCTTTGAACAAATGGTGTCCTGATATTTTCCTACACTGAGGAACTCCACTCATTGCAGGAAGCAGGGCTAAGTGCGGCCTTTCGGTAAATTCCCCACTGAGGTCACTGGAAAAATGGCGGCTGCAACTAGAAATTGGAAGTCCTACCCCTGTACATGGCACCTACCGTTTTCTTGGGGTGAGAGAGGTGTGAACAGGGTGTGCACGTTTCACGAAGACAGCAGCCTAAACAAATAAGCAGCTGCCTCCACTCAAGATGTATTTAGTCTCACGGGTCTCTAAAACATGTCAGTAGACCTGCCTAGGAGCAGGTCCGCACTTTGTGCATTTCTTTGCAGAGTTGCAGGTACACCTGTGAAATTTGCTTCAAACTTTTCTTAACTGCCCCAGAATTGGGAAAAGCTCAACACAAACTGTTTTGCTTTAACCCAAGGATGTAGGAGAGTGAGTTTTCTGGACTTGCAGTTTTCTTTTTGTCCCTCCTGATTCGTAGACAGTTACCAGGAAGAATTTTGTGTTTGTGAAGGGCGAATTGCACTTGTGTGAAGATGGATATCGTGCCCTCACACACTGAGGTAATAGAAGTCAGTCGTTATGAGCAGCCGGAGACTAGAGGGAGAGAAGAAGATCAGAATGAATGGGCAGCACTACAGACACCAGGAAGGAGGAGGAAGAGAGGTAGGAGAACTAGGAACTGTTGTATGGGAAGCATATACAGACCTAAGATGTCCCATCTCAATATAATGCCAAAGGTGATTGAGGCTAAACCATGAGGTAGTGACAGACATTTATTTAAATAATCTTTGTCACAAGTAGGCTTACATTAAAACTGCAATGAAGTTACTGTGAAAAACCCTAGTTGCCACATTCTGACAACTATCCGGGTACACAGAGGGAGAATTTAGAATGTTCAAATTGTCTAACAGCATGTCTTTCGGGACTTGTGGGAGAAAACCAGAGCACCCGGAGGAAACCCACGCAGACTCAGGGAGGATGTGCAGATTCTGCACAGACAGTGACCCAAGCTGGGAATCGAACCTGGGACCCTGGTGCTGTGAAACAACAGTGCTAACCACTGAGCTACCGTGTATGTCACATGGCCCAGCAACAACTCGAGCCATATTCTATTGACCCCCACGCCCAGCCTATGGCTGTAAAGGCAACCTTAAGCTTAAGTAGGGTGCTCTTTCCAAGGGCTGGTGCAGTCGCGATGGGCCGAATGGCCTCCTTCTGCACTGTTGATTCTATGAAAATACATCATTGCAGAATATCTATACCAGGTATTGGTGCCAAGATGATGCCATCTCCATGGCTGTGTCTTGAGAATCTACTCCATAGATGCAATTTAACAGAAAGATTTACAAGTGTCATTTGGACGCAATTGGCAGGGTGTTTCACGCTGGTCGTGTTGGCAAGATCGCGGCCCGTATTTAGCTGCACTGAATGCCGAAAATGAGCCCACACGAGCGTCTCACCATCACTAGCTGTCTCACGGTCTGATTCGCGGTCCTCAACGTCTTGCTGCTAACAAAGGGGAGCTGCTTTGAAATGTTCCCTCACCACTCACTCACAGTCAACACATAAGCAAGGCAGCATGCAGACCTGCACCTCGCTTTGGGAATGCCAACCTGGACAGGCGCCTCGACGTTGTGAATAAGACAGGGCATCTTGTTCTCCCGAAGTGGTCGGAGGCCCTCATACCGCCTGAGAGGCAGTGGCAGCAGCTGTCAGAGTGGGCAGCATGACCAGGAGGACCAGCATCCAATGTTTGAAGAATACCAACAACCTCCACTGAGCTGCAAGGGGAAGTTATCCCCTCTCGCCTGCAACCCTCAAATTCCCAAACCTGCCTCCCCAAAATTATTGTCTGACTCCCCCCACCCTCCCCACATCCGATCAACGTGCTTGTTCCTCAGCACCCACCAGCACAACCCCTTCATGTCCAGGTGAGGTGCCCACGTATCAGCTCTGGGATCCATCAGGTGTGTCGCACACAAAACCCTCTCTTTATTCCCATGGGAGAAGATCGCCCACAATAAGCGGAAAAGGGCCAAGACAGGGGGATGAGTACCACGGATCCGGGACCACACCCCCTATGAGGAATAGGCCTTGGTAATCACGGGCTTGTCCGAGGAGAGAGCAGTCATTGACAGTGAGGTTGGCCTGCACCACAGAGGTGAGGAATCAGATGGAGGCAGGAACAACAATGGGAGTGAGCAGTCGGAGGTCTGTTCGACCCCAGGACACAGTTGAGTCCCAGTCAGCTGCCCAGTCTCTGGACAAGGTTATCCCAGAGCTGATGCAGATGCCAAGACTGGGCCATGAGATTCAGGAGGGGATGTCAGCAACATTCCAGCGAGTGCAAAGTCAATTGGATGAGTCCCAAATGCTACGGGAACAGGGGATGATACCGACAATACGTGGCACTGAGGCCAACACCAATATTGCTAGGATGGTGACCGTAGTGGAAAGCCTGCAGCATGAGGTCATCGACTTAAACGGTTGTGTCCAAGGCGTGGCTCAGTCTGTGACGACCATGATTGAAGGCCTCAATATCATGTCCCAGTCACTGAGAGACATGTCCCATATACAGGTGGTCATTGCTGAGACACTGCAGAAAGAAGGTATGTGTTTAAGGTGAGTGGTTGAGGGAGGAAGGTGGTCAGAGGGGTTCAGAAGGTCAAGGGGGGTGGGAGAAAGTCGGGTGATTAGGGGTTGGAGGACAGTCAGAACAGTGGGTGTGTAGTCGAGTGGTGCAAGTGCAGTTATGTGGGGACAGTCGGGTAGTCGGGTGGTTGGAATGGCAGTGTCAGGGAGTGGTGGGGAGGGTGGTCCAGGTGGTCGGGGTGGGGGTGAGGATGATTCCGGAAGGTAGTCAGGAGTCCAGCAGGTGTCAGTACTCCAGTTACCTATGAGTTAGAAGTGGTTTTAAATCTTTAAATTGTTCCTGGGTAACTATTCTGTTAAGAGAATTGAAACCATCCGAAGTCTCAGATTTACATTGGAGTTTCAGATGGTTTGCAATTGTTCATTGAAAGTTTGAACTTGCCAAGCATTTCCTATGCAGTCCTTGCATGGGAACCTCCGGAGGGTGCGGGGACGGTGAAGAGGACGCAGTGCATCTTCTGAGGTATCTCTGGGATACAGCTCCCAGCGAACAGAACTTCCAGTATATACCCTTCTCTCATCACACGCGCAGAGGAGTTCCATGACACCCAGTGCACTATTCAACTTCCCAGTGTAGTGAAGGAGAGGAAAGTCAAACCCAAATACATAAACGCAATACTCTTTGAATTTGCACCACTATTTTAGAAAGGCCCATCCTAAATTCTGTCCAGTGTTTCATTTGTCCTCAACTTTGAAGAGAAATAGCCAAACAGCTGTTAATTGATTTGAAGAACTTCTTTTATAATGCTTATTGACCTTGACCTCAGTGCTTTGTGAGTGATGCTTAACAGATCTCAGGTTGCCATTGTCCATAATAACCCTCCAGTTTATTTGAGTATGCATAGCACTTAATACATTTCCGTTGCAAGTCCAATGAGTCTGTTGTGCCTGCTTTGCTTCTAATAGCTTTGTACCAGCTTCTTGGTCAGTTATGCAGCATCATTCATTCCTTTCTTGGTCTGAAAAGAAAAATGTGTCAGACATTTAGCAAGGGAAAGGCAAAGACACTAAGTTAATTATCCATCATTTGCTGCTATGGAGAAGAACAGATGGACACCACATAATGGTGGTGGAGCAATTATTCAATATTTCAATAAATAAACCAGTCTAAAGATTTATTTTAAAATGCAGCATGTGGTTATCACTGTGGAAAATAAACCTGCAGAAGACTACAAAATGAATATCAAATGTGTGCCAGCAGATTAAATTACCTCCAGCTACAAGACTACCAACATTTGAAGTCCTTGAGAACTGAGTGACAATAAAAAAAACATTCTATCAAATAATGTAATCAATTATTTACTATAGATAAACAATTAGAAATTCTCACAGTTGTTTGATGCCTGAAATAGACCTAACAAACGTCGGCACTGCTTGGAAGGCAGTGCATACCAAACCCAAAGAAAACCTCATACTGTGTGTACAACAGAGGATTTCCAAATGCTTATCACTCTCATTTTGAAAAACAGCTTGTGATCACCCCAGCCCCCTCCCATAGCAACATGATTCCCAGTTCAGTCTTACAGTGTTAAAATCAACGAGGCCCTCTACTGACAGGGCTGCATCAACTCAGTCACATCACTTGCTGAGAATGTGCTGAGCAAATAGTGGGAATTGTGGTTAAAAAAAAAGACATGCTAGCTGGTCGTTATGGTGACATGAGGTAATTTTCCTGCTGTACATTTATTTCCTTTGGGCTGGTATTGGTTCCATCTGTCGCTGCTTCCACTCTATTCAAGAGTGAATCTTTTTCAGAGAGCTGCGTTTCCGCCACCGGTGAAGAATAATGAAAGCACCAGAGTAGCAGTATCATTTTCTCACTGATTCTGCTTAACCTATAATTCCAGATCTTTTAGTGGGTCTCCTCCATTCAGTTTAAATGACTTTTGAAGAAAAGGAGCAATAATGAAATAAGGACAAAGTAACTAATTCATATTTGAAGTGAATGCTGAGGCAATTATTAAAGCCCTCATATTTCATTACACATTTCTTCAGCAATGTTTACCCTTTAAGTAACACCTATCACAGCCCAGCCGATGAGAGAACAGCCAATTTGTCCCCAGGCCTCTGTAGATTTTGCTCTGCCACCAGCTACCAAACAATACTAAGTACACTAGACTGGGTGATCGCTTTGCTGCGCACCTTCGGTCTGTGCGCATTCAGGAACTTGACCTTCCCGGTGCTTGCAATTTTAACACAAGACCTTGCTCCCATGCCCACATGTCTGAACTTGGCCTGCTGCAATGTTCCAGTGAAGCTCAACGCAAACTGGAGGAACAACATCTCACCTTCCGGTGAGGCACGCTACAGCCATCCGGTCTCAACATCGAATTCAACAACTTCAGATGATTAACTCTCCCCCACCTCGACCCCTTTGTTTTCATCCTATTTCATTTTAACTGTCTTTTACCTTTTATTTCTTTCTTGTCTTTCTTTACATATATATTTCCCCATTCTTTCCACCTTTCTTATCGCCCCTTTCCTTACCTTTTCTCCCCTTTGCTTCCCCCCTTCCCCCTTTTTTCTCATTTTACCTCTCTCCCGCCCATGTCCTCCCTCCCCCATATCTACATCTGTCACAGCTTACCCTCTGATTTTAGTTTCTCTGCTATTCGGCCTTTCATACTCTCTTCCCTTGGTTTCTGTGGCTATGACTCATCTTTCATTCCCTCACCCTGCAGTATAAATATCTCCCATTTCCTATGCCTTTTAGTTTTGACAAAGGGTCACCTGGACTCGAACTATTAGTTCTTTTCTCTCCTTACAGATGCTGCCAGACCTGCTTCGATTTTCCAGCATTTTTTCTTTTGGTTTCAGATTCCAGCATCCGCAGTAATTTGCTTTTAAAACTAAGTATAATTCAGGATGATATACGCAACTATTCTCATTCGCTTCTCGTGGGAAAGTACTTGCTACCCCAGCCAACACAGTTGCAATTATAAGAGCCCCACCAGTGGAACTGGTCACTCTATGATGTAACATATTTCTGTGGTTTCACCGTTGCAGTATTCCTTCTTTTACCCCTTTGTACTTGGTTGTATATATTGAATTTCGCACCCCATTGACCTTTACAAGAATCTGCAGTTTCACTGCTGCAGTAGGCCTGTTTTTATACCGCAGTACTTGGCTGCTTACACTGAATTTCACACCCCATTGACTTTTACAAACCTCTTGATTCACAGCTGAATGCCATCTCAAAGGAAGAAGTAGCTTTGTTTGTTTTTATAACACTTCACAGTCCATTATCTCTGAAGCGCTCCCTCTTTTGAGCAGGTTTTCTGTTTGACCGCATTTTTTCTACTCTTTCCAATTCCTAGAAAGAACATGGGCTAGATTCTCCGCAGCCCCGCGGCGAAACCACAGCTGGCGCAGGGGCGGAGAATCCACTTTCACTCCATAATTGGGCCCGCTTTCGTTAAGCCCGCTTGCCGGAGTTAGCGCCGGCTGACGCGTCATATGACGTCAGCCGCGCATGCGCGGATTGGAAGACTCCAACCCGCGCATGCGCGGATGACGTCATCGCGGGCCGGGTTGCCCCTCAGCCGCCCCGCGAATGGATACTGAGGGGCGGCGGAAGGACAAATAGTGCGCAGGCATCGGGCCCGCTGCCCGCGATCGGTGCCCACCGATCGCGGGCCCATGGCACCCTTGGCACGGCCATGGTACTGCCGTGCCAATCGGTGCCATGGTTATAAAAAGCGAGTTGTTCCCGCCGTTTTTACGAACGGCCAGAACGGTTTGCCGTTCGTAAAAACAGAGTAAAGGGCTGGGAACTCGGCCCATCTATCAGCTGTGAATCGCTGCCGGCCGTAAAAAAACGGCGGCAGCGATTCGTGTCGGGAGTTGGGCGCGGGGGGGGAGAATAGCGGGAGGGCGGGAAAAATGTAGGGAAGGCCCTCCCGCTATTCTCCGACCCGTCGTGGGGGTCGGTGAATTTCGCCCCACCTTCTTTACGCCGGCGCGGGGACATCGTCTCATTTTGGGAGAATCTAGCCCCATGTGTTCTGTCTGAGAGCACTTTTTCTACTCTTTCTACTTCCTAGAAAGAACATCTGTTCTGTTTGAGAGCATTTTATTTAGACATGGGGCACTGGATTCTCTGTGACATCACGTCAAAATCGCGAAACGCGATCGGCCGGCGAATTGGCTCCGACACCAAAATCGGGCTTGACACTGGTTTCACACCGATTTGGAATTCTCAGGACCCCCCCCCCCCCCACTCAACGAAATCGCAGCGCCCACCACGTGGCTCGGAAGCACAGTATTCATCTCATTATCCGCGCAGACGATCGATTCTCCGGGGTCTCAGCGATTCTGCGCCCCAGATGGGCCGATTTTCCGACGGCGTGTTTCTAACCACCTTTTAAAAATCACGAGAGGAGGTAGGAGATGGCATAGGGGGAACTGTGGGCTGGTTCCCATATCGGACACCGGCCGTGCTTTCTGCAGGGGGGGGGGTAGGGGGGGTTATGCCCTGCCAGGGCTGGGGGAGGGTGGGGAAGGGAGGGGGAGGCCGAGCAGCCGGCGAGCCCCCGACGTGACAGGGGGGTGCCCACGCACCGAGCGCCATTATGGCGGCCATCTTTTTGGCCACCCACCCAGGCCCCTGGGTGGTCGCCGAGAAAACGGCCGTATGGGTGGGTGCCTCACACTCACCGGCCGCCCCCCCCCTCCCCGGCCAGTCTACCCCCTCTCCAGCCAGTCTCCCCCTTCCCCGGCAACACCACTCAACCTGCGACACCCACCCTGGGACCACGCAGGGCCACACCGACAGCAGCCCCAGTGAGGGCAGTACCATCAAACGGTGGCCCTGGGGGAGGGGAACGATGAGCGGGACATGGGGGCTGGCCAGGCAAGGGTTGTCGCACAATGGAGCCGCCAGGGCCAGCAAGCACGGGACACATTAATCGACACACATTTCACCAACTGGGGGGAAGGGGGTTGCGGGCACCACAATACCGCACCCCCTCACCACCAAACAGCCTCACCTCCCACAGCACCGAACACCCTCACCACCCACCACCAACCACCCGCATGCACACTCCCCTCCCAGCACAACGACCTGGGGCACTGGGTTGGCAGTGACAGCGGGTCTGGTCCATGGGATGGAGGATGATGACAGCCCGCTCTGTGATGAGCTCCATGCTCCACATTATTAGACAATGTCTGACTTATGCCCACAGTACCAACCTTCCACCTGGATGATCAGTTCATGCGAGCTTGCCAGTCCATCACACAGCCCTGTCACATCGCTGGGGACAGAGTGATGGGGACGTTCGGGGTAGGGTGGTGCCACACAGTCCACCCACTGGGCCTCACTTGTCCACCATCCCTCACTCCCTGCCATCACTGACTGCCTCACCCCCGTGTTTATTCTGAACAATAATATACAGTCTGTGCCCTAGCCGCTATATCTAAGCTGTGCCCTGCACCCGTGCCAATTTAACTGCTGTCCTCAGATGTCCTGGGTGGCGTGTTGCCGCCCTGTTCATCCCGATGTCCACCAGATGCACCACGGACAGGAGGGGGACGGGGGGGACGGGGGGGGGGGGGGGGGGGGGGGGGTCCGAGGTGCTGCAGTAATCCGGGAACTACCCTGCAGGAGTCACCGGCAATGCCTCCAGACCCCTTCCTATCTCGGGGTGCCGGCACCACTCCCAGCTCCTGCACGCGGTTGGACTCATCCACCTGCGTCTTCATGTTCTGGAAGCCAGTTGTCATCTTGTCCTCTGGTCCCTGGGTCTCTGCATGCACCTGCACTATCAGTGGGACTGGATCTTCCAGGTGCCCGGGACCCGTCTGGGCAGCAGCCGGTTGCTGGGGCCGGCCTGCCTCCAACCGTCTGGCACCTCGGCTGCTCCTACTTCTATCTGCTGCACTGGGACGACTGTGCGGTGTGCACCAGTGAGTGTCCCAGAAGCCTCTTCACTAATTTGCCCAACCGAGGTGATAGTCTCTGAGATGGTGGAGGGTGTTGATGACAGCTGTGATGGAACGTCAGTGTCCACCTCCGACCCGGACTCTGGGGTCTCCTGGGTCATGGTGTCCTGGGTCATGCTGTCCTGGGTCATGGTTTCCTGGGCTGTGGTGTCCTGGGTTGTGGTGTCCTGGTGTCCTGGGTCATGGTTTCCTGGGCTGTGGTGTCCTGGGTCATGGTGTCCTGGTGTCCTGGGTTGTGGTGTCCTGGGTCATGGTGTCCTGGGTTGTGGTGTCCTGGGTTGTGGTGTCCTGGGTCATGGTGTCCTGGATCATGGTGTCCTGGGTCGTGGTGTCCTGGGTTGTGGTGTCCTGGGTCATGGTGTCCTGGGTTGTCGTGTCCTGGGTCATGGTGTCCTGGGTTGTCGTGTCCTGGGTCATGGTGTCCTGGGTCATGGTGTCCTGGGATGTGGTGTTCTGGGTCATGGTGTCCTGGTGTCCTGGGTCATGGTGTCCTGGGTTGTGGTGTCCTGGGTTGTGGTGTCCTGGTGTCCTGGGTTGTGGTGTTCTGGGTTGTGGTGTCCTGGTGTCCTGGGTTGTGGTGTCCTGGGTCGAGGTGTCCTGGGTTGTGGTGTCCTGGGTCATGGAGTCCTGGGTTGTGGTGTCCTGGGTTGTGGTGTCCTGGGTCATGGTGTCCTGGGTCATGGTGTCCTGGGTCATGGTGTCCTGGGTTGTGGTGTCCTGGTGTCCTGGGTCGTGGTGTCCTGTGTCGTGGTGTCCTGGGTTGTGGTGTCCTGGGTCGTGGTGTCCTGGTGTCCTGGGTTATGGTGTCCTGGTGTCCTGGGTTGTGGTGTCCTGGGTTGCAGTGTCCTGTGTCGAAGTGTCCTGGGTTGTGGTGTCCTGGGTCGAGGTGTCCTGGGTCGTGGTGTCCTGGGTTGTGGTGTCCTGAGACGTGGTGTCCTGGTATTCTGGGTTGTGGTGTCCTGGGTCGTGGTGTCCTGGTATTCTGGGTCATGGTATCCTGATGTCCTGGGTCGTGGTGTCCTGGGTCATGGTGTCCTGAGTCGTGGTGTCCTGGGTTATGGTGTCCTGGGTCATGGTGTCCTGAGTCGTGGTGTCCTGAGTTGTGGTGTCCTGGGTCATGGTGTCCTGGGTTGTGGTGTCCTGGGTTGTGGTGTCCTGGGTCATGGTGTCCTGGGTCATGGTGTCCTGGGTTGTGGTGTCCTGGGTTGTGGTGTCCTGGGTTGCGGTGTCCTGGGTCGTCATGTCCTGGGTCATGGTGTCCTGGGTTGTGGTGTCCTGGGTTGTGGTGTCCTGGTGTCCTGGGTCATGGTGTCCTGGGTCATGGTGTCCTGGGTTGTGGTGTCCTGGGTTGTGGTGTCCTGGTGTCCTGGGTCATGGTGTCCTGGGTTGTGGTGTCCTGGGTCATGGTGTCCTGGGTTGTGGTGTCCTGGGTTGTGGTGTCCTGTGTCGTGGTGTCCTGGTGTCCTGGGTTGTGGTGTCCTGGGTCGTGGTGTCCTGGGTTGTGGTGTCCTGGGTCGTGGTGTCCTGGTGTCCTGGGTCATGGTGTCCTGGTGTCCTGGGTTGTGGTGTCCTGGGTTGCGGTGTCCTGGGTTGTGGTGTCCTGGGTTGTGGTGTCCTGGGTTGTGGTGTCCTGGGTTGTGGTGTCCTGGGTCGTGGTGTCCTGGGTTGTGGTGTCCTGAGTCGTGGTGTCCTAGTATTCTGGGTTGTGGTGTCCTGGGTCGTGGTGTCCTGGTATTCTGGGTCATGGTATCCTGATGTCCTGGGTCGTGGTGTCCTGGGTCATGGTGTCCTGAGTCGTGGTGTCCTGGGTTGTGGTGTCCTGGGTCATGGTGTCCTGGGTCATGGTGTCCTGGGTCGTGGTGTCCTGGTGTCCTGGGTCATGGTGTCCTGGTTCGTGGTGTCCTGGGTCATGGTGTTCTGGGTCGTGGTGTCCTGGGTCGTGGTGTCCTGGGTTGTGGTGTCTTGGGTCGTGGTGTCCTGGGTCATGGTGTCCTGGGTCATGGTGTCCTGGGTCGTGGTATTCTGGGTCATGGTGTTCTGGGTCGTGGTGTCCTGGGTCGTGGTGTCTGGGTCATGGTGTCATGGGTCGTGGTGTCCTGGTATTCTGGGTCGTGGTATCCTGATGTCCTGGGTCGTGGTGTCCTAGGTCATGGTGTCCTGGGTCATTGTGTCCTGGGTCGTGGTGTCCTGAGTTGTGGTGTCCTGGGTCATGGTGTCCTGGGTTGTGGTGTCCTGGGTTGTGGTGTCCTGGGTCATGGTGTCCTGGGTCATGGTGTCCTGGGTTGTGGTGTCCTGGGTTGTGGTGTCCTGGGTTGCGGTGTCCTGGGTCGTCGTGTCCTGGGTCATGGTGTCCTGGGTTGTGGTGTCCTGGGTTGTGGTGTCCTGGTGTCCTGGGTCATGGTGTCCTGGGTCATGGTGTCCTGGGTTGTGGTGTCCTGGGTTGTGGTGTCCTGGTGTCCTGGGTCATGGTGTCCTGGGTTGTGGTGTCCTGGGTCATGGTGTCCTGGGTTGTGGTGTCCTGGGTTGTGGTGTCCTGTGTCGTGGTGTCCTGGTGTCCTGGGTTGTGGTGTCCTGGGTCGTGGTGTCCTGGGTTGTGGTGTCCTGGGTCGTGGTGTCCTGGTGTCCTGGGTCATGGTGTCCTGGTGTCCTGGGTTGTGGTGTCCTGGGTTGCGGTGTCCTGGGTTGTGGTGTCCTGGGTTGTGGTGTCCTGGGTTGTGGTGTCCTGGGTTGTGGTGTCCTGGGTCGTGGTGTCCTGGGTTGTGGTGTCCTGAGTCGTGGTGTCCTAGTATTCTGGGTTGTGGTGTCCTGGGTCGTGGTGTCCTGGTATTCTGGGTCATGGTATCCTGATGTCCTGGGTCGTGGTGTCCTGGGTCATGGTGTCCTGGGTCGTGGTGTCCTGGGTTGTGGTGTCCTGGGTCATGGTGTCCTGGGTCATGGTGTCCTGGGTCGTGGTGTCCTGGTGTCCTGGGTCATGGTGTCCTGGTTCGTGGTGTCCTGGGTCATGGTGTTCTGGGTCGTGGTGTCCTGGGTCGTGGTGTCCTGGGTTGTGGTGTCTTGGGTCGTGGTGTCCTGGGTCATGGTGTCCTGGGTCATGGTGTCCTGGGTCGTGGTGTTCTGGGTCATGGTGTTCTGGGTCGTGGTGTCCTGGGTCGTGGTGTCTGGGTCATGGTGTCATGGGTCGTGGTGTCCTGGTATTCTGGGTCGTGGTATCCTGATGTCCTGGGTCGTGGTGTCCTAGGTCATGGTGTCCTGGGTCATTGTGTCCTGGGTCGTGGTGTCCTGAGTTGTGGTGTCCTGGGTCATGGTGTCCTGGGTTGTGGTGTCCTGGGTTGTGGTGTCCTGGGTCATGGTGTCCTGGGTCATGGTGTCCTGGGTTGTGGTGTCCTGGGTTGTGGTGTCCTGGGTTGTGGTGTCCTGGGTCGTCGTGTCCTGGGTCATGGTGTCCTGGGTTGTGGTGTCCTGGGTTGTGGTGTCCTGGTGTCCTGGGTCATGGTGTCCTGGGTCATGGTGTCCTGGGTTGTGGTGTCCTGGGTTGTGGTGTCCTGGTGTCCTGGGTCATGGTGTCCTGGGTTGTGGTGTCCTGGGTCATGGTGTCCTGGGTTGTGGTGTCCTGGGTTGTGGTGTCCTGTGTCGTGGTGTCCTGGTGTCCTGGGTTGTGGTGTCCTGAGTCGTGGTGTCCTGGGTTGTGGTGTCCTGGGTCGTGGTGTCCTGGTGTCCTGGGTCATGGTGTCCTGGTGTCCTGGGTTGTGGTGTCCTGGGTTGCGGTGTCCTGGGTTGTGGTGTCCTGGGTTGTGGTGTCCTGGGTTGTGGTGTCCTGGGTTGTGGTGTCCTGGGTCGTGGTGTCCTGGGTTGTGGTGTCCTGAGTCGTGGTGTCCTAGTATTCTGGGTTGTGGTGTCCTGGGTCGTGGTGTCCTGGTATTCTGGGTCATGGTATCCTGATGTCCTGGGTTGTGGTGTCCTGGGTCATGGTGTCCTGAGTCGTGGTGTCCTGGGTTGTGGTGTCCTGGGTCATGGTGTCCTGGGTCATGGTGTCCTGGGTCGTGGTGTCCTGGTGTCCTGGGTCATGGTGTCCTGGTTCGTGGTGTCCTGGGTCATGGTGTCCTGGGTCGTGGTGTCCTGGGTCGTGGTGTCCTGGGTTGTGGTGTCTTGGGTCGTGGTGTCCTGGGTCATGGTGTCCTGGGTCATGGTGTCCTGGGTCGTGGTATTCTGGGTCATGGTGTTCTGGGTCGTGGTGTCCTGGGTCGTGGTGTCTGGGTCATGGTGTCATGGGTCGTGGTGTCCTGGTATTCTGGGTCGTGGTATCCTGATGTCCTGGGTCGTGGTGTCCTAGGTCATGGTGTCCTGGGTCATTGTGTCCTGGGTCGTGGTGTCCTGGGTCATGGTGTCCTGGGTTGTGGTGTCCTGGGTCGTGATGTCCTGGTGTCCAGGGTCATGGTGTTCTGGGTTGTGCTGTCCTGGGTCATGGTGTCCTGGTTCGTGGTGTCCTGGGTCGTGGTGTCCTGGGTCGTGGTGTTCTGGGTTGTGGTGTTCTGGGTTGTGGTGTCCTGGGTCATGGCGTCTTGGGTCGTGGTGTCCTGGGTCGTGGTGTCCTGGGTTGTGGTGTCCTGGGTCGTGGTGTCCTGGTGTCCTGGGTCATGGTGTCCTGGGTCGTGGTGTCCTGGGTCGTGGTGTCCTGGGTCGTGGTGTCCTGGGTCGTGGTGTCCTGGGTCATGGTGTCCTGGGTCGTGGTGTCCTGGTGTCCTGGATCATGGTGTTCTGGGTTGTGCTGTCCTGGGTCATGGTGTCCTGTTTCGTGTTGTCCTGGGTCATGGTGTCATGGGTCGTGGTGTCCTGGTATTCTGGGTCGTGGTATCCTGATGTCCTGGGTCGTGGTGTCCTAGGTCATGGTGTCCTGGGTCATTGTGTCCTGGGTCGTGGTGTCCTGAGTTGTGGTGTCCTGGGTCATGGTGTCCTGGGTTGTGGTGTCCTGGGTTGTGGTGTCCTGGGTCATGGTGTCCTGGGTCATGGTGTCCTGGGTTGTGGTGTCCTGGGTTGTGGTGTCCTGGGTTGCGGTGTCCTGGGTCGTCGTGTCCTGGGTCATGGTGTCCTGGGTTGTGGTGTCCTGGGTTGTGGTGTCCTGGTGTCCTGGGTCATGGTGTCCTGGGTCATGGTGTCCTGGGTTGTGGTGTCCTGGGTTGTGGTGTCCTGGTGTCCTGGGTCATGGTGTCCTGGGTTGTGGTGTCCTGGGTCATGGTGTCCTGGGTTGTGGTGTCCTGGGTTGTGGTGTCCTGTGTCGTGGTGTCCTGGTGTCCTGGGTTGTGGTGTCCTGGGTCGTGGTGTCCTGGGTTGTGGTGTCCTGGGTCGTGGTGTCCTGGTGTCCTGGGTCATGGTGTCCTGGTGTCCTGGGTTGTGGTGTCCTGGGTTGTGGTGTCCTGGGTTGTGGTGTCCTGGGTTGTGGTGTCCTGGGTTGTGGTGTCCTGGGTTGTGGTGTCCTGGGTCGTGGTGTCCTGGGTTGTGGTGTCCTGAGTCGTGGTGTCCTAGTATTCTGGGTTGTGGTGTCCTGGGTCGTGGTGTCCTGGTATTCTGGGTCATGGTATCCTGATGTCCTGGGTTGTGGTGTCCTGGGTCATGGTGTCCTGAGTCGTGGTGTCCTGGGTTGTGGTGTCCTGGGTCATGGTGTCCTGGGTCATGGTGTCCTGGGTCGTGGTGTCCTGGTGTCCTGGGTCATGGTGTCCTGGTTCGTGGTGTCCTGGGTCATGGTGTTCTGGGTCGTGGTGTCCTGGGTCGTGGTGTCCTGGGTTGTGGTGTCTTGGGTCGTGGTGTCCTGGGTCATGGTGTCCTGGGTCATGGTGTCCTGGGTCGTGGTGTTCTGGGTCATGGTGTTCTGGGTCGTGGTGTCCTGGGTCGTGGTGTCTGGGTCATGGTGTCATGGGTCGTGGTGTCCTGGTATTCTGGGTCGTGGTATCCTGATGTCCTGGGTCGTGGTGTCCTAGGTCATGGTGTCCTGGGTCATTGTGTCCTGGGTCGTGGTGTCCTGGGTCATGGTGTCCTGGGTTGTGGTGTCCTGGGTCGTGATGTCCTGGTGTCCAGGGTCATGGTGTTCTGGGTTGTGCTGTCCTGGGTCATGGTGTCCTGGTTCGTGGTGTCCTGGGTCGTGGTGTCCTGGGTCGTGGTGTTCTGGGTTGTGGTGTTCTGGGTTGTGGTGTCCTGGGTCATGGCGTCTTGGGTCGTGGTGTCCCGGGTCGTGGTGTCCTGGGTTGTGGTGTCCTGGGTCGTGGTGTCCTGGTGTCCTGGGTCATGGTGTCCTGGGTCGTGGTGTCCTGGGTCGTGGTGTCCTGGGTCGTGGTGTCCTGGGTCGTGGTGTCCTGGGTCATGGTGTCCTGGGTCGTGGTGTCCTGGTGTCCTGGATCATGGTGTTCTGGGTTGTGCTGTCCTGGGTCATGGTGTCCTGTTTCGTGTTGTCCTGGGTCATGGTGTCATGGGTCGTGGTGTCCTGGTATTCTGGGTCGTGGTATCCTGATGTCCTGGGTCGTGGTGTCCTAGGTCATGGTGTCCTGGGTCATTGTGTCCTGGGTCGTGGTGTCCTGAGTTGTGGTGTCCTGGGTCATGGTGTCCTGGGTTGTGGTGTCCTGGGTTGTGGTGTCCTGGGTCATGGTGTCCTGGGTCATGGTGTCCTGGGTTGTGGTGTCCTGGGTTGTGGTGTCCTGGGTTGTGGTGTCCTGGGTCGTGGTGTCCTGGGTCATGGTGTCCTGGGTTGTGGTGTCCTGGGTTGTGGTGTCCTGGTGTCCTGGGTCATGGTGTCCTGGGTCATGGTGTCCTGGGTTGTGGTGTCCTGGGTTGTGGTGTCCTGGTGTCCTGGGTCATGGTGTCCTGGGTTGTGGTGTCCTGGGTCATGGTGTCCTGGGTTGTGGTGTCCTGGGTTGTGGTGTCCTGTGTCGTGGTGTCCTGGTGTCCTGGGTTGTGGTGTCCTGGGTCGTGGTGTCCTGGGTTGTGGTGTCCTGGGTCGTGGTGTCCTGGTGTCCTGGGTCATGGTGTCCTGGTGTCCTGGGTTGTGGTGTCCTGGGTTGTGGTGTCCTGGGTTGTGGTGTCCTGGGTTGTGGTGTCCTGGGTTGTGGTGTCCTGGGTTGTGGTGTCCTGGGTCGTGGTGTCCTGGGTTGTGGTGTCCTGAGTCGTGGTGTCCTAGTATTCTGGGTTGTGGTGTCCTGGGTCGTGGTGTCCTGGTATTCTGGGTCATGGTATCCTGATGTCCTGGGTTGTGGTGTCCTGGGTCATGGTGTCCTGAGTCGTGGTGTCCTGGGTTGTGGTGTCCTGGGTCATGGTGTCCTGGGTCATGGTGTCCTGGGTCGTGGTGTCCTGGTGTCCTGGGTCATGGTGTCCTGGTTCGTGGTGTCCTGGGTCATGGTGTTCTGGGTCGTGGTGTCCTGGGTCGTGGTGTCCTGGGTTGTGGTGTCTTGGGTCGTGGTGTCCTGGGTCATGGTGTCCTGGGTCATGGTGTCCTGGGTCGTGGTATTCTGGGTCATGGTGTTCTGGGTCGTGGTGTCCTGGGTCGTGGTGTCTGGGTCATGGTGTCCTGGGTCATGGTGTCCTGGTGTCCTGGGTTGTGGTGTCCTGGGTTGCGGTGTCCTGGGTTGTGGTGTCCTGGGTTGTGGTGTCCTGGGTTGTGGTGTCCTGGGTTGTGGTGTCCTGGGTCGTGGTGTCCTGGGTTGTGGTGTCCTGAGTCGTGGTGTCCTAGTATTCTGGGTTGTGGTGTCCTGGGTCGTGGTGTCCTGGTATTCTGGGTCATGGTATCCTGATGTCCTGGGTTGTGGTGTCCTGGGTCATGGTGTCCTGAGTCGTGGTGTCCTGGGTTGTGGTGTCCTGGGTCATGGTGTCCTGGGTCATGGTGTCCTGGGTCGTGGTGTCCTGGTGTCCTGGGTCATGGTGTCCTGGTTCGTGGTGTCCTGGGTCATGGTGTTCTGGGTCGTGGTGTCCTGGGTCGTGGTGTCCTGGGTTGTGGTGTCTTGGGTCGTGGTGTCCTGGGTCATGGTGTCCTGGGTCATGGTGTCCTGGGTCGTGGTATTCTGGGTCATGGTGTTCTGGGTCGTGGTGTCCTGGGTCGTGGTGTCTGGGTCATGGTGTCATGGGTCGTGGTGTCCTGGTATTCTGGGTCGTGGTATCCTGATGTCCTGGGTCGTGGTGTCCTAGGTCATGGTGTCCTGGGTCATTGTGTCCTGGGTCGTGGTGTCCTGGGTCATGGTGTCCTGGGTTGTGGTGTCCTGGGTCGTGATGTCCTGGTGTCCAGGGTCATGGTGTTCTGGGTTGTGCTGTCCTGGGTCATGGTGTCCTGGTTCGTGGTGTCCTGGGTCGTGGTGTCCTGGGTCGTGGTGTTCTGGGTTGTGGTGTTCTGGGTTGTGGTGTCCTGGGTCATGGCGTCTTGGGTCGTGGTGTCCCGGGTCGTGGTGTCCTGGGTTGTGGTGTCCTGGGTCGTGGTGTCCTGGTGTCCTGGGTCATGGTGTCCTGGGTCGTGGTGTCCTGGGTCGTTGTGTCCTGGGTCGTGGTGTCCTGGGTCGTGGTGTCCTGGGTCATGGTGTCCTGGGTCGTGGTGTCCTGGTGTCCTGGATCATGGTGTTCTGGGTTGTGCTGTCCTGGGTCATGGTGTCCTGTTTCGTGTTGTCCTGGGTCATGGTGTCCTGGGTTGTGGTGTCCTGGGTCATGGTGTCCTGGATCATGGTGTCCTGGGTCGTGGTGTCCTGGGTTGTGGTGTCCTGGGTCATGGTGTCCTGGGTTGTGGTGTCCTGGGTCGTCGTGTCCTGGGTCATGGTGTCCTGGGTTGTGGTGTCCTGGGTCATGGTGTCCTGGGTTGTGGTGTCCTGGGACGTGGTGTTCTGGGTCATGGTGTCCTGGTGTCCTAGGTCATGGTGTCCAGGGTTGTGGTGTCCTGGGATGTGGTGTCCTGGGTCATGGTGTCCTGGTGTCCTGGGTCGTGGTGTCCTGCGTTGTGGTGTCCTGGGTTGTGGTGTCCTGGGTTGTGGTGTCCTGGGTTGTGGTGTCCTGGTGTCCTGGGTCATGGTGTCCTGGTGTCCTGGGTTGTGGTGTCCTGGGTCATGGTGTCCTGGTGTCCTGGGTTGTGGTGTCCTGGGTTGTGGTGTCCTGGGTTGTGGTGTCCTGGGTTGTGGTGTTCTGGGTTGTGGTGTCCTGGTGTCCTGGGTTGTGGTGTCCTGGGTCGAGGTGTCCTGGGTTGTGGTGTCCTGGGTCATGGTGTCCTGGGTTGTGGTGTCGTGGGTTGTGGTGTCCTGGGTCATGGTGTCCTGGGTCATGGTGTCCTGGGTCATGGTGTCCTGGGTTGTGGTGTCCTGGGTCGTGGTGTCCTGGTGTCCTGGGTCGTGGTGTCCTGTGTCGTGGTGTCCTGGTGTCCTGGGTTGTGGTGTCCTGGGTCGAGGTGTCCTGGGTTGTGGTGTCCTGGGTCGTGGTGTCCTGGTGTCCTGGGTTATGGTGTCCTGGTGTCCTGGGTTGTGGTGTCCTGGGTTGCAGTGTCCTGGGTTGTGGTGTCTTGGGTTGTGGTGTCCTGGGTTGTGGTGTCCTGGGTCGAAGTGTCCTGGGTTGTGGTGTCCTGGGTCGAGGTGTCCTGGGTCGTGGTGTCCTGGGTTGTGGTGTCCTGAGTCGTGGTGTCCTGGTATTCTGGGTCATGGTATCCTGATGTCCTGGGTCGTGGTGTCCTGGTATTCTGGGTCATGGTATCCTGATGTCCTGGGTCGTGGTGTCCTGGTATTCTGGGTCGTGGTGTCCTGGGTTGTGGTGTCCTGGGTTGTGGTGTTCTGGGTTGTGGTGTCCTGGTGTCCTGGGTTGTGGTGTCCTGGGTCGAGGTGTCCTGGGTTGTGGTGTCCTGGGTCATTGTGTCCTGGGTTGTGGTGTCGTGGGTTGTGGTGTCCTGGGTCATGGTGTCCTGGGTCATGGTGTCCTGGGTCATGGTGTCCTGGGTTGTGGTGTCCTGGGTCGTGGTGTCCTGGTGTCCTGTATCATGGTGTCCTGTGTCCTGGTGTCCTGGGTTGTGGTGTCCTGGGTTGTGGTGTCCTGGGTTGTGGTGTCCTGGGTTGTGGTGTCCTGGGTTGTGGTGTCCTGGGTCGAGGTGTCCTGGGCTGTGGTGTCCTGGGTCGAGGTGTCCTGGGTCGTGGTGTCCTGGGTTGTGGTGTCCTGAGTTGTGGTGTCCTGGGTTGTGGTGTCCTGAGTCGTGGTGTCCTGGTATCCTGGGTCATGGTATTCTGATGTCCTGGGTCGTGGTGTCCTGGTGTCCTGGGTCATGGTGTCCTGGGTCGTGGTGTCCTGGGTCATGGTGTTCTGGGTCGTGGTGTCCTGGGTCGTGGTGTCCTGGGTTGTGGTGTCTTGGGTCGTGGTGTCCTGGGTCATGGTGTCCTGGGTCATGGTATTCTGGGTCATGGTGTTCTGGGTCGTGGTGTCCTGGGTCGTGGTGTCCTGGGTCATGGTGTCTTGGGTCGTGGTGTCCTGGTATTCTGGGTCGTGGTATCCTGATGTCCTGGGTCGTGGTGTCCTAGGTCATGGTGTCCTGGGTCATTGTGTCCTGGGTCGTGGTGTCGTGGGTCGTGGTGTCCTGGGTTGTGGTGTCCTGGGTCGTGGTGTCCTGGTGTCCAGGGTCATGGTGTTCTGGGTTGTGCTGTCCTGGGTCATGGTGTCCTGGTTCGTGGTGTCCTGGGTCGTGGTGTTCTGGGTTGTGGTGTCCTGGGTCATGGCGTCTTGGGTCGTGGTGTCCTGGGTTGTGGTGTCCTGGGTCGTGGTGTCCTGGTGTCCTGGGTAATGGTGTCCTGGGTCGTGGTGTCCTGGGTTGTGGTGTCCTGGGTCGTGGTGTCCTGGTGTCCTGGGTCATGGTGTCCTGGGTCGTGGTGTCCTGGGTCGTGGTGTCCTGAGTCGTGGTGTCCTGGGTCATGGTGTCCTGGGTCGTGGTGTCCTGGTGTCCTGGATCATGGTGTTCTGGGTTGTGCTGTCCTGGGTCATGGTGTCCTGGGTCGTGGTGTCCTGGGTTGTGGTGTTCTGGGTTGTGGTGTCCTGGTGTCCTGGGTCATGGTGTCCTGGTTCGTGGTGTCCTGGGTCGTGGTGTCCTGGTGTCCTGGGTCATGGTGTTCTGGGTTGTGCTGTCCTGGGTCATGGTGCCCTGGTTCGTGGTGTCCTGGGTTGTGGTGTCCTGGGTCGTGGTGTCCTGGTGTCCTGGGTCATGGTGTCCTGGGTCGTGGTGTCCTGGGTCGTGGTGTCCTGGGTCGTGGTGTCCTGGGTCATGGTGTCCTGGGTCGTGGTGTCCTGGGTCATGGTGTCCTGGGACGTGGTGTCCTGGGTCGTGGTGTCCTGGGTCGTGGTGTCCTGGGTCGTGGTGTTCTGGGTTGTGGTGTTCTGGGTTGTGGTGTCCTGGGCCGTGGTGTCCTGGATCGTGGTGTCCTGGGTCATGGTGTCCTGGGTCGTGGTGTCCTGGTGTCCTGGATCATGGTGTTCTGGGTTGTGCTGTCCTGGGTCATGGTGTCCTGGCACGTGGTGTCCTGGGTCGTGGTGTCCTGGGTCGTGGTGTCCTGGGACGTGGTGTCCTGGGTTGTGGTGTCCTGGGTCATGGTGTCCTGGGCCGTGGTGTCCTGGGTTGTGGTGTCCTGGGTCGTGTTGTCCTGGTGTCCTGGGTCATGGTGTCCTGGGTTGTGGTGTCCTCGGTGATGGTGTCCTGGGTTGTGGTGTCTTGGGTCATTGTGTCCTGGGTCATCTTGGGCAGAGGGCTGGTGTCCCGGCTGCTCTCCCTGTCGGTGCTCGGCTGTCTGGGGGGCATCGGCCCAGGCACTCTTTGGGGGCGGGGGACCTCGGATGGGCCGTGCCCATTCCTGGCTGGTCCTATAAGACACAAGATGGCATGTATGGTTAGACAGCCAGACGGGGATGAGGCATGAGGTGTGAGGGCTGCGGTGAGGGGGTGAGGGGTGTGGGGTGAGGGGTGTGGGGTGAGGGGGGCTGGGGTGTGTACACATTTGTTGTGAGGACCCGCAACCAGGCAGGTGGGGTTTTCACTATGCGGCGTGCCGCCGACCTCTGCGGCAGTGACCTCCTTCTGCTCAGGCCCGCCGACATTGTCCAGTGGCCTCTGCTCGGGCACGGTGAGGGGATGCAGGTCTGGTGGTCACCCTCCTGTCTTCTCCTGCTCCTGGTGGTTGTGCGCAGCCTTGTCCTGGGGGGAGGGGGGCAAACATAAACACCAACAGTGTTAGACGGTCCGACGCATGCAGCCCGGGCGTTGCGTATCTGTTGCCATCAGTGGCCAGGACACCCAGCCATTGTGGCTGGCATGGGTGCTGCCATGTGGGTCAGGGTGGGGGTCGGATCATCCCGGGGGGGGGGGGATCACATGTGTGTGGGGGATTAGCACCAGGGGCACTGCGCTGGTTACTCGCCCTGACTGCCCTGAGGAGGTTGTGTAGTTTTATCCTGCACTAGTCTGCAGTCTGGGCCATCACCCCGACAGCGCTGACGGCAGCTCCCACCTCCGCCCAGGCACAGCGAACGATGGCGCCTGCTGACCTCTGTCCAGGCCCGGGATACAGCACTAGCCTGCCCTCCTCCACGGAGTCAAGGGGGGTCTCGAGTTCGGGGCCCCGGAATTGCGGCGCTGCCCTCCTTGCGGCCGTGTTGGCTGCGACCCTTGTGTGTGTGAGGGGGAGAATGGCATATCTGCAGCCGCGGCGGGGTGTCAATCATGGAACCGGCGATCGGCCGCTGATCCGTTAACAGCGTGTTGTGGTTCCCGATATGCCTGTCCTAGCCCCTTTGCTGTCTGTGAATAGCTTCCCTGTGGGCCCTCACACCATCGTGAAACTCCACCGTTTTCACAACGGCATCAACACTTAGTCTCCAGAATGGAGAATTCAGCCTATCCTTTTCAACCTCTGATGCCTGAACAGCATGCCTGCACTGGAGGGACCTTTCCATCATACAAGCAGCTGGCATCATTCAGACATTGAAGTACAAGGGTTCCTCTGTGAGGGCCTGCTTGCAGCCACTGTTGAATTTTCTAGATAGATGTGATGACTACACCAGGTGGGTTTGGAGGCCTTTGTAGTCCCTGGGTAGTCAGGACCTTGGCTGGCCCAGACCGAATCTCAATTTTGGTCTTTCCCACCATTTAACTGGCACACCAGATCCGCACCAGGGACAACACGGTGATTAAATCGCTCCCTGAATTTCTGGAGCAGGCTTCAATATCAAGATAAATTATAATTTTTTTCAGCTCTCTCAACATGAATGTTCTGCTCATGATTTACCTCTTAATTTTTGAGGGTGGAGTAAAGCGTGGTTCTTTGACTAATATACTTTAAATAAGATTCAATATCCACGTTTAGTCTACTCTCCCAATGTATGTTCCAGCTAACATTATATTTTAACCATGCCAGATTGTCCTTTATGTGGTTAGAGAACTATCTTGGTTGAAGAATTTTAGGCATTATCAAATATAATCCCACAGCACATAATCCATTTCATAATACAGCTTAGCCATCTGTTAAAATGTGGCTCCAAGTTATTTTCATGGACAATTTTAGGTCACCAAGCACTACATTCGGCAATCTTTAACAGCATGAAGCCTCTATATTTGAATCTCTGAAATCTGTACAGTTCCTGACAGATTACCTATAAAGCAAATCTGATAACACAAATTGATTTCACCAGAGGATCTGTCAAGTAGGATAATGTATTAAAATTTGCATGCTTCACCAGTGCTTTGTATTTCATTTAATATTGATAAGTAGACACAAAAGGCACTTTGTACCCACGCTGCCACTAATTGCAGGTGTCTGTTTTCTGTCTGAAGATTCTTGCCGAGGGTTTGTCGTTTTGAGAGGCACAACATTCTAACCACGTGGGTGCTGATGAGATGTAGTAATTTAGACAAAAGAGGGGGGCTCAATTGAACGGCCTTCGAATTAGAGCATGGGAAATGTGATGCTTGATTACTCTGTGACCTTTCAAAGTAATGTAGACAGCATGTAAACTTGGGGTGGGATACTCTGGCTGTGTTCGCCAGCGACCGGAGAAGCCCGCCAAGGGCAATGGAGTTCTCCATTGTCTGCCTCTCGCCCATGGCACTCTCGCGGCACGCGGGGCGGACGAATCCAGCCCTTGGTGTGAAACCCAGTACTAAATGCCCTGTAAAATGGCAGGGCCCAAACTCATCGAGGCGAGCATCAATTAAAGCTAGTCTGTATTGCTTAATGCTGGACTGCACCTCTTAAAGGCAAAGTGATTTCTGGTTTCAGCATGGAGTTGAAACTGCTTAGCGAAAATTGGAAGGCCTGGAGGAAACAACAGACATGGCACAAGTCAGGCGGCATGACCTAAAGTTCCTCTCTCTCAGGGGGTCAGGAGGCTCTCCAGATACATGTTGAGAAAGTAGCAGGCTCAAGTGGTCGCCAATGTCAGGGATACAGCCCCGAGGGCCTGGAAGCTGTATGAAAGAGGTTTAATGAATGGTCAAGGTCAATAAATGGATACTCGCATACCGTATCCTTTCAACTTCATCACTAGCCTCACACCCTGCTCCATTCACCTCATCCCCTCAATCACCTGCCAGCAATCTCAACCAACCAAACCTCAAACCCTGTATTCATATGCTTCACTTCATCCTAATACACTGAACACTATTGAAAGCCACACACTCACATCTCACAGTTTGCACACACTGCTAGTCTCCCATTCAACAATGGGAGACATGACAGCCAAACTCATGGCACCAAACTCCCTGACACAGCTCTTTCTCTTTTGAACGACACAATGGACGGCAGCAACAGCGAAGAGACAGGAGGCAGACATGGTTCCATATTGTCACCTACATGGAGGAGATGGTGCTGGCACTATTTGGAGTGACTGTCATGGGGGGGGGGGGGGGGGGGGGGTTGCACAGGGGTGGAGAGAGGGGGCGATATATTGGCCAGTGGTATTGCTGAAGCCATCGAGGATGGCAGGATGTTTTCCCTTTTGCACCTTCACAATGCCATTTCATCTTCATCCTATAATCTGTTCTGATGTACAACCTACTGGTTGATGGAACCATTGCTTCCCCATCATCTTGACAGCTACCCCACATCCCCTTTCCTTCCCTTTCTTCATTTGAAGCCTACTTGTGACAATAAGCGATTTTCATTTCATTTCCTGATGCATTGACGCTTTCAGATGCCCAAGAACTGGCAGCCAGGTAGTGGGAGGATGAAGGATGAAGAAACTGGAGGGAATTTTCCCATACTTTTAGTGGTGGGTTCAAGGACAGGGGAAATTGGCATTGGGCTGATATCTCAACATCTTCCTGCCTCCCCCTGATTTTTCTAGTATGTTATCAGAAACACACATGACAGCAGCGGGATGGCAACTGAGCTGTTTAGCGAACCAATTAGGAACCATTTTCCACAGTGAAGAAATGGGTGTTTATAAATGGGTGTGTATATAAATATCTGTAGTGAGAGTACCTTTAAGAAATGGGTGTTTATTACTGCAGTGATTTCAGAGAGTGGGTGGAGCTGGGCTGTCTCTCAGCTTTTTACTTTCGCTTTAGGCTTTTTGCTGCAGGGTGGGTTTGGTTTCATTTTAGTTTTGGAGAAGCTGAAATCACAGCAGGATGTGTATGAATCTCTGCAAGCTTATGAATGTTCATTTGCAACGTGGTAACTGTTCTCAGTAGTGAAGTTAAGCCTGATGTCTTTCTTTTAAAAGGTGTTTTTTAAGTCTTATGGATGTCAAAAGGAAAGTAAGAATTACTTAGCGTTGTATTCTTTGGGGGTTATATTTGAATTGATGGTTGCTAAGATGTTCACTGTATGTTTTAAAAAGGTTGACTTGAGTTCATAGAATAAACATTGTTTTGCTTTAAAAAATACTTTTCCATTTCTGCTGTACCACACCTGTAGAGTGGGCCGTGTGCTCCCCATACCACAATCTATTAAAAGTTGTGGGTCAGGTGAACTCCATGATACACTTTGGAGTTCTCTAAACCCTGGCCCATTACAACAGGAAATGATTATTTGCCAACAATTAATGGGTCACACACAGTGTCTGGAACTTGGCAACTTAGATGAGGCAAGTGCACAGCAGGAAGTCATTGAGGCTTGAAACTTACATGTATTCAGAACTATAAATAGGGAAATTGGCAAATCTGAGGTCAGCCATAGGCAGAAATTGCCTTTACAGGAGTAGCTCATTGAAACTGCTGCTACTGATAGTTCTGGGGAGGGGGCGGTGGCGGGGGGAGGTGAAGTAATTGCTGCCAGTTCCTGCAGCATCAGCTGACCCCTCAACATGGCCTTTATAAAAGAGCAGATTGTCTGTATCTCTTAATTGACAAACACGTCACTGGGCCTCCTGCTGTGAGCAGAATGCACTGGCAGTGTTAAGAGGTAAAGAAGGTGCACAAGCAAGTTCTCCAGCATTCAAATGAGGTAGGTACACAAATTGTACACGCTGTCCACCTTGACCTGAGTGGACACAGACACAGCGTGAACTGCAGCCTCTTCCCCCAAAACCAAATAACTTTCTAGCCCACAATATTATTGAAGGACACTTTACATTCGGAACAGTTTGATGTGCCATAAAGCTAATGTCACAGAAGTTTTATACTATTGCGATGGCTATCAGAATCTATGAGGTTGTCTGCCAATATTTATAACACTTATATAAGAAGATAGGAAATAGGAACAGGAATAAACCAAACTGCCCCTCAAGCCTGCTCTGCCATTCAATGTGATCATGGCTGATCTCCCCATTCAACTTCAGTTTGTTACCCACACTCCATATGCCTTCACACCATCATAGGTCATATACCCATCTGTCTCAGCTTGAAATATACTCAACAATAAAGCATCTACAATGCCCTGGAATAGACAATTCCAAAGATTCACAATGACTGACACCTTATCCTGACAGCTTTGCCCTGGTGTTTTTGATTCCCCAGCCTGTGGAAACAACCTCTCCGTATCTAACCTGTTAAGTCCCTTCAGAACCTTGGATGTTTCAATCATATCTTTCATTCTTCTAAACTCCAAGAATATAGACCAAATTTACATTGCCTCTCATCATAGGACATTCTTCTCATCCCAGGAACCAATCTAGTGAACCTTTGTTCTACTACTTCCTCAAATGTGGAGACCAAATCTGAACACTCTACAGAAGGTGTGTTCTCACAAAGCGCGATACAATTGTCGCAAGACTTTGTTACTCCTGTACTTCAATTTCCTTTCCATTCGCCTTTCTAATTGGTTGCTGTCCCTGCCTGATCCATGCCTACTGACTGCTGGCTGATCTCTGCCATAAGGCTCAGTGAGGACCACTCCAGATTTCAAGCTCCATCTTCAAGTTAGGCAAATCTTCCAGATTCTTTCCCTGTCACAAATTCCAAACTGAATTCAAGACTCATCCTGCATTCTACTCGGTGAACAATAAAGTTATTTTCTCTGCCAAAGAGCAGATCCGACTAACATTCATTTCCAGCGGCTCTCCCTACTCAATGAGTTGTAGCCGACACCAAGACCAAAACTGCAACAGCCTTGGTCTGGTCTCAACTGAACTGCTTGCGTCTATCATATAAATTAAACAAAAGATCTTCTACCCTACATCCCATCTCCATGAATGCTCCTGAATGCTCTCAAACAAAAACATGAATGAATCATTTTCCCTTCTATGCTACCCTATGATTCTGTAGCCCATATAAATAATTCATTTTACTAATGGAGTTTTACGAACCTTTCTCCAGACTCCCACGCTTAAAGATGGATTATTTATTGTTCAAGTCCTTTTGACTACCAACCCAGGCCTTGCAAGAGAAACAGTGACTATCTTTAAGTATAATCAACACAGGCTTGTTTGAGGCGCATTTACATCAGAGTTGTTTTTAACCAGTGTTGCGACAGACATCCTCATTTTAAACTTTAATTCTTCAAGCTAAAAGTTATATTCCCAAACATGCAAATTATTAATCAGAGTTTCACAACACAGCAAAATCCCACAAACAGAAATGTGATAATGATCAGGTAATCTGTTTGCGTGACATTAATAGAGGGATAAATATTGGCCAGGATTCCTTACAGAACTGGCTTACTCGTCCGCCATGGGATCTTTTATATCCACCTTAGAGGAAGAACAGTGCCTCAGTTTAACATCTCATCGAAATGACAGCCTCAGCACAAACCTGGAGTGTGAGGCTAGACTTTTGTGCTCAAGTCTTTGGAGTGCCTCAGCAGCGGGCCTGCTACCCACTGAGCCATGACTGACACAAGTCATGTGTTGGTGGAAATGAGGAATTACAAAGGTCAGAAAGCATGGTGGGTGTAGTTTATGTGCAGGAGTTATGGAGCTGTCTTGCAGTGCAGTTGCAGCATCCCTACCTCTGAGCCAGAAGTTCCAGGTCTGAGTCCCACCCTGGGATCTGATGGTCATGGAAGGTGCATTGATAACATTGGCAAAACAAATTGACTTGTAAATTTTTAGAATATACCCTAAGATCATAAGAAATAGGAACAGAAGAAGGCCATTCAGCCCTTCGAGCCTACACCGCCATTTAATAAGATCACCATGTCCTCTTTCCTGACTTACCAATGGTGATATAGGTGGTAAGAACGGGAGAGTTTCCTGGTGAGCCAGAACCTGCAGAAGCCATTGCAATACTTTACCAAGCATAAAACAGGGTCAGAATAAGGAAGTCTGTTGCGGCCTCTTTGAACATGGTACCGGAAAAGAGAACAGCAGTTAAACTGGGCCAAGCATGAATGAATAAATAATTTGATCGTGTGACAATACCAATTGTTGTGTTATGTAGTTTGGAATAACACAGGCTGCCATTTGGTGCAGTTTTAAGGAAAAGATGCTCCAGACGTTGAAATTAGTTCAATGTGTTTATTGAACTATGAGCACAGTTCTCAATGAGTTTGACTGTCTGCTAATCTAATTGTAGTAACTCAGTCTAACTGAACCAGCCTTGCTCTAAGCCACGTGCTGTGGTGTGATGCTGAAGATACACCCTATCTCACTCTGTAGATGTTAGTTTGTGGAAAGAGGAGGGGTGTGAGTGCCTCATCCCTTTTATAGTGAGATACCACCCCTGAGTGTCCTGACTGCTCATTGGTCGTGTCCTAGTCTAAGTGTTCATTAGCTGTATGTTTGCACATCATGACATCTCCCTTTTTTAAATGTTTTGTTGGTGTATGTGAATGTATGTACATGTGAATGAGTCTGTCTAACGTGACTGACTGGGGAATACAGAACAGAACAAACAAAACAAATGTTCAGAAGTCCAGTCTCTGAGGCTTGCATCTGAACCTGGTTGACCGCCGGAGAGGTGGTGGAGGGGATGATGGCGCCTTGACAGGCGGGATGGAAGCCTGACTGGTGATCTCGTGGTTCAAGGTATCTGGAGGTAGCAATTCAACGTGTGGAAATGGAGTGGAAAGTGGTTGCGGGCAAGCAACTTTGCGCAGTGCCCGTCGATTCCTTCGCACAATGGAGCCATCAGCCATACGTACAATATAAGAGCGGGTCGCAGCCTGTCAAACAACGACAGCTGGAACAGACCACCCACCATCCGGTATCTTGATCCTGACAGTGTCTGCCAGGGATAGCATGGGCAGATCGGTGGCATGGGCATCACAGTCCTATTGTTCTGGGGAAATGGGCCATTAGAATGCAAACGAGTGGGGGTTTCGATCAGGTCTAGCTATCTGGGTTGCAAATTCACACAAGCTCTGTATCTGTCTGAGTCCTGGGTTGGCCACAATTCCCATGGTCCTTTTCAGGTGGCCACCTCAGATGGCTACAATGGGTAGACAAAATTTAATGTAGAGATGTGTGAAGTGATAAATTGATCAGAGGAACGTGGAGAGGTGACAAAAAATAAAGGGTAAATCCTAAAGGAAATGCAGTAACAGAGAGACTAAGGTGGAAATTAATACCGGGCAGCACAGTTGCATTGTGGTTAGCACAATTGCTTCACAGCTCCAGGGTCTGCACCGGCTCTTGGAAAGAACACCCTACCCAAGGTCAACAACTCCACCCTATCCCCATAACCCAGTAACCCCACCCAACACTAAGGGCAATTTTGGACACTAAGGGCAATTTATCATGGCCAATCCACCTAACCTGCACATCTTTGGACTGTGGGAGGAAACCGGAGCACCCGGAGGAAACCCACGCACACATGGGGAGGATGTGCAGACTCCGCACAGACAGTGACCCAAGCCGGAATTGAACCTGGGACCCTGGAGCTGTGAAGCGATTATGCTATCCACAATGCTACTGTGCTGCCCTGTCATGTCGTTCAGGTCCTTGTGGATGATGTGGACCAGAGGCCTATGATCCGTCTCGACAGTAACTGTTGCCAAGCCGTAGACATAATCATGAAATTTGCGGATGCCGGTGAGAAGACCAAAGCACTCCTTCTCAATCTGTGCAGATCTGGTTTCAGTGGGTGTCATTGCCTGTGACGCGTATGCTACTGGTACCCAGGATGATGTGTCATCTCGTTGAAGTAACACCGCCCCAGTGCCATCCTGACTTGCATCTATGGATATCTTTGATTCCCGGTCTGGGTCGAAGAATGATAGGACAGGTGCAGTGGTAAGCTTGGCTTTCAGCTCCAGCCACTTTGTCTGGTGTTCCGTCTTCCACTCAAAGGCAGTTGATTTTTTTTACCAGGGCCGTGGTGTGTGTGGCCTAGTTTGGGATGAACTTGCCAAGGAAATTGACCATACCCAGGAAGCATAGTACTGCCTTCTTGTCCTCGGGGACTTTCATTGCCTCGATGGCTTTGATTTTGTCTGTGTCCGGGCGCACACCATGTTGCGAGATCTGGTTGCCTAAGAACTTGAGCGTGGATGTTCCGAAACAACACTTGGATCTGTTTAACTTTAGGCCATAGTCATGTACACAGCGGAATACCTTCTGGAGACGGGACACATGTTCTTCAGGGGTTGTGAACCAGATGATGATATCGCCCACGCACCCACAAACCCCTTCAATGCCCTCCATCATTTGTTCCATGATGCGATGGAATATCTCTGATGCCGAGATGATGCCAAATGGCATACGATTGTAGCAGAATCTGCCAAAAGGCGTGCTGAAGGCGCAGAGCCTTCTGCTGGACTCTTCCAGTTAGATTTGCCAAAATCCCTGGGATGTGTCCAATTTTGTGAAGAAGCGCGCGTGTGCCATCTCACTCGTGAGTTCCTCTCACTTCGGGATGTGGTAACGTTCCCGCATGATGTTCTTATTGAGATCCTTGGGATCAATGCAGATGCGCAGGTCCCCCGAAGGCTTCTTTACCCACACTTTCTAGCTGACCCAGTCAGTCGGTTCGGTGACCTTGGATACAATGTCTTTTTGCTGAAGATTCTTGAGCTCTGCCTTCAGAAGCTCTCTCAGTGCAGCAGGGACTCGTCGTGGTGCATGGACCACTGGCTTGGCATCAGGTCGTAGCAGAATTTTGTATCGATACGGCAGCGTGCCCATCCCATTGAACACATCTGGATACTGGGTGAGGATGTCGTCGATGCTGGCCTGAAGATCCAAATGGGAGGACGTCGTGGTGTAAACCCTTTGAATGAGGTTCAGCTGCTTGCAGGCGTGCGCACCTACTAGGGATTCCCTGTCTGGTTAACATTTTCAAAACGTAACCGTGCTTGTGTGTGTCGGTTGGATACTTTCAGATGGCAGGACCCCAGTGCCATGATGGCATTCCCGTTGTAATCCAGGAGCTTGCAGGCAGCTGGAAGGACTGTGGGGGGCTTCTTGATTCATTTAAAGTCCGCCTGTGAGAGTAGGTTGGCGGAGGCACCTGTTTCCAGCTTGAACTGAATGGGGCAGTGGTTTCATCACATTCATCACTGCTCGCCAATCGTCCTGAGAATCCCCAGCTAGGATTGATTGGACTTGCGATGTGTCTGGTGTGGCATATTCACACTTTGTAATAATGCCCACACGCTAAGTGTTGTCCAGGCATTCATCATCTGGATCTGTTGCACTGCCGGGAACAGAATCCTGTAGGCGGTGTTGCACACTCCGGATACGCCGTTGTCGGAATTGGGAACGCTGGCTCCTGACTGGTGGTGCAGATCTGCACAAGGCTGCATAGTGGTTTGGTTTCCCACAGTTTAAACAGCATCTGCCTCTGGCAGGGCAGTGTTTCTTTAAATGGGCGGTGCCACAGTTCGCACACGTCATGACGTCGGTGTCATGACGCTCCGTGCATCGTTGCGCATGTGCAATGCAGTTGTCAGTCATCTGGACCTGCACAGTGCGGATTTCGGCTGCTTCGTTATCCGATTGCATCGCGCATGCGTCGGGCCCCGGGGAAAGCGCGCAAAATGGCCGCTTTCGTCAATGTGTGGTGCTGCATCCGGGAGATGGCCCTGCACACTCTCCGCCTCCTGGGAGGCGAGTTTTTCATTTTCTGCCATTTTGTACTGGGAATAGCGATTTTTAGTGTGCTCATGCACAGTGCATGTTTCAATCGGGACTGGCAGGGTCATATGCTTGATCCTCAGTAACTGCTCCTGCAGAGGATCAGAGTGAACTCCAAAAGCGATTTGGTCTCTGATCATGGAGTCAGTGATATCACCGAAGTTGCAGGATTGTGCTAGCAGTCTAAGGTTAGTTATATAGGAGTTGAAGGATTCGTCTTTACCTTGCAATCGCTGTTTGAATATGTGGCGCTCGGAGATTTCGTAGGTGTCCACCTCACAGTGGCTGTCAAATTTGTCCAGGATGGTCTGGAACTTTGTCTTGTCCTGGTCTTTGGCGAAGTGAAAAGAGTTGAATATTTCCAAGGTGTGATCACCCGCTGTGGTGAGAAGAAAAGCTTTCTTCCATGCATCAGACACACCATTGAGGTCTGATGCTTCGATGTAAAGCTGAAATTTCTGTTTGAATGTCCACCAGTTGGCATTGAGATTGCCGGAGGTCCTGAGCTGGTGAGGAGCCTGAATCTTTTCCATTGTGCCGGTATGCAGTCGCTGGTCATCACAGATCTTGCTGAGTTGAACTAACTAAATTGAATAGACTCCTGGTATCATGTTGTGTTATGTCGTTTGAAATAACACAAGCTGCTACTTGGTGCAGATTTAAGTAAAAGATGCTTCAGACTTTGAAATGAGTTCAATGTGTTTATTGAACTATTAACACAGTTCTCAATGAGTTTGACTCTCCTGCTATTCTAATTGTAGTAACTCAGTCTAACTGAACCAGCCTTGCTCTAAGCCACGTGCTGGGGTGTGATGCTGAGGATACACCTTGTCTCACTCTGTAGATGTTGGTCTGTGGAAAGAGGTGGGGTGTGAGTGCCTCATCCCTTTTATAGTGAGATACCACCTCTGAGTGTCCTGACTGCTCATTGGTTGTGTCCCATTCTAAGTGTTCATTCGCTGCATGTTTGCATATCATGACAGCAATGTAATAATTATGGTGGAATATAATCTTTATATAGACTGGATCAATCAAATTTGCGAGGTGGTCTGGAAGATTAATTGGTAGAAAGCTTTCATAATAACTTCCAATGACATTACATTGTGGAACTAACTAGGGACATAATTATTTCAGATCCAATAATTCGCAGTCAGGGTTAAGTATTAATCTCATAATAAAAGATCCTCAGGGAATATGTGATTGGGCCGTGATTTAAACAAAACTTTTCTAAGTGTGGTAGCGAGCAGAAACTGACGTGAGCTTCCCGACGCTCAGCTCAGCAAGGCAGCCACCACGGCTATAAAACTTTAATTGGTCCACTTAACAAGGCACAGGGACTTTTCACCGCAAATCATGGTCCCACCTTGATTCACCGGAACCACGCTCACCAACCCCCTGCCAACAAGGGAGAGCAGCACTTTAACCCTTCCTGCACAGCCAACCCCACTCAGCTCGCAGACATGCCTCCGAGGTGACAAGCCAAATGGTTTGGCGATGCCGACTTGGGCAGACTGCTGGAAGCGGTAGAGGCCAGACGGGATGCCTTGTTCCCCTGAGGGTCACGGAGGGTCAGCCTAAGGGCAGCGACATGCCGTCTGGGAGGAAGTGGCAGTCAGCTCGGGGAGCATGACCAGGACGACCGGCAGCCAATGCTGCAAGAAGATAATCAACCTCCACCGGGCTGCTCGGGTGAGTTTTCACCGAACCCCCTCCCATCCTCCTCCCCATACTAAGCAGCTCCCCATACAGGCCCCCAACACAGCCCATCTCCCCAAGACCCCTCTCCCAACCCCAAAACCCCTCTCCCCTCGTGGGTAACCACACACGCAGCTAACGATGCCCCCTCTGTGTCCCCACAGGGGAAGCTGGCCGATAACCGACAGGAGAGGCCCAGACGAGTGGCAGGATGCAGGGTCCTCACCCCCTGTGAGCAATGAGCCCTGGAGGTCACGGGGTGGCCGAGGACTGAGCAATGGCCACCGTAGAGATTGGCACACAGGGCAGAGGTGAGGATCCATCAGGCACCAATCCTGTAAAAAGGGGAGTTGTTCATGCCATACAGACTGACCCATCCTTCCCACTGACCACATGTCCATTCTCCTGCAGGACCTGCGGCCGACTGCACTGGCCCATCCATGGTAGATCCCCGCACCCTGCTTCCATCCCTCCCTTCCACTGCCTACCAAGAGAACACCTCAGAGGAGGCACAGCTCTCATCTCCACCCTCCATCAGCCCAGAGACACACACCTCGGTGGGCAAAATTAGTAGACAGGCTTCTGGGGTGCATTCTGGTGAGCACCTCACAGTTGCAGATACACATCAGGTGGAGGCAGGGGAAACAGCAGTGGGAGGTCAGCTGGATCCCAGGACTCAACTGAGTCCCAGCCAGATGTTGAGTCTTTGGAATAGGTTTACCTGGAGCTGATGCAGATGATAGAGAGCGGCCATGAGATTTAGAGGGAGATGTCAGCGACACTCCAGCAGACCCATAGCCGATTGAAGGAGTCCTAGACGCAGAAGATGGCGCTGGCAATGCGTGGCACCGAGGCCAACGCTGCTAGGGTAGCGACCGCAGTGGAAAGCCTGGTGCATGACGTCAGCAGCATGAGAGGAGGTGTCCAAGGCGTGACTCAGTCGGTGATGACCATGGCTGAGTGCCTCAACAGCATGTCCCAGTTGCTGGGGGACATCAACCAGTGCCTGGTGCACCTTGATGAAGCACTGCGGGGCATGTCCCAGTCCAAGGTGGGCATAGCCAAGGCGCTGCAGAGCATGTCCCAGTCGCTGGGGGACATGTCATGTCCCAGTCGCAGGTGGGCATTGCCAAGATGCTCTCGAGCATGCCTCAGCCACTGAAGAGCATCACCGAGGGCATCGCCATTATGCTGCAGGGCCCTCTGGGAACCAACCGGGAAGAGGAGGAGGAGGCGCTGGGTGTCAATCCGGAGCCATCCTATGGAGTGACGATGGTGGCCACCAGCTCCCTGAAGTTCCATCCCCCCGACAATGGCGCATCTCGCAGTCAGTACCCAGTACAGTGCAGCACAGCAGGGCATGTGCTGTTGGCATGTGCACAGGCGCCCTCTGGCTCCAGAGGCCGCCCGCCATCGGCATCGAAGGCCACGGGACACAGTAAGCAACATGCGGCCTCCAGCTCTGATGTGCACCCTGGGGACACAACTAGATGCAGCATTATAGAAGGATGGCTAAGCACATTGAGGATCACTGGAGAGCACGGAGGGTAGGGAGTAAGGGGGGGTCGGGAGAAGGGAGGGTGTGGGGGAAAGGGTGGGGTGAGTGGGTCAACACCACCGGGAGTGTGGGGCAGTTACGGATACTTATGTACATCATTAAAATCTATTGACGTTAACCAAAGTGACGCTTCTGGCATTTTGAGCTGCAATAGGGGCCAAGCACTCAGCAAGCAGGCAGGGGTAAGACTTGGCATTGAGTGAGGAGCACCAGAGCTCTGCTCTCTGTGGGTTATCATCACCCCCCCGCCCTCGACTGTGACCCTCTGACAGTGCTGACACAGTCCCATCACCCTGGAGTGATGTCACATGGACATTGGGAGGATGGGAATTGTGTGGGTAGGGGGGAAGATGGTGAAAGAGGAAGGCAGAGTGATGGGAGGCAGGAAGACAGGTGGGGAGTGGGGTAATGACGGATGAGGCCGTATCCTATGTGAAGCGGGTGAGGATGAGGGCCTCCCTGGCCCTCTGGGCTTGCCAGACCCTCACCGTTGCTGCCTGTCCTCCATCCTCCACTGGTCCTGCGGGTCAGCCCCAGGCTCATCCTCCAGCCTCTCCTGGTCCGGGGCTTCCTCATCCTCATCCTCATCCTTGGAGGTAGTCAAATATTCCTCCCCTTCCACCTCCAGTACATCATCCCGCTGCTGTGCCAGGTAATGGAGGACACAGCAGCCCACCACAAAGCAGGTGACCCTCTGTGGGGTGTCCTGCACTGCATCACCACAGTGGTTGAGGCATTGGAACTGTATTTTGAGGAGTCCGATGCACTGCTCAATGACAGCCCAGGTGGCCGCATGGGCCTTGTTGTATTGCGTCTCCGCAGCAGTCACTGGCCTCCGTACTCACGTCATTAGCCAGGTCCTCAGCACGTACCCTCATCCCCCAAGAGTCAACTAGCCATCCTGGAGTGGTCCTCGAAGAGGCCGGGGATGTCTGACTGCCCCAGGATGTAGCTGTTGTGCACACTCCCTGAGATCAAGGCCAGTATTCTCCCAGCCCGCGCCAGGTCGGAGAATCGCTGCAGGGGCATGCGAATCCCGCCACACGGCTCCGACGCTGGACCGCCAATTCTCCGGTCGACGGTCGCCATGGCGCCGGTCGGGGGCCGCTTTCAACGTCGGTTCATTTTTTTTAATAAACATTTTTTAATAAACATTTTATTGAGGTATTTTTAGTTTTACAACAACAACAAAATAAACAATGTACATAAGTCTATAAACATAGTGCAAATGCCTGCTTCCTCCCTTACAGGTCCCACCTTACAGGTAACCCCCTACTCTAAGCTAGACTAACCCCCCCACCCCCATTTCTGCTGACGATTAATTTTCCGCAAAGAAGTCGACGAAATCCCAACAATGACCCTCTCAAGGCGAACTTGATTATCTCCAAACAGAGAAAGCTAGCCATGTCGAATAGCCAGGTCTCCGACTTCGGGGGCTTGGAGTCCCTCCAAGCTAATAGTATCCGTCTCTGGGCCACCAGGGAAGCAAAGGTCAGAACATCTGCCTCTTTCTCCTCCTGGATTCCTGGATCTTCCGACACCCCGAAAATCACCACCTCCGGACCCGGTGCCACCCTTGTTTTTAACACCGTGGACATGACATCTGCAAACCCCTGCCAGAATCCCCTGAGCTTTGGGCATGTTCAAAACATGTGGACATGGTTTGTTTCCCACCCCCCCCCCCCCCCCCCCACGCGCATCTTGCGCACCTATCTTCTACCCCAAAGAACCTGCTCATCCGGGCCACTGTCATGTGAGCCCGGTGAACGACCTTAAACTGTATCAGGCTGCGCCTGGCGCATGTTGTTGGACACGTTGACTCTACTCAACGCATCCACTCAGAGACCATCCTCTATCTCTCCTCCTAACTCCTCTTCCTACTTACGCTTCAGCTCCTCAGTCTGCGTGTCCTCTGACCTCATGAGTTCCTTATAGATGTCAGAGACCTACCCTTCTCCCACCCACACTCTGGAAACTACCCTATCCTGTATCCCCCTTGGTGATAGGAGCGGGAAGGTTGAGACCTGCCTAAATAGGAAGTTCTGCACCTGCAGGTACCTAAATTCATTTCCACTCGCTAATTCAAATTTCTGCTCCAGCTCCCTCAAGTTAGGAAAGCTCCCCTCTATAAACATATCCCCCATCCTCTCAATCCCTGCCCTCTGCCATCTCCGAAACCCCCCGTACATCCTTCCCGGGGCAAACCAGTGATTATTACAGATTGGAGACCAGACCGATGCTCCATCCGCTCCCACATGTCTCCTCCATTGCCCCCAGACTTTCAGGGCCGCCACCACTACGGGGCTGGTGGAGTACCGTGCTGGCGGGGATGGCAGAGGTGCCATTATCAGCGCCCCCAGACTGGTGACCTTCCATGAAGCCGCCTCCATACACTCCTATGCCAACCCTCCCCCACCACCCACTTCCTAATCATGACTATATTCGCTGCCCAATAGTAGTTACTGAAGTTTGGCAGCGCCAGCCCGCCCTCTTCCCGGCTCCGCTCAAGCATTACCTTCTTTACTCGCAGGGTCTTGCCCACCTATACAAAGCCAGTGATCACTTTGTTAACCCGTTTAAAAAAGGACCGCGGAATAAAGGTGGGGAGACACGGGAACACAAACAGGAATCTTGGGAGGACCGTCATCTTCGTCATCTGGACTCTCCCAGCTAAAGACAGCGGGAGCACGTCCCACCTTCGGAAATAGTCCTTCATCAGGCCAGATTAAGTTTGTGCAACCATTCCCATTGGATGCCTAAAGCTTCCCCCTACCACTCTAAACGGCAGCTCCCCCAGTCACCTCTCCTGTCCACTTGCCTGGATCGCAAACATCTCACTTTCCCCCATAATTCAGTTTGTGCTCTGAAAACCGGCCAAATTCCTCCAGAATCCTCACGATTTCTTCCATCCCCTCTGCTGGGTCCGATACATACAGGAGCAGGTCGTCTGCGCAAAGTAAGACTCTGTGTTCCACTCCCGTCTGGACCAGCCTCTTCCAGCCTCTTGAAGCTCTCAGAGCAATTGCCAACGGCTCTATAGCTAACGCGAACAACAGTGGGGAGAGGGAGCATCTCTGTCTCGTCCCCCGATGCAGCCTAAAATAGTCCGATGTTGTTCTATTCATCCGTACGCTCGCCACAGCAGCCAGATACAGCAACCTGACCCAGTCGATAAAACCCCGCCCAAATCCGAACCGTCCCAGTACCTCCCACAGATATTCCCATTCTACTCGTTCAAAAACCTTCTCTGCGTCCATTGCGATCACTACCTCCACCTCCCTACCTTCTGGGGGCATCATGATCACGTTTAACAACCTTCTTACATTGGCCACCAACTGCCTTCCCTTAACAAACCCTGATTGGTCCTCCGCAATCATGTCCGGAACACAGTCTTCAATCCTAGAGGACAACATTTTGGCCAGCAGTTTGGCGTCCACATTCAATAGGGATATCGGCCTGTAGGACCCACACAGCTCCGGATCCTTATCCCGCTTCAGAATCAGCGAGATCGTGGCCTGTGACATCATCGGGGGAAGCACCCCTCCACCCCTCTCTCCCTTGCCTCATTGAATGTCCTCATCAACAGAGGCCCCAATACTCCAGAGAACTTTTTATAGAACTCCACTGGGTACCCATCCGGCCCCGGGGCTTTACCCCGACTGCATGGCCTTCAGCCCCTCCGCTGTCTCTTCGATCCCGATTCCAGCCCTTCTACCAACTCCCCGTTCACCTTCGTGAAATTCAGCCCCCCCAGGAAGTGCCTCATCCCCTCCGGCCCAGGTGGGGGTTCCGACCCATCCAGCCTACTATAAAACTCCTTAAATGCCTTATTCACCCCTGCTGAGTCTCCAACCAGGTTCCCGTCTCCATCCTTGACTTTCCCCATCTCCCTGGCTGTTGTCATAATATCCACTCATGTATATTATGAGATGCAGACAGGCAGTGATTGACACACAGGATAACCAATGAACACACACGACACAGAACAACCAATCACAAGACAGGACACCACCACTATAAAGCCCACAGGGCATTAAGGCTCTCCCTCTCTCACAGGACACGGCTAGGGAGATGTGTCAATGACAATGAACATCATCACCATGTGATGGAGAGCTAGTCTGGTCAAGCCAGTAGGAGGTTATCAGTTAGATTAATAGAGTGTCAACCCACAGCAGATTATGTACAGCAATCAACAGGTTCAATAAAACAGTGTTGGACCATCCCCTGTGTCGGAAGCCTGTTTCCCGTTTTACTGCATCCAGTTGCAGTCGATGTTAGACCAACACAGATAACACATCCTCCCTCTTTCTAAGCTGCTGTGCAAGCATTCTGCTGGCCTTCTCTCCATGCTCATAAATCACCCCCCTCGCCTTTCTCAGCTGCTCTACCGCCCTTCCTGTGGTTAACAAGCTAAACTCCACCTGTAGCCACCGCCGTTCCCTTAAAAGCCCTGCCTCTGGGGCCTCCGCATTCCTCCTGTCGACCTGTAGTATCTCCTTTACCAATCGGTCCGTCTCTGCCCTGTCTACCTTCTCCCTATGGGCCCCGTGTCATTGGCCTCCAGGCAGTTGTGAATACATTTCCTCAAACGCCCGTACACCTCTTTGTTCGCTAAAAGTCCCATATCTAACCTCCAGTGTGGGCGCTGGTTACAGTCCGACACCAGTCCTTTCCTTTTCGCAAAGTCCAGCACTTCCTCAGGCGACTCAAAAAACATTGTTGCATCTCGTACGTGACCCAGAGACGGGCCGGATACAACAGCCTGAACTTAACCTTTTTCTTGAACAGGGTCGACCTTATCTGGTTAAACCCCGCTCTTCTCCTGGACACCTCCGCACTCAGGTCCTGATAGATCCGCAGGATACAGTTGTCCCATTTACAGCTCCATGTCTGCTTGGCCCACTGTAAAATACGTTCCTTATCCAAATACCTGTGGAATCTCACCACTATTGCCCTCGGGGGGGGTCTCCCATTCGTGACTTCCTCGTGAGTGCTCTGTGAGCCCTGTCCACCTCCAAGGGTCAGGGGTATGCCCCATCCCCCAGCAGCTTCTCAAACTTCCCCGCGATGTACGCCCCAGCGTCCGCTCCTTCGCACCCCTCCGGGACCCAACGATTCTCAAGTTCTGCCGGCGGGACCTATTCTTTAGGTTCTCCACCTTCTCCAGGAGCTTTTCTGCTATTCTCTCAGCAACCCACCTCTAACTCCACCACAGTTTGATGTTCCTCCTGGTCAGCCAACGCCTTCTCTACTTTCTGGATCGCCCGATCTTGGGTATCCAATCTAAGCTCCAGCTGCGCAATTGCATCTTTAATTGGGTCCAAGCAGTCCTGTTTCTGCTGAGCAAAGCCTTCCTGAATAACTTGCATCAGCTGCTCCGTTGACTGATGGGTTGACAAGCCAGAGGTCCAGTCCTCCGCCATGCTGTCTCACGCTGCAGCTTCAGCCAATGCCTTCTCTGTTCTTCTGTTTCTGCCTTTGCGAGCACGTCTACTCCTCTTCTCCATGCACCGATGTGGGAATCCAGTACACAATTGCCTCTGTCATCAATTTTTCAAATCAAGTCCAGTAAAAAATCGGGGGAAAAGGTCCTAAAGTCCGACCCGAGTGGGAGCCACTAGATGTGCCACTTACTCCTTCATTGCCGCCACCGGAAGTCCCCCTCGTCGATTCTGCGCTTTCGACGGGCCGGGTTCCACCGAGTCCTGCCGGTGTCCTTTGCATATGTCCTACCCGGCGTTCTAGCAGCGGGGGCCATCCTGGTGGGGGGTGGGGGGAGCCAACTCTGGGGGGGGGCCTCCACGGTGGCAAGTCCTGTGATCGGAGGCAACCGATCAGCGCTAATTCTGGGTGGGCCCATGTTGCTTCGCCCTGGGCCCTTGTAGGGTTCCGCCATGTTGCCCATGGGCCGGCGCGGGGACAGTCATGGCGCGCATGCGCAGACTCATGGTGCGCATGCGCGGACCCGCGCCGGTTGTGGCGGGCAGCCGAGGATGGGGAGAATAACTGGGCCTGGAGGCCCGTTGACGCCTGCATTGCTCGCGCCGGTTTTGACACCGGCGTCAACACTTGGCCTGGATTTCGGAGAATCCTGGCCCACATGTATGACCTTCAGGCGGTGGTCACACATGTGCTTGATGTTCAGGGAGTGGAACCCCTTCCTGTTGATGTAGGGCACTTTCTGATGGCCTGGTGCGCACAAGGCGACATGTGTGCCATCTATTACCACCTAGCCCTGGGGCATCCCAGCGATGGCAGAAAATCCTACTGCCTGAGCATCTTGTTGGGCCTCCTGCATGTCAAAGTTTATATAGTTTTCTGCCTGGGGAAACAGGGCATCCATGACTTCACAGATGTATTTGAGGGCTGTAGCTTGTGAAATGTCACACAAGTCCCCGCTCGAGCCCCGGAATGATCCTGGGGCATAGAATTTTAGGGTTGCAATGACCTTGACGGCCAACGGGAGCATGTATCTTCCTCCTCCACGTGGTGCTAAGTCTGCCAGGATATGGACAGCTGGCACAATTACATATAGTTTCTGAGAATCTAGCCATCTTCTCTTGACATTCAATGTCATTGCCATTGTCAAAACTATCACCATCTTAGGGGTTACCATTGACCTGAAACTGAACTGGACCAGCTCCATGTAGACTGTGGCTATAATAGCAGGTCAGAGGCTGGGAATCCTGCGGTAAGTAATTTAGAACATAGAATCCTAGAATACCTGCACTGCAGAAAGAGGCCATTCAGCCCATCTAGTCTGCATTGACCCTCTGAAACTGCACCCTACCTAGGCCCACTCCCCCACCCTATCTCTGTAACCCCACCTAACCCACACATCTTTGGACACAAAGGGGCAATTTACCATGGCCAATCCACCTAATCTGACTGTGGGAGGAAACCGGAGCAGCCTACGGAAACCCACGCAGACACAGGGAGAAAGTGCAAACACCATACAGTCACCTAAGGCCAGAATTGAACCCGGGTCCCTGGCACTTTGAGGCAGCAGTGCTAACCACTGTGCCACTGTGCCTCCTCTCTTTACTTCTGGCACCTATGGACAGAAGCAGCATGATTAAATGCTGAGTAAAGCCCGTCCAACAATGGCAGCAATCTGGCAGAGCAGGTCACCTACTCTACAAAGGACCAACCCAGTTTTTGTTTCATTAATTTCACGTTGCTTTTGAGGCCAGAAATAATTACTTCTCAGCAAGCTACTTCAAATTATTAGGTTCAACTTGAAAGCTGTGTGTCTTAAGGGTGGAAACAAAGCTAAGTATTCTTTGTCACTTTTGTGACATTTTCTAAGAAACATTTCTATAAGAACTAAAGCAGTTTCTTCCTCAATGTTAAACCTTGCCTCGAGCCACCTTTTGCAGTTCCCTACTGAGGTATCAGTGCAAAATGGCAGAGATGAACACTGGCATTATTTTGCTGCATTAAATTAGCATTCCATTCATAATCTATCCACACACAAAAAAACATTTATCCTTTTGAATGTGTTCTGAATAACACTGGAATACAGATTTACTTATGGTGACCATCTGCTAAGAAAAATATAGAGGGTTGACAAGTCAGTGTCATTCACAACTGTCACTACTAGGCCAAATTATTACATATATGTCAAGGTTAATGAGTGGTTGTCATTAACCTTACAAGACAGTCAATACAATACCACATGGAAGCAGAGTATTTGTTGTAAAGGTGGCTGTCCTTAAATCTAATTTCTAACCTAGAAATTCCTTGCTTTTCCTTTTACAAATGTGTCTCACACAGTGTAGAAGTGCTCTTAGCAAGGCTATTTGAAAAGCAATGCATTATTTATTGTGACATGTTGGAATCTACAAAAATAAAAGGGCTTACTAATAGAGTGAGAAAAAGATGTAAACACTTCAGAGAGCCTGCGATAACAGACACACGCTACAAAATTGGACAGATCCTGAAAATGGCCGGGGGATCGCAATAGGGAATTACCCCATATTGCCTCCGATTGTACAAATGATTGCAGTGCAGATATTGAGTAGCTACATGTATGAGCAGGAAGCACAAAATTGTGAGAGATTAAATGGGTTAAAGCCAGCCTGCACCTCTTAAAGGAGAGATACATTGTGACTGGAGCAGATGCTGGAAATCATTCGAAAAGTGATTTTGAGGTGGGAAAACACTCAAGGTGGCAGAGAACATGCTCCAAAATGTTTTTGCCATTGCATTTGAGGCCTTGCTGCAGGAGGAGGAGAAATGTTATTTATTCACATGGAGGCAGAAGACCGTCCAGGCACACTTGGCGAAAGTAGATAGTCATGTTCGCCAATGTCAGGAGTCTAGTCTGGATGCCGTGCTGCAAGAAGTTCAATGTTTTTACATGAGTGGTCAAGCTCAATGAATATATCTTCAAATGCCATATCATACCAGCTGTACCACTCACCTCACACACTGCTCAATGCAACAAATCCACATTCCTCACCTCCTAACAATCTCGATCAATCATGACTCATACCTAACATTCATAGATTCAGCTCAACCTCATGCACTTAGCACATCTCCCAGTTTGTACACAAAACCAGCTATTCTACCATGATAGGCATATCACTCATCACATTGCACTCATTGACTCACTTTCCTCTCTCCTGCAGAACAAGGTAAGGTAGAATACAATTGAAGCTAGCAGGAGCTAACCAACAGCGGTCAGACTTGATTGCATGTCGTCTCCCTGATGAAGATAACAGTTGTCTTCGTCATCATTGGAGCGGTCACGACTGAGGCTGTGGTCAGCGGCAGGCTGAAATGGTACAAGGTGAAGGTGAGCTCATATCTAATCCTCCTCAACATCACTTTCTCTTTCACCCCACAATTAGCTCTGATTTACAAGCTGTACATGTTCTGCAGCTCCAGTCTTCAGCACAGCTCTTCCCTTCCAGCACGGAGATGATAGCTGACTCCATCAGCATGCAGGCTCAGACTGCTGCTGTCGCGGCTGTAGATGCCAATGCTTAAAGGGGTTTGCAGGGTGTCACAGCAGTCCAGCAGTTTATTAGGATTTCTCCAGTGCCACGATGGGGGATGGTACTGCCCAGAAAAAGGCTATGCTGATTGTTATCTCCCGCCCTCTTTGTTCTCCTTATACACTGGCTCATCAGCTGCTCACCAAATAGCTGGTGACAAAGGCTGACCTGACCCCTCACAATGGTGAGATTGTGCAACATACAGTAAACCACCACAAACCTTGATACTTGTTCTGTGCAGTACTTCAGTGCTCATCCAGGCAGTGGAAGCATTGTTTTGGCATGGTAGTTATCTGCACTCTCACATTTTCTGCAGTATCATGGTGCAGGATTTTCCAGCCCATCAGTCATGTTTTCTTGGGCAGTGCACCCTCGCCAGCAGCGGGATTCTCCGTTCCCACCACCTGTTAATGGGATTTCCCATTGTGGCCACCCAGTGCTGCCAGGAGATCCACAGACGTGGGTGCACTGCTGGCACAATGGAGAATTCCACCAACGGAGAATCCAGCCCATGGTTTTTATTATCTGAATGTTGTGTTGTGGGTTGAGCACAAGAGTCATCATTTACTTCATCAGCAGTTAGTACATAATGCCCAGTGGCCAGCCTTTGGTTTGCCATGGTGGCTCAAATACAGACGGCACAAAGGAATGCCATAGAATGAAGGCATCATGAGTGCCCCCAGGATACCAGGCATTGATCTGCATGATTGGCTGCCTATAGTCACACACCAGCTGAACATTGAGGGAATGGAATCCCACACGGTTCCAGTATGGGGCAGAGTTGATGTACAGTGCATGCAGTCAATGGCACCCTGAGCCATGGGAAAGACTGCAATACCAGCAAAACCACATTCCTGCTCTACCTGCTTCTATCTGACAAGACAAAAAGGTAAATGTAGTTAGCTTACAATATATAGAGAGCCTCAATGAGATCCATTATGCAACAGTGGATGGCAAACTGTGAGATGTTTCAACTTTCTCTAGTTCTAGCCTGGAAGGAGCCAGATGCTTATTGGTTCACGGCAAGGGTTACCTTCAGTACAGTCCTTCCCCTGCTCTCAGGTCACAGTTGTGGCTACAGCAGGTTGCAGATTTCAGTGAGTACACCTCACTGACTTTTCCATTTGAGCATTGCTCCTCAATCACATTCAAAATGCCTTTCTTTCCCTCTTCCTCCCTCTTCCAGCAGCTTGCCCTGCTCTTTGTGCCTTCTATCATCTTACCATAGTATGCTGTTCTCTGAGGGGAATGCCTACTGGTGCACCCAAATCGGAAAGCAACCAGTTCGACAGAAGCCTTAAAGTCAGCAGAATCTCCTTCAGCACCAGCCATCCATTTCCTGTCAATCTTTTCACTTTACACAACTATAAAAGTATCAAACATTTATGGAATCAAAACTACAGTCAAATAAATCAATCAGTAACTAACCTGTAAATAGTCGATGATTCTATTAAATAGTGCTGTTGGGGAGGTCCTTCCTGCTGCTGGATGGATATTCTGATTTGCGAGGTTAGAAGGGTGTTTACTGGAGTGATAAGTACACTGATTGACATCATGGTCTGCTTGCTCTGTGTATTACCATTGAACATTGTTTTCCCACACATTTATGCCCTCAACAATATAGCATCTGACGCCATTTTCCTTACAAGTGCAGACATGCTGCAGACACCATTAAGGCACTCATGCTAACCAGAAAATAGGCACAAACAAGCCCAATTTCTTCCTTGTGGTATTTTGAAAGGCCAGTTTACAGGTCTTTTCATTCGCGGAATGGTCTGTTTGCCATAAGGCTGGTGCCAACGAAATGCTGCATTCTTGCATTTAGACATCAGAAACTATGAGCTGCCTGACAAATTTAATCACACTTATGCCCCAGCCTCTGAAATACCAATGCCAGATGAGAAATCTCTGTCTATTTTCTAACTGATTCCGTTAGTAAAGGTGAGGTCAATAAAATGGCAGCTAACCATTGTCAACGATTATTCCAAGATACCTTGGGAAATGCTGAGGAGGCAGTGGTGTAGTGGCATTGTCACCTGGGTTCAAATCCCATCATGGTGATATTTGAATTCAATAAAAATGTGGAATTAAAAGTCTAATGGTGACCATGAAATAATTATCTTTAAAATCCCATCTGGTAAAACTCTTGCGAGTACTGACAGGCAGAGATATCTGGGCGTGCATGTCCACCGATCACTGAAAGTGGCAACACCTGTGGATAAGGTGGTCAAGAAGGCATATGGCATGCTGGCCTTCATCGGTCGGGGCATTGAATACAAAAATTGGCAAGTCATGTTGCAGCTGTACAGGACCTTAGTTAGGCCTCATTTGGATTATTGAATACAATTCTGGTCGCCACACCAGCAGAAGGATGTGGATGCTTTGGAGAGAGTGCAGAAGCGGTTTACTAGGATGTTGCCTGTTATGGGGGGCATTAGCTGTGAGGATAGGTTAGATGAACTCGGTCTGTTCTCACTGGAATGACGGAGGTGGAGAGGCAACCTGATAGAGGTCTACAAGATTATGAGTGGCATGGACAGAGTGGATAGTCAGATGCTCTTTCCTAGGGTAGGAGAGTCAGATTCTAGGGGACATAGATTTAAAGTGTGTGGGGAAAAGTTTAGAACAGATGTGCGAGGCACCTTTTTAACACAGAGGGTGGTAAATATATGGAACGCGCTGTCTGGAGAGTTGGTGGGAGCAGGTACAATAGCGGCATTTAAGGAGCATCTAGACAAATATATGAATAGGCTTGGAATGGAAGGATACGGACTCCGTAAGTGCAGGCGGTTTTAGTTTCAGCAGGTACCATGGTCGGGGCAGGCTTGGAGGGCCGAAGGGCCTGTTCCTGTGCTATATTGTTCTTTGGTGCACTAATATTCTTGAGGGAAGGAAATCTGCCATCCTTACCTGGTCTGGTTTACATGTGACTCTAGATTCACTGTCGTGTGGTTGACTCTCAAATGCTCTCTGAAATGGAGGGCAGTTAGAGCCAGCCAGCGATGCTGACAATAAAATAAAAGAAATAAACGACTTTACATCTTTCAAACAAATCTAGAAAGGATTTATGCAAACTTTACTGATGGGAACTGTGTGCACTTTCTTTTAGTTGTTTTGTAATGAACTTAAATAAAGAGAAATTGTTGCTTTGATGGAATTTATCATTAAAACTTGAGTACAGTAGTGGGCTACATCACATCGCTTTAGGTGAATATTGTGTATTCAATTAGCAACTTAAATAGCATTTGAGTTATCTGACGATAAATTCTTTGGCTTTTTACTGAGCAAATTAGGGCATTAGCTTCAGGTAAACCTGGAGCAAATTAAAGCATTGAAGAATAGAACTCATTATTGCATCCAAAGGTTACAATGAATTTAGTCCACAGACCCAAGCATTAATGAGCGTTTGTTATTCAAAAATATCTGTCAATATAGATGACGCATAACTTTAAATGAGAATTTTACAAAGTTCATCATCACAAGAGAAATGCAAATAATGTACACACACTAAATTGATGAAACACTGTCTTGTCAGGTACTCTCATTATTTTATTTTTAATGTGCTCCAATGCATTATCTTTAATAAGAATCGTTGCCCTCTCCTAAGATCATTGTATTTTCATGGTTATGTTGAGCGTAATCATATCTTGCCGAACTTTTCCTCTCCTCTCTTGAAGTTGCTCACACAAACTGAGCACCCTCACCATCCGACATACACTATTCTTCAACGATATATGGATAAGGTTTTGACTCACTTAAAACTTATTCACTGACACAGAGATAACAATCAAGCCAGTGTCGAGGGAGCAATTTTATCCCCATTACCCGGTGAGGATCTGGAGTTGCTGACTGACTCCAATTCTCACCTAATAGCTTCCAAAGGTGTTTCTAATTAGGGAACTCGATCAATCCTCCAGAGAGTTTTGGTTGTCCCATCAGGAGGTTCAGTGATTTTTAAAAATGGGACAAGAGAATTAGCAAGTGAATAAGTTTATTTTTATTTTCTTATTATCTGCATCAGCTGCAGGGAGATCCGGGTCGGCTGAAAGCTCTGTCATCAGGTGGATACTGTAAAGCACAGATTGAGATGTAGGTTTGGTAAAGATTGTACAGAAAGGTGGGTTGAGGCTGTGGATGCAAGCAAGAAGAAAATTTCTGACAGTGGTGGACTTGGGCCACGAAAGGCACGAATAGCAGTCAACAAGTATAGCAGTGGTAGGAGAACAGCACTTATACAGCAAATGGAAGAATTTTAAACAAGCTGATGGTTATATAGGGCGCGATCTACCGGCCACACTGTGCCCAAAAAGCAGTGCACCGCGGTGCAGTGTGGCCGGGAAATGCCAGGAGAACCCACTCCCAGGTTCTACCTTTCTCTCCATGCCTCAGAAGATCTAACACTATCCGGCGAGACGTCCACCCATTGTGGGTGGGATCACCTTTTAGAAAATCTGCATTTTAGAGTGAGACAGCTATTCTCACTGTAATATGCATTCCTGAGATCTAACCAAGTTGTGGGATCTAACTCCCTTACCCTGGAGACCTTGGGTGAGCACTGTTCAGTATTGGTCTCCACAAATGGGAACCAGGTAGAATGGCATTTGTGGGGGTCTCCTGGGGATTGGAGATCTAGACAGTGTGGTACCCTATCACTACTGGTGCCACCTGGGAACCCTGGCACTGCCATTATAATAATCTTTCTTATTGTCACAAGTAGGCCTACATTAATGCTGCAATGAAGTTACTGTGAAAATCCCATAGTCGCTACATACTGGCACCTTTGGGTACACTGAGGGAGAATTCAGAATGTCCAATTCACCTAACAAACACATCTTTTGGGACTTGTGGAATAAACCGGAGCACCTGAAGAAAACCCACGTGGACGCGGGGAGAACATGCAGACTCCACGCAGACAGTGACCCAAGCCAGGAATCGAACCAGGGACCCTGGTGCTGTGAAGCAACAGTGCTAACCACTATGCTATTGTGCCGCCCCAGGTGCTTAGGTGGTGCTAGCAGTGGTGGTGCCAGGCTACTATTTTTCCCATGGCGGTCATCAGGGCTGAGGTGGAAGGGATGGGGGGGGCCTGGGGAACCCCCCTTATTGGGGTTTGGGGGTCATGTAGGAGACTTGATGGCATCCTGATCTGTCACTACACTGGAATTCGGATAAGCGGAGTGCCTCTGTGCAGAAAAAGGGTGCTAAGTGCGGCCTCATTGGGGCTTTCCCTGCTTAGGCCCTGTATCTATCCGGAGTCATGAGCGCCTGGAAACACGCAGCTAAACGCACTCGCTATGGGACATAGATACCATTTGGTTAGATCGCGCCCATAGGAAAGAATGGGAAACTGGAATAGTAAGGAATTTGCCTTCAGTGATACAACAGTAATGTAGGGACTAAGTCAGGCAATGCAGTGAAGATTGGAGAATAGTGGCTAGACCTATACTTAAGGTTTCATAGATTATCATAGAATTTACAGTGCAGAAGGAGGCCATTCGGCCCATCGAGACTGCACCGGCTCTTGGAAAGAGCACCCTACCCAAGGTCAACACCTCCACCCTATCCCCATAACCCAGTAAATCCACACAACACTAAGGGCAATTTTGGACACTAAGGGCAATTTATCATGGCCAATCCACCTAACCTGCACATCTTTGGACTGTGGGAGGAAACCGGAGCACCCGGAGGAAACCCACGCACAAACGGGGAGGATGTGCAGACTCCGCACAGACAGTGACCCAAGCCGGAATCGAACCTGGGACCCTGGAGCTGTGAAGCATTTGTGCTATCCACAATGCTACCGTGCTGCCTATCGTTAAGCAGGTCACTAAAAATTCACACTGTCTGTTTCAGCTTGAATGGGCAGATTGGGAATGGCAAGTAAGTATATGGAGATTTTGGAAGGAACTAAAACAAGATGGCCTGTGTTTTCTCTCTCAGAATTGTACTGGAATGTTTGACAGTTTCATGAGTGGTTCAGATCATCGGTTTGACAGCACATCATTGTGGAACCGAAGCGGTACATCGGGGCGTCACCTGAATTTGTACAATAACTGACTTTGACGGTGGGAAGAGAAGCCATTTCTGAAGATATGTTGATTCAATTGGACCTTGTAGACATGAAATTGGGTAAGAGTGGTCTCTGAAGGTGGATGAACGATGAACTGTGCCAAATGCTGAAGAGGGGGAATAATATGTAAAGTTACCAGCGAGGGACAAGGGATAAGGACCGGGAATCAAAACCTTTGCTGATTTTTTTCCCTAGCTTAGGTATAATGAAGCTAGTTGCAACATCATGACTGTTGCCCTAGTTAAAATCAGCTAATTCAGCACAAAAGGGTTTTTATAGCTCCTTATGATATCAGACAGTGAATTTACTGGTGTTGTAAGACTTCTTACTAGTGAATTTACTGAGACTGAGGCATCGAGATCTTTGTGTAAATGGAAGGGTATTTTGGGAGGGAAGTTGCTGTCATGTTCTGTAGACCAGTACCAGCCTCCCCGAACAGGCACCGGAATGTGGCGACTAGGGGCTTTTCACAGTAACTTCATTGAAGCCTACTCGTGACAATAAGCGACTATTTATTATTTAGACTGGCTGATCTGAATGATACGCTACAGAACATCTAGTTTAAATCATTTATTATGAAACAACTGCGTGGTAAAAGATAACTAGAATAAATAAATAACAAACTATTTGCACTAACTTTGTAGATCTACTGCAAAATATATCTATCCACCAACACAACTTACTCCCAACTCCCCAGACATGGTCACGTGGTGGGGTTACACTGTCACCTGGTGGTTGGGGGGTCATATATAATATTATGTACAGAATTGCTTTATGCATCTCAGCACAGTTGCACTGAAAAATTGATAATGTACCTTACTCAATTTTCTACTTCTGTCCTGCATTCCTCATCTGAGTGGATTGGCATGATTCTGAAGCATCTCTGGAAACACGGTCATTTGAGAGAAAGCTGAACAAAAATGTATGTTATAAAGATACTTCTCTACACCGTGAACGGATAATTATCTGGAGTAAATAGGGAATGTTTCCACCAAGCTAAAAATCTATTTTAAAAAACTAATCAGAAATATTAACTCAAAAGTAAATATCAGTTTCACTCCTTTTATGGTGCTTAGATGTAGGGAAAGTTACGCCTGAAAATGAAACTGTTTTGATTTGTCTGTATTGTTTGCAATACCACGATACTGCAGCAGTATTACACAATGAGGTTTTATACCAGCCATTTGCTACAGGCCTCAATGAGTTGAATTATTTCTTACACAGATTCAATTTTAAAAACTTCTCTAAATATCATCTGCTCTCTTCTAAAGTGCCTACGTAGGCATGTCACTGCCAGTAATCACAGAAAGGTGACCACACTTGTAATCGGATCATTGGCTAAAACAACTGAGTCAATCTGATCAATATAAACTGCACATGCAGCAAAGAGCCCTTAATGGCTCTTAATCTCCATTAGGTTGAGTGGAGGAAGTCGGAGGAAGCTGCATCACTTTTCACCCCATTTATAGTAACAATCTTGTGCTTCAGGAGCTTCTGGGGACATGAGAGCTGCACTGAGGAGCATTCAGAGTGGCCATCAATAGAAACCAGAATTTGTTGCATCAGTCAGGAAACTTGTGATTCTATGCAATGCAAAGAGTGTGTTCCAGGACTAATTAAATTTTAATTGGAAATGACCTTAATCCATGCAATATTAATTTAAAGAACTTGCCTAGTCCTGAAAAAGTATTTACTTCAGCAGACAGGTACTATGCATGCTTTAAAGGAGCAAAACAAAGCACAAATGTCACTATTGTGAATCAATAGGATATTGAATAGCAAACCTTTAAAATAATAATTTTAGCGAATAAACATTTTGCATTTGAACCATTTTCCATGAAATTGACAATTCAGAATCATAGAATCACTACAGTGCAGAAGGAGGCCATTCAGCCCATCGAGTCTGCACCAACCCTCTGAAAGAGCACCCTCCTTAGGCCCACACCCCACCCTATCTCCATAACCCCACCTAACCTTTCAGACATGAAGGGACAATTTATCATGGCCAATCCATATCACTTACATATCTTTGGACTGTGGGAAGGAACCGGAGCAAAGGACAAAACTCACACAGACACAGGAAGAATGTGCAAACTCCACACAGTCACCCAAGGTTGGAATTGAACCCGGATCTCTGGCGCTGTGAGGCAGCAGTGCTAACCATCATGCCACCCTGTACAATTTTGTCTCTCAGTGAAGCACATACAACTAATCATTGATGCCAACACTTTGTAAGTTGATATAAGAGGTATCACTGCTGAATTTATACATTCCTTGAACATTTTCAATGGAATTAGGAAGGTTATCATCTTTAACTGAAAACTGAAGTCACTTAATTGGGGGTTATGCTGATTGTTTTGTTATGCTCTTGACGTAGCATAAGCTGCTTCCTTGATGTGCACTCTAACAAAGGAAGGTTCAGACTTGGAGATCGCTTTAACACATTTATTTAAACTGTTAACAATTCTCCTACTTGAACTCGACTCTCCTGATAATCCTGCTATAGTTACTCAGACTGACTAACCGGTCTGCTACAATCCAGGTGGTGGGTGTGATGTGTTTCAAATTAACTCTGTATACTCACTGAGTGTCTCCACTGGAAAGAAGAAGATCATATGTGCTGTGTCCTTTTATATGGGTTTGTGTAATGCCCTCCTGTGGTAGTGTCTGTATGTATCGTGAATGCCTATCTTACTGACCTATTGGTTGAATGTCTGTGTGTCATGTCTCTAGTGCTCCCTCTAGTGTCTATATAGTCTACATATATTTACATCAACCCCTTGTGTATTTACAGAGATGCATATCACCACATCCCCCCTTTTTTCGTGTTACATATTTTCTGTATAGTGTGAACGAAAATTGAACAAAAACAGGTAGATAAGTGATGCTCTGTACAAGTTATGATATCAGTGATCATTAAACAATAAGTCCAAACAAATCATATGTATGAGTCCAAAATTCATTAATAATTATGGCCGAGTGTCTTTCCTGTTTGGTTGGTGAGGTGGTGATGTTGATGGTGGCATTGCTTTGTAAACGCCGTCAGTGTTCCTGTGCGTAAGGAACCAAGAAATGGTCACATCACTTCATTGTCTGATTTGGAGTATTTTGTTCTTCCGATGCTTGTGGTAGCGATGTATACAATCTGTGTTGTCCTGCCATGGTATGTCATTGTATTGAGCTGAGCAGTAACAGTGTCCCTCATGGGCAAAGTTGTACCATGTCGTACCAGTCGTAGTTCCATTGTTGTTGTTTTTGTTGTGCTTGTAGTCGACGCTGTTGCCTTTGGTACACTTCTTGTTATTGTCTTTGATGTTGCTGTTGTGTTGGTTGGTTTTGTTGTCATATTTGCTGCACTCAAGGACCACACTCTGTGGATAATACGAGCCCTTACTCATGTCAACGTCCTTTGTGGCACCTTCTGTTTCCTTGAGCATGCCGTCACTGAGTTCGCGGCTCTCCCCGTCTGGAGTCAAGTCCGGCTTACTTGAATCAGCTTTGGCTTGTCGATTCTTCCTGTCTGGAGTCTGGTCTGTTTCACCTGAGTCAGTTTTGGCTCCTTGATGCTCCCCGTCTGGAGTCATTTCAGGTTTACTTGCATCGTCTGTGGTTTCTTGATGCTCCCCGTCCGGAGTAATTTCAGGTTCACTTGCATCTTCTGAGGTTTCTTGATGCTCCATGTCCGGAGTCAAAATGTTCAGGAATGCATTTGCTTGCGGAGAGGCTCAGGCGAATGAGGTTTGAAGTAACTTGGTGTCACCGGAGTCACCAGTAGCCTCACTGTGATTGTCGAGTGCCTCTGTACACACTAGCTGAGGTCCGTCACATTGCACGGGAAGTGGGATGCCATTGTCACTTGTTGCACATACAGTGGGGAGAGCCTCAGTGTCTTCTTTTCATTCACTTGAGCTGGGTAGACTGTCAGAGTCTTCTTCTGTTGTTCACTTGAGCATGGCAGACGTGCATTGTCTGCTGCTGGTTGCTCAGAGGAGGTTGCTAGACCCTCATGGTCTTGTTCATCCAGGACTGCGCTTTGGAGTCTTGCATTGCTTCTATCGTGAAGGCTGTCCATGAGCTCGCTGTGGAGACTTGTGTCACTTGAGTCACTTCTTGTTCATGCAAGGACTGCGCTCTGGAGTCTTTCATCGCTTTCTGTGTGGAGGCTGGGACCCTTCGTGGTGCGTGGACCACTCTCTGTGTGGAGTCGGGGACTCTTCGCGGTTCATAGACCACTCTGTGTGGCAGCAGGCTGCTCTCTGTGGGCCTGTATCACTCTCTGTCTCTTGGCATCAGGCCGCAGCATAATCCTGAACTCACAAGTCGGGATGTCATATATAGAACATAGAACAGTACAGTACAGCACAGAACAGGCCCTTCGGCCCTCGATGTTGTGCTGAGCAATGATCACCCTACTCAACTCAATGTATCCACCCTATACCAGTAACCCAACAACCCCCCCCCCATTAACCTTATTTTTTAGGACACTAAGGGCAATTTAGCATAGCCAATCCACCTAACCCGCACATCTTTGGACTGTGGGAGGAAACCGGAGCACCCGGAGGAAACCCACGCACACACGGGGAGGACGTGCAGACTCCTCACAGACAGTGACCCAGCCGGGAATCGAACCTGGGACCCTGGAGCTGTGAAGCATTTATGCTAACCACCATGCTACCGTGCTGCCCTCTAATATATGCTGGGTTGAAGATTCCCCAATCCGAAGAACTCGTCGTCGGGGTCTTCAATGTACAACACGTCTAGTTGCAGTTCGGATATGGTACTGGGGTAGCCTCTCAAGGTGAAATCTTCGTCTGAGTCATTGTCTTCCAAGACCATATCATCACGTTTTGTGTCGGAGCTGGCATTGGGCTTCCGATGTCCAAAGAAGAATTCAAGGTCTGAGTCATAGTCTTCAAGGACTGTATCATCTCTTTGGGCGGTGCTAACTGCTTGTTGCAGGGTTCTGCGGAGGTTACTTTCAGCTACTGGTCGAATTTCAGGCATTGTGCAGTCATTCCAGGTGAAAGAATCGGGTTTTACGGCCTTAAATGTTTTTTTCATTTTTTGGGACATTTCCCCTTTAAGTGGGTGTGGTCCGGGGCCTCTGACATCACGAAGCATGCGACATAGGTCGTAGAAAGTGATTGGGCATGCACAGATCGCTGTTACTTTACTTGGGGTCTTTTTCTCAACTGTGCATGTGCGGCACCTTTTCCAAGATGGCCGCCAATCAAAACTGCAGATTTCTTCAATCGAACGCCTACCTTCACCTCATGGTGAGTTTTGGCACCTCTTTTACTGTTTTTTCTTGTATTTTCCTCGCAGAATTCTTGGAATTTGTCCAGGACTGCCTGGAAACCGCTCTTGTTTTGCCCTTTTGAGTATTTGAAGGTCTGGAAGATTTCAGCAGCTTCTGGACCCGCGATGGTAAGTAGAAGCTTTATTTTCTCTGCATCCACCATGCCATCTAGGTCGGACGCTACCAGGTAGATCTTGAATCTCTGCCTGAACCAACGGCAGTTTTCACTGAGATTGCCTTGGTACCTGTGCTGTTGTGGAACCGGAATCTTGAACATCATCTTGCCTGGCTGCTGTTGCTGGTTGTCACTGTTTACTGAGTTGTAACTATATGGATTTAAACAGGTCACTCCTGGGTATCATGTTTTGTTATGCTCTTGACGTAGCATAAGCTGCTTCCTTGATGTGCACTCTGACAAAGGAAGGTTCAGACTTGGAGATAGCTTTGACACATTTATTTAAACTGTTAACAATTCTCCTACTTGGATTCAACTCTCCAGTTAATCCTGCTATAGCTACTCAGACTGACGAACCAGTCTGCTACAATCCAGGTGGTGGGTGTGATGTGTTTCAAATCAACCCTGTGTACTCACTGAGAGTCTCCACTGGAAAGAGGAAAATCATGTGTGCTGTGTCCTTTTATATAGGTTTGTGAAATGCCCTCCTGTGATAGTGTCACCTCTGTATGTATCGTGAATGCCCATTGGTCGTGTCCTATCTTACTGACCTATTGGTTGAATATATGTGTGTCATGTCTCTGGTGCTCCCTCTAGTGTCTGTCTAGTCTACTTGTATTTACATTAATTCCTTGTGTATTTCCAGTGATGCATATCACCACATTGATCCCACACTGTGCTCAATTAAATTGAACAAGAATGCTTTTAAAATCCACAAATCAAAAGAGTTCCCCTTAAGAAACATAAGGGTGATGGCAACAGTGTAATCCACAGTAAACCTGCAACAGAGCTCTATCAGATTTATCTCTCTTTACTGTGGTGCAATGTGAAAAATGCATTTTCATACCTTAATGTATATATAGAAGAAAGCACATTGTGTGAGAAGGCATTAAATAATCAGAGGGTTCAGATAACACCAAAAACCTTGGAACGCTGGTGAACATCATCTCCACTCCAAGAGCTGTCCTTGCTTTAAGAACACTTGAAAGTGTGTCATTCTCTACAGTTTAGACAAGCTAAACGTTCACTTCCCACTTAATGAAAGTGGAAAGTGTTTTTTTTTCCATCTTACAAATGCTAACAGATCTGTATTTCCAGGATTTTCAGTTAAATTTCAAATTTCTGATATTTGTAATTTTTATTTTGAAAAGCTTTGCTTCCGTTCCTTGACCCTGTCTCGATCCATCTCCTGGCTTCCTGCCACAGCCTTGGATCAGGCTGGCCTGCTTCCTGCCTATGTACTGCAATGATTGATTAATATGAATTCGACAACATTAGACTTGCAATCCTTTTAATAATAATCGACTAAACACACAGAATTTTGTAAAACAATGAAACATAAAACCTGAGCAAATTCATTTTTAAATTAAAAATCTTTCGCAGTTAGATATGGGTTTGCCAGAGATCTGATTTTATATTTTTAATGTACAGGAATTAGGCCTTTTTATTGCACTAAAACTAATGTTTAGGTTTCTCCTAAAATAAATGTTTAGCCTTTGTTTTGATGCAGGTGAATGGTTACAATACACAGCCCTAATGCAAGATTACCGAATGAAATGAATGTTAAAAATTATTGCGCGAAATTCTCTGGCTCGCAATGCCACAAACGGGAACCGCGATCGGGCGGAGAAACAGGCGCCCAGCCGAATTCAAGGTCTGTGCCCAGCAGTGATTCGGGCGCCAGGCTCCGCTTGCTGGTGGCGATAACAAGATTTGCACCACGCACCGGCAACGACATGCAAAACCGACATTTTTATGCATTGAAAAGATTTTAGCGCATTTGACCCACTATTTAGCCTTCTCAGGTGGAAGTATGCGGGCATGATTTACTGCAGGTATTTACAAACAGGGACTGGGCGCCATGACTGCTGAGGGGAAGAGAGAAGGTAAGAAAAGTTTGAAAGACTTAAAACTTGCACCGCTTGCTGGGGGTGGCTACCAGGGCCACGGGGGGGGGGGGGGGGGGGGGGGGGTGTAGTGGGGAGCGAATACATGGCAGCTCCGTGGATTTGGGGTGTCCCCTCGGGATCGGGGTGCTGCCACTCCTCAGTGCCGTCATCAGAAGCATTACCCCACTGCAAGCGAAGCAGGGGAATAGCAGAGCTCACCCCAACCAAAGGACACATGCACCGTGGCCTTCTGCACCCTCCCTGGCACACTGCCCCTCTAAGGCCAGTGGCCTCACCAGTGACACTATCTGCTAGCCCACTCACAGGGCCACCAGCTGTCTCCAAACCCTGCCTGCCCACCGCACCTGCTCACATCTATCCTGTCCATGGGCAGGTTGTCACAACCTGTGTGTCACACACAGCTACTCTCCCAGCATAAAATGTTGCTGACACGAGTTGCAAAGCCACCGGTTACCATGTTGACAGGGATGGGTGGTGAGAATAGAGGCTCCCTGGTGTCACTCACTGAACGGGACAGGAGTGCAGTGTGGAAGGCAACATATTGGTGGGAACGGCTGATGGGTGGTGGTTGTGGAGATGGTGAGCGGTGATGGCGTTACTCACTGGGTAACCTGTCCTGCAAGGCGGCCTCACACCTCTAGCCCTGTTCCCTGCCACCTCTGAGGGTGATCCCAGGTGGAACATTCAATTGTCCTGGGGGCCCTGTACTGTGACATCATCCAACACCCAAATCCCACACCACATCCCATCCCAAACCTTCTGCACACCCACCCAGGACACCCCCTACACCCAGCCCAGCCATCCCGCATAAGCTTCAGACAGAGGATTGGGCGGGTCAGAATGTTGGTGAAAACGTGTTTGATAGTGACTGTACATTATTGTGCTCTGATCCCTACCTCTAACCTATGTGCTGCACCCATGCCAACTTAGCTGGTGTCTAATTTCCTTATCTTACATGCCTTGCCGCTCCTTCTAGTTGTGACCCCAGACAGGCCTGCTGCGTAACTCGCCCTGTGACCTGGGAATTCTTTGGATGACCTGGACCTGACCCAGCCACCTTCAGGTGTCACCGGTGATGAGGTGCCACCCTGCTCTGCCTGTTGGGCCCATGAGATGTGCCAATGTCAGTCAGGGAGGATTCAGAAGCGCTGAGGTGTTTCAGCAGGTCCCCTGTGGGAGGCTCTGGCATTGGTCCCATCATTACCTCCTCCCTCGGGTTGCTTGATGGCCCCCGGGCTGCTCCGTGGGAAAGATGATTGGAAAAGGAGTCTAGCAGGGAAGATAGCAATGGCAGGAGTTTTGGGGGGGCATTCGGGAGGCAACAGAAATTCATCCCAAGTAGGAGGAAACATGCTAAGTGGAGGACAAGGCATCCATGGCTGACAAGGGAAGTCAAGGACAGCATAAGAGCAAAAGAAAAAGCATACAAAATGGTGAGGATTAATGGGAAGCCAGAGGATTGGGAAGCCTTTAAAAGCAAGCAGAGGATAAATTTTAAAAAGCAATAAGGGGGGAGAAGAGGAAATATGAGTGCAAGCTAGCTCGTAATATAAAGGAAGATAGGAAGAATTTTTTTCAACATATAAAGGGTAAGAGAGATGCAGAAATAGACATTGAACCACTGGAAAATGTGGCTGGAGAAGGAATAATAGGAAACAAAGAAATGGCAGAGGAACTGAATTGTTACTTTACATCAGTCTTCACGGTGGAAGACACCAGTGGGATACCAGAGCTCCAGGAGAATCAGGGGGCAGAGGTGAATGCAGTGACCATTACTAAGGAGAAGGTTCTGCGGAACCTGAAAGGTCTGAAGGTGGATAAATCACCTGGACCGGATGGACTACACCCCAGGGTTCTAAAAGAGATAAGCTGAGGAGGTTAAGGAGGCATTGCTGATGATCTTTCAGGAATCACTGGAGGCAGGAAGGGTCCCAGAGGACTAGAACGAGTATCTCACGGTAGCATGGTGGTTAGCATCAATGCTTCACAGCTCCAGGGTCCCAGGTTCGATTCCCGGCTGGGTCACTGTCTGTGTGGAGTCTGCACGTCCTCCCCGTGTGTGCGTGGGTTTCCTCCGGGTGCTCCGGTTTCCTCCCACAGTCCAAAGATGTGCGGGTTAGGTGGATTGGCCATGCTAAATTGCCCGTAGTGTAAGGTTAATGGGGGGGATTGTTGGGTTACGGGTATACGGGTTACGTGGGTTTAAGTGGGGTGATCATTGCTCGGCACAACATAGAGGGCCGAAGGGCCTGTTCTGTGCTGTACTGTTCTATGTTCTATGTTCTAAGGTGGCTAATGTAACAGCGCTGTTTAAGAAGGGAGGGAGGCAGAAGACAGGAAATTATAGGCCAGTTAGCCTGACTTCGGTCATTGGAAAGATTTTAGAATCTATTATTAAAAATGAAATCACAGAGTACTTGGAAGTGCATGATAAAATAGGACTGAGTCAGCATGGCTTTGTCTTTATTTTTTATTAAGGTATTTGAAAATTTTTATAAAAATAACATTAACAATGACATCAACATGGTATACTAAACATTTCCCTCCCCATCCGAATCTTCACACCCCAACCATAAAACAACAATCTGGCCTACTCTCCCCCCCCCCCCCCCCCCAACCCCACCCCCCCGGAATACTGCATCTGCTGACATTTTAATTTTCCCCGAGAAAGTCGACAAGCGGCTGCCACCTCCGGGTGAACCCAACCATTGACCCTCTTAAGGCGAACTTTATTTTCACAAGACTGAGAGATCCAGCAATGTCACTAACCCAGGTCTCTACACTCGGGGGCATTAAGCCCCTCCACATTAACAAGATCTGTCTCCGGGCTACCAGGGAGGCAAAGGCCAAGACATCACCTCTTTCGCCCTCTGATCTCCCGGCACTTCTGACACTCTAAAGACCGCTACCTCCGGACTGGGAACCACCCGTGTTTTTAGCACTGTGGACATTGCCACAGCAAAACCCTGCCAAAACCCTCTAAGCTTCGGGCATGCCCAAAACATGTGAACATGGTTTGCTGGGCTTCCCGTGCACCTCGCACACCTTATCCTCTATCCCGAAAAACTTATTAATCATAGCCGCTGTCATGTGTGTTCGGTGGAACATCAGGCTAAGCCTGGCACATGATGAGGAGGTATTAACCCTACTTCCGGCATCCGCCCATATACCCGCCTCTATCTCTCCTCCTAGCTCATCCTGCCACTTGCCCTTAAGCTCCTCCACCAGGGTTTCCTCTGCCTCCGAAAGCTCCTGGTAAATATCTGAAACATTCCCCTCTCCCACCCAGGTACTGGAGACTACTCTATCCTGTATCCCCTGTTGCAGCATCAGTGGAAAGGCCGGCACCTGTTTTCTCAGGAAGTCTCGCTACTGCAAATACCTAAACCCGTTCCCTGCTGGCAATTCAAATTTACCCTCCAAAGCTCTCAAGCTGGGAAAGCTCCCATCTATAAATAGATTCCCCATCCTTCTAATTCCTGCACTTTGCAATCTCCAGAACCCACCATCTAGCCTACCCGCTATAAACCAATGATTATTATAAATCGGGGTCCAAACCGATGCTCCCTCCACTCTCTTGTATCTCCTCCATTGCCCCCAGATTCTCAGAGCTGCCGCCAGTGCCGGACTTGTGGAGTATCGGGCCAGCGAGAACAGAAGAGGCGCCGTTATCAATGCTCCCAAACTGGTGTCTTTGCATGGCGCTGCCTCCATCCGCTCCCACACCGACCCCTCCCCCACTACCCTAATCTTCCTAATACTTCCGAATCATGGCTCTATTAGCCACCCAGTAGCAATTGCAAAAGTTTGACAGCGCCAACCCACCCTCCCCCCAACTGCGCTCCAGCAACACTTTCTTCACTCGTGAGGTTTTACTCGCCCACACAAAGCCCAAAATAACGTTATTTACCCACTTGAAAAAGGCCTTTGGGATAAAGATGGGGAGGCACTGAAAGACAAATAGAAATCTGGGGGGGACCGTCATTTTCACTGTCTGTGCCCTCCCCGCCAGTGATAGCGGGAGCATGTCCCATCTCTTCAAGTCCCCTTTCATTTGTTCCACAAGCCGGGATAGGTTTAACTTGTGCAGTGTCTTCCATTCCCGGGCCACCTGGATTCCCAGATACAGAAAGCTCCTTCCTACCATTCTCAACGGCAGCTCTCCCAGTCTCTTCTCCTGCCGTCTTGCCTGGATCACGAACATCTCGCTTTTCCCCATGTTCAATTTATACCCCGAAAAATTACCAAATTCCCACAGGATTCGCATTACTTCCCCCATCCCTTCCAACGGGTCTGAAATATACAACAGCAGGTCATCTGCGTAAAGCAAGACCTGGTGCTCCCCTATCAACCCCGGGACACAGTTCTCTATCCTTGTAGCCAGCATCTTAGCCAGCAGTTTGGCGTCCACATTCAGTAGAAAAATCGGCCTGTATGACCCTCATTGCTCCGGATCCTTCTCCCGATTCAGGATCAATGAAATCGAGGTCTGTGACATTGTTGGGGAGAGGGCTCCCTTCTCTCTTGCTTCGTTAAATGTCCTCACCAGCAGTGGGCTCAATATCTCTGAAAACTTCTTATAGAATTCCACGGATAGCCGTCAGGTCCCAGGGCCTTGCCCGACTGCATGCCCACCAGCTCCTTGATTATTTCCTCAATCTCAATTGGGGCTCCCAGCCCCTCCATCAGATCCTCAACTACCCTCGGCAACCTCAACTGATCCAAAAACTGCCTCATCCCCTCCACCCCAGCCGGGGGTTCCGACTCTATAATTTACTATCGATGTCCTTAAACACCTCGTTCACCCCCGCTGGGTCCGGGACAGTATCACCGTCTCTACTCTTTACCTATCTCCCTGGCCACCTCTCTTTTCCTGAGCTAGTGAGCCAACATCCTGCTTGCCTTTTCCCTGTATTCCTAGATCGCGCCCTTTGCCTTCCTCAACTGTTCCACCGCTTTCCCTGTGGTCAACAGCCCAAATTCCACCTGTAACCTCCGCCACTCCCTCAGTAGCCCCGCGTCTGGGGCTTCCAAGTACCTCCTGTCCACCTGGAGTATCTCCTCAACTAACCTATCCCTCTTAGCCCGTTTGCCTTTTCTCTGTGGGCCCGTATTGAGATTAATTCCCCTCTGACCACTGCCTTCAGAGCTTCCCAGACCGTCGCTGCGGAGACCTCCCCGTATCATTTGTTTCCAGGTAGTTCTGGGTGGACTTGTTAACCCTCCCACAGATCGCTTTGTCCGCTGGCAACCCCACTTCCAGTCGCCAAAGCGGGTGTTGTCCTTTCTCCACAATAACCCGTAGATCCACCCAATGCGGGGCATGATCCGACACTGCGATTGCCGAGTACTCAGTATCCACCACCTTCGGTATTAGCGCCCTGCTCAGAACAAAAACGTTGATGCGAGAGTAAACCTTGTGGCATGTGAGAAAAAAGAAAACTCCTTCGTCCTTGTCCGTGCAAACCTCCATGGGTCTACTCCTCCCACCTGTTCCATAAAACCCTTCAATTCCTTTGCCGCAGCCAGCCTCTTCCCTGTCCTGGATTTTGACCGGTCCAATTCCGGATCAATGACTGTGTTGATGTCCCCTCCCATGATCAGGTTATGTGACTCTAAATCTGGGATCTTACCTAAAACCCACCTCATAAATTCCACATCGTCCCAATTTGGAGCATATATGTTCACGAGTACCGCCCGCAACCCCTCCACCTTCCCACTCACCATTATGTACCTACCTCCCTTGTCTGACACGATTCTTCCTGCCTCGAACGCCACTCGTTTGTGATGAAGATCGCTACCCCCCCTGGTCCTTGAGTCTAGTCCTGTGTGGAATACTTGACTAACCAGCCCCTTTCTCAATCTCGTCTGGTCTGTAACCTTTAGGTGTGTCTCTTGTAGCATTGCCACGTCCGCCTTCAGCCCCCTCAAATGCACAAACACGCGAGCCCTCGACCGGCCCATTCAGCCCTCTGTTGTTCCATGTAATCAGCCTGGTCGGGGGGCGGCACCCCCACCCCCCTACCGACTAGCCATCACCCTTTTTACGCCCGCCTCTAGCGCAGGACCTCCACAACCCCCCCCCCCCCCCACCCCCCTGGGCATTCGCCGTTCCCGACCTCCCATTTGTCCCCGAGTAACAGTTCCTCCCCTGTCAGCAAAGCAGCTCCCCCCTCTCCCATCCCCCCAGCAACAAGACTAGAAACCCAACCCCCCAAGTTAAGCTCCAGCAGTCTGTCTCCCCATTATTCTCTCCCCCCTCTCCCCAACTTTAAGGGCAGCACGGTAGCATTGTGGATAGCATAATTGCTTCACAGCTCCAGGGTCCCAGGTTCGATTCCGCATTGGGTCACTGTCTGTGCGGAGTCTGCACATCCTCCCCGTGTGTGCGTGGGTTTCCTCCGGGTGTTCCGGTTTCCTCCTACAGTCCAAAGATGTGCAGGTTAGGTGGATTGGCCATGATAAATTGCCCTTAGTGTCCAAAATTGCCGTCAGTGTTGGGTGGGGTTACTGGGTTATGGGGATAGGGTGGAGGTGTTGACCTCGGGTAGGGTGCTCTTTCCAAGAACCGGTGCAGACTCGATGGGCCGAGTGGCCTCCTACTGCCCTGTAAAAAAAATTCTATGATCTAACTGGGACAAACATATTAAAAGCATCACATTCCCCAGTAAACAAACATCAGAAAAAAAACAGTGAAGAAACAGCCACTTTAGAAAAAAACAGCACTAACCAATTTAAATTAATTAAACAGCAATTGACTGGGATTTTAGATTGCCCGACTGCCTTTATGGTTTGCAGGTGGGCCAATTGGCCAGGCAGTCTTTACATTTAAATTGCGAGCTTAATCCAGGCTGGATCGAAATGATGTGCGGCAGAGTGACCAAGTGCCAGGGATCTGGGTTCAATTCCGACCTTGGAAGACTGTGTGGAGTTTGCACTTTCTCCTTGTGTCTGCGTGGGTTTACTCCGAGTTCTCTGGTTTCCAAAGATGTGCAAGTTAGGTGAGGTTATGGGAATAGGGTGGGGGAGTGGGCCTGGGGTGGGGGAGTGGGCCTGGGGAGTGTGCTCTTTCAGATGGTCAGTGCAGGCCTGATGGGCTGAATGGCCTTCTTCTGCACTGTAGGAATTGTATGGTTCTATGGTCAGGGTTCAAATAAAATTAACAAGTGTGTCTGGGGATTGAGGTCAGTGTATGATTGTGCTGCCCAGACATTCGTGCATAGTTTTTCTGCTGATGTTGATTTTTTTTACAGGTTGGTACCTCCTTCAGACAGTTCTGCAGTGGCAATCCCCCTGAGGGAGCACATTGGAAGGGCCAGCCCACACCTTTCCTTTTCTTAGCACCTACCCTCTTCCCACCCTCCCTGGCTGCCCTCAGCCCTCCACAGAGCGTGGATCAGGCTGGATGATTGTTAATTCAAGGATATTGTGGATTGAACAGCTGCTGGGAGTCTGATGTGAGCTAAATCTGGCCTGAAGAAAAAAAATAACTTAAATATTGGAGAGCATGGGCATGCAGGTATGCTGCCACTGCACTGGAGGCTTGGTGAAGAACATGCATAGTTGGAGAGATGTCTGTATTAATGGATGACTTGAGGCTCTCCAGACAAAGCAGGAGCAGATACCCATGCTGGTCAACACCAACTCTGAGTCCATGGATGCAGTGCAGCAGGATGTTTAATGGTTTCACGAGTGGTCAGAATGGATCTTTAAATGCCATATTCTCCCACCTGCACTACTGGCTTCACACCCTGTCAATTCACAATAGATTTATCACTCACCTACCAATAATCTCCATTAATCAGCACAGATACTGAACATGCCTATACTTCACCTCACCGCCATATGTTTAACACTGTTGTGAGCCTCATATCCACATCTCACAACTTGTGCATACTGCACATCCAAACATATTGCACAACACTCACTGACACACTTAACTCTGCTTTGCAGGAGAAGGGGCTGCATAACTGAAGGCAGCTGAAACTAACAAGTGGACAATGTGTGCCTGTTCTAACACCCATCTATATGATGGTGCTGGCAAGTATGAAGGATGATACCTTCATACTTAACCCTCCTTCTCACATCCCATGTTCCAGAAATTCTTTCAACTTCCAAGCTGAGGATTGTGTAATCATTTTTAAAAATTATTTGTTCATGAGATGTGGGTGCTACTGGCAGGGCCAGGATTTACCACTTATCCCTAATTTCTCTGGAGAAGTTAATGGCCTTCTTGAACTTCTGCCGTCCATCTTGTGTAGGTACATCCACACAGTGCTGTTAAGGATGGAATTCCAGGATTTTGTCCCAGCAACAATGAAGGAACAGCAGGTGATGTATTTAGCAAAACTGAAGTCAATGGGAATCAGGGAGAAACTCTCCCCTGGTTGGAGTCATACCTAGCACAAAGGAAGATGTTTGTAGCTGTTGGAACCAACCATCTCCGGCCCAGGACATCTCTGCAGGAATTTCTCAGGCTAGTGTCCTACGCCCAACCATTTTCAGCTGATTCATTAATGACCTTCCTTCCAACATTTAAAACAAAATTAAAAAATATAGAGTATCCAATTCATTTTTTTTTTTCAATTAAGGGGCAATTTAGTGTGGCCAATCCACCTAGCCTGCACATCTTTTGGTTGTGGGGGCGAAACCCACACAGACACTGGGAGAATGTGCAAACTCCACATGGACAGTGACCCAGAGCCAGGATCGAACCTGGGACCTCGGTGCCGTGAGGCATCAGGGCTAACCCACTGCGCCACTGTGCTGCCCACACCTTCCTTCCAACATAAGGTCAGAAGTGATGTTCGCTGATAATTGCACAATGGTCAGTACCATTTGCAACTCCGATATGAAGCAGTTCATGTCCATGTGCAGGAAGACCTGGATAATGTCTAGGATTGAACTGATAAGTGGCACGTAATATTTGGGCCAAGTGCCAGGCAATAACCAGCTCCAACAAGAGAGAATCTCACTATATTTCCTTGACGTTCAATGGCATTAGCATACTTAAATCACCACCATCAACCTCGTGGAGGTCACCATGGACCAGAAATTGAAGTGGACTAGCCAAATAAATATGGTGGCTACAAAAGCAGGTCAGAGGCTGAGAATGCTGAGGCAAATAACCTATTTCCTCACTCCCCAAAGCCTGCCCACCAATTACAAGGCACACGCCAGGAGTGTGATGGAATACTCTAGGGTTGTCTGCATGAGTGCAGCTCCAACAACACTCAAGAAACTGGGCACCACACAGGACAAAGTAGCCCACTGGATTGGCCCCTCATCCACCACTTTAAATCTTCACACCCTCCACTACTAATGCATGGTGGCAGCAGTCTATACATTATGGAAGATACACTGCAGCAACTCAGCAAGCCTCCTTCGACAGCACCTTCCAAACCTCGTCTTGTCCCCGAACATTTTCTGCCCTTGTCGTTCTGAGTGGTGGTGGCCATGGGTTTGGAAAGTGCTATCGAAGGAGCCATGGTGAGTTTCTACAGGGCATCTTGTAGATGATGCAAACAACACTGTGTTGATGTGGAAGGAAGTGAATGTTTAAGTCAAAGTTGATACATGCATGAACACCTTACTTCACCTTCCCCACTGCACCTACATGGGATTCTAGATCTCCCATAGTCCCTCACAGCAGCAGATGTATTTGATCAGAATGGGAAACAGTATCTGCTCCTTGTTGATTCATTCTCAGGATGATATGTGGTTGATTACTTACCTGATGTGAAGAACACTACAGTAGTCCGGAAACAGATGAGACACTTGGCCATACATGGCATTCCACAACAGCTAATGACAGACTATGCCAGGCAGTTTGTCTGTAGGAAATTCAAGGACTTTGGACACAGGGGGACGAGAAGTAGTCTGGAACTCTTGACAAATGAAGAATTGGGTTGCAGTTACTGGTAGATAGTCCTTGTCACCAGATAATCACCCTTTGGTTTGCCATGGTGGCTTAAATGTAGATGATTCAATGGACTGCTGCAGAATAAAGACATTATGGCTGTTGTCAGGATAGCAGAGATTGACCGGACTGATTTGTTGCCAGCTGGACACTGAGGGAGTGAAATGCATTTCAGTTCCAGTATCAGACAGACTTGACATGTGGGATCACAAGGCAATATGCGTGCAGCACATTGACACTCTGCACCAGGGGGAATTCTGCAAAACTTGTGAACCCTTGTGCGCATTCCACCTACTTGTCTCTGGGAAGAAAGAATGGAATGAAGTAATTGCTCTTTTAATAGGGAGACTCAATGACCTTCTTTATGCAACACTAGATGAATAATTATAACTTATTGCTAATCTCTCCAGTCACTGGCACTGTTTTATTCACCATTCTCTGAGGTTGCAGTAATGGATGCCACAGGTGAGAGTTTTCAGTGAGGGCCTCGTTATTAAAGTGCAGATACTCATACAATATTCCTCGTTGGTGTTCAGGTCGGAGAATTGCTACCAAAACACTATAACTTGATATGACCTCCTGTTGCGAGCTCTTCTCTCCTTCCTCTTCCTCCCTCTTCCAGCAGTTTGTCCTGCTTGTAATGTCTTTTCATCTCTATCCTGTTATTTATTATTTCTTGGGATGTAGGCGTCACTGGCAAGACATGCATTTGTCGCCATCCTTAATGCCCTTGAACTAATGTTGCTGGGCCATTTCATAGGGCAGGTAAGAGTGAACCACATTGCGAAAGATGTGGTGCCGTATGTTGACCAGATCAGGTAAGCAAGGTAGTTATCCTTCCCTGAAGGATGTTAGTGAATCAGGTGGATTTTTACAGCAATCATAGTCATCTTTACTGAGACTAGCTTTCAATTCCAGATTTTATCAATTGAATTTAAATTCCACCAGCTACCGTGTCCCCAGAGCATTGCCAGGGCCTCTGGAATACAAGTCCGGTAACGTTACCACTATAGCACCATTTCCCTGAATGCTGTACTCCAAGGGAATGCCTGAGACTGGGAGCAACCGCTTTGTGCAGAAGCCAGACAAATCCGGCAGCACCTGCCATACCACTTCCTGCAGATTTTTGAAACTTGGAACATCTTCAGAAAGCACACAAACATGTAAGATTTGTAGCAGCAGGCAGGAGATATCAACCTGTGGGTAGTTGGTGCTAATGGGGGCAGGTCCTTCCTGCTGCATAACACATACTCATCAGGATAAGAGAGGGCATTGGCTTGAGCACTGAAAGCTAAAATTATGTCAAATCAGCATTGTTTGCTGATTGACATCATGATCTGCCTGTTCTGCAGACCTCGGATAGACATTGACTGTAGGAGTCCATGCCTGTACAAAGATAGCACCCAGCATACCTCACACTAAACTGCGCTCATGCTGGGTGTATGGTTCTGCAGTCCTAAGAGCACTATTACACTACTGAGAGAAATCTCTGCCCCACAATATAATTTCTGCAGCTACCACACTGCAGGATTAGAATTGGCAAGGGTGAAAGGAACATATAAAAATGTGTATGACAGATATTGAGGGGGAGTGATGAATGGAAGATGACAAAGGGAAAAGGGGAACAGCAGAGGCAGTTATAGGTAAAGTGAGACATCACTTGTTTTTTCCCAGCACCGTAGAAGATCAACTAGATTTGAGATGACGGCGGTATTTTCCCAAAAAATGGCAAAGTGCATCGTGAAGGCTATGGCCAATGTGGAAGGAAAAGAGTGCCCCCACGGCACAGGCCCGCCCGCCGATCGGAGGGCCCCGACCACAGGCCAGGCCACCGTGGGGGCACCCCCCGGGGCCAGATCGCGCCCCCCCCCCCCCCCCCAGGACCCTGGAGCCCGCACACGCTACCAGTCCCGCCGGTAAGAGAGGCGGTTTGATTCCCACCGGCGGGACCGGCATGACAGCAGCGGGACTTCGGTCCATTGCGGGCCGGAGAATCGCCGGGGGGGGGCCCGCCGACAGGCGTGCCACGATTCCTGCCCCTGCTGAATCTCTGGTGCTGGAGACTTCGGGAGATGGCGGGGACAGGATTCACGTACCCCCCCCCCCCCCCACCCCCCGGCGATTCTCCGACCGGCGGGGGGTCGGAGAATCCAGCCCCTGGTTTCCGTTTTTGGAAACCAGTAGTGATTCCCGCTGACGTGATATCACACTGGTGGGGGGAACATACAGAGAACCTGGAAGATAAGGCTGGCGTGAACCTGATTACGTTAGCCGGGAGGGCCAGGGAACATTGTGTTCTGGGTTCTCAGTGATGCAAATCCCATTATGGCCCCCTCGTTAGAGTTAGCGGCCATAACAGGATTTGCATCCCTGGGGAACTGGCAGGAAAATCGCACCCGAAAATCTATATGAATGAAACACAAAATAAGTATTTGTCAACCATTCCCATTCAGAATGGTCTGCTGGACTGAAGGACCTCTTTGCAATTATTCTGGAGCATGAACTAACATTTCTATTTAACATTGCAGCCTATCTAATTTCATATAAAATCTTATATAATTTCTTCAAAGTCTGCAATGTATACTTCTGAAGAACTTTGCAAATTATTTTATATTTTGTTTTATATAAAAGTGCATGTTTTCTCGTCGCTGATTATATCTTACGTTATCATGTTTTAAATATTGCAATTCACTTGTAATCTATCTCAGCCCACCTCAATGACAGCTGCTGAGCTTGAATACTTGCCTGGAACAGGAATGACGAAAGATATTCATGCCATACTGAAATAATTGAACTCGCACTGACAGCATTAAACTTCGAGCAGCAAAATCACACCACATAATTGTATTTTACTGTGTTTATGAGAACTGTGCTAAGAAGATTATGCGGCTAGCAATGGCTAAGTGAATGCCCATCTTTCCATTATTATCTACTCTTCTTGTTCTCCGAGCATTATGCTGACAGCTGCAGCCAGACCCCGAGCTTACCGCAGGAGGGTTGTTTGTCCTTCAGGCCGTCTCTTCCATTGTGCAGCATTAATGAAGTGGCAGTACCCTGTCAGACCTTATCAGATGTTCTGTGAGGGGAGAATGAAATCAACTGTATTGACCCACTGGCATATTTATAGGGTGGTTCTTTGCCTGCTGCACTAAATAGTGTATTTTCAGCCATGTGGAGTGTTTATTTGTGGCATGGTAAATCATATTACCGAGAAGTATATTAATCAGGAAGTGCAGATCACTCGCGTTTTTTAGATCAGAGTAATTAATCCCTTTGGACAATGCTTTCGTCTTAAATACCTAATTAATAGACATTGGTCAATCTTCTTGGAGTAGGCATAACTGATAACGTATATGGACATTAACTAAGGTGGTAGGTTCCATTAATGAAAATTCATTTCTCCAAAGTTGCTATTCAGGCACCTAGGGCAGTTTCTTTCAGCCTGGAATAGAAGTTGAGAAGCACCAGCAGAAGTGGGAGTGATTTCTGCTCGGGGGTGGGATGACTGGCCACGCGGGATCTTGCATTGGTCAGCTTATTAGATATGTATGTGTGATGCGAATGGCAAATCTTGAGATGGGGCAGGTAGTTTGTCCCCTGACCATGACCCCTCCTGTTATCCGCACTACCTGTTTTGTCCATTTCCATGACCACCCATCACCACGAGACTATCCACTACTCTACCATGAACCTGACCCACCGCTCGACTGTATCCCATTACCCCGTCTCATTGTGACTGTTCACTCCATTGCCCAGAATCCTCAGTTCAACCCCCAGGACCCCATTGCAGAGAGCACTGATCCTGGTCTTTCAGAGCATCTCTCTCCACACATTCACAGGACCCCCACATCCAACATGCAAGGCCCTTTCCTCCCTTCCAAGTCCCTGTACCTTCACTTTCCCTTCTTGGTTCTGTCCTGTTCCTGCCCCTGACTCCCTCCCTTCTTCCCTCAGCTGTCATAATATACACCAGTATATAATGGTGCAGACACACTGATTTGTACATATGTCTTCGCACCTCACACGTAGCTAGGTACATTCTTCACACACCCACACTATTTATTATCACATGCCTACATCAACATTTTTTATAAAAGGGAGGAAGTCATAGTATACACCAATATATCATGGTGCAGGCACACACTGATGGACACACACAGGGACCAATCAACATGTACAAACACCGCAGCCAATCACCAGTTAGAATACACACACTATAAAGGCAGAGGGCACCACGGTTCCCGCTCATTCTGGGTGCTGCCTCTCAGTGTAACAAGAACTCATCCAGCCCAGCACAGACTTACAACACGTGCTGAGAGAATCAACTGGTTCGGACAAGGCTTAGGTCTCTAGTTTAAGTTAGCATCATTTAGACCCACAGTCATCTTGTGTTAGTTAGTTAGAAGTTAGTTAATAAAATTGAGTTGAACCTTCATCAGTGTTGGAAGTGTCTGTTCATCTCTCAAGTCTACACTAGCCAACACTTCATCAGCAAGCTTCCCTACCCCTAAGACAACCACTGAGCATTGCCTCATTGATCAACACTCCAAAATGACAAACAGTGGCTACTCACTCCAATTCCAGCAAGTTGACTATTGCATCTGCTGCACGCCACACATACATAGTTTTAAATCTGAAGATGTGTATTCTACACGCAGATATATATTCAGATACACGTAGATACATGCAGATACACTCATACACACAGATACATGCAGATGCACACAGATAATAATAATGATAATAATCTTTTATTGCCACAAGTATGAAGTTACTGTGAAAATCCCCTAGTTGCCACATTCCCACGCCTGTTCGTGGAAGCTGGTGAGGAAATTGAACCGGCGCTGCTGGCCTTGTTCTGCGTTACAAACCAGCTGTCTAGCCCACTGAGCTAAACCAGCCCTACACTCATAATCTCATTCACACAGATACGCACAGATACGCACAGATACATGCAGATACACTCAGATATATGCAGATACATGTAGATACAAAGGGATACATACATATACATACAAATATATGGAGATACATGCAGATACACTCAGATACATGCAGATAGACTCACTTGCACGCAGATATATGCAGATACACGTAGATACACGCAGATATATGGGGATACATACAGATACATACAAATATATGGAGATACATGCACATTCACTCAGGTACATGCAGATACACTCCGATACATGCAGATACATACAAATGCACTTGCCGATGGGAAGCTCGACATGTCTTCAAATGTCCCTGAACTTAATTGTAAAGGTTTGTCTCACCGTCAGTAAGTTGTTTTTTTGGTCTCCTGCTCCTACCTGCTTTGCTTCCCACTCCTCGAAGCAGCACAAGATTCCGTCTGTTGTGTCTGCTATCTTATAATTATGAGAAAACTAAAAGAAACTAAAAATTCAAGTTAGCATGTACTTAATAATCAGGGGAGGTGTTGGTGTAGTGGTATTGCCAGTGGACTAGTAATCCAGAGACCCAGCCTAATGCTCTGAGGTCCTGGGTTCGAATCCCACCATGGCAGATGGTGAGATTTGAATTCAGTAAAAAATGTGGAATTACAAGTTTGATGATGACCATAAAAAACATTGCCAATTGTCATAAGAATCCATCTATTTGGCAGCATGGTAGCATTGGGGATAGCACAATTGCTTCACAGCTCCAGGGTCCCAGGTTTGATTCCGGCTTGGGTCACTGTCTGTGCGGAGTCTGTACATCCTCCCTGTGTGTGCCTGGGTTTCCTCCGGGTGCTCCGGTTTCCTCCCACAGTCCAAAGAAGTGCAGGTTAGGTGGATTGGCCATGATAAACTGCCCTTCGTGTCCAAAATTGCCCTCCGTGTTGGGTGGGGTTACTGGGTTATGGGGATATGGTGGAGGTGTTGACCTTGGGTAGGGTGCTCTTTCCAAGAGCTGGTGCAGACTCGATGGGCCGAATGGCCTCCTTCTGCACTGTAAATTCTATGATAATAACCAGAACCTTGCTTTTAACTCCCACCCAGGAGTTGTGCGAACAAAAATTGAGGCTGATGGCAAACTAGCCAACTCTCCATAACATGAAACTGAGGAGATTTGAAGGCCCAGGCATTGTTTCCCCTGCACTGTACTGATGTAAAACAGTAGTTAGTCAGTAGGCAGGAGTGGGCTGCTGGTGGCATGTGACTATTACCAGGATCCTAAAGAAATCCCCAAAAAGGTTGGCTCCACCATTGGGAGTTGTTCCTTAACCATCACGGCCCTATACGCTGGAATTCCCACCTAAAACCTCTTTCTCACTTCTCCTATTATCCCTTTCTTTGGATCCATGGTTATGATAACTTTGTCTTACCGTATTTCATATATTTATTCTCCTCCAGGTTCCGAGCCTAAAGAGGGCATTGGTGACCATGGACTTCCATTGGATTGGTCCATGATTGTGCTTGGAAAAGTGCTGCAGTGGTTTGCCATTGCCTTGAGTAGTTTGACTGACCAGAAAATGCTCCCACTCTTATTGTCTGCCATCGGCATATAGGTAGGATTTACAGATTGATAAGCAACCTGTTTAGCCACATTGTGGACACACCTTCCGTGCCCATCGAGTCCTGAAGTGAGACTTGAACCCCGAGCTTCTGGCCCAGAGGTAGGGACACTGCAAGGCCTCATCTAGTTCCTATGTTAACAAGGGGCGGAGTTTAACAGAGATAATTCTAAGTTCACTTGTGGAGGGTTTCTCAGGGAGTTTTCTGCCGGATCTGCCAGCAAGTTCCCTAACGTCATCAAACACCCACGGTTTTGAGCCCAAGGGAGTTTCTCACCGGTTTAGCCCACATTTAGGATTTTCTTTCCGCACTGGCGAGCTGAACTCCGAGATCAGGCCGCCATTTTGAAAGGGTGCCCCATTCTCTAAGTGAGCTTGTGGGTCCCCCACATCCCCATTCATGGGCAATGTCAACCCTCACACACATGGGCACTACCCACAACCACCAAGTGAGGACACTCCGTTATAGAGTCCCTGGTGTCCCCCCTCTTCAGGCCCCCATGCCCCCCCTCTAGGACCCCCACCCGCCACCCCCCTCAACCAGAGGCCCATACTTACCATTCAACCCCCACCCTTTAAACCCTCCTCCACCCACCTTTCATGGGCATAGCCCCCTCGAGCCCTGACCTTTGGCACTGCCATCCTGGCACCCTCGGACTGCAAACCTGGCATCCGGCACTGCCCCTGCCAACTTGGCAGTGCCCGGATGGCAGTGCCAAATTGCCAGCTGGGCAGTGTCAAGGTGCGCATGTTCCAGCAGGAGAGCCAGGGAGCCTCCCTGCACTATTCCTGACCACCCAGGGGCCTCCGATGGCCCATGGGATCCCCGGTGCCATTCCCCTTGTTTCGCATTTGTGTGCACCAATACTGAACAGCGCCCGTCTGCAGCCTCCCTGGGGAGGCTGGTAGATATTGGGTGAGTGCACCTAAGTAGATTTAAACCATACTTAGGCATGCACCTTTCTGTCACGCCCCTTTTGGGCATGCTACAGATTCTGATACCTAGCGGGACTTGGGTAGATCCTGCAAGGTGTAAAGGCCTCTCCCGGAATCTAACAGTGATGACTCCTTTCCACAACCCCATCATACATGGTCAGCATATTGTGAATTACGCTGCTAAGAGGAATGTCATTGAGCAGATCATCAGGCTTCTGAAGCAATGGTTCCACTGTCTGAGCAGTTTTGGATAAGCCCTTTAGTACCCGACAGAACTGGTGTTCCAATTCATGTGGCTTGTTGCATCATTCACAATCTGGATACAGCCCTTTCCACCTTAACTTTAGCGAACACTTCAGGAAGGGGAAGAACAGGTGAAAAAGAGGAGAAAAAGAAGGAGGTGGAACAGAGGAGGTGAAAGAAGAAGAGAGGAAGGAGTGGCAGACAAAGAGGAAAGAAAGAGGCAGCAGACACATCCAACTTCCAGACAGGCTTCCCGAACCTTCAATTTACCTGAATGCCCCAGGCCCCCATATGGCAACAGTTTTCTACATTATCAATATTGTGATTACACAGTACTACCCTGATGGCTGCTACATGGCTATTGGAATGCTGTTGATTTGCAGAGGAAAATTATCCAGCTCCGTGCACTCTCCTCACCTCCCAGTTCATATCAGGCCTTTCACTCACCAAATACTAGCCTCTAGTTAAAGATTTAAATGTATTTTACGGACAATCAGCTTTTTCCTTGCAGGTGTACACGTGGGTTCTTTAGGTGATGAATGTGGTTCAATATATTTCAATTAGTGTGCAATAAATTTAATTGCTATAATCACAGAAACTGGGCGAGGTGACCTGCTAAATTGGAAATAGTGACTTACTCGCTTGCCTCTGCAGAATATATCTTAAATTGCAGGCACCAAGAACACCTGGCCATTAGGGACTTTTTGATAAGGACATGGAGAGTCCACACTATGACATTATGTGAAATGTTCAGAATACAAAGGGTTAATGTCATATCATAATTAACCACTAGATGGAGCTAGATGCAGAACTATATACAGCAGTCACCCACAGTCCTCTGGGAGAAGGCTGGATAAGAGCTGTGAGAGAGTGTAGAGTACAGTTATAGATAGAGTGTAGAGACTAGTGTTAGTAGAGTGTAGATTGTAGTTTACTCGACTATTGTTTACTATAGGAGGAAGTGGTCGAGCTTTAATCAGTAGTGTAAATAAAAGTTAGCTTCGTTAATGAACATAGCTTCTGTTGTGTCTGTGAACACTACGGCATCCACCCTGATAACAAAATCACAAAGAACACACACACACCGAGTAAAATAAGAACAAAGTTTTATTTACACAAACGGTATGTACACTACCTGGGTTCCTGCTTGGTCCACGCCTTACTTGCTGACCTTGTATACACTGGGTGATTGAGATGCCCCGCCCCTAGTGGGGGAGCTTGTCTTCTACAAGGAGTATGGGGAAGACGCGCATTCCCACCCCGTAGGTCCCATGTGGGATATTACAGACTTCTTTCAACATTGACCTGAACAAGGAAATGACTGTAGTCCATGATCGGAAGAACAGGCCCCTCAATTCAAGAATACTTTCCTCTGTCAGACCCAGTGGAGAAGGAATGTTCTTCCAGCCCTGAAGAAAACCACCAGGAAAGTCTAGGCTTCCCAGGTCCTGAGAAATCCCCATTCCTAAACCACTGACTTTTCCTCTAGTGTAATTGGATGAAACACTGTGTCCCTGGGAAATCAATGTCCCTGGAAGAGTGCATATGGGCCAGAAACTATGCTCCGATAGTCTAACTTTTATTTATTGTTTTTCAATACATATATTCTAATGTAGAATTGATGTACTATACAGAGAACATCATTTAAGTTTCTGTGAGCATATCTTAACACATACTTTTATCACTTTAGGGAAGTGGAGGAGGGATTACTGAGTTGACTATGAATAATAATAACCTTTTATTGTCACACGTATGAAGTTACTGTGAAAAGCCCCAAGTCGCCACATTCCGGCGCATGTTCGGGTAAACTGGTACGGTAATTGAACCTGCGCTGCTGGCCTTATTCTGCATCACAAACCAGCTGTCTAGCCCTGAGCTAAACCAGCTTTCTAACCTGTTGAACTGTGTTATGAATGCTGTTTCCATGGACAACAATCCTGGCATTGGACTTGTACCCAGAGATTCTGGTCCAGAAGTAGGGATGCTACCATGTGTGTCACAAGACCTCCTGTCACGTATGTCACCTTGGATAAAGGGGTCTGGTAAATGCCTAAATAAAACTAAAAAAAATAATGCATTAGAGGGAAGTATCCAGAACATTCCTATTATTGCTATTATTACTATTGACCATAACATGGAACTGAATTTTATCCCTCTCCACCAGCATGCTTAAATATGGGGGGGGGGGGGGGGGGGGGCTTGTAAAATGTAATCTGCCCATCACCTTCCCACCCATCTGCACCTATTTCCCATTTTACAGAGGGGTGATAGAGGCATCAGACATCCCACTAACCCTTTGGCTGACTGAGGCACTTAAATATCCAATTGAGGGCAGGGTGAGACCCAGGCCAAGCAGGTGTCCTGTCACGTTTTACTAAACAAGCTGGTGTCAGGCAAGTAGGGGACCTCTCCTTTGCGGGGCCTGCTTTGCTCCCCGACAAGGCCACCCCACTCTTAAACCTCCTCCCCCTGGCCTCTCAAACCCAACCCCACCACCTAACCCTAACCCCACACTCAGGCCTGCAAGCCAGTTCTCACTGATAACCTAGGTTTCCCTGAGGTCCGGCTACTACAACCGCTTCTTTGGGGACTGGCTGTAGTCCCAGCAATGGTCACCACTCAAACCTTGTCCTAGTGTAACTACAGAGCTGCCAGGCAATTGGATTGTCTAACAGCTTTCCAGGATGATCCTCCTAGCTGGGGGAAGAAGTCTCATCCTGAGGCAATTAACATCCCCGCCAGCTGTAAAATGGCTGTGGGGTAGCCAGCTTTGATGTTTTAGTTGGGGAAATGGACATATTGCTGACTGAATGATGTATGACTTAGAACCATGCAAGATTTGAAATGTGATGCAAAGTGAAAATGTTGTCAAACATGTGCAATTGCAGCTCAATGGGATTTTTCATATATACAGCCAATCTGAAGAAACACCTTGATTATATTTAATGCATCAGTCAGTATTTTCCATTTTGGGTAAAGGCAGGACACCTATAAAAGCACACAAAGGTATCACCAACATAAAACAGTTCTTGCAGCACTTGGTAGCTTAAGTTCTCTTATAGTTGTTTCAGCAAAGTTGAGTCAACAGAGAGACTCGACCATATAGACAGTGGGTACAAAAAGCTGACGTTCCTGACCAGAGTTACTGTATTATTTATAAATGGTGTCCTGCACCTCATCCTCACAAGTGGTCCCAGATTTAAATAGCCAAAGCAGCCACTTTCCGACAGATTAATCAGTGGTTTGTTAATGAGGCTGGCCTGCCCAATGCCACTCGAGGATGGGTTGGTTACTCGTCAAGTTGCTTACCCCCACCTGGGAGTTGGAATTTATCCCTGAGGTGTCAGTTACTGTCTGGTTCAACGAGGGATACCGCCATCATGTAATCTCAGACTTTGCAAAAGTATTTGTGTGGCTTTATATTCAAAGAGTTATCTTTGAATATAATTCTGATAGACTCACTCTAAAACACTAACTAAATGATTCCCTCACATCCCTTCTAATCAATCGACTCAAACTGCTACAGTGAGACAACGAAAAACAGCTGATTCTGTCGTGCGAGTATAGTTAGTGGGAGTGGCCAAGCATGACCATGCCTGTCCATTAACTTAACATGGCTAATGTCAAACCTCTAGTGAACCCTATGATTAACTTCTGAAGGAACACTGTGAAAGTGTGTAAGCTGGCCTCTGCGTTGTTTTGACGAAAGCTTCCTCACACCAAAAGAAAGTGTTCGCAGCCTGATGTAGAATTTATTAACACCTCCAGCAACCTAGTGCAAAGTTGCAATTATTCCTTAGAGGATGTTCAGGCCCCTTTAGAATGCTTGAAGTTGCAGACCCTGAGGCAGTGGCTTGGCAGTCTTGTTAAAATTCAGCACCATCAAAAACTCATGCACCTGCTGTGCCAACTAAACAAAGCTCAGTGCAATTTTATCCACAGCACTTTGCCTGACTTCAATTAGGCTGAGACATTGTCACGAGTGCGATAGTGATATACTCTTGCATTGAAGGATTTGGCAGTGCCTACTCCTTTTTTGCTTTTTACATTCTATCTGGTGGATTTTAATGCACCTCAGAAATAATTCAGGAAGGTTCTTCCCACTAAACACGTATGTGAAAGCATCAGAAACAGTATTGTGAGACAGTCAGAGTGGTCAATGTAGGTTATTTTTACAGCCATGTTCCTACTGGGCACATAAGAACCATGTGAAAACGTAAAACTAATTATTTAAAACAAATTCAAGCTAATTTAGCTCATCATGTGAATAAACAGGTAATTAAAGAAACAGTTTAAACAAACAGTTAAATGTATAATTTATGTATACTAAGACGTTGTATTGCTAAATTTTTGCAAGTCAGATCATTTCTAGATAATGGGGTTGTACTCCCACATTGTACTTTGTATTAGTTTTGTGCTGATTTGGTCACTTCTAATAAGATTCAGTGCAGCACACGGCAGCTAAAGTTAATGCATTAACATAACAGACTGAAAAAACACTTTCAACAGCAATCACAATGGCAGCTGTTAGTAAGCTGTACAGCTGTACCTATTTAGTGAGCCTAGTTATGGTTTGACTGAGAAAACAATATATGCAGTAAAGCGCAAATGCTCCAGGTTTTACAAAATGTTAGGCACAAGTGATATTCTATCAAGGTCTGTCTTAGGTCGCCTCATTTTGTGGTCTCTCAGGTGGCTTTAGTATTGATGTAATAGAGCATTTCTAAATATGGATAATTCCTTTGTATCTTTTGGTACCTACTTATAAATTTAAAAAAACACAATTATCCCAGCACAATGAATATGTTGTTTTCCTTCAGACAAATATGAATATGACGTTCTCTTTTTCTTAGCAATAAATAAATTGAAATGTCGTGGAAGATTTCTGCAAAACTGAAGCGGTTGTTGTTACATTGGGTGTAAAGTATTAATTTGTTAACCGATTCAGCAAAGGTGCAAGAGATGGCACCATGATTCATTCGTCGGGCTATTCCTTCACATTTTCTAAAGCGTGCTTTACTGAGAGACGCCCTTAAAGAATTACCCATTAAGTTCGAAGACTTAATTATTTTAATTTCAGCTTTAGAAGGTCCTATTGCCTATTCATAAATGTAGTCATTACAAAAGGTTCATTATACTTCAAATTTTCCGCTGTGAACTCAATGGAATATTTTATTAAACCTTTACATGCGATCAAGCCATTTTCTGCTGATTCTTCTCCAGAAAATATAGAGGTACCAGTACGAATATATAAGCTGTCATTCTGGTTACTCCATTCACTTAAATATGAGTGAACAGCTGCTAGATGCTGAAATGGTTTGTCAGGTTCACAATTTAGGTTATGCTCCTAAAGTAACAGAGGCAGGTGGAAATCTCACTCATGTAGGCTGTATAAGGAAGTGATCAAAGGATATGAGATAAGGACATTTAACATCTTGAGTCTTTTGTCACAACATTGAAGAACTTCGGTATTGGGAAAATGCGTAAACTAACTGTAGAAAAAAAATCTCATTGACGGATGATTAAATCAGTTATTTTGCTGGTCGAGGGGTATGTTAGTCTCTTCATTATTATTAACACTAATGCACTGTGTTAATCGTTCATTACAGAGAGAGAGTTTTAATTCTGAGGGCGGGATTTCTGATCACTGATATTTTGTTACTTTGAGGATATTTTAAAATTCCTCCATTAATTGCTTTTTCACTATCAACTGCTGTTGTTCACTGTGAACACGTGATTTGCGTCGTAAAACTCAATTATCACCATGCATTATGATATGCTGAGGCCTGTTCAGGGTTTGATATAATACTATTCAGAAGTAGTTCTAGCATCGACAATCTTTGCACAATGTTCTACTAAGGCCCTGATAAATATGTGAATTCGGAATAGGTCACACAGTGTTGCTGAAAGATGCTCCAGAGATTTAGCAACAATTTGAAGTGGAGAGGGCTCCCTTCTCCATGTTCTTCTTTGTTCTTAAAATGTCTTGATTTATCTTGACTTGCCTCAATAACCGTCTCCTATGGTCCCCAGAGACCTATAACTTATACAAAAGGGATTAAAACTTTCAGTTGATGGCTCAAATAATTACACTGGATTTCATGTTTTCAAACTTTTACTGTAAAAAAAAAGTTACCAAATGCACCATTGACTAAACAATATTTTCTTTTTGGAGGCAACTTGTACTTTAAACCACAGACAGGAACAGTCCCATTTTATACTTAACACACATCAATGGAATTACAGTCCACATATCAAATTGTCCACTGTTGCTCCCAGCTTCCACTGGTTTCCCTACACCCATTTTACTGAGTAGTAACTTTGAGGGAGAATCCCCAGGCGCTTTCTTCAGTTTTCAAAACGTTTCTTAAATCAACCACCAGCAGTGAATTCTGATGATTCTTCTTCCCTCTGGTCATGCCAGAACAAACCTTCCAGAATATTCAGAATGCTGCATTATGCATCCCTACGACTAGAGGCTGTTTCTCTCCTGCATCTGGCTGAGATAACTCACAAAGTCAAGCAGCCTCTTCTCTCGGCTGGCCACACAAATCTGCTGTCTGTCTGTGATATTCATTGTTTTGTAAGGAAGCCTGTAACCAGATCTCAAAAATGGCTTCCTCTGCTCTCTCTTCCCCATGGCAAAGTGAAACATATTAACCTTGCATCCAAGCAGAAATGCTGACTAGCTATTCTTCACACCAATTTTCTTTCAATGTAAATGGATATTTCACAACAGAATCCTGAAACCTTCAACATCTTTCTGGAACTTTGGGACATTCAGAGGTTTAGTTTTCAGTCTGCAAGTTGGGTGTCAGAGTCAAGATAATTCCTGGCTCTGTAAGCTGGGCTTTTAAAAATAGCTGTTTGGATGTTGGATTTTCAATCTGATGATGGGGGTATCAGATTAGAAGTCAGTGAGGGTGGTCCCAGAAATACGGAGAACTGGAGGCCGACTGGGCAGAAAGCCTGCATTGGGAATCTGGCACTGTGTCCAAATTATTTCAAATGAATAAAACATGAAACATCCTTCATCCCCCACAAATTCCCCATGCCCCATCTATGCTAATCTGAGCCACCTCATTTCTTGTATCCAACCCATGGCCCTTTATAGAACCTATGCCAACTTTATGCCAACTCACGCCAAGCTATGCCCCCCCACCAACCACCCTTTGTTCTTAAAGCCTCTTTGCCAGTGCCCGCTGAAGGCAGACCTCAGGGCCCATAGTAAGATACAATGAAGTTCTATAAAATGTGGCTTGAAATGTTCATTTTAGACTTCAGTAGCACACTCATTCATGAAGAAAACATTCACTACATTTATTTCCTTCAGCTACTTAAGGCCTTAGAAATACAGCGGTTCTCACTGCTGCCTCACGAGGTCCCAGGTTCGATCACGATCCTGGGTCACTATCCGTGTGGAGTTTGCTCATTCTCCCTGTGTTTGCATGGGTTTCACCCCATAACCTAAAGATGTGCAGGGTAGGTGAACTGGCCACACTAAGTTGGCCCTCAATTTGAAAAAAATGAATTAGGTACTCTAAAATTTATTTTAAAAATGCAGAAGTTCATTCAAGTGCACAATCCCTTACAACAACTAGCATTGGAATTCATAGTCCCATTTCAAAGAGTCTATAACCACTGGTGGCTGTCAATCAAACTGTGCAATGTCAGGCATGGTCCTGTGATAATGCATGAAATCAGTCATGCAGCAGTAATCCAGTAATGGAAGCTCTCAGGCTTAGGTCTGAGAGGTCCAATGAGCAACGGTTTTTTTTCACACTCCCGGCATTATTTCAAAGATTTAAAGGGCAGGATTTTTAAATGACTAGAGAGGTTGATAGCTCTCTTGAAAAGTGTTTTTGACATTTCCTCTTGACAATTTGACAGGTCTTCTTGAAACTTTTGACGGATCCAATGAGCAGTCCAAAGATCTGCAGGTTTGGCGGATTGGCAATGCTAAAATTTCCCATTAGTGTCCAAAGATGTGCAGGTTAGGTGGGGTTATGGGGATAGGATGGGTGTGGAGTGGGCCTAGGTAGGCTGATCTTTCAGTGGGTCGGTGCAGACTCAATGGACCAACTGGCCTCCTTCTGCGCTGTAGGTTTTCTATTGATTAGCACTTTACTTTTGGGCTTCCTACACAATCAGTAGCAGCAGATGGGACGTGGACCCACTTTCTGTGTTCTCCAGTCTCGTATTTAATCCAAACATGCAAATTGAAGAATATTGTCAGATACCTGGAAGTGGCAGAATGGAGTCCAGATAAGCAAAGTCTGCCGCTTTTTCTACTGATGCCTCCCTTAACCTGCTGCTGGGTATAGTAACGGACTCAGCGAGAGATAAAGATCACACACCCCAGGAGAGGCGATGGTGTAGTGGCAATATCGCTTGACTAGTAATCCAGAAAACCAGGGTGGGGAGCTCGGTTTGAATCCCACCACGGCAGGTAGTGGAATTTAAAAGCTCAATAAAATATCTGGAATTAAAAGTCTAATGATGACCATGAAACCATTTTTGATTGTTGTAAAAACCCACCTTGTTCACTAATTTCCTTTTCGGGAATAAAATCTGCCATCCTTGCCTGGTCTGGCCTACATGTGACTCCAGACCCACAGCAATGCGGTTGACTCTTAAATGCCCTTCCGAAATGGCCTAGCAAGCCATTGAGTTGTATTTATCTGCTACGTACAAGGAATGAAACTGGATGGACCACCAGCATCGACCCAGGCACCACAAACGATAAGGGCAAACCCAGCCCTGTCGACCCTACAAAGTCCTCCTTACTAACATCAGGAGGCTTGTGCCAAAGTTGGGAGAGCTATCTCATGGACTAGTCAAGCAACAGCCTGACATAATCATGCTCACAGAACCATACCTGACAGACAATGTCCCATACACCTCTATCACTATCCCTGAGTATGTCCTGTCTCACTGGCAGGACAGACCCAGCAGAGGTGGAGGCACAGTGGCATACAGTTGGGAGGTAGTTGCCCTGGGAGTCCTCAACATCGACTCTGGACCCCATGAAGTCTCATGGATTCAAGTTAAAACATGGGCAAGGAAACCTCCTGCTGATTACCACGCACTGGCCACCATCAGCTGATGAATCAGTACTCTACCATGTTGAACACCACTTGAAGGAAGCACTGAGGGTGGCAAGGTTTCAGAATATACTCTGGGTAGGATACTTCAATGTCCATCACCAAGAGTGGCTCAGTAGTGCCACTACAGACCAAGCTAGCCTGGTCCTAAAGGAAATAGCTGCTAAACTGGGACTGCAGCAGGTGGTGAGGGAACCAACAAGAGGGGAAAACCATACTTGACCACATCCTCACCAAGCTACCTGCTACAGATGCATCTGTCCATGACAGTTTCGGTAGAAGTGACCACCGCACAGTCATTGTGAAGACAAAGCCCCGTCTTCACATTGAGGCCTCCATCATGTTGTGTGGCACTTCCACCGCGCTAAATGGGATAGATTTCGAACAGATCTAGCAACTCAAGACTGGGCATCCATGAGACACTGTGGGCGATCAGCAGCAGAGAATTATACTCAACCACAATCTGCAACCTCATGGCCCAGCATATCCTGCATCCTACCATTACACCAAGCCTGGAGATCAACCTGGTTCAATGAAAAGTGCCGAAGGGCATGCCAGGAACAACGCCCAGCATACCTAAAAATGCGATGTCAACCTTGTGATGCTGCTGCACAGGGCTAGTTGTGTGGCAAACAGCATAAGCAGCAAGTAATAGACCAGGTTAAGCGATTCCACAATGAACACATCAGATCTAAGCTCAGCAGTCCTGCCACATCCTGCCGTGAATGGTGATGGACAATTAAACAACTTACAGGAGGAGGAGGTTCCATAAATATCCCCATCTACAAGGATGGAGGAGTCCAGCACATCTGTGCAAAAGGCAAGGCTGAGGTATTCGTAACCATCTTCAGCCTTGAATGCTGAGTGGATGATCCATCTCATCTCCTCCGGAGGTCCCCTGCATCACAGCACGATTCACTCCACATGATATCAAGAAACAGCTGAAGGCACTGGATATGACAGAGACTATGGGCACTGACAATATTCTGGCAATAGTACTGAAGACTTGTGCTCCAGAACTTGCCGCATCCCTAGCCAAGCTGTTCCAGTACAGCTACAACACTGGCACCTACCCGGCAATGTGGCAAATTGCCCAGGTGTGTCCTGTACACAAGAAAAAGGACAAATCCAACCCAGCCAATTACCACCCTATCAGTCTACTCTCCATCATCAGCAAAATGATGGAAGGAATCATCAACAGTGCTATCAAACAGTGAGTACTCAGCAATAACCTGCTCACAGACGCTCAGTTTGGTTTCCACCCAAGGTACTCAGCTCCTGACCTCATTACAGCCTTGGTTCAAATATGGACAAAAGAACTGAATACCAATGGTGAAGTGAGAGTGACTGCCCTTTACATCAAGGCAGCATTTGACCGTGTATGACACCAAGGAGCCCTAGGTAAACTGGAGTCAATGGGAATCGGGGGGAAAACTCTCAGCTGGTTGGAGTCATACCTGGCACAATGGAAGATAGTTGTGGTTATTGGAGGTCAATCATATGAGCTCCAGGACATCACTGCAGGAGTTCCTCCTGTGGCGACCAGTGCAGGCCAAAGGCTAGGAATCCTATGACGAGTAACTCACCTCACGACCCCCGCAAAACCTGTCTACCATCTACAGGCACAAGTCAGGAGTGTAATAGAATACTCTCCACTTGCCTGGATGAATGCAACTCCAACAATACTCAAGAAGCTCAACACCAGCCCACTTGATTGCTCCCTCTTCCACAAACATTCAATCCTTCCACCACCGATGAACAGTGGCAGCCGTGTGTACCATCTACAAGATGCATTGCAGGAACTCACCAAGGTTCCTCAGGCAGCACCTTCCAAACCCATGACCACTACCATCTAAAAGGACAAGAGCAGTAGATACCTGGAAACCCCACAACCTGGAGGTTTCCCTCCAAGTCAATCACCACCATGACTTTGAAATTTCTTGCCGTTCCTTCACTGTCGCTGGGTGAAAATCCTGGAACTTCGTCCCTCACAGCGCTGTGGGTGTACCTGCATTTTAGGGACTGCAACTGTTCACAAAGGTAGCTGACTACCAACTTCTTGAACACGAACTACGGATGGGCAATAAATGCTGGCCTGACCAGCAGCGCTCACATCCCGTCAATGAATTTCTTCAAAAAAAGGAGGGAAAAGTCAGTTACTGAGACAAAGAAGACATGGTTGGACATTAGAGAGGAGTTTAGCAACAGGACTGTGGAACCATGCTCCTCGATTCGATGCAGAAAATAACTTTAATGACCTAAACAGATCAGGACGGATGAGTACAGTTGCACATTCACTGACATCCAGATGTTTTCATCAGTAATGATGAATAGTAAGGCATGAATAGATGGGAGCCAATGGGAGATTGTTCAAGGTAAAGGTAAGGTAAAGTTACCATAGTCCCAGATGACCAGAGGCTGCTTTCCCCTTTGAGGGGGAGAGCTGACTGCTGGTGATTTTACCTGAGGATCACCACACTTCAGGCAAGGGATAAGGTAGAGAAGGCAGACATTCATGAATAACCAAAAGGGGGGGGGGGGTTCATGGAATAGTTTGTTGGTTGCATATCTGCTTCATATCAGTGGCATTGTGGGGGTGGGTAGTGTGCGTCTTTGTGTTTTCTGATAACATGGGTCCACTGGTGAACTTAAATGAACCATATATTAATAAGGCCAATAGCTACTGTAAGCAGCCTGGTGTGCATTGTTCTCATCACCCACCTTTTCCTCTTCTATTTTCCTCCGGCTCTTTGAATCATCCAAAACCCTTTGACTTGTTCTTGTGTTATGGGTCAGGGTTTAGAGAATCCCAAAGTGTATCATGGAGTTCACCTGACCCACAACTTTTAATAGATTGTGGTATGGGGAGCACACGGCTCACTCTACAGGTATGGTACAGCAGAAAAAGGACCAGTTTTTAAAAAAACAAAACAATGTTTATTCTGTGAACTCAAGTTAACCTTTTTAAAACAAACAGTGAATTTCTAAGCAACCAGTAAATCAAATACACCCCCCAAAGAATACAACACTAAGTCATCTGTATGCTGTCCTTTTAACATCCAAAAGACTTAACAAACCTTCAAACAGGAGCACATTAGGGTTTATATTCAAGACTGAAAACATTTATAATTCTTCTGTATTCACCAAATGATCCATAGATAGTCTTTGGATGGCAGAGATCAGAGCAGTGCAGCTCACTTTTAACTTCAGATTCAGCTCACTGAAAAACACAGACACACCCAAACTCTTTCGCACACTGAAACTAAAAAAAAGCAGAAGTAGAGCTCAGCTCCACCCACACTCTGACAACACTCCAGAAACATCAGCAGCTCCATTTCTTAAAGGTACATTTCTTAAACACCCATTTCTTAAAGTGTACTCTCACATGACACCTCCCCCACAAGAAAAAAATAAACCATCAACTTCAACATGGTTTCATTTTTCACCTTTAAGAAATGCACCCAGTAAATATACTTTCTTTAAAAAAACAACACACGCAAACAGGTATAATAATAAAGTCAATTTTTTTTTCATTCTCCTTCCACCAACTGAAATCCTTCTCAATTAACAGTCTCTTTGAACAAGAAGGTTTCTGCACAATCCATCCATTGCTCTATGCCTCAGCATTTCTCTTTAAAGTCAGATAATTTAGTTGAATCTGATCACAGAGTCCTTTGCAATTCTCCAACACAGGAGCATTGGTTATCACAGTTTTCAGGCAGTCAAATGCCTGTTGAAAGTCCATTGTCCATTGAAATTTTCGAAGTTTCTTGAGCAAGTCCATCAGTGGAGCCATCACATTTGCACAAATGTTCGATCCAATCCACTCATGCCAAGAAATCACATTATTTCCCTTCGTCTTGAGGGTATCGAAAACTCCTCAAGGAAAATGATTCGGGCTTTTCCAAATTCACTTTTGGCTAGGTTTATCACCAAACCCGCCTCCTGAAGTTGATCAAATAACTCCATCAGGTGTTTTAAATGTTCTGTCCATGTCTGGCTGAAAATTATCATATCGTCGATGTACACCGCACAATTGGGTAATTCTGAAACAGCTTTGTTAGTTAACCGTTGAAATGTGGCTGGTGCGTTTTCCATGTCAAATGGCATAACTTTGATTTGGTATATACCATCTGGAGTCACAAAACCTGAAATCTCCTTCGCCCTTTCGGATAAAGGTACCTGCCAGTAACCTTTAAGTAAATCCAATTTGGAAATAAAAACTGATTGTCCCACTTTCTCAATGCAATCCTCCAAACGTGGGATAGGATATGAGTCCGTTCTTGTAACTGCATTAATCTTTCTATAGTCCACACACAACCGTTGGGTACCATCTGGTTTTGGTACCATAACTATGGGTGAACTCCATTGGCTGCAACCCACTTCAATTATGCCATTTTTAAGCATACTCTCAATCTCTTTGTTAACCTATGCCGATTTTAAAGGGTTAAGTTGATTGGAACAGCATTTCCCACATCTACATCATGTATAGCTGTTTTAGTACTTCCCAATTTATCTCAATAACTGATGATATCAATAACTCTTTCAGGTCAGTTTGTTTTTCCTCTGGAAGATAACACAACAATTTATCCCAATTTTTAAGAACATCCTCATTTTTCAATTTAATTTGAGGTATGTCAAATTCACAGTCTTCTGGATTTGGTTCATCACTTTGAGTTAGAATCATTAAAACCTCCTTTTTCTCTCCTTCCCTTTCAAAGTACCTTTTAAGCATATTCACATGACACACTTGGTGAGTTTTCCTTCTATCTGGTGTTTGTACCACATAATTCACCTCACTTAATTTCCTTTCAATCCGATAAAGTCCACATAACCTAGCTTTTAAAGATTCACCTACCACTGGTAACAACACTAAAATTTTATCTCCACTGGCAAAACTACGAACTTTGGATTTCTTGTCCGCTACCCGTTTTATCACATTTTGTGCAACTTTCAAATGTTGTCTAGCCAATTCACCTGCTCTATTTAATTGTTCCCTAGATTTTGACACATAATCCAATAATAAGTTCTGATTTCTCGCTCACCAATTTTTCCTTAATCAATTTAAGTGGTCCGAAAATTAGTTCAAAAGGACTAAATTTGGTTGACTCATTAGGTGCATCCCTAATTGCAAACAGTACGAATGGAATTTCTTTATCCCAATCCTCTGGATAATCGTGACAATAAGCCCTCAACATTGTCTTTAATGTCTGATGCCACCTTTCCAATGCTCCTGCGATTCTGGATGGTGCAGTTGATTTAAATTGTTTTATTCCTAAGCTATCCACAACTTCTTTGAATAACCTTGAGGTAAAATTTGATCCTTGATCCGATTGTATTTCTGTGGGTAGTCCATATCTAGTCAAGAATTTAACTAATTCCTCCACAATTTTTTTAGCTGTAATATTACGTACTGGAATGGTCTCTGGAAACCTAGTAGACACATCCATTATAGTCAAAAGATATTGATACCCACTTTTTGTTTTAGGAAGTGGTCCTAAGCAATCAAGTAGGACCCTTGTAAAAGGTTCCTCAAGTGTTGTAAATGGTATTAAGGGCGCTGGTTTTATCACTGCCTGAGGTTCCCCTATCACTTGACATGTGTGACATGATTGACAAAATTTAACTACATCTTTATGTAGTCCAGGCCAATAAAAATGTTTCTGGATTTTAGCTTGAGTTTTCCTTATTCCCAAATGACCTCCCACGGGTACCTCATGTGCAACTCGCAACACCTCCTTTCTATACCCTACCGGCAATACTACTTGATGAACTTCTGCCCACTTTTCATCCGCCTGCACATGTAAAGGTCTCCATTTTCTCATCACTTTTACGGTAATAACACTCTGGTATACACTCAGATTCCTCTTCCGTGTATACTTTCTGATACATCCATTTTATTTATTCATCTTTTTGTTGTAACTCCGCCAGTTTTCCTGAACTAAAAATATCCGCCTGCTCCTCCGCCTGTTCTTGTTCTTTTTCAGCCATCTGATCAAAAATCGTTTCTGACAATTGCACTTCAACGTCATCTTTACTCTTTGATTTCTTCTCTGGTCTTAACCTGTGAATTTGCAAACTTGTTACTACACAATCCGGAAAAATCCCAGGATATTCGTCCTTCAACACTTCAGTTGTCTGATTTTCCTCTGGCTTATCAACCACAGTAGGCATCACTCCCACTTGCGATCCAGCTATATCATTATCCAAGATAAACTGTATTCCTGGACAAGATAGTTTCTCTATTACTCCTATTACCACTTCACTCTTCACCGGACTTTCCAACCTTACCTTATATAATGGAACACTACTGCTCTCACCCCGAATTCCACATATTACCACCTTTTCTGGCAACATTCTTCCCAAACTACATAACTACTCATCTCGTGCCATTAAAGATTGACTAGCTCCCGTATCTCTTAACATTGTGATTTCTTTACCTGCTCCTTCTGATACACCTGATTAAACTTTACCCACACAAGTAAATTATTTAAAGAGATCTGGCACCTTCTTCTCAATCACCTCTTGATCAGGCTGTACAATCTTTTGCACTTCCTTCACTTCACTTGGGCTTTCCTTTACCACTTTAACAGACCCCACTGTCTTATCCTGTTTTACCGCATCAGCCTTCCCAGTGCTTTTCTTCAACCACCAACACTGTGACTTTGCATGGCTTAGTTTATTACAGTGGAAACATTTGAAACTTTTAATTTCTTTTCCACCCTCCTGGATTTATTTTTAATTCTGAGGTATACTCTCCTTATTATCTCCCATCAAATCCCCTTTACCTTTACCATTACCACTTGAGTATTTCTCATGTCCCCAGTTTCTATCCCTCACAAAGGGTACTCTCACATGACACTTGCTGCTGAACATAGTTACACAGAGCGCTGCAAATCTGAATCATTCTGAACATCATGGCCAGTACGTCTGAAGGGCACCTTCAGATCTGTCTAGGTACCTGAAGTGCATCTTCAGCATGCTGGTGACAGTTGTGGATCAGCCACCATTATCCACCCCACCCGATCTATTTTTCCATCATTTTTCGCTCTTGCCAGCATCAAAAATGCCCTTCAAATAATGTCCAACAGGACGGGCAACAACAATTAGGCCCAACTGCTGGTTGTGTAAACTGCTGATTAATATAACAATCAACCACTGAACATGAATGCTCAGAACAAAAGGTATTGGGCTGAAAGTTCGCTGCACAATATTAGTAGCAATACATTAACAGATTAAATAAAATTCTAATTATCAGCTATTTTAATGAATGTATTAACCTACTTATGTTTGGTCTTGCATTGTTACTAATATTGCACAACATCCATTCAACTCAGTTATCTGCAATGGTTATAATAGTCTTTTGTGGGTTGTCCACTTGGAAAGGGATCAAAGAGTCAATTAAACTATTTGGCAGCAGTCAGCTCTCTGCGGCCTCATCTTTTCTCGTCTATTTGATCACGTAAGAGCAGCCAAAGGCATGTGTAAATGAGAATGATTCTGACCCTGGCAGTTACTGGACTAAGAAACAAATGCAGAAACTGTACTGGGACGTGAATGAGCACGAGACATTTTGCCAGATATCCTAATATAGGTATTCATGCTTCAGGAAGTATAAGTTCTCCCAACAGTTACATTTCTGCACATAATATGGAGATCATATGGTAACACTGCCAAGGAGACATTTGCACATATGGGCATTGGGCGCAATTCAGTGGGCTCAGGTTCATGTCCGCTGGACAGTGGGTTTAGCGGGGTGTTTCTCATTGGCTACAGCGCCAAGAAACATCCTGCTATCCAATAGCAGGTGTTTCTCATTGGCTACAGCGCCAAGAAACATCCTGCTATCCAATAGCAGGTGTTTCTCATTGGCTACAGCGCCAAGAAACATCCTGCTATCCAATAGCAGGTGTTTCTCATTGGCTACAGCGCCAAGAAACATCCTGCTATCCAATAGCAGGTGTTTCTCATTGGCTACAGCGCCAAGAAACATCCTGCTATCCAATAGCACTTTGCCATTTTTATTGGCCTTGGGGAGATTCTATCCACCAAGGCAGTGCTACATAGACACCCTGGCACAGATGGCACTGTGAGAATGCCAGGCTGGCAGTGCCCAGGTGCCAGGAGGAGTGCCAGTGTGTCACTCTTCCCTGTCCCTGACCATCCTGGATCTCCATTGGCCTGGGAGACCATCCTCAGGGCTGTTACACGTTTGTGTGTACCAGTACTAAACAGTGTCCTGATGAGGTCTCCCAGGCGCAGCCAGTGAGTCCTGGGCGCCGGGCTAATCTGGCGTCCGGGTATTTAAATGTGCCATAAGGTCGTAAAGGCGAGATCCAGATTGCACTGGACGAAATGAGTCGAGTGACTTGCGTTCGGCCCTGCGCAGACCTGATTTGGGGCTCGTGTACGCTTCACTTGTTGCGCCCGGATACGCGCCAGGAGCAACAGGACCACTGAATCGCGCCCATTGTGTCAGAAGTTTTGCCCTTCAGAGAAGATATAAATATATTTGACCAAATATGAAACTCAACTTTGTAAACAAAAATAAAGCTGCCAGAAAACTTCAGTCGATGTACCCTTCAAAGTGATTATTATTTGTGCACTTTGAAGTACCCTATGCTCTGATATTCTGTTTGGGCTGTTGCAATTTATTTTTGCTAACTGCTGTGTGAAAAAAAGATTCATAAGTGTTTCTCCCATTCTATGCAGCACACCTGAGAGTGACCTTATTTTTATATGCAAACACTAATTGCTTCAAAAATATTAGTGAAAGATTGGCACTAATGGTTTTTATTTTCAGCTGTTCTAAATATTCTTCCATTTGCGTCAATAACTTTTGGCTGTATGCGTTACTTTCACTCATTCATCCCACATAGAAAAGAAGTGCTGAAATCCTATATGACAATAACCATGCTGTAACAATTAGATAAAAGAAACATATTGTTTCCTTACTATACGTTAATGTGCGAAGGCAGATGCAAGACTCACCAGGCCAATTTTCATGTCACTCTTCCCCATTTATGCCTAAATGCGGGACAGCATCAAGATGATAATCACATGGAGGATTAACCTGCCAACATACTGATTTTCGGGAGGGCTACAATTTAGGCTGACAGCCACATTAATACATGCAAATTAAGGACAGATAATACAGTTAACATGTTGACCCCATTTTCACCTCAATCCACCTTGCTACCACCAGTTCTTCAACCTGTCTACAAGCAATGGGCGGCACTGGTCAGATTACAGCTATTTGCAGAGATCTTTGTTGGAATTCGCACCAGCAACTCTCAGGTAAAATGCTAGAAAGATTCAAAGGCATTTTGCTTGTAACATATCGTGTCCGTTTTGCTACTTTGGCGATGTTGAAATATTTGGAGTGACTGTTAAACATCTACACAATAAGGAGGAAGAGCAAGAAGAGGAAAATGGAACAAACCAAGCTTTAGCTGTGTGGGGCACAAGGGTTAGTACTCTTGAGAACCCTTACTCTTCCCAACAGTTTGTAGGCCTTGGGCTTGTAGTTTTATGAGGAATTGTACGCAATGAGACTGCTCCTCTTTAGGGAAACTGACTTACAATTTTAGTCAATTCCTGCAAATAGATCTGTACCCAACTTGGACAAATGCAAAACGACTGAAAAATCAACTTCAATGTTATGGATATTTTGCATGGAAGGTTGAAGAGTTCTCACCCTCTAGATCCTGTTTTTTAACACTGAAATGGTCGACATTCCAGAAGAGAATCAGGAAAATGCTTTGAAGACGCTCTGAAATGCAGTAGCAAGTGTTTGATGACAAAGACCTCTGCAATCCAACAAAAGTCATTGGCCGTAACCGAGCAGCCCCGTTAACCACGGGTTCAAATTCCATAATGACCAGCGGTCACAAACAGGATTTTGCGCTGGCAAGATCTGAATTTGAGGTCTTCCTTGCAGTGACAAAATCATGTTCATGTCCAGCAAGGGCGTTAATCTGATTTCCATGAATTCAAATAAATTATAATCTGATTACTGGGCTTGAAGCCGCAATGTCCTCCCATGATGTCTCTTCCTCCACCCCAGAGGCATGACATCATGCTGACGTGAATCACTACTAGTTTTCAAGGATGTAAACCAGTCGTGATGACCACACCAGGGGTGGAGAAGTGCCTGCAGGCCCCGGGGGTTGAGGGACTTCCCTTTGCATTTCACCCTAGCATCCTGAAAGTGCCCCCTGAACACTGCCAGGAGGCAATGCCTGGGGGCACTGGTAAGGTGTACTGGTATGGGGCACTGGCATGGGCACTGGCAGGGGGGTTACCCCCCTCCATTGGGAGGTGTTCCCTATCAGCATGTGGGGGGGAGGGCATTCATATTATCCATCGTGGGGGTGTCCCGATGTCCATGGGGGGGGGCGGTCCTTAGGCTTAAATTTGAGATGGGGGCGCCCTTATTCTAGATTCCTGGCATTGCCGTCGTGTTTAGGCCCTGCCCTTTCAGCCGGCTGAAAATGCACATAGTGCCGTTTAATCAGGTGAGGAAAGGTGGCTGTGAAGCCAGCAATTTTCACACAGCTTTTCTCGCCTGATCCAACACTCTGCACAATTTTGGGAAAAGAATTGCAGCATCTAGTGAAATGACTACATGTTTTCTGACTGACCGCATCTTCGGTGCCATGCAAGAGGACTTCACACAAGTCAGAAGTGGACGCTTCCATAATCTCCAGACATGTTGTCGAAGCTCCCTGACAGACAGTTCAATGATTTGGGCAATTCTTGGTGGACATAAATCATTTAAAAAGATTTTAATGGCTGTGTCCCTAAAGTCTGCAGATTATCATCTTCAGCAGAGCTAGGACATAGTTGGCCCTTAATGAGTCATTTGGAGTTTTTAGTAGACCACAAAGGGAGTCCACACCGAGTTGTGGAAGGAAATAAAGTTTTATTTACAATAACTATTATTTACATTGCACAACAGATCTCAGCTGTGTCTTTCCGCTATGTCGGTACTCAAACTGGCCGACTTCATACAGAAGGTCAGCTATCCATAGTTTAGGGTTCCACCCCCCCCCCCCCCTCTCCCCCCCCCCCCCCCCCCCCCCCTCTAATGGGGTAGTTCACATTCAGCGAGGCTCACAGGGAATTTAATCATTGCCACTTTGTAAATCCTGTGTGGATTATGACAGAGCTGCTTGCTCCATTGCACTGGCCCTACTCATTTGTGCTCAGTGAATCACCCCGAGCAGATTCCTCTCACTCATTGTTGATGTCAGATTCTGTGTTGGTGCTTGGAAGTGTGACAGTGAATGAAGAGGTTTCTTTAGAAAGGTTCTCCATTTTAGTCTGGGCGGTGGCTGGACCTGACTCATCTGAAGGACCAATAAGAAGGTCAAAGAGACAAGATTAGCAACAGCGAAGGGATGCAGTAGCAGATGAGTGACTGCACAGTGCATCCCCAGGTTTTCATGTAGAGTGAGTGCATGAGGGTGAGTAAAGTAGAAAGAGAAAAGATAATGCCCACAAACCTTGCTTTGAACTCAGGCTTCACTGTTTGAATTGTCCGGATTAGCAACTCTACAACTGGACCATTCAATGCTGGTCTACTGTCTTGTTGCCACTGGGTGAGGGGATCTGAATTCTCCCTGCAGCATGTCCATTGAACATCTTAGCTTTAGGCCATGAAGAATGTGATTATACGAAACCCGGGAACAGAGAGAGCTACCTGTAAGGAGTGTGTTTCGGGCTTGCAGAGCCATTCAATGTAAATGAGGTTCAAACCAGTCAAATTGAACAGACGCCCTGTTGCTGTCATAAGGCAGACGTCTATCCCATTCTCCACATATATGCAGGAAAATAAATTGCTTCCACTGTTATATTAGTCTATCTGGTTCTTTTTTCACGTATATAGTAACATTTTAAACTACCGGTAAAGAGTTTCAAAGTGTTTCATTGGGATTTATATAATCAACTAGCCATGACACTTAAGTGGCTTTAGAAATCATAGAAATGTCATGCCAGTCCCTCAACCAGAGGAACCAGCTCTAATCCCATTCCTGCCTTTTCTCTGCATCCTTTTATATTCTCCCTTTTCAAATCCTGTTGCAATTCCCTTTTAAATGATATTATGTTCTCTGCCACGAATGACCATTTTGTGGTAAAGCATTCTCAGTAACAATAACCCTCTGTGTGAAAAGAAACTCTTTCAACTCTCTCCTTTGTTCTTCTGATGGTAATTCTCAGCCTTGGTACCAATTGATCAACCAACATAGACAAAGATATTTACTATTGTTGTTGTTGCTGTTAATCAACATTTGAATGGTAAGTGATATTGAAAAATTAATGTAGCTTAATTATGGGGATTTAAAAATCAAGAAAGAAATTTACATTATTCGTCATCACTAGTGCCAGTGGAAGGATAATATATCTGGCTTCTTTTCTGTAACTTAAAGCTATTATATATTGTGGTTATAACCTAAATACCATTACAATACGGATCACAGTGGGCTAAACAGCTGGCTTGTAATGCAGAAAAAGGCCAGCAGCGCGGGTTCAATTCCTGTACCGGCCTCCCTGAACAGGAGCCGGAATGTGGTGACTAGGGGCTTTTCACAGTATATTCATTGAAGCCTACTTGTGACAATAAGTGATTATTATAATATTATTATTATACATACTTGCTTACCAAAAAATTTTCTACGCCGTTTCAAATGGGAAAAAAATCATTTTGTTTGTTTCCTTTTGACCATCAATAGTTTTTCATTCAGATTTTACATCAGAAATTGCCAACATACCCCATACTACCTCCAGGCTATGTGGTTACTGGAACCTTTGGGATCATCAGGTGACTTTTACAGCCTTTTTTTGAAGTTGATAGGTTTACAATTTACTTTTCTAATGGTGGGGTGAGAAATACGACCACCATAAAATTTGTTCCCATGTGTCTCTGCCTTTCTCTGCAGTGTGCATCATTTAAAAAAATATTTTTATTGAGAAAATGGTTTCAATATAACACCATAAAACCTTCTACAAAACAAAATAAATGCAGTCCCAGGCTCAACTACACCCCCGTACCCCCACCCCTCACACCAAAAAAAGAAAAACAACCGAGACAAAACCAAAAACAAAACCAGAAGCCCCCTCCTTAACATCTGACAGTGACCAACTCCCTGAAATAGGAAATGAAAGGGTACCATCTTGAGTAGAACCCTTCAGCCGACCCACTCATGATATACTTGACCTTTTCTGAGTTCAAAATCTCCATAAGGTCACTCAACCAAGATGAAGCACTGGGTGGAACCGGAATCCTCCACCCAAGTAGAACTCACCTTCAGGCTATTAGCGATGCGAAGGACAGAGCATCCGCCTTCGCCCCTGTCTGCAGCTCTGGAGAGTCCGAGAACCCAAAGATAGCCACCAATGGGCAAGGCTCCAACTCAATCCCAAGAATCCCTGACATGGTGCAGAAGAAGGAGACCCTAAAGCTCACAAGTTTGGGATAAGATCAGAACACATGTGGATGATTCACTGAACCTCATGAAAAATGCTTGCATCTATTCTCCACTTGCAAAAAAAACCAGTCATCCATGCTCTGGTCAGATGTGTCCTATGCACCACCTTGAACCGAATCAAGCTGAGCCTAACACATGAGGAGGTGGAGTTGACCCTGTGTAGAACCTGACTCCATGCCCCCCCCCCCCCCCGTCAAAAACCTGACCCAGATCCCTCTCCCACTTTTTACCACATCTAGTGGAGCTTGCTCCATCGACACAAGCCGACTATAAATATCCAAAATCTTGCCCTCCCCTAGCTAAACCATGGAAAAAATTCTATCCATCAAAGAGGGTGAGGGTGCCAAAGGGAAGGAAGGAATCTCCCTCCCTACCCACCCCTTCTCTATTTGCTGTCACCTCTGGCTATGGCCAGAGGCTCAATTGCTCGGGCAAACAATAGCAGGGACAATGGACACCACTGTCTTGTGCCTTTTTTCAACTGGAAATATTTAAAGATCGAGGAATTTGTATGAACGCTCATGATGGGCTCTATATAAAAGCTGTATCCAAGATATCAATCTCGGTCCAAAACCAAACCTTTCATGGATCATGAACAGGTACCCCCTTTCCACCCTGTAAAACAGCTTTTCAGCATGCCTTGAAATAATTACCCCTGGCTCAGGGACTGGAGAGGGGGACAGAATAACATTAAGCAATCTGCGAACATTAGCCGACAGCCGCCTGCCCTTAACAAACCCAATCTGTTCCTCCGCTATAATTCCTGGAAGGCAGGGCTCCAAGTGCATTGCCAAAACCTGCACCAACAACTTTGCACTTGCATTCAATGATGAAACAGTGCGATACAACTCACACTCTGTCAGATCCTTATCCTTCTTTAGAATCAATGCCTGCACCAACATGGCCGGCAGCAACCCTGGGACAATTTACCATTCAACACCTTGAACAACAGTGGGACCAGCTGACCCACAAATTTCTTCTAAAATTTGGGAAACAGTCCAGGCCCATCACCTTACCCGACTGCATCAACCCCATGCATTTTATGACCTCCTCTGGGACTCCAACTCCTCCCTTCTCTCTCGCTCTACAACTGGGATAGACAAGCCATCCGAACATTCCATCATAAACAACCCATCCTCCGGGGGCTCTGACTTATAAAGGCTACAATTAAAGGTCTCAAGAGCCTCATTAACCTACCGTGGGGCAGAGACCGGCCTGCTATTCAAGCCCCTCACCCTCACTATCTGCCACCTCAACTGGTGTGCGAACAAGCAACTGGCCGCCTTCCTCGAGTTTCACAGCTGGCACACTGCCCTGTTACTGAAAGCAGCCCAAATTCCAACTGCAGTATCTTCCTGCTTGCCAGCCTCTCTGGCATCAGGGCAAACGAGTATTGGCGGTCAACCTCCAGGATGGCATCCACCAATCTCTGCCTCTCCACCCTTTCACTCTTCTCTTTATGCGCCCTATAAGAGATTATCTGCCCCCAATGACTGCCTTCAGAGCCTTCCACAATGTGGCAGGCCAAAACTCTTCACTCCTATCAAAGTCAATGCACTCCCAATGGAGGAGGAAACCTTCTCACAAAATCCCTTATCCGCCAACAACGCCGTCTCTAACATCCGTAGGGGGCACTGAGCAGGGCCCAACCCAACACCAAATCCACAAAATGTGGAGCATGATCTGGAATAACCATTGCTGAATATCCCAATCCTACCACTCCCAGAAGCAGCGACATACCCACCATAAAAGGTCGATCCAAGAGTAGACCTGATGCACCCAAAAGAAAAAGGGAATGTCCTTCTCATTTGGATGTAAAAATCTCAATGGGTCTGCCTCTGACATCTGGGCCTGCATTCTCCCCTACCCGGCGAGGAGGGGGGTCCCGACTTCGCGGAGTGGCTCCAACCACTCCGGCCTCCGAATTCTCTGCACCTTTAGGGGCTAGGCCCGCACCGGAGTGGTTTCCGCTACGCCGACTGGTGCCAAAACCGGCGCCAACGGCCTTCGGCCCTACGCCGCCCGGCATCGGGCCTGGCCGAAAGGCCTTCGACGGTCCGCGCATGTGCCGGTGCGTCAGCGGCTGCTGACGTCACCACCGCCGCATGCGCGGTAGGGGGTCTCTTCCACCTCCGCCATGGTGGAGGCCGTGGCGGCGGCGGAAGAAAATGAGTGCCCCCACGGCACTGGCCCACCCGCCGATCGGTTGGCCCCGATCGCGGGTCAGACCACCGTGGGGGCACCCCCCGGGGTTCGATCGCCCCACGCCCCTCCCAGGACCCCAGGGGCCTGCTCGCGCCACCAGTCCCGCCGCCACCAGAGGTGGTTTAAACCACATCGGCGGGATTGGCCTGTCAGCAGCGGGACTTCAGCCCATCGCAGGCCGGAGAATCGCCGCGGGGGGCACACCGATCGGCGGGACGTGATTCCTGCTTCCGCTAATTCCCGGGTGGCAGAGAATTCCGGCCACGGCGATGGCGGGATTTACGCCGCCCCCGGGAAATTCCCCGACCTGCGGGGGGTTGGAGAATTCCGCCCCTGCTCTCTGAAGGCTAAAAATGCCTTTCCTGAAGGACTCAAGGACGTAGGCCTCCATTTATCCAGGCGAAGGTCCAGTACACAGTTAAAGTCCCCTCCCAGAATCAGCTGGTATGATTCCAGATTGGGAAAAGAAGCCAGGAACTTGTTAACAAAAACTGTATCATCCTGGTTTGGTGCATATAAATTAACTAAGACCACTGTGGTACTAACCATCTACCCATTAACCATTTCAGTACATTCCTCCAATTCGGATCCATCAAGTTCTTAGCCGCTAAAAATGATACTTTCTTATTAATCAAAATGACAGCCCCTCGGACCCTATTGTCAAATCCCAAATACAATATTTGTCCACCCAGCCCTTCTGTAACCTTGTCTGATCTTGAATCCGCAAATGGGTCTGCTATAAAAACACCACATCAGCCTTCAAACTCCTAAGATGCGCAAACACCTTACTGAGCCATTCAACCCCCACACATTATAGGTGAGCAGCCGACTAGGGGTTGTCTACCCCCCCCCCCCCCCCCCTCCACCCCCCCACCACCGACCCAAAGTCAGCCATTCCCCCTAGTGGGCAATCCAGCAACTATTCAAAGAGAGTTGAAACCAGGCCCACCCAAGGTGACCGCCATATCCCCCATCAAAGTACAGCAAAGAAATGTTTATAGCCACCATCAGAAAACTAACCATCCCCCCTCCTCATCCACCCCCATCAATAGCACACCCAAATAGCCCAGTAAACAACAACAAGGCAAAGAAAGACTCCCAACCTCCCCCTCTCCCTCCCAAGCCCAAACTAATATGATGACAAAAATCCTAAACTCTTTCCCCCCCCCCCCCCCCCCATATGAGCTGTAGATACCCCATCCCTCTGCACTTATATAGCTAGCAGGAGAGCCCCACACAAAGTAAAAAACATTTTAAAAACCGTAACACCAACCAGCCTCCTGCCAACTCCAACTTTAAAAAAGAAAAATAAGAACAACATTTATCCCATAAAACTCTCAGTAAAAATCCAAGTACAAAATTCCAAAACACCCAACAAGTACCCCACCAAATCCCCCAAATCACACTGCCATCCCCAGACAGACACCTCCCAACCAATATAATTCAGAGCCCCTGTTTGTGCACAAATGCCTCTGTCTCCTCTGGAGACAGAGGAGACAGAAGAGCAGCATGGTGGCGCAGTGGGTTAGCACTACAGCGCCGAGGTCCCAGGTTCGATCCTGGCTCTTGTCACTGTCCGTGTGGAGTTTGCACATTCTCCCTATGTTTGCGTGGGTTTCGCCCCCACAACCCAAAAATGTGCAGGCTAGGTGGATTGGCCATGCTAAATTGCCCCTTAATTGGAAAAAATTAATTGGGTACTCTAAAAATTTTTTTTTTTTCAATGTAATATTTAAAAGTCACTCAGAGGCGTGCAGGGTAAACCACGCCAAATCAAGCATTGTTCTGATGCAACACGGACCTGGCCTTGTTGAATGTTGCATGCTGCTTGTTCAGCTCTGCTCCAATGTCCTGGTAGATCCTCACAACATGGTCTTCCCATCTAGGATCTCAATGTTCTTTTGCCCACCATAGAACTTGTTCCTTTCCTTGATAGCTATGAAAGCACATGATGATCACATAGGGTGGCTCACCAGCGCAGGTCTTCTGCCTCAACGACCTGTGGGCCCAATCTAGTTCGGGAGAGGATGTCATTTCCCCCTGCCCCACCTTCTTCCAAAACAACTGCGACATAAACTTTGTTGGATTCGGACCCTCCAAGCTCTCCAGCAACCCAGTAACCCTCAAATTCTGCCTCTGGGGCGATTTTCCAAATCTTCCACCTTGGCCTTTAATGTCTTCTTGTCACTGGCCATTCACACCATCTCCACTTTCAGAGAAGTGATCCAGTCACTTTGCCTTGAAATAGTTATCTCCTCCTCCTTTAGCTTCATGCCCTGCGCCTTTACCACTTTTGCCAAATCACTCGAAGAGTGGGCATCACACCTTGAATCACTTCCTCGTGGTCCTCAGAGACCTCCCGCCATAATTTCTTAAGTACCCCCACTAGAAACCCTGTAAAGATCTCCGTGGTTAGTGGAGTGGCCACCAGCGCTTCGGGAGTCTCCGTCATTTTCTTAACAGACCAAGTTCTCCAAGCATCCAAGTCCAACAATGATCTCCTATTTTTCTGCTGCCTAGTTTTGTATTTATTGGGCATTCCTTTGACATAGGATTCTTAACCCATCAAACTGACCAAATTCCGTCCCAAATCTCCTCCGAAAACCAAGGGAAGAGGTCTTAAACCAAAGTTCTCTCGTGGAAGCAACCTCGTATGCAACTGATCTCTACATGTCGTCACCGGAAGTCTCTCCGGTGTGCATCTTGTCTTTCTCTCCAGAACTGAGCAACATGTGACAAGTGAGTTTCCTCCGTGGACATTTTGTACTCAAGGCAAGAGCAACCTCTTTCTCTTGTTTTGGGTTGCACTATTTCAGGAGTGCACATGCTCCAGCCCAATTCCTGATGCAATTTACCCCCTGATAAGTGGAAAGGATGGTATCTTATGACACTGTTTTTAAAATATATTTTTGCATAAATTAATGTGAGAGGCATGTACCTTACAAGATGGAAAAGGCAGCCTTCTCATTCTCAAACTGGATGAACTTCTGTTTAATGTTGCTATTGTCACATAAACATCTCATCCTTTCCCTCTCATTCTTTCATGACAATAAAAAAGTATTTTATTAGTGTGAACATGTGGCTGAGTCATATATCATAAGTATCTGCAAGGCCATGTAATGCCATTAAGTCTGTCGCTGTCATTTTCCTCAAACATTAGCCCAAAAAATCATAAAATTCCAAAACATGAGTATGCTTTTCGTAGAACCTATAATAACGATGGATATAAAGTTGAACTTTGTGCTTCAGTGATAAATGGCAGTGATTCTTGTGCAGTGTGAACTACATTATTCCCATCCTGGTGCTTGTGATTCATGGCGAAAATAAAGATGGTTATTATGGTAGTTAGGCTGTCAATTAGAAGGGGAACAGGATCCTGTGAACAGTATCAACAGCTTCAGATCACAAAAAAGTGCAGCATCATGTCAGCTTGTGATCCTGCCAAATATCATGGAAAATTCTTGCGCACTGTTGTTTTGAACTCTACAATTTTGATCTCTTTTCAAAACTACGCCCAGAAAACAATTACTGTGAATTGCTATAGATTTTATTGTCAGAAAATTTGCCGTCGAGTCCCTGGGTAACAGTAATATGTTTATTGGTATGGCTCTAATAGTTTCCTAATGGCTGAGCAAACAATGGAGAATCCCTGAACAACCAGACTATTTTTGGCAGTTAACCCTCTGGTGTACTGTTGAAGTCAGCAGATAAGATCATTTGCTTTATTGTTCCCCACGTGATGCAGACAGAGAAAATCATCGCAGGAGAAATTGGACATTGATGTGCCCATTTCCCGAGCATGAAATAGGTGGAACGAATTCCAAAATCCTATTATAATTTCCTGCACTGGATTGACCCCCAAAACCTGCCTCATGCAAAATTGAATCAGAAGATCTTGGGTCTCAAGCTGATGGCAGACTGGTTTAGTTCAAATTGGAGTCAACGGTCAGTCGTGGGGACCTCAGTGTGTAGCTGGACAGAATGTAGGTGGCCCTAAACTGCACAGGCTCTGACTAAGTCCCTCCAGTTTTAGGCTGGCTTACAATCATGGAATCATAGAATTTGCAGTTCAGAAGACCATTTGGTCCATCGAGTGTGCACTGGCCCTTGGAAAGAGCACCTGCTTAAGCCCATGCCTCCACCCTCGCCCTATCCCCATAACCCAGTAACCCACCTAACCTTTAGGACACAAAGGGGCAATTTAGCATGGCCAATCCACCTAACCGGCACATCTTTGGACTGTAGGAGGAAACCGGAGCACCCGGAGGAAACCCACGCAGACACGGGATAATGTGCAAACTCCACACAGTCAACCGTGGTCGAAATCGAACCCGGGTCTTTGGCGCTGTGAGGCATCAGTGCCACTGTGCTTCCCCAACACCACTGATCTCTATCGTTACAGCCCCACATTCCTTTAGAATTCAAATTTTGGGCGCGATTTAACAAAAAAAGAGTCCTGTTTTGGGCACAAATAGCTCTCAGAGTCTGCAGCGCTGAGAATGACACCGCTATCAAACTGGACTCTGTGTTTTGGGGGCCTCTGCGGGGAATGCTCTGCTGAGGCCACACTTACCTCACTTCCTGCATTGACAAGCACAGCTCAGCTCATCAGTACAGGAAATGATCAGGACACCATTTTTAAATGCTGCCCTGATCTCTCAACCCCTCACCCTGGCCTCAGGGTCTCCCTAACACCCCAACTTACTAATTAAGGGGTCCTCGAGCTCCCACCCTCCCCTCATCCCACCTCTTTTCTTAAATAAGGAGACCAATTCACGTAGCATGTGAGCTCAATTATGGCGCTGAGCACAAAAGATTTAGAAGATTTGCGATTTTTAATATTTTAAATATGCACTTCACATTTTGTTCTCTTCTACGCAGAGGCACTACCAGCTAATAGGAATCTCACAGCTCTTTAAGTGCTGGCATTCATTTTAATATCTATTCCGATCACTATCCTATGATGGAACCACCAAGAGAAATTCCTTCACAGGAGAAAGGTTCGATCTGCTGCTGGTGAAGTGCAGGAAAGGAATGTGGCCATTTCAACCGAACGGTCCCTTCCTCCCAACCATGAAGAAAGCATGGCAGAACATGAGCAGCTATACTTCATATGCCTAAGTCATGAGAGATTAGAAGGAAAGCATTGCCTGGATTGAAAAAGAGTGCCAAATCAGGATTGACTAAAATGAGCCACTTAAAAAAAACTGCCTGTACTGTATCAATCACGGAGATATTAGTTTGGTGTTGCAACATCAGTATAGCCTGGAAAGCACTCAGTCAACAGCAGACAACTTTAGTGGAAACAATAACCAAGTTTGGTACATAATGAGCAACCAATATTGTCCATATTTACAACTGTTATGGGTCCAGACCAGAACCCCAATTTTGGTTAAGATCCTGGATTAGAACCCAACTATTTGTATTTGGTAAAACTGTGAGGAAAAGTCACTGCATCACAGGAGTGATAATACTGACCAGTAGACAGTTTTTATGTTAAAGTGAACTTTAATTTGAACAAAGCATTAAGCACATTAGCAACAAAGAAAGAGCTGTATAGTTAACAGTTTCAACAGCTTAACTTGCTTCCTAAAACCTGTCTCTACATTCCAATTAAGCAAACCCATATATTTCAAATACCACTTATGTATACAGTTAATAACCAGGTTTTACTTACTAATCTTGGTGCAGAGTTCTCGGAGAGAGATGAATTTGTTTTTAGGACCTTCTGTTCAGCTGAGAAGCAACATCCTTGACCAGACAAACCTGGCCCCTCCCATTAGTTACACCAGCTGCACTCAAAGCACACAGCATTAGGATGTGCCTTGATTAGTTCTGCCAGACTCAAACTGTTACATTACATAACCTCTCTATCTGCAAACAGGTGAAATGGCTTTTAATAGCCATTAACAAACACATACCCTGCAAAAAAAATCACAAAATATCTTACTTTTAATCACAGCTCTAGTAAACGTACTGGGGAAAATCTAGGCTTCTCGAGGGATTTACCTGGTTCTCCATGCCTAGTGCTATATAATGGGATCTCGCGAGACATTGCAATCTGGATCCTGCCCACAATGGGTTCCCAGGTGGCACTGCCAGGGTGCCAGGCTGGCAGTACCAGAGTGCCTGGGTGGCATTTTGCACGGGCTGGGGATTGAGCCTGGGGTGCCCTGCCCTTATTAGGTGGGGTGTGGGGGGCTCGGTCACCCTCTTATAGGTGAGTTGGGGTGTTGGAGGGGTCCAGGGGTCACATTTGCAGTTCTCGAGATTGGGAAGCCGTTTTTTCCTCCTGAAATCAGACAATGTGCGGCCTTGGTGGAGCATTTCCCGCTGAGACCCCAAAATGAAACAGAGTCCCGTTAGACAGTGGGGTCTTTCTCAGCACTGTGAGCGCCACGTCATACCTGGCTAAATACTTTCGACACAGGACTCTGTTTCATTATTGTTAAATTGCGCCCACTGTCTGTTAGCATTTTAACCTATGTTTTAAGAACATTACTGCAAAAACATAAAGTATAAAATATGATAATTTCTTATATTCATCGCAACAACACTGAACAATAAAATTGGCCCTGCTAAAAAAGTCAGTATATTGTAGCTCAAATGCAAATCAGCATTTGCCATTTTCAATCTGGTGCCGAAATTAAGTCACCCACCCGGTTTTGACCTAATAACAGAGATACATTAGCAAATCTATTTTTAAATAAAACCTGGTTCCTTTTTAGCCACATATCTGTGAGACTGAAAACAATTACAGTCACAGTGCGGTCCTCCCATTAGCTTGTCAGAGCTAAATGAAGGAGTGAATTTGTCAATAAATGCAGAGAAGGGGCAGAAAACCTGAAATCTAAAGCATAGACAATTTAATTACTACCCTCGAAACAGAGTCTCAACATAGAAAGATACAAAGAAGGGTTCATTTTGAAACCATTACTGATGCGGTCGGCAGGCAGACATTAATTACTATTAAAAATCTGGAGCTTGCATGACATGAGATGAGCGGATATAAAAGGGGACGAGTAGGTCTTTCGGGGAGCTATAGGTTTTGTCATCATAATTAAAGTCAAGAATAAGAAAAAAAGCTAATTCTGAATGACAACTATCCAAATACATTAAACAGCACTAGGAAAATGATATAGCTCGCCAATAGCATTAGAGAAAAGAAAAATGATTTCTTGTTGAAGAACAAAGCCTTACACCACTATCATTATTATTGTCCGAAAATGGCAATTAAGTAAGAAGTGTTAAATAACTTTATGGGTTGGCTTCAACTTGAAGTAGCAACAGAGGGACTGTGTGAGACTTGGATACAACTGTCAAAATATTCAGAGATTATTAATAAGTGGCGTAGCCTACTAGATATGGGACCCAAAATTCTGAAGGCCCTATTGTGAAGTAAGGCGAAGTGGGACCTGAGACAGTTCAGTCAAATAATTTGCATATTGAGAGGTGCATAAATCCAGGCAGCAGTGCCTCAGAAATGCTCAGAGTGGAATTTAGTCTGTATTTTAAACAGAAAAAAAAAATGAGAGCGACAAATTTTTAATCAGGAAATGGATCAAGGGTTATGGGGATAAGGCAGGAAAATGGAGTTGAGGATTATCACCGATCAGATCAGTCATAATCTCATTGAATGGGAGTTGAAGGTCGGATTACGGGAGGAGGCCCTGAGGCAAGTCAATGCTTCCTCTTTATGTTCCAGGCTCAGCCTGACACAATTTAAGGTGGTCCACAGGGCACACATGACGGTGGCCAGATGAGCAGGTTCTTTGAGGGGGTGGAGGACAGGTGTGGGACTGTGCGAGGGGGCCCTGCGAACCATGTCCATATGTTTTGGGTGTTTCTGAGGCTGAGCGGTTTCTGGCAGGGATTTGCTGACGTCATGTCAGAGGTCTTACAAGTGCGGGTGGTGCCGAGCCCAGAGGTGGCGATCTTTGGTGTGTCGGAAGATCCGGGAGCCCAGCAGGGTGGGAAAGGCCGATGTCTTGCCCTTTGCCTCCCTGGTGGCCCGGAGACAGATCTTATTAGGTTGGAGGGACTCGGAACCCCCCAAAGTCGTGGGTATGGGTTAGCGACGTGGCAGACTTTCTCAGACTCGAGAAAATCAAATTTTCCTTGAGTGGATTGCTGCAGGGGTGGGCCCAGAGGTGGCAGCCGTCCATCGACTTCATCGAGGAAAATTAAGCTATCAGCAGATGGGGGGAAAGGGAGGCATGGGGTTTGAGTAAGGTTGGGCAGACCAGTGGAAAGGGGGGCTGGGGAAGGAGGTTCTGATTGTGTAAGCCATGCTGGCTGGGGTTTATTACTGGGGCTTATATTGTTTAGTTCTTGTTGCTACCTGATGGTTAAAATTGTTCAACTTAAAAATGCCTTGATAAAATATTTTCCTCCCAAAAAATTATCTCATTGAATGGTGGAGCAGACTCAATGGGCCAAATAGCCTACTTCTGCTCCTACATCCTATGGTCTTTTGGTCTTGCATTTATATTGTGCCCTTCGTGACCTCAGGTCAATCGCAAAGCACTTTGCAACAATGAAGTACTTTTTAAAATGTGGTTGCTGTTGTCAGATAAAGAAACCCGACAGCTGATGTGCACACAGGAGGATCCCACAAATAGCAATAAGACAATGACCAGATAATCTGTTTTAATGTTGTTGGACAAGGACTAAACATATGGCTTCTTTAAATAGTGCTGTAGCATCAGTTATGTCTGCCTGAGAGAGAAACCATGGTCTAGGATTAATGCCTCATCCGAAAGATGTAGCACTCCTTCAGCATTACACTGAAGCGTCAACCTGGATTATGCGCTCAGGTCTGTGGAGTGGAACATGAATCCAAGAAGCAAGCGTGCAACCATTGAACCAAGGTGGCCACCTGCCACTGCTACAAGCAATAGCCTCCATCAGCAATTGCTCAATTTTTGTACTTGTCCCCCTACAGCCCCTTTCCCCGAGAAGGATTGTGGAATTTCAAGCCTATGATTTTTGTTATCCATTGTACAATTCCTGTGTTTCGTAATTGTTAGGTCTAAATTTTCAGAAAGTACTGAGCTCCGAGCTATTTTATACACAAATTTTCTCGAACACTGCCTCATCTTAAACTAAAAGGTAAACCCGCACTATGGACCTCACTCTGCATCACGAACTAGCTGTCCAGCCAACTGACTAAACAGGCTCAGTATTGAAGTGGAAACTGTTTCTGCAAAACACTTAATAACCGTCATTAGATAGCAGAGAACATTCACTTTCAAAGTTGTTTTACTATCTAAATGAAATGATAAAACCAAAGTAGATGTGGATGTTGGTTAGAAGAGACTTTGGTCAGAATTTTCCAGTCATCGGGATTCATGTTTCCCACTGGAAGCGCACCCCTGCCAGTGGGCTTTGCAATGGAGTGCGGTGGATTCAATGGGAAAGCCCATTGACAAAGACGGAAAGATAGAATTCCGCCAGCAGCAAACGATGTGCCACCGAGAAACATTCAGCTGAGGGACCAGAGAGCCCTTTGTCTCTGTGCCACATGTTAGAATGAACATTTTGTGACAGTGAGGTAACATTAAATATTACTGCAAAAAAAAAGATATGTCAAGCTTTTTTGGTTGCCTGTCTTGCCAATTTCTCTCTCTTTACTCTTCCTTTCCTGAAAGCACTTTGTTTTTGCTGAGTTCCAGTTCCAATGGCACTGGTCACTCCTGAGACCTCATCCCTGTTCACATGTGATCATTGCTGTTGAGTGTTGACAGAATATTTGCACGTGGGGAACATCACCTGACTTTAAAACCACCTTACGGAAGGATCACTCAATAATAACGAGAAATCTATAGATCCCCTACAGTGTAAAAGGAGACCATTTGGCCCATCATGTCTGCACCAACCCTCTGTAAGAGCACACTACCTGGGCCCACTCCACCATCCTATCCGATAGTCCCACCTAATCTGCACATCTTTGGACTGTGGGAGGAAACTGCAGGACCTGGAGGAAACCCACGCAGACACGGGGAGAAAGTGCAAGCTTCGCAAAGACAGTCACCCAAGGCTGGAATTGAACCCGGGTCCCTGACGCTGTGAGGCAAAAGTGCTAACCACTGTATCATTGTGCTGTCCAATCAAGATTCTGTCAGAAATTATATGATGAAGCAAAGTCAAAGAGGCTAGCATGTCATGTGCAAGGACAAAGATCATTTATTTGTTCAAATGATATACAATCTGTAAGTTACCCACTGTGCAGCTCTTTAATTGTTACTTAGTAGTACAGTCGGGCGGCACAGTAGCACAATGCTGTCGAGCGGCACGATAGCACAGTGGAGTCAAGCAGCACGGTTGCACAGTGGTTAGCACTGTTGCTTCACAGCACCAGGGTCCCAGGTTCAATTCCTGACTTGGGTCACTCTCTGTGCGGAGTCTGCATGTTCTCCCCGTGTCTGCATGGGTTTCCTCCGGGTGATCCGGTTTCCTCCCACAAGTACCGAAAGACATGCTGTTAGGTGAATTGGGTATTCTGAATTCTCCTCAATGTACTCGAACAGGCACTGGAATGTGGCGACTAGGGGCTTTTCACAGTAACTTCATTGAAGTGTTAATGTAAGCCTACTTGTGACAATAATAAAGATTATTATTATTATATTGCTGAAAATAGACACATATTGCCAAAGATTTTTATTTTGCATTCATCAGGACAAATACAGGAATGCCAAACTTCAAATCATCAGACATGTTGTAGTACAGGAGAAGAGGGTACTGATTGGTTGGCAAAATAAACTCTGAATGGCCAAAGTGTTGATGTGGAGAAAGCAATAGGGAACCATAGGTTTCCCAAGCTCCCAGGTCATTCAAGAACAATTCAAGACTTGAACATATTGGGCTGGATGCTCCGATTTTGAGACCAAGAGCTAACGCCATCGTGAAAATGTGGGCCGGGATTCTCCAATATCCCGGCTATGTGTTGGCGCCGTCATAAACATCGGAGTGTTTCAAGCTGGCGCCAATGGCCCAGCGATTCAGTGGCCCGCAGGGGGCCAGCAATGCCGCCGGAGTGCTCCACGCCGCTCCGGCGCCGATATGCGGCTCTGCACTGCTGGTGCGGGTCCATGCCTGCGCGTGGCGGCCATTTCCACGCTGGCGCATGCACATGGTGGCCATTTCCGCCGCGGTACATGCGCGTTGTGGTCGTTTCCGCGCCGGCACGGTGCAACGTGGCGTAGCGACACAGCGGGCCTGCGCGGAAGAAGGTAGGCACCCCAGATCGCATCTGCCCACCGATTGGTAGCCCCCAATCGCGGGCCTGGCCATCGTGGAGGCCCCCCCCCCCAGAGTCTGATCCCCCCACCCACCCCCACCAGGACAGCCACCGCGGCCACGGGTCCAAGCTCCCGCCGGGTGGTACCATATGTGAACCACGCCAGCGGAAATTGACAGGACCCCGACCAGTCGACCACAAAGAATCGCTGCAGGTCCTCTTTCAACGGCTCCCGACCGGTGCCGCGTCGGCGCGCACGCACTGCGACTGCCGCCGATTCTCCGGTCGGAGGAGAATCGCGTCCCGGTGTCGGAGCGGCGTGGCGGGAATTTTTGCCATCAACCGCAATTCTCCGACGGTGCGGGCTCGGAGAATCCCAGTCGAAGTAGCTTTAGTATTTTTAACATGTGGTTAAATGGGCCGTATCCACTTGAACATACCCACATATCCTCAATATTAAAAATAGTTTACACTAAAATAAAATTGCCAATGTTGAAGGGGAGACAGGCCTGTACTGAACACTGATAAAGTTCCTATTCTCTATGAATGTTCAAACCCAGTTTTTATTATTTATCTTAACCACAAGCACAAAACAAGAAGGCATATATATGTATATATTTTAAACTGTTGTACATCTCAAAGATTTTTAGTTTTGCTCCTGGAATTGTTGTAGCCTATTTTCATGCTTGTGGCTACTTTTCATTATTCTCATTATGGTCAAGTGATTAATGGCCATTGACAAATGATTGGCCCCATGGGGTTTCTCATTCTTGTGGGAATTTTACCTTGATTGAGGAAGCTTGGCAACAATTGATACTTGCTGCTGTAATTTCGAATCTGTCTTAAGAAGTGGTGTCCTTTGAGCATTTAAATTGCTTATGAATGTCTGCAGTCTTCGCACCAATAGAGCATGACTCTGGACGTGGGCTTTCTCCATGTAGTTTCATCTTTTAAAAGTCATCAACCCAAATGTACTTCCTTCAGCTGAATGTTTGTGTTCATCTAACTACCAGTGGGAAACATGATTTCTGGCCGAAAATGGCCAATTCCCATCAGCAGTGAATTAAAAATTTAAATGTACAATTAGTTCAAGCCAGCAGGAAATAGCCAGGGCAGAGACCCTAACTAATTTGCACTGATAGGCTTTACATTTACTCAGCAGGACATGGGCCTCATTGTATTTTGCTTTTAGAAGCTTTAATTCATTGACAGCAGAGTGGACTATTCGCACTTTAATGCTCCAAAGTGCTTGGTTGTCCCAGGTGTTTCTTCATATTCATGCAGGTACGATTCCTTTAGTGTATCTTCAAGCACACTTTAACCGTCCTTTGGGGAAGGGTTGGATCAATGTCAGCTTGTCACACCACATCTTAATACTCCTTCCTTGGCCAACAAGTCCTGATCTGGAACTTGAACCCAAAGCTTTTGCCACAGAGGTTAGGAATGCTGCCACAAGACCTCCTCGGTAAGATTTAGAGCGGCAATTCGCAAACAGGGTTCCATGTGACCGTTGAGTAATGCGGGCACATCCAGGCGTTCTGAAACACCTCCGGCCATTTAAAATTTGAAAACTTAAATTTAATTTTTTTTTTTAAGGGGTGGAGAGGGCAGGGGGAAGAGGCAGAGGAGGTGGGGATTTGAACGGGGGGAGGTTTGGGCGGAAGAGCGTGAGAGAGGTGGGTGTGGGTGGAAGAGAGAGAGACAGAGGAGAGCATGGGTGGGAGAGAGAGAGCGAGAGAGAGGAGAGCATGGGTGGGAGAGAGAGAGAGAGGAGAGCATGGGTGGGAGAGAGAGAGAGAGAGAGAGAGGAGTGCATGGGTGGGAGAGAGAGAGAGGACAGCATGGGTGGGAGAGAGAGAGGACAGCATGGGTGGGAGAGAGAGAGAGGAGAGCATGGGTGGGAGAGAGAGAGAGAGAGAGAGAGGAGAGCATGGGTGGGAGAGAGAGAGAGAGAGATAGAGAGGAGAGCATGGGTGGGAGAGAGAGAGAGAGGAGAGCATCGGTGGTATAGAGAGAGTGAGAGAGAGAGAGAGGAGAGCATGGGTGGAAGAGAGCGAGAGAGAGGAGAGCATGGATGGAAGAGAGAGAGAGAGAGAGGAGAGCATGGATGGAATAGAGAGAGGAGATCATGGGTGGATGATGCATTATCAATGACGACAGAAACGAGGATGTAGTCCGAATTGAAGGCTTTAATCGACAAGATGTTTCCCCAGCAGGTCAAGTACAGAAAATGAAGCTGCACGGGAATCACGGGTTCTTATACCCCGCCTCAATGGGCGGAGCTACCTTACATTCTGACCAATGGGTTACAAACCATTGGGCCAATGAGCAGCGAGCCTTCTCCACCAATGGTGGCTCAGCTCTCCCAGGTACCGTAGTACCTCAAGTCATACTACCACAGTGGAATAGAGAGAGAGAGAGAGGAGAGCATGGGTGGAATAGAGAGAGAGAGGAGAGCATGGGTGGAATAGAGAGAGAGCGAGAGAGAGGAGACTGTCGGTGGAATAGAGAGCAAGAGGAGAGTGTGGGTGTGGGTCCAGGGGAGGGGGGTGCAGAGTGTCTGCTCTCCATCAACGCTCCTCATGTGCGGAATCGTACCATCCTTTTTAGCGTTTTAACGTGTCAGTCCCGGTGGACAAACTTGAGACAATCCTGCCAGTACTTGGGAAATCACATGAAATATTAAACTTTGGAGACTATTTTTTTTTAACCACGTGAATCATGCAGTGCTCATGGTGCCTGCCGCTGATTTGCTCACACTAAACAACTTAATCTCTGCAATCAGTCAGGCACTCCATATAAACACCTCCCTAGCACTTGTTCCAGATCCAGTGCGGGGGGTGGGGGGAATGGCTGCCATAAAGCCAGCATCAAGATTCTCAGAGGACGCCCTGACCAATCTCTCAGGTAGTGTGCAGCAGAGCCAGGATATCCTATACCTGCGTACCTCCAGGCAGCGCTCCACCAAGGTTACCACCTCTGCCTGGGAGGCTATGGCAGTTTTAGCGAGTACTGACTCACGACAGGACAGTGCCACAAGAAGATGAATGACCATCTTCATGCAACCTAAGTCTGCCTCCAGTCTCCCACTGCACCGGAGATATTTTATGTCCATTATATAGGTCATTGGTGAGGCCACACCTGGAGTATTGTGTGCAGTTTTGGTGTCCTTATCTGAGGAAGGGTGTTCTTGCTATGGAGGGAGTGCAGAAAAGGTTTACCAGGCTGATTCCTGGGATGGCAGGACTGTCATATGAGGAGAGACTGAATCAGGTAGGATTATATTGATTGGAGTTTAGAAGTGAGGGGCGGAGTTCCTTGAAACTTACACAATTCTAACAGGATTAGGCAGGGTAGATTCAGAAAGAATGTTCCCGATGGTGAGGGAGTCCAGAACTAGGGGTTGTAGTTTGACTGAGGTGAGGAGAAATTTCTTCACCCAGAGAGTGGTGAACCTGTGGAATTCACTACCTCAGAAAGTAGTTGAGGCCAAAATGTTGCGTAATTTCAAGAAGGAATTGGATATAGCTCTTGGGGCTAAAGGGCCCAAGAGATATAGGGAAAGGTGGGATCAGGGTATCAAACTCAATGATCAGCCATGATCATAATGAATAGCAGAGCAGGTTCTTCTGCTTCTATTTTCTAACTTTCTATGTTTCTGTCACACCTCCAAGATCATCTCTTACCCAGCCACCCAGCCACCACATGTTGCCCCAACACCAAACATGCACCCTCTCCACTGCCCCTCCATGTGCTCTCCCCCTCCCCCCCCCCCCCCCCCCCCCGCCCTCAGTAGCTAATCTCTTTTCACATCCCCGCTCCCAGTCAAGTCCCACGCATGCCAGACTTCATTACCATCTGAGCTGGCAGGAGTCCCGCCTACATTCTCCCCATCTGTCTCATTGCAGGATAATCTCGAACATAACTGGTGCAAGCGGGCACAGCCAGCCGAGCTCAAATGCCTCACGCCCTTTGAGGAAAGAGCCCTTGCGTTGGCTTGCAGGGAGCAGGACTACATCTGCGCAGAAGGCAAAGAGAGCGCAGCAGACAAATGTGAGAACCCTCAAGACAGACGGTCGTAGTACAAGCCTCGTGTAAGTTAACTTTCTCCCAGTTATCCTCCATGTTGGACGTCCAGTGATGTGGATGTGCTGAGTAGACGCACATCACATAGCTCTCCTCCAGACCAGAACCAAATCTTTATGCGAATTGTCCCCAAAAATAAAAAAGCAATTCAACCTTAACTGACAAAAGACAGAAATACGGCAGAAGCAGTGGTAAAGGTCACGAGGCGAAGGGACCCCGGCCACCCAAAAGAGAGGGAGACCGACGACCCAAGCATCAGCTATGTCACCTCTTTAACCCCCCCTCCGACCCACCTGGAGACAGATGGAAGGCATTCCTCATGACCGCAATGAGAGAAGTGATAAACATCAAAATCAGGTGGCGGTTAAGGTGGTGGTTACAGAGGTGATGGTCTCCATGCAAAAAGCAATCGACGGACTGGGGAAGAAGATGGAAGCGCAGGAAAAAACGATCCACAAATTGGAGAAAGCATCGACAGACCAGGTCGACAGGATCACCACCCTGGAAACAGAAGTCAAAAGGTTGGTGACAGCCCAGGGGTGCTTAAAGGGGAAAGTTGAGGACCAAGAGAACAGGCCCCAATGCCAGAACATTTGAACTCTGGGCCTGCCAGAGGGCATCAAGGGCAGAGATCCGACGGGCTACGTCGGCCACATGCTGGGCAACCTAGTCGGGAGTGACAGCTTTCCCAACCCCCCTGGAGATCGATAGAGCACAGAGCTCACTCCGACTGAAACCCAAGGTGGAGGAACAACCGAGGGCGATCATAGCAAAGCTACATTGACACCAGGATTGTGAGAGCATCCTGAGCAGGATGCGACAGACTAAGGCGAGTACCTGGGAAGGACTCAAAATCCAAATATATCAGGACACTGGGGAGACTTGGTAAAAGGCAGGGCCAAATTTAATCAGGCAAAATCGGCCCTTACAAGAACTGAGTAAGGTTCGGAATGCTGTTCCCAGCCATGCTCTGGGTCACGTTCCAGAACAAGTAACACTATGTCAACGCCCCGGCAGAGGTGGGTGAGTTTGTTCGGTCAAACGGCCTGGACAGGGGGCAGGCAAGGCAGCGATGAAGGCGGAACAGAGGAGGAAAGAGAGAGAATATACTTCATGGACATATGATATGTTTACGCGGGACTGTGCTGCCTCGCTCTGCTCAGAAAGACCGGGTCACAGGGAAGGGCGAGGACAGCGGAATGCAGGTGAGGGTGAGGCATAGACAGAGAAAGCGGACCAACAGCGGGCGTAAGACAGTTGGGGGGGGGGGCACCACACTAAGAGGGGTAGCTAGCACAGGAAGAAAAAGAGCGAGGGGGACCATGGCACACCTCCTGGCAGGGAGGGAGTGCCAGGCTTCGGGGGGGGGGGGGGGGGGGGGGGCACGGGCAGGAATTGGGCAACACGGTTGGGGGGGGGAGAGTTGGGGGGGACAGGGGCAGGGAATATAAAGGAAACAAGAAGGAAAGAAAGGGATGGGTTTTAGATTGGCTTTGGCTGTAAGGTGCAGGCTGAGAAAACAAAATAGCACCGCAAGCAGCCACTTTGGATGGTCCCTTAAAACAAGGGAAACCCCGGAGTGCAGGGGCACACCCAAGTGGGATATACATAGTTGGGGGGCCATGTCAGGTGCTCTTAGGGCAAAGGGAAACCCCGGAGAGCAGGCACCCGACCTCATGGTGAGAACGGTGACCACGGCCATTTTGGACAGCCCCCGGGCAAAAGGGAAACCCTGGAGTGCAAGGGCGCGTCCACCAGGTAAGTATGGTGGATCCCACAGGAAGGGGAGGACATAAAACCCCCACCAAGATTATTACCTGGAACATCAGAGAACTTAACGGCCCGGTGAAAAGATCCAGAGTCTTCGCCCATTTAAGAAGTTTAGAAGCCGACATAGTCTTTCTGCAAGAGGCATACCTGAGGGAGAAGAACCGACTGTGGGTAAGGAAGGGCTGGGTAGGCCAGACGTATCACTCGTGCTATGGACGAGATTAGGGGAATAGCCATGCTGATCAGTAAGAGGATGATGTTTACAGCGACAAGGGCGGTTAAGGACCCAGGGGATGGAATGTCATGGTCAGCGGTGTCATGGGTGGGGCATCTGTATTCCTGGTGAATGTGTACACGCCCAACTGGGCTGACACAGATTTCATAAAAAAGGCCATGGCGGAAATGCCCAACATTGACACACACCGACTGATCAAGGCGGGGGCAGGGGTGGGGGGGGGGGGGGGGGGGGGGGGGCACTTAAACTGTGCACAGGACCCACTGACTGACCAATCAAATCCCAGTACGGGGAAAAGGATGGGCATGGCTATGGAACTGGGAACATTCATGGAGCAGATGGGGAAAGTGGACCCATGGCAGTTTCTACACCCCGATAAGAAGGAATGTTTGTTCTTTTCGCCAGTGCACAAAGTATACACACAGATTGACTTCTTTGCAGTGGGGAAATCGGTGCTTCTAGAAATAGTAAGGGCGGAATACTCCGCAATAGTCATCTCTTTTTTTTTTTTATAAATGTTTTTTTATTGAGTTTTCATATTTTATATATGACAAATTACAAGTTATTAGAGAGAGAGAAAAAAAAGGAAAACACAAAATTTTTTTACATGAATATTTACAGGTAAGCATCTTCATAACAATAATTGTGGCCGCCCCCTTTAGCCAGCATACATATTTTACATTCCCCAATATGGCCGAGGCACATGTTTATAGGCATTTATTTATAGTTTGGTTTTGGGCCTTGGCTTGCCATCAAACCCCCATACCGAGCCCGTAGCCCCCCCCCCCCCCCCCCCCCCCCCCTCCCCCCGGCTACCTTCCCCCAATTCCCGTCCATTTTCCCCTGGTTCTTGGCCACCCGACTATTCTTCCTCATGTACGTTGGCCACAAACAGGTCCCGGAACAGTTGCATGAATGGCTCCCACGTTCTGTGGAAGCCGTCGTCCGACCCTCGGATGGCGAATTTGATTTTCTCCATTTGGAGAGATTCCGAGAGGTCGGACAGCCAGTCTGCAGCTCTGGGTGGTGCTGCTGACCGCCAGCCAAACAGGATTCTACGGCGGGCAATCAGGGAGGCAAAGGCAAGGGCGTCCGCCCTCCTCCCCAGGAATAGATCTGGCTGGTCTGAAATCCCGAAGACCGCCACTATCAGGCATGGCTCCACCCTCACCCCCACCACTTTGGACATAGCCTCGAAGAAGGCTGTCCAGTACTCCACAAGTCTGGGGCAAGACCAGAACATGTGGGCGTGGTTGGCCGGGCCTCTCTGGCACCGCTCACATTTGTCCTCCACCTCCGGGAAGAACCTACTCATACGGTTTCTCGTTAAGTGGGCTCTATGTACCACTTTTAGTTGCGTCAGGCTGAGCCTTGCGCACGTGGAGGTGGAGTTGACCCTATGCAGTGCTTCGCTCCAGAGTCCCCACCCTATCTCCATCCCCAGGTCGTCCTCCCATTTCCTTCTTGTTGCGTCCAGTACGGTGTCGTCCCTGTCTACCAGTCGGTCATACATGTCACTACAGTTCCCTTTCTCTAGGATACTTGTGTCCAGTAGGTCTTCCAATAGTGTCTGTCGTGGCGGTTGTGGGTACGTCCTTGTCTCCTTTCGTAGGAAGTTTTTGAGCTGCAGGTACCGTAGCTCGTTCCCCCCAGCTAGCTGAAATTTCTCTGTCAGTTCGTCCAGTGTTGCGATCCTGTCGTCCGTGTATAGGTCCCTGACTGTCAGTGTCCCCCCGTCCTGCCTCCACCTTTTGAAGGTGGCGTCGGTCAGTGCTGGTTTGAACCTATGGTTGTTGCAGATGGGAGCCTTGTCCGACATTTTGTACAGGCCAAATTGCTGCCGCAGTTGGTTCCAGGATTGGAGGGTGGCTGTCACCACTGGGCTGGTGGAGTGTTTTTTGGGTGGGGATGGGAGTGCTGCCGTGGCGAGGGCCCGGAGGGAGGTTCCCATGCAGGAGGCCTCCTCCGCACGCACCCACTCAGCTTCTGGCTCCTGGATCCATCCCCTTACTCGCTCGGCTGTTGCCGCCCAGTGGTAGAATTGTAGATTCGGGAGGGCTAGCCCCCCCCTGGATTTTGTTTTTTGTATGACCTTCTTTGGGATCCTAGCATTTTTACCCCCCCCCCATACGAACGCCATGATATGTTTGTCCAGCGCTTTGAAAAAGGCCTTGGGGATGTAGATCGGAATGGATCTAAACAGGAAAAGGAACCTGGGCAGTACGTTCATTTTGATCGTCTGGACTCTCCCCGCGAGGGAGAGCGGGAGTGTGTTCCATCTTTGCAGGTCCTTTTTAACTTCCTCCGTCAGGCTGGTGAGGTTCCATTTGTGGACCCCTTTCCAGTCATGGGCTATTTGGATCCCCAGGTAGCGGAATTTATTTCGGGCTTGTTTGAACGGCAGGCCCTTTAGCGCTGCCCCCCCCCCCCCCCCCCTTGCTGGTGTACTGGGAAGATCTCACTTTTGCTCATGTTGAGTTTGTAGCCCGAGAAGGCTCCAAACTCTTTCAGGAGCGCTATGATTCCGTCCATGCTGCTTTGTGGGTCCGAGATATAGAGGAGCAGATCATCCGCATAGAGTGAGACTCTGTGCTCTCTACCTCCCCTTCGGATCCCCCTCCAATTTTTTGCTGCCCTGAGCGCGATTGCTAGCGGTTCGATTGCTAGTGCGAACAGCAGCGGGGACAGTGGGCATCCTTGTCTGGTGCCCCTGTGCAGCTGGAAGTATTGGGAGTTGGTATTGTTGGTCCGTACACTCGCCATGGGAGCGTTGTATAGGAGCTTTACCCAAGCGGTGAACCCTGTTCCAAGCCCGAACCGCTCCAGTACCTCTATGAGGTATTTCCATTCGACTCTGTCGAAGGCCTTTTCTGCGTCCAGGGAGACGATCACCTCTTGTGTTCTCTCCCCGGAGGGGGTCATTATCACGTTCAGCAGGCGCCTGATGTTCGCGGTAAGCTGTCTACCTTTGACGAAGCCCGTCTGGTCCTCTGTGACCACCTCAGGTACACAGTCTTCTAGCCTTTTGGCTAGGATTTTGGCCAGTATTTTGGCGTCTGCGTTCAGCAGGGATATGGGTCTGTATGACCCACATTCCGTTGGGTCTTTGTCTTTCTTAGGTATCAGCGAGATTGAGGCCTGTGCTAACGTGGGTGGCAGTGTGCCCCTAGCTAGCGAGTCTGTGAACATCTCCCGCAGGTGTGGGGCCAGCGCTGTCGCGAATTTTTTGTAGAAGTCCGCCGGGAATCCGTCCGGTCCCGGCGCCTTCCCCGTCTGCATGGAGCTAATGCTCTCCATGATCTCTCCCAGTGCTAGTGGTGCTTCCAGATCCCGTTTTCTGCCCTCTCCCACGACTGGTATGTCCAGTCCATCAAGAAACCGGTTCATCCCAGCCTTCCCCGTTGGGGGCTCCGAGGTGTACAGCTCTTGGTAGAAGGCCTTGAAGGTTTCGTTAATCCTCTCTGGTTCTGTTTCCCACGTGCCTCTGGTACCTCTGATTTGCGCAATTTCCCTGCTGGCTGCCTGCTTTCTCAGCTGGTGTGCCAACAGGCGGCTGGCTTTGTCTCCGTGTTCGTACAGGGCCCCGCGTGCCTGGCGGAGTTGGTGTACTGCTTTCCTGGTGGAGAGCAGGTCAAAGTTCCTTTGTAATTCTTTTCTCTCCGCCAGGAGCTCTACGGTCGGGGCCTCGGAGTATTTACGGTCTACCTCCAGTATGGAGTCGACCAGCTTCTGCCTAGCCACCCTTTCCTCCCTATCTCTTTGCGCTTTGTAGGCAATGATTTCCCCTCTTAGTACGGCCTTAAGCGCTTCCCAGAACGTGGAAGATGAGACCTCCCCGTTTTGGTTGTTCTCCGTGTATTCCGCTATGGCCCGCGCTATCCTTTCGCTGAAGGCCTTGTCAGCTAGTAAGGCACCGTCCAGCCTCCATGTGGGGTGCTGGGCCCTTCCCGTCTCCAGCCTCACGTCCATGTAATGTGGGGCGTGGTCTGATATCACAATTGCGGAATATTCCACCTTGTCTATCCCTGGAAGCACCGTTTTCCCCACCACAAAGAAGTCAATTCTGGTGTACACATTTGTACTGGGGAGAAGAAAGAGAATTCTTTCTCCCCCGGGTGGGCGAATCTCCAGGGGTCCACTGCTCCCATCTGCTCCATATAGTGACTGAGTTCCCTTGCCATGTTTGAGGTTTTCCCCGTTCTGGGGTTTGATCTGTCCGTCTTTGGGTCCTGTACACAGTTGAAGTCCCCCCCATGATTAGTCGGTTCGTCGCTATGTCCGGGATTTCTGCCATGGTCTTTTGGATGAAGCTCGTGTCGTCCCAGTTGGGCGCGTACACGTTAACTAGAACTACCGGCGCCCCATCCAGGGCCCCGCTGACCATGACATACCGTCCCCCTGGGTCCGTAACCGTCTTTGTCGCCCTAAACATTGTCCTCTTGCCAATCAGGATCGCCACTCCCCTGGCCCTTGCCCCATAACAGGAATGATAGGTTTGTCCCACCCAGCCCTTTCTTACCCGCAGTTGGTCCTGCTCCCTCAGGTGCGTCTCTTGGAGGAAGACTATGTCGGCCCTCATGTTTCTAAGGTGGGTGAGGACTCTAGATCTCTTCACTGGGCCGTTAAGTCCCCTTACGTTCCAGGTGACTATTCTGGTGGGGGGCTTCTGCCCCCTTGCTCCTGTGGGGTTAACCATATTTGTCCGGTGGACGCGCCCCTGCCCTCTGGGGTTTCCCTTTGTTAGGGGGCCGTCCAGGATGTCCACTATCACTGCTCTCCCCATGCGGTCGGGTCCCTGCGCTCCGGGGTTCCCCCTTGTCCCGGGGACATCCGCCATGGCCGTCCACTGTGTGTCCGCCACGCGGGTAGTCCCCTGCACTCCGGGGGGCCCCTTCACCCACAGACCGTACTGGGTGGGTGCTTGCAGCGGTTCCCTGTTTCGAGCCCTTGTCCGTGGCACTTTGTGGCCCTATTCCCTTTCTGGCCTCTTTTGTCCCTTCGTCCCTGCATTTCCCCTTCCTGGTCTCTCGCCCCCCGAGTGCCCCCCCCCCCCCGCTCTATCCATTTTCCCCCCTCCCCTGTATACCCCTCCATTGCCCCTCTCTCCCCCATTCCTGTCCCCATTTGCTCTCCCACCTTTGATGGGTGATCCCCCCCCTCCCCTGCCTGGCGCCTTCCCCCCTGTTGGGGGTGCGCTGCGGCCCTGCTCTGTTGCGCGCCCCCATCGCTAGCTTTCCTGCTAGCACGGTGGCTCCCCTCTCGGAGGTTGCTGTCCCGCTTCTCCTCTCCCCTCTCCAGTACTCCCGTTCCCTCGTGCCGGGGCCTGGCCTCCCACCTGGAGCGGGCCCTTGGGCATTGGGTTGTTTTTCGTTCTGGGTGTTCCTGCCAGGGGGGAGGGGGCTGGCTTTGCCTCGCCCCTCCCCACCCCCCCGTCGGCATGACGTTTCTCCTTGCCATGGGCCCCTCGTCCCTACTTCCCATGGCGTTTTTCCAGCCCGTGCTCCTCGACGAATCTATTCGCCTCGGCAGGGGCTGTAAAGAAATATTCCTTGTTTTGGTATGTGACCCAGAGTTTTGCTGGGTACAGCATACCAAAACGTACTTTGTTCTTGTAGAGAGCTGCTTTCGCTCTGTTGAACTCCGCCCGTCTCTTAGCTATGTCCGCTCCAAGATCCTCGTAGATTCGGATGGCGTGCCCGTTCCATTTGCAGGCTCTATTCTCCTTGGCCCAGCGCAGGATTGTCTCCCTATCCCGGTACCGGTGCAGTTTGGTTATAACTGCTCTCGGTTTTTCCCCTTCCTTGGGCTTCGGGCCCAGTGACCGATGAGCTCTGTCCATTTCCGGTGGGGTGGGAAAGGTTTCCCGCCCCACTAAGGAGCCCAGCATCGCAGCCACGAATGTTGTGGGATTTCTACCCTCGATCCCCTCTGGCAGGCCCACTATCCTAATATTTTGCCTTCTCGAGCTGTTCTCCTGGTCGTCTACCCTGCCCTTCAGGCTCCCCTGTGTTGCACTCAGTTTCGCCATTTCCCTCTCCAGGGACATGACCCGGTCGCTCACGTCAGTCGCTGCCTTCTCCAGCTCTTTAATGGTTGCCCCCTGGGCTTCCAGTATCTTCCCTTGGGCATCCACTTTCTCCTCCAATCTGGTCAGAGCCTGCTGCACCCCTGACATGGCCCTGGTCACTGCTGCCTGTGCTGCGGCCTCTGCGTCTGCTTTTAACTCTGCCTTGATTGCCTGCAGCTGCTCCCTCACCACCTCGGCAAAGGCTTCCTTCCAATTCACACCCCCCTCTAACCCCAGGGGAGAGGTTGCCCGCCCGTCCAGCTCTTTTGGATGCGGCGATACATCCTTCCCGCTGCTTCGCGTGTTGACTCGTTCGCCCAAGCTGGTTTGCCCCGTCTACTTCCGGTGCCCCCTTTCTCTTGGCTCCCTTCTGGCATTTTTTTCTCCCCCTTCCCCTTCATCTTTTCTTCTCTCCTTGTTCTTCTTTTCCCCCTTTTCCGCACCCTATTTTTATTTTATTTATTATTATATATATATAAAAATATATATATTTTTTTTTAAATAAAAATTTATTTCCCCCCTTCTTTCCTTTACCCCTTTATTTTACCCCTTTTCTCTTTACCAGTTTTCTTTTGGGTTTTTTAAAAAAAAAGAACAGAAATATAAGTCTCTTTTTTCTTTTGTTTTCTCTCCCCACTCACCCAGGAGAGAGAGAGAGAGAGTCCCTTTGTCCTTGCTACGTGGTGGTCACTGCAGTTGGGGGGGGGGGGGCGAGTGGGCCGGTGGTCGCTGCCGGTAGGGGGGGGGGGTCCCCGCTGCTGGTTGGGGGGGGGGTCCCCGCTGCTGGTTGGGGGGGGGGGGTCCCCGCTGCTGGTTGGGGGGGGGTCCCCGCTGCTGGTTGGGGAGGGGGTCCCCGCTGCTGGTTGGGGGGGGTCCCCGCTGCTGGTTGCGGAGGGGGTCCCCGCTGCTGGTTGGGGAGGGGGTCCCCGCTGCTGGTTGGGGGGGGGTCCCCGCTGCTGGTTGGGGGGGGGTCCCCGCTGCTGGTTGGGGGGGGGTCCCCGCTGCTGGTTGGGGGGGGGGTCCCCGCTGCTGGTTGGGGGGGGGTCCCCGCTGCTGGTTGGGGGGGGGGGGGTCCCCGCTGCTGGTTGGGGGGGGGGGAGAAAAGAGGGCCCGCCGCTGCCGCACCGCTCCCGGCCCGCGTCTGGGGGGGGGGGGGGAGAGAGAGAAGAGGGCCCGCCGCTGCCGCACCGCTCCCGGCCCGCGTCTGGGGGGGGGGGAGAGAGAAGAGGGCCCGCCGCTGCCGCACCGCTCCCGGCCCGCGTCTGGGGGGGGTGGGGGGGGGGGGGGGGGAGAAGAGGGCCCGCCGCTGCCGCACCGCTCCCGGCCCGCGTCTGGGGGTGGGGGAGAGAGAGGAGGGCCCGCCGCTGCCGCACCGCTCCTGGCCCGCGTGGGGGGGGAGGGAGAGGGGTTGGACCTGCCGCTGCTGGGCCCCCCTGTCGCCACTGCTCCTCTCCGCCGCCGCCGCCACCTCCGCCTCCGCCTCTCCGCCGCCGCCTTCCGCCTCTCCGCCGCCGCCTTCCGCCTCTCCGCCGCCGCCTTCCGCCTCTCCGCCGCCGCCTTCCGCCTCTCCGCCGCCGCCTCTCCGCCGCCCGCTTCTCCTCCGCTGCCGCTTCTCCTCCTCCGCCGTCCGGCCTGTCGGGGGGGTTCCTTGTCTGGCGCTTGCGGGAGCCCCTCTCCCTGCGACCTCCTCGCTCGCCGCCCGGAAGTCGAATCTAATGGTCATCTCTGACCATGCTCCACATTATGTGGATGTGAGGTTGGAGACGGGCCATGCCCAACACCCCACAAGAAGGTTGTACACGGACCTTTTAGCCAATAAGGTCTTCTGCCAGAAAATATCACAGGTGAGTACAATCCAAACAACCAGAACAGGGAAGTCTCATCTTCCACGTTCTGGGAGGCACTTAAGACTGTGATTAGGGGAAAGATTATAGCCTACAAGGCTCATAGATACAGGGATGAGAGGGCAGCCAGGGAGCAACTGATCAACTCCATCCTGGACGTCGAGAGAAGGTACTTCGAAGCCCCAACCGTAGAGCCTCTGGTGGAGAGGAAAAGCTACAAATGGACTTTAACCTGCTATCCATCAGGAAAGCAGTACACCAACTCTGCCAGACACAGGGGACCATCTACGAAAATGGAGAGAAGGCTAGCCACCTACTGGCTCGCCAGCTGAGAAAGCAGGCAGCCACGAGAGAGCCATCACAAGTGAAGGATATCAGAGACGGACTGGTAGCCAAACGAAAAAAAGTCAACAAAGCATCTGAGCCCTTCTATCAAAGAATGTACACCTCTGAGCCCCCCTATGGGGGTGCATGGATGAAATGGTTCCTCAATGGACTGGACAAGACAATCTTGGGGGACGACAGACGAGGGAAGCTGGAAGCACCAATAGGACTGGGAGAGGTCATGGGGAGTATCGGCTCCATGCAGGTGGGGAAGGCGCCAGGTCCAGTTCGGTTCCCAGCGGACTTCTACAAAAAATTTGAAAAAGTCATGGCCCTGCACCTGGGGAAAATATTTGCAGACTCGCTGGCGAGGGCACCCTGCCTCAAAAGTTAACTCAAGCCACAATATCGCTGATACACAAAACAGACAAAGACCCAACGGAATGTGGATCATTTCGACCCATTTCACTGCTCAATGTTGACCCGAAGACACTGCAAAAGCCCTAGCTAAGAGACTGGAGAACTGCATACCATAGGTGGTCGCAGAGGACCAGATGGGCTTTGTCAAGGGTAGACAGCTGACTGTGAACATCAGGCGGCTGCTGAATGTAATAATGACCCCATCCAGGGAGAGAACACCATAGGTGACCATCTCTCTGGACGTGATCATTTCCCTGGACGCGATCATCTCCCTGGACGCAGAAAAGGCCTTGGTGAGAGTGGGATGGAAGTACCTCATTGGGTACTGGAATGGTTTGGGTTATGGACAGGGTTTACCGCATGGGTGAATCACCTGTAAAACACTCCCAAGCTGAGCGTTTGGACCAACATCATCAGCTCTGAATACCTCCAGCTGCACAAGAGGCACAAGGCTGGGATGTCCACTGTCTTCGCTCCTGTTCGCCCTGGTAATCAAACCCCTGGCAAACCCCCAGCGCAAATATTCACACCGCAGTGGAATTAGCTAGAGGCAGGCTTCTAGGTTACTGAAGGGTGAGCACCTCGCGCCTGATGATCCACAGCAGATGGAGGCAGGGATGTCCCAGGAATCTGGCACTCGGAGGGACTGTAAAAGAAAAAATGGGAAAATATGTCATTTGAAACATGAAAATCTGGCAATACCTGGATAAGGTACATGAGAAAATGTAGGGGAAAATCCCACGAAGGGTTAACAGCAGCTGCAAAAGAAGGTTTTGAAATACAGATAGCCTTTTGCAAACAGGCGTTAAGAAAACAGCGTGTGACTATTCAAGCTGTACAAGCTGTAAAACTGATGCATGTCTTTTACGTCACAGTACATTGAACTTTTAGTTGTATGGAAAAAAGCAATATTTCGCACCTTCTTTGAAGTTAATTATTTTAGTAAGCAGCTAAAAAAGAATTGCTAGGATCTTCAGTTGAATTGGGTGACAAATGGTTAGGTGTGAAATTCTGCTGACACCAGGTGAATATGGGAAGCTGGAGACAGCGTGTCCAAGAGAACACACGTTAACCCCAAATCAGAGTCAGAGGTCTGAGCTGTGGGCACTATTTGGTAATAAAACAACTTTAGAAGTGACAGGAACCAGATGTAACACCCGTCTGGGATCAAAGCACTTTTGAACATCACAAGGGAAACAATGTAATCAGAGTTCAATGAGCTGAAGTCATGCTCAATATGAATACATAGTCGTGTTAGAAATAATTCAGATTAAAGGTACCTTGTGCAATCAAGAGTAAAATTAAGTTACTTTACGATAATGTCATATAAACTTAATGACTACTAGAAGGAGAATATAAACCCTTAAATCGGGGACAGCCAGCAAAGTCAGCTCTCATAGCTGCCCACGGTCATGCGAAGGATAGAGCACAGAAACCGAGTGGAATAGCGAATCCATCTGAGGAAGTCCAAAAGCTGAAGAAGAGAGAGTCAGTTCTCATGGCCGCCCTCGGTCATGGGAAGGATAGAGCACAGAAACCGAGTAGAACAGCGAATCCATCTGAGGAAGTCCAAAAGCTAAAGAAGAGAGATTGTGAAGGTGGACCTGAAGGCCTTTTCAACCAACCAGGAGAATCCAGAAGCAAGATATTTTTACTTTTCTGTAAATTGCATCTATTAAAAGAAAAAATATAATAATAAAATAACTTAAAAGTTTAAATCTGAAACAGTTGTTATTACAAAGTTTACTTTACTTACTTAGCAATGCGGGACCCAGGATTGATGTACTAAGTGGTAAGTAGATAAAATCCTTCTGTGAAGATATGAGTTATACCAGGGGATGACTTGAAAATATAGATTGACCCGAATAGCACCCATCTAAGTCTGCATAGGAGTCAGGGAGTGAGAATCCCTGTTCACCGTTTAGAATGTCTTATTGACCCTTTTTGGTACAGAGGGAATTCTAAGAATAGTGGTGAGTTTTTTACTTCAGGATGCTGGAGCCCTGGACACTGCTGAGTCCCAGGACAATGACATGCTCCTGGTTATGGTCATCCCAAAGCTGATGGAACTGCAAAGACAGAGTCGCGAGCATCAGGAAGGATGACAGCATTCCCCTCAGAGTGAAAGGCCTACTGGAGGAGCCCATCGCCTCCTGTATGAGTATATACTGCTGTCAGTCTGACACAATGAGGCCAGCACTGTGAGGCGGTGACCGCAGTGGAGACCTTGACACAGGGTGTGCACTCCATGGTGGAGGATGTCTGTTTCATGGTTCTGGGCATGAGCCCCATGGCTGAGGGCATGAGCTCCGGGGTGCAACGCTTCAACTGCATGGTGCATGCACTAATGTGAATCCACGAGTGTCAGTGCCAGAGGACAGCGGGGCTTCTGGGTCTCACTCCAGCCCCTCTATCCTATTGAGGAGCACAGGGCCACTGGGCAGCCAAGGCCTGGGGCCTTCCATCTAGGAGAGGAGACCATAGGGGTGTCCAGCCTATCTGACACACCCTCCCTGTGAATGACACATTCCAGCCCTACCGACCGAGGAGGTCAGCACTGCAAACATCTGTGCTGTTCAAAAGTAGGCCCGGGCCCTCAAGGTCCAGGTCATCTCAGACAACAGGATTTGCGCAAGTCAAGGAGATATAGCCGGAGTGAGACACATCCAGAGTGGGAATTTGGAACTTGGTAATTTGGTGCAGTGAGGCAATTCGGTGCAGAGTGGGAGAAGGTGCTTTTTCTCTACTGTTTTGTTTTCTCTCTTTCTTCTGGCCTGTAACTTTTAATCTGCAATGAGAGAACCAGAGAGCATCTGGGACCCTGGGTAAGTTCTCCCAGTGAGCCAGAGAAGACACAGCCAGAGTGAGGCACAACCAAGAGTGAGTTTGGGAATTTGAAGCTAGGTGGGAATTCGAAGCTGGGTGGTGAGGAGGTGCTTTTTAACCCTGGTAAGTGACTGGTAAGTAGTTTTTCTTTTCATTGTCTAATTTATTTATTTTTTCTTTCTGTTTTTTGAAATTGTAGTTGTATAAGTTTACCTAAGGTTTAAGACATAACAGGAGTTCCCAGACCCGTGTCATGCTCCTCGTGTGCGATGGAGGAGCTCAGGGACATGTCCACTGTCCCTGGCTCCTTCACGCGCAAATGGTGTGTTCAGTTGCAGCTCCTGTTAGACCGCTTGGCGGCTCTGGAGCTGCGGCTGGACACCCTTTGGAGCATCCACGATGCTGAGGAGGTCGTGGATAGCACGTTTAGCAAGTTGGTCACACCACAGGTGAAAGTTACTGAGGGAGATAGAAAATGGGTGACCAAAAGACAGAGCAAGAGTAGGAAGGCAGTGCAGGTGTCCCCTGCGGTCATCTCTCTGCAAAAATGATATACCGCTTTGGATACTGTTGAGGGAGATGGCTCACCAGGGGAAGGCAGCAGCAGCAAGGTTCATGGCACCGTGGCTGGCTCTGTTGCGCATCAAGGTAGGAAGAAGAATGGCAGGGCTATAGTGATAGGGGACTCAATCATAAGGGGAATAGACAGGCGGTTCTGCGGACGCAATCGAGACTCCAGGATGGTACGTTGCCTCCCTGGTGCAAGGGTCAAGGATGTCTTGGAGTGGCTGCAGGACATTCTGGGGGACAAGGTCCTACAAGCTGCATTCAGGGAGTTAGGAGTTAAACTAAAAAGTAGGACCTCAAAGGTAGTAATCTCATGATTGCTACCGGTGCCACGAGCTAGTCAGAGTAGGAATGTCAGGATAGATAGGATGAATGCATGGCTCTAGATATGGTGCAAGAGGGAGGGATTCCAATTCCTGGAGCATTGGAACCGGTTCTGGGGGAGGTGGGACCAGTACAAACTGGATGGTCTGCACCTGGGCAGGACTGGAACTGATGTCCTGAGGGGGGTTTGCTAGAGCTGCTGGGGAGGGTTTAAACTAATGTGGCGGGGGGTGGGAACCGATGCAGGAAGTTGGAAGGTAGTAAAATAGGGACAGAAGCAAAAGGAAGTAAGGGGGAAAGTGCAAGGCAGAGAAGCCATAGTCAAAAATCAAAATGGGCGACAGTACAAGGTCCAGTGACTGAGGGCAGTTCAGTAAATAGGCCCAGTAATGCTAAAAGGAATAAAATGGGAAGTAAAAACATTAATGGTAAGCGACGCGGCAGGTTGTTACATGAAGATATGGTTTAAAAATCAAGGAAAATTAGGAGAAAAGTTAAGAGGAAATATAACTTAGGAGAGGTTACTGACAATGTGTTAAGATTCAAAACAGAGGTAAAAAAGCCAACATAAGTGTACTTTACCTGAATGCTCGTAGTATTCGGAATAAGGTAAATGAGTTGATGATGCAAATCATCGTGAATGACTATGATTTAGTGGCCAGTACTGAAACATGGTTAAAGGATGGTCACGACTGGGAGTTAAATATCCGAGGGTATCAAACTATTCGGAAGGACAGAGTGAATGGTAAGGGAGGTGGTGTAGCTCTGTTATTTAAGGATGACATCCGGGCAATAGTAAGGGATGACATCGGTGCTATGGAGGATATGGTTGAATCCATTTGGGTGGAAATCAGGAACAGTAAGGCGGAAAAGTCACTGATAGGAATAGTCTATAGGCCACCAAATAATAACATTATGGTGGGGCAGGCAATAAACAAAGAAATAATGGATGCATGTAGAAATGGTGCAGCAGTTATCATGGGGGATTTTAATCTACATGTCGATTGGTTTAACCAGGTCAGTCAAGGCAGCCTTGAGGAGGAGTTTATAGAATGTATCTGCAATAGTTTCCTAGAACAGTATGTAATGGTGTAATGGAACCTACAAGGGAACAAGTGGTCCTAGATCTTGTCCTGTGTAATGAGACAGTATTGATTCATGATCTCATAGTTAGGGATCCTCTTGGAAGGAGCGATCACAATATGGTGGAATTTAAAATACAGATGGAGGGTGAGAAGGTGAAATCAAATACTCGTGTTTTGTGCTTAAACAAAGGAGATTACAATGGCATGAGAGAAGAACTAGCTAACATAGACTGGGAGCAAAATCTTTATGTTGGAACAGTTGAGGAAAGGTGGAGAACCTTCCAAGCGATTTTCACAGTGCTCAGCAAAGGTTTATACCAACAAAAAGGAAGGATGGTAGAAAGAGGGAAAATGACCATGGATATCTAAGGAAATAAGGGAGAGTATCAAATTGAAAGAAAAAGCATACAAAGTGGCAACGATTAGTGGGAGACTGGAGGACTGGGAAATCATTCGGGGGCAACAGAAAGCTATTAAAAAAGCTATAAAGAAGAGTAAGTTAGATTATGAGAGTAAATTTGCTCAGAATATGAAAACAGATAGTAAAAGTTTCTACAAATATATAAAACAAAAAAGAGTGGTTCAGGTAAATATTGGTCCTTTAGAGGATGAGAAGGGAGTTTTAATAATTGGAGATGAGGAAATGGCTGAGGAACTGAACATGTTTTTTGGGTCAGTCTTCACAGTGGAAGACACAAATAACACGCCAGTGACTGATAGAAATGAGGCTATGATAGGTGAGGACCTTGAGAGGACTGTTATCACTAAGGAGGTAGTGATGGGCAAGCTAATGGGGCTAAAGGTAGACAAGTCTCCTGACCCTAATGGAATGCATCCCAGAGTGCTAGGGAAATTGCAAATGCACTAGTGATAATTTATCAAAATTCCCTACACTCTGGGGTGGTCCCGAAGGATTGGAAATTAGCAAACATGACACCACTGTTTAAAAAAGGAGGTAGGCAGAACACAGGTAATTATAGGCCAATGAGCTTAACTTCGGTAGTAGGGAAGATGCTGGAATCTATCATCAAGGAATGGCGAGGCATCTGGATAGAAATTGTCCCATTGGGCAGGCGCAGCATGGGTTCATAAAGGGCAGGTTGTGCCTAACTAATTTAGTGGAATTTTTTGAGGACATTACCAGTGCGGTAGATAACGGGGAGCCAATGGATGGGGTATATCTGGATTTCCAGAAAGCCTTTGACAAGGTGCCACACGAAAGGTTGCTGCATGAGATAAAGATGCATGGCATTAAGGGTAAAGTAGTAGCATGGATAGAGGATTGGTTAATTAATAGAAAGCAAAGAGTGGGGATTAATGGGTGTTTCTCTGGTTGGCAATCAGTAGCGAGTGGTGTCCCTCAGGGATCAGTGTTGGGCCCACAATTGTTCACAATTTACATAGATGATTTGGAGTTGGGGACCAAGGGCAATGTGTCCAAGTTTGCAGATGACACTAAGGTGAGTGGTAAAGCGAAAAGTGCAGAGGATACTGGAAGTATGCAGAGGGATTTGGATAGGTTAAGTGAATGGGCTAGGGTCTGGCAGATGGAATACAATGTTGACAAATGTGAGGTTATCCATTTTGGTAGGAATAACAGCAAATGGGATTATTATTTAAATGATAAAATATTAAAACATGCTGCTGTGCAGAGAGACCTGGGTGTGCTAGTGCATGAGTCGCAAAAAGTTGGTTTACAGGTGCAACAGGTGATTAAGAAGGCAAATGGAATTTTGTCCTTCATTGCTAGAGGGATGGAGTTTAAGACTAGGGAAGCTATGTTGCAATTGTATAAGGTGTTAGTGAACATAGAACATAGAACATTACTGTGCAGTACAGGCCCTTCGGCCCACGATGTTGCACCGTCCTGTGATACCCTTCTAAAGTCCCTCTACACTATTCCCTTATCGTCCATATGTCTATCCAATCCAGTGAGGCCACACCTGGAGTATTGTGTTCAGTTTTGGTCTCCTTACTTGAGAAAGGACGTACTGGCACTGGAGGGTGTGCAGAGGAGATTCACTAGGTTAATCCCTGAGCTGAAATGGTTGGACTATGAGGAGAGGTTGAGTAGACTGGGACTGTGCTCGTTGGAATTTAGAAGGATGAGGGTGGATCTTATAGAAACATATAAAATAATGAAGGGAATAGATAGGATAGATGCGGGCAGGTTGTTTCCACTGGCGGGTGAAAGCAGAACTAGGGGGCATAGCCTCAAAATAAGGGGAAGTAGATTTAGGACTGAGTTTAGGAGGGACTTCTTCACCCAAAGGGTTGTGAATCTATGGAATTCCTTGCCCAGTGAACCAGTAGAGGCTCCTTCATTAAATGTTTTTAAGATAAAGATAGTTTTTTGAAGAATAAAGGGATTAAGGATTATGGTGTTCGGGCCGGAAAGCGGAGCTGAGTCCACAAAAGATCAGCCATGATCTCATTGAATGGCGGAGCAGGCTCGAGGGGCCTGATGGCCTACTCCTGCTCCTAGTTCTTATATTCTTATGTGTGAAGCCTGAACTTCAGCTGTGGATTCTGGGGGTACAACCTAGATGTAGGAAGAGTAAGAAACTGTGGACATGGTTGAACCGAGGCATTAGTAGAGATAACTCACAATTGTAATATAGCAATAGCAGCACGGTAGCGCAGTGGGTAGCACTGTTGCTTCACAGCGCTAGGGTCGCAGGTTCGATTCCCGGTTTTGGTCCCTGTCTTTGTGGAGTCTGCACGCTCTCCCGTGTCTGCGAGGGTTCCTCCAGGTGCTCCGGTTTCCTCCCACAGGTCCCGAAAAACGTGCTGTTAGGTGAATTGGACATTCTGAATTTTCCCTCAGTGTATCCGAACAGGCGCCTGAATGTGGCAACTAGTGGCTTTTACAAGTAACTTAATTGCAGTGCTAATATAAGCCTACTTGTGACAATAAAGATTACTTTACCTTAGCACTTCAATTGACGATCACTTTGTTCACCCATACAGATCCTCCATGTTATTTCATGGTTCCATACTCCACAAACCCTCCGCACACACTCAACGTTTCCTCCCTGCGGAGTGTGAGAACGGCAGTGCTCTGTCTCTCCCACCTCCCACACTGATGATGCAGTAAAAAAAAAACACTTTGCATCGCCCCCTCCTCGCATCTCCCCCCTCCTCACAACTCACATCTCCCCTCTCCTCACATCCCCTCACTCTCATGTCTGCCACTCATCTCTAATAATGAGGATGACAGGGACTGAGAGTCTGCCCACCTCATATGCAAGATGGAGAAAAATACAGGGACCCCTGACCCCGATGGAAGCAGTAGCAGCTGAGATTTGTCATCCAGCATCTCTGAACCCCATGAAAAGCCTATTCATTGGCAGGACATGTTCAGCTCTCTGTCAGACTGGAATCAGACATATTGCTGAGGATGAGAGGAGCATCGCTCTGTACTCAATGCAAGTCATCATCATTCTCCTGCAGTGTGCGGCCAATGGTTTTAGCTCCCTGCCCATGAGTATAGGAACCATCACAAGGACTACCCACAGACACCACAATAGTGAATGGATGTCAGACCCCATGATGGGAGAGCTCTTCACTCCCTTGTTCTGGTTATCGCCAAACTGAGGTGCTATTGACCCATGCAGGCCTTGGCCATCGTCTGAGTTCCTTCCTCCACCTCCTCATCTGTGTATTAACCCTCGCTGCCCTCCCTGACCTCCTCCTCATCTGAGGAGATGTGGCACTCCTCTACCTTCTCCTGGTCCAGGTGTTCTTCCTGTTGCAGTATCAGGTTGAGTTGTGCAGAGCACAGCAAACCGCCATGATGTGGGACATCCTCTGGGGGCTGTACTGGAGGGCTCCCCCCGACCAGTCCATGCACCGGAACCGCAGCTTAAGCATTCCAATCGCCTGCTTGACCAGTTTGTGTGTTAACGCATGAGCATCGTTATAGCGAGTCTCAGCAGGTGTTTGTGGACTCTGCATTGCCATCATCACCCAAGTCCTGTGAGGTATCCTTTGTCCCCGATGAGCCATTTCACCAGCTGCTGCTATCTCTCAAAGACGACTGAGATTTGTGAGTGTTGAAAGATGTAACTATCATGGATGCTCCCCAGGAAACGGGCACACACCTGCATGATGCACATCACATGGTCACAGATGGCTTTGACATTGAGGGAGTGGCGCCCCATGCTGTCATCCAGGCCACAGAGACATATTGATGCACCCTGCACTGAGGGTGTGCCTGCTAGGGTGGTACGGTGACGCAGTGGTTACCACTGCTGCCTCACTGCGCCAAGGACCCGGGTTTGATTCCAGCTCCAGGTCACTGTCCAGGTGGAGTTTGCACATTCTCCCTGTGTTCGTGTGGTCTCAACCCCACAACCCAAAGATGTGCAGGATAGGTGGGTTGGCCATGCTAAATTGTCCTTTAGTTGGAAAAAAAAGAATTGGCCACTAAGCGAGCAAATCCAATGGCCCTGGAGTTTTGGCCGCCTGGTCCAGGTTGATGTACATGTGGGCCCTCGCAAATAGTGTATCTGTGACCTCCCTTATGCACTTGTACACAGCTGATTGGGCTGTGCATGGTTGACTGGGTAATGCAGCACAGGTCACCATTGCTGTCCTGAAACGGGCCACTGGCATAGAAGTTCAGAGTGGTGGTAACCTAAAGGGCCACAGGCAATGCGTGACCTTCCAGTCCATGTGCTGCCAGCTCTTGCATCACCTGGCACAGGCGGTTCACTGCCCCGCGATGTTCTCCAACACTGCATCTCTGATATTTGGAGGTAGAATGTTTGACGTTGGAAAACCTTTTGTCGGTTGTGTCTCCTACGAGAGCCTACCATCAATTGTTCTGCACCCGGAGGTGCAATGGGCCCAGTCCCCCTTATCTGCAGGGCTCAGCTGGTGTAGCAGCACGTCAACAATCGCAATCAATAGAATAGCCAACTCAGCTGGCTCCATAATTCTCCAGAATCATAAACTGAAAGGATGAGAACATCAAAGTGACATTCCTGACAGAGTCCTGGCCATCAGCCCACTACACTTCTGGGACATCCACACATGCGCTTCCCCCTCAGTGAGCACCTCCCACTCAGCCTCATTCTTTTTCATTCAATACAATAGCCACATTGACACTAGAGAGTCGACTCTGGTACCTAACACACGACCATTCACCCTCAAGTGTGAGGTGATAGGACAGTTGAATGCATGCATTTGACAAGAGTTTTACCTCACGGGTACCTCAATGAAGCCCCCTATTATGACCATGAATGGGGTGAGTGATGAGAGACATCACCATAATGTCTTGTATTAGGGTCCACATTAGTGTGATCTCCCTAATGTAGATGTTAGCATGAGTGTTGGAGTGCAATGCTTGGGGCCAATGCGTCCAAAGTGTTCAGAACTTGTCCCCAACTATTTTGCACAAAACAATTAAACTAAATTAAGTAAACTGAGGGACAAATTAAAAGGAGCAACCCCTTAAAGGGATACCGCCTTAAACAAAATCAAAACACAAATGAGATTTAAAACATATAATAATCTTTATTATTGTCACAAGTAGGCTTACATTAACACTGCAATGAAGTTACTGTGAAAAGCCTCTGGTGCCTATTCGGGTATCTTGAGGGAGAATTCACAATGTCTCAATTTACCTAACATCAAGTCTTTTGGGACTTGTGGGAGGAAACCGGAGCACACGGAGGAAACACATGCAGACATGGGGAGAATGTGCAGACTCCGCACAGACTGTGACCCAAGCCGGGAATCGATACCTGCGACCCTGGTGTTGTGAAGCAACAGTACTAACCACTATGCTACCTTGCCGCCAACTTCAAACTGAAATGTGATTAAAAGGGTCAACAAAGCACCCCAGTCCATGTGGTGCCCACTGGGCATGGAAGGCCTCGATGGTGTCCAGGGACACCGCATGCTCCCTCTCCAGGGACCCCCATCTGCGAATGTAACCATGGTAGAGGGGGCAGACAGTTAAGGTGGATGACCCCCTAGGTTGCCTGCTGCCTGGACATGTTTATGAAAAGTTAAGGCCGTTTGTAATTACCTCCTCCCAACCACTTTCCAAGTCCCATTCTGGAAGGGCGTTCCCTCAGTGACGGTATCAACACACGCACAACAAGAACACAGAACATTACAGCACAGTACAGGCCCTTCGGCCCTCGATGTTGCGCCGACCATGAAACCCCTCTAAAGCCCATCTACACTATTCCCTTATCATCCATATGTCTATCCAATGACCATTTGAATGCGTTTAGTGTTGGCGAGTACACTACTGTTAGCAGGCAGGGCATTCCATGCCCTTACTACTCTCTGAGTAAAGAACCTACCTCTGACATCTGTCCTATATCTATCTCCCCTCAATTCAAAGCTATGTCCCCTCGTGCTAATCATCACCATCCGAGGAAAAAGGCTCTCACTGTCCACCCTATCTAATCCTCTGATCATCTTGTATGCCTCAATTAAGTCACTTCTTAACCTTCTTCTCTCTAATGAAAACAGCCTCAAGTAACTCAGCCTTTCCTCATAAGTTCTTCCCTCCATACCAGGCAACATCCTGCTAAATCTCTTCTGCACCCTTTCCAATGCTTCCACATCCTTCCAATAATGCGGCGACCAGAACTGCACGCAATACTCCAAATGTGGCCGCACCAGAGTTTTGTACAACTGCAACATGACTTCATGGCTCCGAAACTCAATTCCTCTTCCAATAAAGCTAACACACCATATGCCTTCTTAACAGCCCTCTCAGCCTGGGTGGCAACTTTCAGGGATCTATGTACATGGACACCAAAATCTCTCTGCTCATCCACACTACCAATAATCATACCATTAGCCCAGTACTCTGTCTTCCTGTTATTCCATTCAAAATGAATCACCTCACACTTTTCTGCATTAAACTCCATTTGCCACTGTCAGCCCAGCTCTGCAGCTTATCTATGTCCCTCTGTAACTTGTAACATCCTTCTGCACTGTCCACAACTCCACCGACTTTAGTGTCATCTGAAAATTTATTCACCCATCCTTCTACGCCCTCCTCCAGGTCATTTAAAAAAATGACAAACAGCAGTGGCCCCAAAACAGATCTTTGTGGTACACCACTAGTAACTGGACTCCAGTCTGAACATTTCCCATCAACCACCACCTGTTTGGTCACCTTCTCAAAGAACTCAATAAGGTTTTTGAGGCACGACCTACCCTTCACAAAACCATGTTGACTATCTCTGATCAAATTATTCCTTTCCAGATGATTATACATCCGATCTCTTATAAACCTTCCCAAGACTTTGCCCACAACAGAAGTAAGGCTCACTGGTCTATAGTTATCGGGGTTGTCCCTACTCCCCTTCTTGAACAAGGGGACAACATTTGCTATCCTACAGTCTTCTGGCACTATTCCTGTAGACAAAGATGACTTAAAGATCAAAGCCAAAGGCTCAGCAATCTCCTCCCTAGCGTCCCAGAGAATCCTAGGATAAATCCCATCGGGCCCAGGGGACTTATGTATTTTAACACTTTCCAGAATTGCTAACACCTCCTCCTTATGAACCTCAAGCCCTTCTAGTCTAGTAGCCTGTATCTCAGTATTCTGCTCAACAACATTGTCTTTTTCCTGTGTGAATACTGACGAAAAATACTCATTTAGCACCTCTCCTATCTCTTCGGACTCCACGCACAACTTCCCACTACTGTCCTTGACATTAGTCAAGTCCCAGTCCTAGTCATTCTTTTATTCCTGACATTTCTATAGAATGCTTTAGGGTTATCCTTGATCCTACCTAACAAAGATTTCTCATGTCCCCTCCTGGCTCTTCTTAGCTCTCTCCTTAGATGCTTCCTAGCTAACTTGTAACTCTCAAGCGCCCTTACTGAACCATCACGTCTCATCATTACATAAGCCTCCTTCTTCCTCTTGAAAAGTGTTTCAACTGCTTTAGTAAACCATGGTTCCCTCGCTCGACCACTTCCTCCCAGCCTGACAGGTACATACTTATCAAGGACACGCAGTAGCTGTTCCTTGAACATGCTCCAAATTTCCATTGTGCCCATCCCCTGCAGTTTTCCACTCCATCCGATGCATCCTAAGTCTTGCCTCATCGCATCATAATTGCCTTTCCCCCAGATATGACTCTTGCCTTGCGGTATATACCTATCCCTTTCCATCACTAAAGTAAACATAATCGAATTGTGGTCACTATCACCAAAGTGCTCACCTACCTCCAAATCTAACACCTGTCCTGGTTCATTACCCAGTACCAAATCCAATACGGCCTCACCTCTCATTGGCCTATCTACATACTGCGTCAGGAAACCCTCCTGCACACATTGGACAAAAACGGACCCATCTAAAGTACTCGAACTATAGTATTTCCAGTCAATATTTGGAAAGTTAAAGTCCCCCATAACAACTACCCTGTTACTTTCGCTCCTATCCAGAATCATCTTTGCAATCCTTTCCTCTACATCTCTGGAACTTTTTGGAGGCCTGTAGAAAACTCCTAACAGGGTGACCTCTCCTTTCCTGTTTCTAACCTCAGCCCATACTACCTCAGTAGACGAGTCCTCATCAAACGTCCTTTCTGCCACCGTAATATTGTCCTTGACTAACATTGCCACCCCTCCCCCTCTCTTACCACCTTCCCTGAGCTTACACATTGCATATTATTACATATCTAAACCCCGGCACCTGCAACAACCATTCCTCTCCCTGCTCTATCTATGTCTCCGAAATGCCACAACATTGAAGTCCCAGGTACCAACCCATGCCACAAGTTTACCCACCTTATTCCGGATGCTCCAGGCATTGAAGTAGACACACTTTAAACCACATTCCTTCCTACCGGTACACTCCTGCAACTTTGAAACCTTACTCATGACCTCACTACTCTCAGCCTCTTGTATACTGGAGCTACAATTCAGGTTCCCAATCCCCTGCTGAACTAGTTTAAACCCTCCCGAAGAGCATTAGCAAATTTCCCACCCAGGATATTAGTACGCCTCTGGTCCAGGTGTAGACCATCCCGTTAGGTCCCACCTACCCCAGAATGAGCCCCAATTATCCAGGAATCTGAAACCCTCCCTCCTGCACCATCGCTGCAGCCACGTGTTCAACTGCTCTCTCTCCCTATTCCTCGACTCGCTAGCACGTGGCGCGGGTAACAACCCAGAGATAACTCTGTTTGTCCTAGATTTAAGTTTCCACCCTAGCTCCCTGAATTCCTGCCTTACATCCCTAACCCTTTTCCTACCTATGTCATTGGTACCTATGTGGACCACGACTTGGGGCTGCTCCCCCTCCCCCTTAAGGATCCCGAAAACACAATCCGAGACATTGCGGACCCTGGCACCTGGGAAGCAACACACCAACCACGAGTCTCTCTCGTTCCCACATAATCTCCTATCTATCCCCCTAACTATGGAGTCTCCAATGACTAATGCTCTTCTTGTCCTTCCCCTTCCCTTCTGAGCAATAGGGACAGACTCTGTGCCAGAGACCTGTCCCCCATGGCTGACCCCTGGTAAGTCCCCCCCCCCCAACAGTATCCAAAGTGGTATACTTGTTACTAAGGGGAACGACCAGAGGGGATCCCTGTATTGACTGCTTCCTCCCAGCCCCTCTCACCATCACCCATCTATCTTTATTCTTTGGCGTAACTACCTCCCTGAAGCTTCTATCTATGACCACATCTGCCTCCCGAATGATCCAAAGTTCATCCAGCTCCAGCACCAATTCCCTAACATGGTTTCTGTGGAGCTGGAGATTGGTGCACTTCCCACAGATGAAATCAGCAGGGACACTAACGGCGTCCCTCACCTCAAACATTCTGCAGGAGGAACATTGTACTGCCTTCCCTGCCATCCCCTCTAGATAAAACAGAAAAAGAAAGGAAGAGCTTTCCTGATATTCCCTCAACCCCTTAGGTTAGAGGAGGTGGACGGGTGGAAGACACTACAAGTGTAGTGTCTCGGGTTTAGCAACCGCCCAACTTATATACAGGTACTAACAAATCTTCCCAGAAATCCCCACGGCCGATTTCCTGCAGCTCTAAAGATAAGTTTACTTAAAGGTTCAACTCACCTCCCGCCGAAGGATATAGGCAGCGAGGACTGCATGCCAGCCGCCGGACTCCTTCAAACCAAGGAGTGCCCCGACATAAAGGGGCAGTTAGGCCTGCGATTTTGTGCTTTAACTCCCAACATTTGGGGTTTCATCAGAACTCTTGGCGGGTCACAAGGGATCCATTCTTGGAGAAGTTTGGGGAAAGCCTGATTTAGAGACTAGCTTATCCAGATTGCTCCTACCCAACAGAACAAATGCAGTGTGTGTTGTTCCTTGTATCTTAATAAAGCTCGTAGTCTTAAAGTTGAAGTAGATGCTTTATTGTAAGTTTGTTCTCTCTTCAGTGGTTAACTTAAAGTTACATCGATGCTGCTTGCCTATGTCTAGCTACCAGTTCCCGTTCTGTGAAGTGTGCCCTGACTTCCTGTTCTTCTGCCTTTATATCTCTCCCATGCTCCCTCTAGTGCTTGCTCAGTTGTATTGCATCTACACAGATATACAATCACCACACAGTGAGTACCAAGGGTTGCAGACAGATACAAATGAAATACATTATTGTCAATACACCATTTAGAACGAATGCTAATACATTGTTGTGCCCTAACTGCGACCCCTTTAGTCCTCATGATAATATCATGACTGGAGACTGAAACCAGATAGTTGTGCAAAGGGCTAGTAGAATATAAAATTGCCATTTCGTGAGGCATGAGCTCTGACAGGCTGCCCTAAATTCCAATAAACACAGGCAATGTTACTTCCTTTAGGGAGAACAAATGCAGGCAAGTAAAATACCAAAATACTGTCGATGCCAGAAATCTAAAACACAAACAGAAAATTTTGGAAATGCTCAGTTGATCTAGCAGCAACTAAGCTGAAATGCTATCTGCCATTATCTGAGCATTTTGAGTGTTTTCTGTTTTTAAATGCAAGAATGTGATTGAGTGTGCTCATGATTAAGGTGGCAAGGTCGGGCGGCACGGTGGCGCAGTGGTTAGCATTGCTGCCTACGGCGCTGAGGACCCGGGTTCGAATCCCGGCTCTGGGTCACTGTCTGTGAGGAGTTTGCACATTCTCCCCGTGTCTGCGTGGGTTTCACCCCCACAACCCAAAGATGTGCAGGTTAGGTGGATTGGCCATGTTAAATTGCCCCTTAATTGGAAAAAATGAATTGGATATTCTAAATTTTAAAAAAAAGGTGGCAAGGTCCACACAAGTTATGGAAAACATGGGTAGATGATGCCTGTCATCGTTTTGCAACTTTCAATCTTTGATACATTGCTGATAAATTTAGATTACTGGCAGTGAGAAATATCCTTGCAAAAGGTGGCATATATTTTATATTTCAAGTCAGCAGGCCTGAAATCTGATGAGGCCGTATGCCACTTTAAGTGTAGTTACTGTTATAATGTAGCAAATATGACAGCCAATGTGCGTACAATGCCCCACAAACAGAGCTGTGATAATGATAAAATAATCTGCTTTATTGATGCTGATTGAGGGAGAAATATTACCAGAACTCTCGGGAGTTCTCTTGCTCTTTGCAAAACTGCCAATGAAATGACTGCATCCACCTGAGAGGATTAATCGGGCCTTGGATTAACATGGCTTCTGAAATGCAACAGCGCTGACAGAGTTGCATTTTCTCAGTACTGTAATAAAAGTGTCAGCTGAGATTTCTTACTCGAGTCTCTGCACTGGGGCTTGAATCTACAACCTCTGACTCAGAGGCAAGATAGTTGACACCTGAGTCACAACTTGTGCAGGATGAGTAGCACTTCCTTGTTCCTTCACCCGAAGAAGTTAAATGCACTCAAAGAAAACAGAGCTCCAGAAAGAGACACAGAAAAATAAAATACACCAAAGGTGAGAATGATTGGTTTGTGCCTATGGAATGAAATATCATAAAAATATCTGACGAGGTGGCAGTATATGGCTGCAGGATAGCCTCAGAAAGGTTCTATGCTCGACAAAGGCAATAAACAGTAGTTTGAGTCTACTTCCTTGGGTAACATGAACCTTAACATGAACATTAACTGCACAAGTCGCCTTTTCACACTGCACTGTCATTAAGCTCTGTAATTTATAAGAAATGTCCGCATCTTCCATTACTTGTATCCAAAAGCATTAAAGCCCTTACCTGACTTTAACCAGTTGATCTATCACATCAGCTCTCTTGAGAGGCAGCCCTCAAATGCCATCATTCACTGAGTGCTCTTAATCTTGTTCGAAGACAAGCTTTTTGCACAATGCTTGTGGTAAACAAGAAAGCATCCCCGAGATTAAATTTCAATTCTGAAAAAAATCATTCTGGCATTAATGTCAAGCAGCAAAAAAGCAGAAGTTTCTACATCTTTATCTGTCTTCTTATTCCCACAGCTGTTTTAGTCACCCAGTCATAGCTTTTACCCTCACATTCGGGCATCACAGTAATGAGAGGCCGAGAATGGCAAAGAGGAGGAAGATAAAGAGCGGGAGGAGCAGCAGGGAAGACATTTTTCCTCATTGACTATATTGACAAGAATGATGATGAGGAGGAATAGAATGATGAGGAACAAACTAAACAGGAGATAATGGGGCAGGACCTAACCCTTGCTCCTTTTCCCCATCCTGCAATGTCATTCTGTGTGTGGAGCACAGAGTAATCAGGGAACAGAGTGCCAAAGTCAGAATTTGGTACAAGTGGAAGTTCAGTGCAGAGGGGAACAGAGATCCTTTTCGATCTTTTGATTTAGCTCCAGTAGCTGGTGAGTGTTTTTCCTTTGTCTCTGAGCTAGGAGACTAGGAAACTACAATCTAATATTACTTTACTAAATTAGTAACCAATTATCTGATGGAATAAATAAGGCTGGACAGGCACGGCAACAGAGGGAGTGTGCCGTGAGTGCAACATGTGGGGGTTTGAAGAACTTTGTGATCCGAGACAACCATATTCAGTGGTAAATATCTGCAGCTGTGGCCCATTGTTGTTGAGCTAATGCCTGGGCTGCAGGCGTTGTAGGGGATCAGGGTGGGAGAAAAGTTATCTGGACACTTTGTTCCAGAAGCCCTGAGGTTAGGTAGAATTTTAGAGTTAACCAACTTTCAGGGACAGGAGGGTGATTTCAGCAGATGTGGCGATCCAGATTGTAGTGGAAAAATGGAAAAGCCTCGTCCTTAACTTTGGCCAAGAGTTATGAGGTACTTGCTAATTTTGTGGCTGAAAACATGGACTGCAGGCTGGATGGGTAAACTGACCATAAGGCAATGGTGCAGGAGGCTATTCAAATGGGGAAGTGAAGAGGAATATGATAGTGGTATGAGAGAGTAAAGTCAGGGAGATGCATACCATTCTCTGCAGCTCTGAACTGGGAGTTCCAAATATGAGATGAGATTCTCCATTTCTGAGACTAAGTGCTGTCTCCGGCCCAGGATTCTTGGACTTTCACGACAGCAAAACTGGTGCCGCACCTGGACCGATTCAGCAACTGTTGAGGGGCTAGCACTGGCGGCACATGGAACACAATCGATTCTTGTGGCCCCTCACCGTGGCAGAGCAGAGGGGCCTGGACGTGGTTGGTGGCCCGGAGAAAAGGAAGATCGCCGAGGAGGAGTTCGGCCATGGCTGGGGAAGCGAGATCCTGCCAAGTTGCAGTACTCCGTGACACGTGTGTCAACCCCCCCAACACCACCCTCACCCCTCACCACGTCCATACCACCCTCACCCCTACCCTCGCCCCACACCGCCACCGTCCAAGCGCCAGCCAACGTGGCACAGACACAGAGGGAGGGGGCCCAGTCCGAGAGGGAGAGCTGCAGTCACTGGCTAACGTGACACAAACCCAAAAGGGAACCCAATAGCATGACAAAAGTGGATCACCCTGCCTCCCTGATTCCCTGCTGTCATAACAAACTGACCTTTCATCACAGCTGAACAATGTGTCGGTGGCCTGGCAAGGGCATGCCTGATTGACACTCTGGACTATATTGAACAGATCTCTTGAGACTGCTTGAAGTGTGTGAGTTGCCTAATTCATGCTCATCATAATACAATAGAATTCCACATTGCTTGGAAACAGCATACTCCAATCACAAAAAATCTTAAACTTAAACAAAGTCAATGTATAGGTATGAGAGAAGGTTGGTTAAGATTGGTTGGTAAATAGACTAAGTTATGGCAGTAAATAAATAAACAATGTGAAACATTTAAAGAAGCAATTCAAAATATTCAATGGAAGTGCATTCTATCGAACTCTGTGAGAAACTGCCATCTGCAGCCTACTAAAGAGGTTAAAGACAGTATTAGATTAAAAGAAGAGGTTTATAATGTGCAAGGAATAGAACTAAGTCTGAGCATTGTGATTTTTTTTTCAGAAATCAGAAAAGTGGCACTAATGAGTTGATAGAAAGGATAACAATAACTTCTGAGAGTAAACTGGCTGGGAATATAATAAGATTTTTTGCCTTTATTATTTTACATGGTGTGGGTGTTGCAGGCAAGGCCAGCATCTGGTGCTCATCCCTAATTGCTGTTGAACTAAGTAGCTTGTTAGGCCAATTTAGAGGGCAGTTAATTATCAACCACATTTCTGTGGGTCTGGAGTCACATGTAGGCCAGAACAGGTAAGGTTGGTGAATTTTCTTCCTAAAGGATGTCAGTGAACCAAATAGTTTTTTTGGGACAACCAATGGCATTTTCATGGTCACCATTACTGAGACTAGCTTTATATTCCAGATTTGTGTACTGAATTCAAATTTCACCCACTGCTATGGTGGGATTTGAATTGGACAAATCCAGAGGGCATGATGGCAAACAACTTAAGGTTCAAAGAGATGGTGCAGAGATAATGGGCGCACAGCTTAAAATCATCGACATGGATACCTCCATTACACGTGAGAACACCACCCGCAAGGTACACGGTACATTCTCGTGCGACCTGGCCTACATTGTCTGCCTCATACGCTGCAGGAAATGATGTCCCGAAGCGTGGTACATTAGCACGACCATGCAGACGCTGTGACAACAGATGAATGGACATTGTGCGACAATCACCAGGCAGGAATGTTCCCTTCCAGTCAGGGAACACTTCAGCAGTCAAGGGCATTCAGCCTCTGATCTTCGGGTAAGCATTTCCCAAGGCGGCCTTCAGGACATAGATACATAGAAGATAGGGACAGGAGGAGGCCTTTTGGCCCTTCGAGCCTGCTCCTCCATTTATCACGATCATGGCTGATCATCCAACTCAATAGCCTAATCCTGCTTTCTCCCCATAGCCTTTGATCCCATTCTCCCCAAGTGCTATATCCAGCCTCCTCCTGAATATATTCAATGTTGTAGCATCAACTACTTCCTGTGGTAATGAATTCCACAGGCTCACAGCTCTTTGGGTGAAGAAATGTCTCCTCATCTCTATCCGAAATAGTTTACCCTGAATCCTCAGACTGTGACCCCTGGTTCTGGACACACCCATCATTGGTAACATCTTCCCTGCATCTAGCCTGTCTAGCCCCGTTAAAATTTTATAAGTCTCTATGAGATCCCCCCTCATTCTTCTGAACTCCAGTGAGGACATTCCCAACCTAGTCAATCTCTCCTCATATGACAGTCCCGCCATCCCAGGAATCAGTCTGGTAATCAGTCTGTCGCTGCACTCCCTTGAGAGCTAGAACATCCTTCCTCAGAAAAGATGACCAAAACTGCACACAATATTCTAGGTGTGGCCTCACCACGGCCCTGTATAATTGCAGCAACACATCCCTGCTTCTGTAATCAAAACCTCTCGCAGTGAAGGCCAACATACCATTAGCCTTCTTTACTGCTTCCTGCACCTGCATGCTCACCTTCAGCGACTAGTGCGCAAGGACACCCAGGTCCCGTTGCACTCTCCCCTCTCCCAATTTACAACCATTCAGGTAGTAATCTGCCATCCTGTTTTTGCTTCCAAAGTGAATAACCTCACACTTATCCAAATTCTACTGCATCTGCCATTGATTTGCCCACTCGCCCAACCTGGCCAGATCATGCTGTAGGATCCCTGCATCCTTGTCACAGTTCACCCTCTCACCCAACTTGGTATCATCTGCAAACTTTGAGATGTTACATTTTGTTCCCTCATCCAAATCATTAATATATATTGTGAATAGCTGAGTTCCCAACACCGATCCCTGTGGAACCCCCTAGTTACTGCCTGTCAATTTGAAAAGGACCCATTAATTCATACTCTTTGTTTCCCCTTTGCCAACCAGTTTTCTATCCACCTCAATACACTTACCCCAATCCCATGTGCTTTAATTTTGCACAATAATCTCTAATGCAGGACTTTGTCAAACACCTTCTGAAAGTCCAAATATACCACATCGACTGGCTCCCCCTTGTCAACTGTACTGGTTACATCTTCGAAGAATTCCAACAGGATGCACAGCAATGCAGAATCGCCGAGCAGAAATTGATAGCCAAGTTCCGCACGCATGTGTACGGCCTCAATCGGAACCTTGGATTCATGTCTCACTACATTAACACTCAACCATCTGGCCTGGGCTTGCAAAATTCTACCAACTGTCCTGGCTTGAGACAATTCACACCCCTTTAACCTTCTCTCAAATTGCATCGTCTCATCCTGTAAAGACTTAATTACCTGCAAAGACTTGCATTCAAAATATCATCTTGCATCTTTGGCTTTGTCTATATATATGTTTGTCTAACCTACCTCTTGACTCACCTGATGCAGGAGCTACACTTCGACAACTAGTGGATTCGAAACAAACCTGTTGGATATAACCTGGTGTTGTAAGACTTCTTAATGTGCACACCCCAGTTCAACACCGGCATCTCAACATCATTTCTGTCAAGTTAGTTTAAACCCTTCCCAACTGCACTAGCAAATCTCCCTGCAAGGACACTGGTCCCAATTCAGTTCAGGTACAAACTGTCCACCTTGTACAGGTCCCATCAACCCCAAAAATGGTCCCAATGTCCCAGAAACCTTCCTCATGCACAATTTCTCCAGCTATGCATTCATCTGGACTAACCTCCTATTTTTATACTCACGGGCACATGGCACTGTAAGTAATCCAAAGCTCTAGCTCCGAAATGAAATTAGCCAGGAGCTGCAGTTGGATACACTTCCTGCACATATGGTCACCAGGAACAACTGAAGCTTCCATCATTTACCGCATATCAGGGGTGCAACTCCTGTCATTATAACCCTTAAGCCCCTTATTTACACCATTTTGACAACAAATGATGCTGATTAAGAATACTATTTACTTATCTCCCTTACGCTATCTTTACTTTTCTCACCCTATTTTGTTTACTTATATTACTTTATTCTAATGACCCTGACTTTCACTTATTTGTGCTGTTTTTCAGTTAATCCCTTGCTCCGAAAAAAACACTTTTTAAACTCTCAAATGTTTCACTGTGAAGTTAATGAGAACAGCAATCCAACCTTGATGTTTATAAAGATCAAGATGTGCTCCACTCCTGCCCAAATTGAGACTGAGCACCACACTTAGTCTTTTTAGTTTCGCTTTCTCCCAGTTTCACCCAACTCCCTGTCTTCACCCAACTCGAAAAACACTCTTGTCTAACCAAGCAGGCATTGAGTGGCTTTCTTTTAGGAATACTTTGGAAACTGGATTAAGGTAAAGCGGTTGATGTGGTGTATACAGCGCCGGCCCTAGGGTTGCTGGCGCCCCGGGCAAGCTGAACTTCGGCGCCCTTCGGGGGGGGGGGGCTGGGGCCGGGGGGGGGGCCGGGGGGCGGGGGGCGGGGCCAGGGGGGACGGGGGGGGGGGACGGGGGGGGGGGCGGGGGGGGGGGGCCGGGGGGGGGGCGTGGCCGAGGGGCGGTGGCGGGGCCGAGGGGGGGCGGAGGGGGCCGCCCTGGGGGAGGGTGGCCACCGCGCATGCGCTGGTTGGCACCGGCCCAACTGCGCATGCGCGGGACCCGAGTCTCTGCCGCCCCCTAGCACATGGCGCCCAGGGCGACTGCCCGAGTTGCCGGTGCCTTGGGCCCGCCCTGGGTGTATATGGATTTCAGTAAGGCGTTTGATAAGGTTCCCCACGGTAGGCTATTGCAGAAAATAAGGAAGTATGGGATTGAAGGTGATTTAGCGGTTTGGATCAGTAATTGGCGAGCTGAAAGAAGACAGAGGGTGATGGTTGATGGCAAATGTTCATCCTGGAGTTCAGTTACTAGTGGCGTACCGCAAGGATCTGTTTTGGGGCCACTGCTGTTTGTCATTTTTATAAATGACCTGGAAGAGGGTGTAGAAGGATGGGTTAGTAAATTTTCTCAGATGACACGAAGGTCGGTGGAGTTGTGGATAGTGCTGAAGGATGTTATAGGATACAGAGGGACATAGATAAGCTGCAGAGCTGGGCTGAGAGGTGGCAGATGGAGTTTAATGCGGAAAAGTGTGAGGTGGTTCACTTTGGAAGGAGTAACAGGAATGCAGAGTACTGGGCTAATGGCAAGATTCTTGGTAGTGTAGATGAACAGAGAGATCTCGGCATCCAAGTACATAAATCCCTCAAAGTTGCCACCCAGGTTAATAGGGCTGTTAAGAAGGCATATGGTGTGCTAGCCTTTATCAGTAGGGGGATTGAGTTTCGGAGCCACAAGGTCATGCTGCAGCTGTACATAACTCTGGTGCGTCGCTCCTGGAGTACTGCATGCAGTTCTGGTCACCACATTATAGGAAGGATGTGGAAGCTTTGGAAAGGGTTCAGAGGAGATTTACTAGGATGTTGCCTGGTATGGAGGGAAGGTCTTACGAGGAAAGGCTCAGGGACTTGAGGTTGTTTTCGTTAGAGAGGAGAAGGCCGAGAGGTGACTTAATAGAGACATATAAGATAGTCAGAGGGTTAGATAGGGTGGACAGTGAGAGTCTTTTTCCTCGGATGGTGATGACCAACACGAGGGGACATAGCTTTAAATTGAGGGGTGGTAGATATAGGACAGATGTCAGAGGCAGTTTCTTTACTCAGAGAGTAGTAGGGGTGTGGAACGCCCTGCCTGCAACAGTAGTAGACTCGCCAACTTTAAGGGCATTTAAGTGGTCACTGGATAGACATATGGATGAAAATGGAATAGTGTAGGTCAGATTGGCTTCAGATGGTTTCACAGGTCGGTGCAACATCGAGGGCCGAAGGGCCCGTACTGCGCTGTAATGTTCTATGTTCTATGTTCTAAACCAGATGCAAAGTTAACGAACTGAGAGTGACTCACCTGACCCATGTTTCAGGAATGCAACTAAACTACAATAACCAAAAGAGCAGCTTCCAGTTGCTAGATTAAAGATCTAAGTTAGCTTGAAAGTAGTCCTGATGCTCCTCTTCCACAGCTATATTCACAACCCGGTATCCCTGGAAAGGAACATGCAGTGTCCACCTGCGGCATCAAGCCCTTCCATGCCCGGTGGGCACCGCAGGGGCTAGAATGCTTTGTAGACCCTTTAAATCACACTTTGATTTAATGTTTTACGTTTCCGTTGATGTTTGTTTCATTTGGGCAGTGCCCCAACACGAGTGGCCCTTTTGCTTTGTCCCTAAGTTTGTTCCTTTTCATATACTTGGTTAACCTAAAAGAGTTGAAATCAATCCCAAATTTAAGTTCAATTACTACTTATCCCTTTACAACTTATCGTTTGAACACCCAGTTTGCACCCAACTCCAAAAACATTCTTGTTTAACCGAGCAGGCATTCACAGAGCAGACCTATAGGTGCCACTGGAAGTGCCCACCATCACACTTAAGTCTCAAAATGGGAGAATTTCATCCTATGTTGTCTAGAAGTTGGAAAAATGGGAGGTGATTTCATTGAAACATTCAAGATTATGAAGTGGTTTGAGAGATAATGTACTGATAGGATGTTTCCCCAGGCTGGGGAATCTGGAACAATGGGACATCGTTTCAGGATAAGGGGCCAGGGTACGGGGCCCAATCAATTTGAGACTGAGATGAGGAGAAATTTCTTCACTCATAGACAGTGAATCTATGAAATTCTCTACCCAGAGGGTTGTGCATGCACTATCATTGAAAACATTTAAGGATTAAATACGCAGATTTTTGATCTCTCTGAGAATCAATGGATATTCGGAGCACATATGAAAAGAGAGTTTCAGCCCAAGATCTTTCATGATCTTCTTGAGTAGCAGAGCAGGCTCAATGGTGGTCACCTTCTCCTATTTCTTATATTCGTATGTTTTTCTGCTCCTGTGAAGCACCATGCAAAATTTTACTCTGTTAAGAATGTTATGCAATGGTCTTTGCTGTTGTTGTTAGTGCGCACCTAGTCATCAGCTCATGCACTAGATGAATACAGCTCAATGTGGATTAAACTGAAGTCATTCTGTTCAGCTTTCAGCAGCACTCATGTGTCTCTGCTGATGATGTCATCAGTCTCATTGCCTGTTCAACCAACTAAACATGTTGATAAATAACGTTACAGTTCTGTTTGTCCTATTGTTAAGATTGCTGCCTTCCACTTTTAAGACATTGCCTGCTTAAGCTTTTTGTCGCTTCTTCCAGTGCCAAGACCCACATTCATGGTTTTGTCATCTGGAAGATTGTTTTCTCAAATGATCCAATCTCTCAGCTTTTGCTCTGCACAAACTACAGATAAGCTAGGAGTCTATAGCCTGAATCCTTTTCTACACAGTCTCTCACATTCTTCACTCTATCCTCGCCCAACTCCACATTTCATGTGATCTAAAAAATTCAACTTTACGTCCTGACATTGAAATCACTCCATCTGTGGTGATAGTATGGTTGTGTTGTAATTCACTGACTGACCACTGACTAGGAGTCTCATTAGTATTTAAGTGAATGTTAGAGTCAGGTGAACAGCAGACTGACTAGAGAGCTGGAAGAGAGGTTGTTTGTGCATATTAATACTGTTAGTCATCTGTTATTTTGAATATAGTTGACCCACAGTTTATGCTAATAAATCCTTTATAACTTTATCTACAAGTGTTCTTGTAATATAAATCAGTCATCCGACAAGAACATTACAATATCTTCATTCGATACTGCTTGGGCAACCAACTCTCTCCATCCACATATTTCCCATTTCTTTTACTCTGAAATACTCTGTTTTTACTTTTTTTTCTCCACCACCCACCCACACTCTTCAGTGTCACCAGACTTTGTTTACCCATTTCCAAGAATTACAAGTAGCTCCCTCTGGAATTTTTCCAAAATCACTATTCCGCACTAAAGGGCTAAACTTCCTGTTCTTGCGCTGATCATATTGGGTGAACTGGTCAAATCACATAGAAGAAATTCTGACTCAACTGTAGGATATTTACTGAACCATATCAGAACCTCTCAGGTAATCTTCAAATTAAGAGCACTCTGTAAGTGTGAATTGTTAATGGTGATGGTGTAAATCAAACCAAAATACTGCAGATGCTCAAAATCAGAAATAAAGGCAGAATATGCTGGAAACAGTCAGGCAGTGTTTGTGGAGATGACACTCATCAATTCTCAATTGAAATGTGACTGTTTCCCTCTCCACAGGTACTGCCTAACCTGCTGAATGTTTCCAAAGTTTGCATGTAAGTTATTATTGTTGGGAGAGTTCAAGTAAAATTGAAATCAATTCCTGTGATTAAAGTCCTGAGACACTCCAAAGAGAAGATAAAAGATGGAATCGGGATTTATTCAAATTAAATAGACTTCAAAAATAAAACTCTCTATAATTCGCTAAGATTCAAGAGCCTGAAGCGTACTGTAGTGGAAATTAGCAAACGTTTAAAAAATAAATTTAGAGTACCCAATTCATGTTTTCCAATTAAGGGGCAATTTAGCATGGCCAATCCACCTACCCTGCACATCTTTGGGTTGTGGGGGCGAAACCCACGCAGACACGGGGAGAATGTGCAAACTCCACACGGACAGTGACCCAGAGCCGGGATCAAACGTGGGACCTCGGTGCCATGAGGCAACAGTGCTACCCACTGCCCCACCGTGCTGCTTAGGAAATTAGCAAACTTTTAAAACATTTTTGTGGAATTCATTTGTCCAAGCAATTGACCAGCCACTCTGGCAAAAGAGTAGACCAAGAAATATTGCATCAATGTGTCCTTTGGCAGCACCTCTAAACCCACAGCCTCTACAACCTATAAGGACAAGGGCAGCAGATGCATGGGAACACTGCCAGCTACAAGTTCCCCTTGCAAGTCACGCACCATCTTGACATGGAACTGGATCGCCGTTCCGTCACTGTCGCTGGGTCAAAATTCTGGAAATCCTAACAGCACTGTGCATGTTTCTATAACATATAGACTGCAGTGGTTCACAAAGGCAGCTCACCACCATCTTGTCAAAGGCCATTGAGGATGGGAAATAAATGCTGATCTAGCCAGCTATGCTTATATTGCATGAAATATTTTCTTAAAGAAGCACACCCTCATCTAATAAAAACAATTGTAAGGTTGATGTTCTGATGAACAGTGCTCAAAAATATACTTTACCAGGGATTACAGCGCCCTCCGTTGTTCACAGAAACATCTGCAGCAGTTCTTTTCCCTCTATTTTCTGTGTTTTGAGTGTAGTTATTTTAATCTTGTAATGTTGCCATCCACCAGTTAATGAAACCAGACATAATAAGATCCAATAGTAATTTTCATTGCAGGGGCAATGCTTAAGAAGAATATTTAAACAAACAATTCGAATAGCATCCATTCACCTCTGAAAACTGTCTTGATACAGGATCTGTTTTAATTCAACTAATGGAGACCAGTGGCTATATCATTTACATTGTTAAATCCAGCTCCTGGGTAGCAGTTTTTGAATAACCTATGAAGCTAGGATAAGAAAATTTGTTTGATAAATTCTGGCAGGTAACTTGCAACAATTCACTTATTTTATTCTGTTACGGGACATGCACCTTGCTGGCTAGGCCAGCCTTTTTATTGCCCATCCCTGGTTGCCCTTAAGAAGGTACTGGTACTGGTGAATTCTTTCTTGGAACCGGTGCCGTCCATGTGGTGTAGGTGCTCCCATAGTTCTGTTAGGGAGGGAATTCCGCGATTTTGACCCAGCGACAGTGAAGGAACTGTGATTTCCAAGTCAAATTGATGTGTGGCCTGGAATATTCCAGCATACTCATGACTTGTGCCTTGTAGATGATGGACACGCTTAGTGGAGTCAGGAGGGGAGTTACTCACCGAAGGATTCCGAGCCTCTGACCTGTTCTTGTAGCACAGTGTTTAAACGGCTAGTCCAGTGCAGTTTCCTGTCAATGATAACCCACAGAATGTTAATGGTAATGTTTATTCTCCCACATCAATTTTATGAATGTGGTATCAATTCTGCTTTAGCATTAAGTTAATTCCTCCAATCAAACGAGTTTGAGGCAATTCTTGATAAGCACAGATCGGGGGCGAAATTCTCCGATGTTCGTCGCAATGCCCGGGACCGGCGGGCAAAAACGGCGCTGATGACTCAGGCATCGGGGCCCGCTAAACAGCGCGTATTCTCCGGTCCCGAAAGGGCCAGCAGCGGAGTAACGTTTTTTGCGTCGGTTTCAAAGAGAGATGACAAACTGCAAGTGCCAGTGGGTTGGGGGGGGGTGGGGGGTGGGGAGAGAGAGAGAGAAATGACAAACTGCGAGTGCCAGTGGGTTGGGGGGGGTGGGGGGTGGGAAGAGAGTGAGAGAAATGACAAACTGCGAGTGCCGGTGGGTTGGGGGGGTGGGGGGTGGGGAGAGAGAGAGATGACAAACTGCGAGTGCAGGTGGGTTGGGGGGGTGGGGGGGTGGGGAGGGAGAGAGATGACAAACTGCGAGTGCAGGTGGGTTGGGGTTGGGGGGGGTGGGAAGAGAGAGAGAGAAATGACAAACTGCGAGTGCAGGTGGGTTGGGGGGGTGGGGGGTGGGGAGAGAGAGAGATGACAAACTGCGAGTGCAGGTGGGTTGGGGTTGGAGGGGGGGGGGGTGGGAAGAGAGAGAGAGAAATGACAAACTGCGAGTGCAGGTGGGTTGGGGTGGGGGGGGCATCCTGCCGGCGCCAGCCATTCGCCGCGGCGGGCGGTGGGATTTGCAGAACGCCGACTTATGGCGGGTGGGAGAATTCAGGAAGTGGCGGGAGCGGGATTCTCGACGGCCCCGGGCGATTCTCCGACCCTGCGTGGGGTTGGAGAATTTTGCCCCTGTATCTTAATAAAACTTACACGTGTAAATGAATAGTGTGGAGTATGGTGATTTTCTAAAATTGGTGTAAAGGGGAAAGTTTGTTTATGATAAAACACTTGACAGAATTTCATGTGTTTATAAAGATATGAAAACATAGCTCCCATGGCCAGAGTTCTACATTTTAACCCCAATCCCACTCTTCCCGGTGGATTCGGGGGCATAGGGTTGAGTGAAATGGCACGGATGGGAAACCCTCTGTGTTCCTGCTGCCCTTGATTGCGATTCAACACTGAGGTGGCAGGGCATTGGACAGGAAGCCTGCCCTTGCCCCAATGAAGCTCTTAAGTTGCCGCTTACAGGCTTTTCCCCACCCATCCACAGTTGTTAAGCAAACGGGCAGATGACAGGTCAGGGACATTGAGGGGAAGGAAGCGGGGAGGCAAAAAAAGAAGTGGGTAGGCAGGAAGGGGTGAACCTCCATCAGAAGCTCTATTCTAACAGTGAGGGGGGGAGCGCTCCCTTTAAGACCAGATGACCTCCAGACCTAGCTCCCTTTACCCACTCTTAAATCGGCCTAACCAAAAGGCCCCAATCCCCCCTCATACCTGGGCCCCCCCAGGAGTTCCCAACCCTCACCATCCTGGGACCCCTGCCACTTTCCTGACTTCTGGGTGGCACAGAAGCACAGTGGTTAGGCCAGGTGCTTCACAGCTCCAGGGTCCCAGGCTTGGGTCACTGTCTGTGTGGAGTCTGCATGTATTCCCCGTGTCTGCGTGGGTTTCCTCCGGGTGCTCCAGTTTCCTCCCACAGTCCAAAGAATGGGCAGGTTAGGTAGATTGGCTAAATTTTCCTTAGTGTCCAAAAGGTTAAACCCAGTTTTACTGGGTTATGGGGATAGGTGTGGGATGCTCTTTCCAAGGGTCGGCGCAGACTCGATGGGCTGAATGGCCTCCTTCTGCACTGCAAATTCTATGTCTATGGTTCCTGTGACTTTGTTCCAGGCAGCTGCCTGCAGTGTCTCTTTCAGGCCTGCAGTACTGCGCCTAGAGGAACTGGAGAACTGCCAGCCAATCTGCTCACCAAGGCAGCACTTCCTCCTGGGAAGGAGCTTAAATTGTTGTGAATTTGGTGGAAGCCTAAATATGCTAGGTTCTGGCCTTTTGTTGTGAATTCTGAAGATCGGTCTGCAAGGCAAAGCCTTCACTTTCCCCCAAATAAGGTCAGCAATTTAGGAGGGTACAGTACCAAAGAAAGGATTCCCAATGCCAGGATATTCCATGTCCCAACCTTGCCAAAACCCTCGCAGATCATCAGCATTCCTGTATATCCAGTTTGCTGAAAGGCAGATGTGCCATCCTCAGATGGACAAGACTGGGTTGTGACTAGAGACAATAAGACCATAAGACATAGAAGCAGAATTAGGCCACTCGGCCCATCGAGTCTGCTCCGCCATTCAATCATGGCTGATATTTTTCTCATCCCCATTCTCCTGCCTTCTCCCCATAACCCCGATCCCCTTATTAATCAAGAGACCTGAGAAACAAAGTTCCAAATACTTGAACATTACTTAAAATTTGTAAGGAGGGATTTGTGATGCAATTCTCTAATGTGAATAGCATCTTGTCATTGTGTATCATTAACTAAAGCAGAACATGAACTAAATTACATTTTTACCCTCAATTCTGTTTGTCTCTGAAGTTCTCCAATATATTTGAGGGAATGCAGAAGGCTGCTCTTTTTTAGTTAAAAGACATCCACTGGTCTGCATCATCAATTTTACTGCTTGGGTTATTGGCTTGTTGTTGAAAGCATAACATTGTACTATTTTGGAAAGATGAATTTTTCGATCTAAGTGCTTTGCGCTTTTGTCAAATTTATCCTATTCTATTAGGTAGACCTTTCCTTCACTTCCTTGGCAGTAGTCTAACAGGGCAGATCAGCAAGCCTTGTTGAACCCATCTGATTAGCATTCCAATGATTTCAATGAGATGAACATTAAACGGGTTCTGTAATGGGTGGTCGATCAACTGCTTTGGATTAACTGTGGAATCTATGGGCTGGATACTCCGGTCAGCCAGCAGCACGTATCTTGGAGCTGCGCCGTTCGCTGACGGTGGGGTTCTCTCTTTCCGTCGCTTGTCAATGGGATTTCCCTTTGAAGTCACCCCACAGTGCCGGGAATCCCGTGGTTGGGAGTGCGCTGCTAGCGGGAAAAGTGAATCCCGATGAGTGGAAAATTCCGGCCTACATCTAACCCTTTGATGTAGAACCTCACTTAGTTGTTTTAAAAAACACACCATTGATGTAATTTGATGATATGATTTTCCACACCTGAAAAAAAATCACAATTGTTCAAAATAAACCTGAATTAACGAAAAAGGCTTTTCTCTTTTCCTCACCAGTTTTCATCCCTTCTTATTCTCTGAAACTTGTGGACTCCTTTGCCATGGGTATTGTTCACCTTGAATACTTTAACCAACTCGACATTCTTCACATCAAAACCTTGACATTGGAAAACGTTGACATTAAGTATCAGCACTGGGCCATCAATGAAAGCTCACAGTCAAACCTCTTGTCCTCACACAATATCCACACCTGTACAATTTATTTTTTCAAATATTTTTATTAATGTTTTACATTTTTACACTGTCCATGCAATAGAGGTAGATGAGACGGTTACAGCTTACATGTTGTTACTTTTCGGCACTCATTCCCCCTACTTCCCTTCTTTCGCTGTTTCAGGGTCTTATCCAAGACCCTTTACTTCACCTATAACAATAATCTTTATTGTCGCAAGTAGGCTTACATTAACACTGCAATGAAGTTACTGTGAAAAGCCCCTAGACCAGGGGTGGGCAAACTTTTCTGTGCAAGGGCCACATTCAGAAATTCACAATTTTAAACGGCCGCATAGTATATTAAGTAAAAGAATTAATATTTAAAATAGCCAAAATAAAAGGTTTTTAAAGAAAAAAAAAGCAATTAAAAGCAAGTAGAAACTTTACATGAAACACATTTATTTGAAAAACAAAGTAACTCAGTTTAAAGAAAAAAAAGCAATTAAGCCGCATGCGGTCCGCGGGCCGTAGTTTACCCACCCCTGCCCCAGACGCTACATTCCAGCGCCTGTTCGGGTACACTGAGGGAGAATTCAGAATGTCCAAATTACCTAACAGCACGTCTTTCGGGACTTGTGGGAGGAAACCGGAGCACCCGGAGGAAACTCATGCAGAACGTGCAGACATTCTCCGATGGGCTATTAGGGAAACAAAGGCAAGGATGCCAGCCGTCGTCCCCATATGTAGTTCTGGGCTGGTCCGATACACCGAAGACGGTCACTCCCGGACACGACTCCACCCTCACCCCCACAACCTTGGACATTCCCTCGAAGAACGCTGTCCGAAAAATGACCAGTCTGGAGAAGGCCCAGAACATGTGGGCTTGGTTGGCCGTGCCTCCCTGGTGCCATCCAAAGATGTGCAGGTTAGGTCGATTGGCCATGCTAAATTGCCCTTATTGTCCAAAAAGGAATAGGTGGGGTTACAGGGTTAGGATGTGGGCTTAAGCTCTATCCAAGGGCCGGTGCAGACTCGATAGACTGAATGGTCTCCTTCTGCATTGTAAATTCTGTGATTCACATTTATCCTCCACCGATGGAAGAAGCTGCTCATTCGGATTCTTGTCAGGTGTGCTCTATGCACCACTTTTAGCTTAGCCTTGCGCAGGGGGAGGTGAAGTATGCCCTGTTCAGTGCTTCGCTCCAGAGTCCTCACCTTATTTCAGTCCCCATCTCTCCCTCCCATTTTTCCCTTGTTTTGTCCAGTGCAGAGCGTGCCCTTTCTGAAAGTTAACCATACATGTCCCCGTAGTCCCCCGTTCCCAGACTCTCGGTGTCCAGTAACTCATCGAACATTGTGTCTCTCGGGGCTCTTAGGTACTTTGTCATCTCCTTGCACAGAAGGTTTTTGACTCACAGATGTCGGATTTCCTGTCTACTCGGTAGTCCCAGTCTCTCCGTCAGTTCCTCTAGGGTCACTAGGCTAAACCACTCCTCCAGCCCATGTAAAAGCTCCTAACCGTCAGTGTCCCACGTCCTGTCTCCACCTCAGAAAGATAGCGTCAAGCATGATTGGTGGAAACCTGTTGTTGCTGCAGATGGGGACCATGGTGGACACGTCGACCAGCCGAAGTGCTGCCTCATCTGGTTCCAGGTTCTGAGGGTTGCTAATACCACTGGGCTATTTGAGTGTTTCGCTGGCAGAGATGAGAGTGCTGTCGTGGTGAGGGCCCAGAGGGTCATTCCTGTCACATGGACTCCTCCATTCTCACCCATTCTGTGTGTGGGTCCTTCACCCATCCCCACACTTTCTCGGCCATGGCTGCACAGTGGTAATATTGCAAGTTCGGGAAGGCCAGGCCTCCCATGCTTCTTCTCCTGTGTAGTACTGTTTTGGGGATTCTTGGATTTTTCCCTCCCCACACAAACGGCATAATCATTTTGTCTAATGCTTGGAAAAAGCCCTTGGGGATGTAGATTGGTATGGACCTGAACACGAAGAGGAACCTGGGCAGCACGTTCATCTTGATTGTCTGCACCCTTCCCACCAGGGAGTGCGGGAGTGCATCCCATCTCAGTAACTCCTTTTTTACTTCCTCCACCAGATTGGTCAGGTACACTTTTTAATCCGTGTCCAGTTGTGGGCTATCTGGATCACCAGGTAGCAGAATTTGTTGAAATGAAAAATGAAATGAAATGAAAATTGCTTATTGTCACAAGTGGGCTTCAAATGAAGTTACTGTGAAAAGCCCCTAGTCGCCACATTCCAGCACCTGTTCGGGGAGGCTGATACGGGAATTGAACCGTGCTGCTGGCCTGCCTGGGTCTGCTTTAAAAGCCAGCGATTTAGTTCTGTGCTAAACCAGCCCCTATACCCATTTCATACCCATCGGAGAATCTAGTGGCAGATTTAATCTGTGCTCTGAATGTGGAAGTGGGTGCTCCAACCAATGCATGGACTTGTTTTGAGCTCTTTTAAATGGGAGACCTTCCAGCTCTACCCCTCCCCCTCTTGGGTTCATCAGGAAAACGTTCCTTTTACACAGGTTGAGTTTGTAGCCCGAGAAGGCTCCAAACACTCTCAGGAGATTCGTTATTTCTTTCATGCCATTTTGCAGGTCCGAGATATAGAGGAGCAGGTCATCCGCATAGAGTGAAACCCAGTGCTCTCTGCCTCCTCTTCAGATTACCCTCCAGCCCCTCGCATCTTGCAGGGCAATTTCCAGCAGCTCAATTGCCAGCATGCCAAAGTCGGGGTGGGGGGGTGGGGGGGTGTCAATATCACATTCAGCAACCATCTGATCTTTGCTTAATAAAGCCTGCCTGATCCTCTGCGACCACCGCTGATGTGCAGTTCTCCAAACTCTTGGCCAGGACCTTTGCGAGTATTTTCATGTCCACGTTGAGCAGCGAAATGGTTCTGTATGATCCACACTCTGATGGGTCTTGTCTTTTTTGGGTGTCAGCGATATGGTGGCCTGTGTTATCATTGGAGGCAGGGTACCCCTCGCTGGTGAATCTGCAAGCATTTCCTGCAAGTGCTGTCACAAATGTTTTGTAGAAGTCCGCTGGGAACAGGTCAGGTCCCGGCGCCTTGATTTGATTTATTGTCACATGTACTGAAGTCTGCGGCCGAGGGAACGTACACAGTACGTACATAGGAGACAAAAAGAATAATCAACAGAGTACATTGACAAATGGTACATCGACAAACAGTGCGGAACAAGGGGCCAAGCAAAGCAAATACATGAGCAAGAGCAGCATAGGGCGTCATGAATAGTGTTCTTACAGGGAACAGATCAGTCCGAGGGGGAGTCACTGAGGAGTGGGGAAGAAGTTGTTCCAATGTTGGATGTGCGAGTCTTCAGACTTCTGTACCTTCTGCCTGATGGAAGGGTCTGGAAGAAGGCAATGCCTGGGTGTAAGAGGTCTCTGATAATGATGTCTGCCTTCCTGAGGCAGCGGGAGGTGTATACAGAATCAATGTGGGGGTGACAAGCTTGTGTGATGCGTTGGGCTGAGTTCACCACACTCTGCAGTTTCTTGCGATCTTGGGCCGAGCAGTTGCCATACCAGGCTGTGATGCAGCCAGATAGGATGCTCTCTATCGCACATCTGTAGAGGTTTCTGAGAGTCGATGCAGACATGCCAAATTTCTTTACCTTCGTAGGAAGTAGAGACGTTGTTGGGCTTTTATGACTCTGTTGATTATGACTGTTGCCCTGACCGTCCCCCTTGGTCCATAACAGTCTTTTTTGCCATGAACACCATCCTCTTGTTTATCAAAATTGCTAACCTACACCCCCACAGCTCTTGTCTCACAGCAGGAGTGGTAGGTCTGTTCCAACCAGCCCGTCCTTACCCACAGTCAGTCCTTCTCTCTCTTGGAGGATGACTATGTCGGCTTTCATACTTTTCAGGCGGGCAAAGTCCCCTAGCGTTCCAGGTGACTTTCCTCGTGGGACATTTCTGTCACCCCGCTCCAGCGGGATCAACCATACTTACCTGGTGGATGCGCCCCTGTATTCAGGGGGTTCCCTTCGTTAGAGGACCATCCAAAATGGCAGTGGTCACATCTCTCACCATGAGGCCGGGCTCCTGGGCTCCGGGGTTTCCCTTTGGCCAGGGGCCACCCAACATGGCCACCAACTGTGTGTACACCATGTGGGTGAGCCCCTGCACTCCAGGGTTTCCCTACGTCCAGGGACCCTCTAAAAGTGGCTACTTATGGTGCCAGCTTGTTCAATCTTCCCAAACCTGACCTGTTGAAGCCAGTCTAGAGCACTTCCCTTCCTTATCATTGTGTTCCCCCAGTTTCTCCCCCTCTCTGACCTCTGCCCCCCCCCCCCCCCCACTGTACCCCCCCTTTCTATTTGCCCCCCTTACCTTCCCCCATCACTGTATTCAGACCCCCACCAGGCACTCTCTCCCGTATGCTACCATGCTCCACCATGGTAGCATAGTGGTTAGCACAGTTGCTTCACAGCTCCAGGGTCCCAGCTGGGTCACTGTTGGTGCGAAGTCTGCACGTTCTCCCCGTGTCTGTGTGGGTTTCCTCCGAGTGCTCTGGTTTCTTCCCACAGTCCAAAGATGTGCAGGTTAGGTGGTTTGGCCATGCTAAATTGCCCTTGGTGTCTAAAAAGGTTAAGTGGGGGTTACTGGGTTACGGGGACACGGTAGATACCCTGTCTACCCTGGGCTTGAGTTGGGTGCTCTTTGTAAGGGCCGGTGCAGACTCGGTGGGCCAAATGGCCTCTTTCTACACTGTAAATTCTATGATCTATGATCCTTCCCAGGGTTGCTCTGACCCTTCCTACGCCCATTCCACTGCTGCCCTCTCTGTCTCCTCCTCACCCTCCCCTGCACTCTGCTCTCCTTGCCCCTTCCTTCCTATGAGCTGCTCCCTTACTCACAGAGAGGCAGTGCAGTCCCGTGCAAAATTGTTCATTTTCATCACTTTTTCTCTGCATCTTCCTCGCCGCTGCCTTGTTTGCCTTTTATCCAGTCTGTTCGGACGGACGAACACATCCGCCTCTGCCAGGATGGGTAAATAATGTTCCTTATTCTGGTGTGTCATCCAGAGCCTGGCTGGGAATAACATGCCAAATTTAACATGGTATGGTTGACTTTGCATGGTTGAACTCGGCCCTTTACTTTGCAAGATCTGCCCCAATGTCCTAGTATACCCTTATCCTGTGTCCCTTCCAGCTGTTTGCTTTTGTCTGCCGAGCCCAACACAGGATCCTCTCCCGGTCCTGGTACCTGTGCAGCTGGCTATTATCACCCTTGACTGCTCCTCAGCCTTGGGCTTTGGTCGGAGAAACCTGTGTGCCCTGTCGATCTCCAGCGGCTTTGGGAAGCTGTCCCTTCCAACCAAGTTGCCCAGCATCTGAACCACATGGTCAGTTAGGTGTCTCCCCTCACTTCTTTCTGGCAGGCTCACTATCTGGATGTTTTGTCACATGGATTGGTTCTCTTGGTCCCTGACATTCCCCTTCAGGCTCCCTTGGGCCTCCAGGGGACGATCCAGTCACTCTGGTCCATCAATGCCCTTTTGTGTTCAGGGACCGTTTTCCCCTGGGCCTCCAGCATCTGAGGGCCGTCTGCATGGCAGCCAGCGCCTCTGCCACCCTGACCGCCGTTTGGATCTCTGCCTTGATCTTGTCTTCCATTGTGGTCTGTTCCTTAGTTAGGAATATTTCCAACCGCCTACAGGTAGGGAGGCGGAGGGGGGAGGGAGCCCCCTGTCCAGGCCGCTTGTCTCCCTCTCTCGTGGGAAGCCGGGGACTCCTCGCCTCATGGGTCCGCTGACCCGCTCGTTCGCTGCTTCTGCCCTTTCCTGCTGTTTCTGGCTTCCCTGTGGCCTCTCAAGCCACTGCTTGCTGGCATATCTTCCTCTCTGTCTCTGCATGTGAGGAGATGATTGAGTCCGATTTTCCGAGCTAAATTCGGCCAAAAGTGCCTATTTTGCAGTGTTCTGGCGGAGCCACCTGACGTGCGAATGCTCAGCACATCCCCGTCACCAGAAGTAGCTGAACAATTTCAACACATCAGCCTCTTTCTGCCCCAAAATGTATAGCTTGGGGTAACTATCTGATTAGATTATCTGAACCTTGATGATAACGGTGTGAAGAAATTTCTTCAAGGTCAGGATGGTTTATTGTGTAAACATTATAAATGTGGATCAAACAGACCTCTAAAATTGTGATAGGTAATTAGAATCATAGAATCCCACAGAACCGTAGAATAAAATCCATCGAGTCACGGCTGACCATCTGAAAGAGTATCCTACCTAGGCCCACTCCCCACACTATCCCTGTAATCCTACCTAATGTAGCCACTGAAGTTGGCCATTCCCTAAATACAAAATGGAGGAACGCAAAGCTTGCAGGTTAAAATGGACAATGTTAACAGCACAAGCAGGCTGCACCAAGCCAATGTGTATTCTGTCTGCTAAGAGAGCAGACAGCACCGAAACAAACATTCCGCATACTAATGAGGCAATCTTCGGGATAGTTAACATAGTAATGGAATGATCCCAGGGACAATGGACACAAATGGGGAAGTGATTGCAACAGTGTATGGGAAACCAGATACCCCGGCACCAGCGGGGTTCGAAAGCAAAGCACCTGGAGGCCCGCCCAGTAGCCAAGGAACAGCCTCAGTATTGGGGGGATTCAAACATATCGATTGGGAAGAGACCCAATCGATTCCGAGCAGGAAAAGGGTCCGCCCAAAAGGGCGCGAAGCCCTGGGACCTATAAAAGACAGGTCCCACACTTAGTTCGTTCTTCTTAACCAGCCCTCCTCTCTGGACCAGCATTTCGACCAGCTTTTGCCAAAGAAGACCTTGAACGAGAGTGAGGAGAGGTTTGGGACAGCAGCCGCCAGCAAGAAAGTCTCACAACGATCGCTACCAGAGATAGACACTCCTGACCCCTTTTTAACCCGTACCAGCCTGAAGTCTGCAGACCAGAGCAGAGCAAGAGGCCTTGTCCCCTGATCCGGCAGTTCCCTTCGAGATAAGTATTGGTTTATTTAGTGGTAGGAATAGTTTAGTCATCTTAGCGTGTGCACGGGTAGCATTATAATTGTATTATAATAAACTCAGTTGTTTGAACTTACTAATTGGTGTATGGTTTTATTGTTTTGAACTTAACCTTGAAACTTGTGGCGGTATCTTAACGATACCTGGTGACTCCAGAGCTAAGTAACGAAACAGAGCCAAATTGAGTGTTAAGCACACTCACCCAGAACGAGCAACACTAACCTGCACATCGTTGGACTGTGGGAGGAAACCAGAGCACTCGGAGGAAACCCACACAGACAGAGGGAGGAAGTGCAAACTACACACAGGCAGTCATCGGATGCTGGAATTGAACCCGGGTCCCTTGGTGGGGTGAGGCAAGCAGAGGCAGCAGTGCTAACCATCGTGCCGCTCAAAACTAGCTTAATGTGCCACATTTTAAATTCCACCAGCTGCCATGATGGGTTTTGAGAACATGTCACCAGATCATTAGCCTGAGCCTCTGGATTGCTAGTCCAGTGACATTACTACTGAGCCACCATCTCTCCTTATGCTGATGTACAATAATATCATTACAACAATTTGACTGATTAAAACCAAATTTTTAAATGTTGCACATCATTTCAAAGAGCAAATTTTGGAAGTGTATAATTTTATATTCATTTGAAAACCAGTACACAAATAAATGAGTATGAACTTAAGTTGTTGTACATTATAATTATAATCTTTCAAATTACTTGTATATGAATGCTTATTGATGTGAATGGTGACTCAGTGGTATAGTACTTACCAAAGTGTCATGATATGCAACATGCAGCCAATGAACACTCAGAATAGGACACAACCAATGGGCAGTCAGGACACTCAGAGGTGGCATCACCACAAGGGGGCATGACATAAACACTATAAAAGGGATGAGGCACTCACACCCTGCCTCTTTCCACAGACAGACATCTAGAGAGTTAGACAGGGTTGATCAGCAGCATCACACCCCAACATTGATCGCGCCATTGAGGTCAGATGCTTCCACCAACGAAGTCTTTGAGCGCTACATCTTCAAGCAGAGGATGCAATGTAAAGACGAATCCTTCAACTCCTATCTAACTAACCTTAAGTAACTAACCTCTGGAGGCCCAAGTGAGCCTGAAGGGGAATGTCAAGGACCAAGAGAACCAATCCATGTGACAAAACATCCAGATAGTGAGCCTGCCAGAAAGAATTGAGGGGAGAGACCCAACTGACCATGTGGCTCAGGTGCTGGGCAACTTGGTTGGCTTAGAGCAAGCTGATACAGTTAGACTGAGTTTCTACAGTTAGATTAGCAGAGAGTTGAATTCATTTGAGAACTGTGTTAATAGTTCAATAAACACGTTGAACTAATTTCAGAGTCTGGAGCATTATTTAGTTAAGACTACATCAAGTAGCAGCCTGTGTTATCTGAAGCAGCATAACACAACATGATACCAGGAGTGACTGTTCAATCTATTTAGTTCAACTCAGCAAGGTCCGTGACAACCAGCTACTGAATATAGGCACAAATGGACAAGATTGAGGCTCCTCATCAGCTCGGGACCACCGGCAATCTTAGTGCCAACTGGTGATCATTCAAGCAGAAATTTCAACTATACGTGGAAGCATCCGACCTCAATGGCCCGACCGATGCTCGGAAGATAGTTCTTCTACTCACCACTGCGGGTAACCATGCAATAGAGATCTTCAACTCCTTTCACTTTTCCGAAGTGCAGGACAAAGCAAAGTACCAAACCATCCTGGTCAAATTCGACAGCCACTGTGAGGTGGACACCAACAAAATCTTCGAGCGCTACATCTTCCAGCAGAGTATGCAAGGTAAAGACGAATCCTTCAACTCCTATCTAACTAACATTAGACTTCTAGCACAATCCTGCAATTTCAGTGATGTAATTGACTCCATAATCAGAGACCAAATCCTTTATGGAGTCCACTCTGATCCTCTGCGAGAGCAATTGTTGAAAATAAAGCACATGACCCTGCCAGTTGTGATTGAAACGTGATGAACACTCTAAAAATCGCTATTCACAGTACAAAACGGCAGAAAGTGAAAAACAAGCCTCCCACGAGGTGGAGAGTGTTCAGGCCATCTCCCGGATGCAGCACCTCCACATTGATGAAAGCGGCCATTTTGCGCCCTCCTCCCGGGGCCTGACGCATGCACATTGCGATCGGGAACACGAAGCGGCCGAAAACCGCACTGCGCAGGTGCAGACGTCAGAGAACCGCACCACGCATGTGCAATGATGCACTGAGCGTCATGGCGTCATGACGTGTGCGAACTGCGGCACTACCCATTTTTTAAAAAACTGTCCTGTAAGTGGCAGACGCTGTTTAAACTGTGGGAAACCAAACCACTATGCAGCCCTGTGCAGACCTGCACCACCAGTCAGGAACCAGCGCTCCCAATTCCGACAGCGGCGCATCAGAAGTGTGTAACACCGAATGCATGATTCTGATCCAGGCAGTGAGATGGATCCACATGATCCATCTGGACAACACTTACCGAGTGGGCATTATTACAAAGTGCGAATACGCCACACCGGACACATCGCGAGTTCAATTAATCCTGGCCGTGGATTCCGAGGACAAATGGCATGCAGTGATGAAGGTCAACCACTGCCCCATCCAGTTCAAACTGGACACAGGTGCCTCCGCCAACCTGATTTTGCAGGTGGACTTCAAGAGAATCAAGAAGCCCCCCACAATCCTTCCAGCTGCCTGCAAACTCATGGACTACAATAGAAATGCAATCAAGGCACTGGGGTCCTGCCATCTGCAGATGTCCAGTGAACACACACAAGCAAGTTTACGCTTCGAGATTGTTTAACCAGACAGGGCGCCCCTGCTAGGTGCGCACGCCTGCAAGCAACTGAACCTCAATCAAAGGGTCTACACCACAACGCCGTCCCATTTGGATCTTCAGGCCAGCATCGACAACATCCTAACCCAGTACCCAGATGTATTTAGCGGGATGGGCACGCTGCCTGTACGAATACAAGATTCTACTACGGCCTGATGCCAAGCCAGTGGTCCACGCATCACGATGTGTCCCTGCTCCACTGAGAGAGCGCCTGAAGGCAGAGCTCACAAGTCTACAACAAAAAGGCATCATCTCCAAGGTCACTGAACCAACTGACTGGGTCAGCTCAATGGTGTGCATAAAGAAGCCTTTAGGGGACCTAGGCATCTGCATTGACCACAAGGATCTAAACAAAAACATTATGCGGGAAGATTACCCCATCCCGAAGAGGGAAGAAATCACGAGTGATATGGCACACGCGCGCTTCTTCACAAAATTGGACGCATCCCAAGGCTTTTGGCAAATCCAACTTGAAGAATCCAGCAGAAGGCTCTGCACCTTCAACACGCCTTTTGGCAGATTCTGTTACAACTAAAAGCCATTTGGCATCACCTCGGCATCAGAGGTTTTCCATCGCATAATGAAACAGATGATGGAAGAAATAGAAGGGGTTCGTATCTACGTTGACGATATCATAATCTCGTCCACAACCCCAGAGGAATATGTGTCGCGACTCAAGAAAGTATTCCAACGTATACATGAACATGGCCTCAAGCTAATCAGGTCCAAGTGCTGTTTTGGGACATCCACGCTGAAGTTCCTGGGCGATCAGATTTCGCAACACGGTGTGCACCCGGACACAGACAAAATTAAAGCCATCGAGGCAATGAAAGTCCCCGAGGACAAGAAAGCAGTACTGCCCTTCCTGGGAATGGTCAATTTCCTTGGCAAGTTCATCCCGAATTTGGCCACACACACTACATCCCTACACAACCTGGTGAAAAAATCAACCGCCTTTGAGTGGAAGGCGGAGCATCGAACAGAGTGGCTGAAGCTGAAAGCCAAGCTCACTACTGCATTCGTCCTTGCATTCTTTGACTCAGATCCAGAGACCAAGATATCCACAGATGCGAGTCAGGATGGCATTGGGGCAGTGTTGCTTCAAAGAGACGACATGTCATCCTGGGTACCAGTAGCATACGCGTCACGGGCAATGACACCCACTGAGGCCAGATATGCGCAGATTGAGAAGGATGTTTAGGTCTTCTCATCGGCATCCTCAAATTTCATGATTATGCCTACGGCTTGCCAACATTTACTGTTGAGACGGATCATAGGCCTGTGGTCCACATCATCCCAAAGGACCTGAACGACATGACGCCTCGTTTGCAGTGAATTCTCCTCAAACTCTGGAGGTATGATTTCAATTTGGTGTACACCCCTGGCAAGGAGCTCATCGCTGATGCATTGTCCCACTCCGTCACCTCGCCCACTGAGCTACTGGAGATCATCCAGCACATTGAATTGCAGGTACAACTGTGTGCAAGCACTCTCCCGGCAACAGATGAGAAGATCGTTCTCATCCGAGAAGAGACAGCCAAAGATCCCCTGTTGCAGCGAGTCATCCACAACCTCAGCAATGGCTGGCAGAAAGGGCAATGCCCCCAATTCTACAACGTCAAGGACAACCTGACGCTGATCGACAGCATCCTGCTCAAGCTGGACAGGATAATCATCCCGCTACATCTCCAGAGCATGGTGCTGCGGCAGATTCATGAGGGACACCTGGGTATAGAAAAGGGCAGACACAGGGCCCGGCAAGCTGTCTACTGGCCCGGCATCAACCAGGAGGTCATGGACATGGTCGTGAACTGCGAAACCTGTCAGAGGTTCCAACCAGCGCAGAGCAAGGAGACGCTCCAACCACATGATCTAGAGACCTCTCCGTTGTCCAAGGTTGGCATTGACCTATTCCACACAAATGGTCGCGACTCTATCTTAATCATCGATTACTTTTCGACCTATCATGAGGTGCTGAATCTGCCAGACCTCACCTCACGGACTGTCATCAAAGCGTGTAAAGAGACATTCTCACGGCATGGCATTCCGAACATCGTCATGAGCGACAATGGCCTATGCTTCCACAGTCGAGAATGGTCCACGTTTGCCAAGAGCTACAATTTCAGGCATGTCACCTCCAGTCGCACTATCCGCACTCCAATGGCAAAATCGAAACGGGGTGCACATCATTTAGCAGCTCATCCGCAAGGCCTCGGACTCCGCTTCCAACATACACCTTGCACTACTTGCATACCGGGCGACTTCCTTGTCCACTGGCATGTCGCCAGCTCAACTGCTGATGAACAGGGACCTGTGGACGACGCTTCCAGCCATACATCTGCCCAACCTTGATCACCTCCCGGTGCTGCAGAAGATGCAGCAGCTTCGTGACAGCCAGAAGCAGGGCTATGACGCACATGCCACCGATCTGGCCGTGCTATCCCTGGCAGACACGGTCAGGATCAAGATACAGGATGGTGGGTGGTCTGCTCCGGCTGTCATTGTTCGACAGGCCGTGCCCAGATCCTATGTCATATGTATGGCTGATGGCTCCATTGTGCAAAGGAATCGACGGGCACTGCGAAACATTGCTTGCCCACAACCACTTTCCCCTCCATTTCCACATGTCGAATTGCCACCTCCAGACACCTCGAACCATGAGGCCACCAGTCGTGCCTCCCAATCGCCTGTCAATACACCGTCATCCCCTCCACCACCTCTCCGGCGGTCAACGAGGATCAGACGCAAGCCTCAGAGACTGGACTTATGAGCATTTCTTTTGCTTGTTCTTTTCTGTATTCCTCAGTCAGTCACATTAGACAAACACATTCACATGTACATACATCTACAAAAAACAAACAAAAGGGGGGAGATGTCATGATATACAAACATGCAACCAATGAACACTCAGAATAGGACACAACCAATGGGCAGTCAGGACACTCAGAGGTGGCATCACCACAAGGGGGCATGACATAAACACTATAAAAGGGATGAGGCCCTCACACCCTGCCTCTTTCCACAGACAGACATCGAGAGAGTTAGACAGAGTTGATCAGCAGCATCACACCCCAGCACGTGCCTTAGAGCAAGCTGGTACAGTTAGACTGAGTTACTACAGGTAGATTAGCAGAGAGTCAAACTCATTTGAGAACTGCGTTAATAGTTCAATAAACACGTTGAACTAATTTCAGAGTCTGGAGCATCCTTTAGTTAAGACTGCATCAAGTAGCAGCCTGTGTTATCCGAAGCAGCATAACACAACACAAAGTATCACAGATAAATGTGCTGTCATGTCCATTAATATAGGATTCAAGCATCACTCCCCCACCCTTGTTAGGCTTCAGAGATTATAGACTGTGAAAGACCTGTGATATCAGTTGCATAAAATCTAAGGCAATGCTTCACAACTCTCCTTTGGCACCAGGGAGTATGTCCTTTATGTGTGTCCTGTAAGACAAATCCACATGGTTTAATTATTATTTTTAAATGCATGTTATTCCAAACGTATAGGAAAAGTTACAACACATAAACAGTTCGGGAAACAATCTTCCCAACACACAACTATACAGTTTGTACAAATATTTCCACTTTTTCACCCTCCCCCTCCCTCCCCCACCCCCTATCATCTCCCTGTGACGAAGAACTCCTTAAACACGGCCACAAACATCCCCACCTTGTCTCAAAGCCCTCCGCTGAAGCCCTTAACTCATATTTGATCTATCCCAGCTGGAGAAAGTCATGTAATTTACCCAGCCAGGCCACCATCCCCGGTGGCATAGCTGACCGCCACTCCAATAAAATTTGTCACCGGGCAATCAGAGAGGCGAAGGCCACAACATCGGCCTCCCTCACATGATTTAATTAATATAAATATTATGTACCCTGCCCGGCATTAGGAGATATGCACTATGAATGGGAAATTGCACAGGAGTTGCTCTCATTCAGGCACTGGAGAGTATGCCATCATATCCATGACTTGTGCATTGTAGATGTTAAACAGGATTTGGGGAGTCACCAGGTGAGCTACTAATAAGCGAATACCCAACCTCTGACCAGCTCTTGTGGCTACAGAATTACCACAGTAGATACAGACTGGTCCAGTTAAGTTTCTGGTCAGCAGTGACCCCTGCAGTATGTTGATGGTGGAGAAATGTATTCCTATTGAATGACAAAGAGAGGAGGTTCAACTCTATCTTGTTGGAAGTGGCATTTCTGGCATTTGTGTGGTACAAATGTTATTTGCCATGTATCAACCCAAGGCTGAATATTGTCCAGGTCTTGTTGAATGCGGACATGGATGCTCAATAATCAAAGGGTTTGCAAATAGAACGGAATATTCTGCCAACTTCAACGAACATCTCCACCTCTGACCTTATGATGGAAGGAAAGTTACTGATGAAGCAGTTGAAGATGGTTGGGTCAAGGACGCTCTGTTCTGGACTGAGGTGATTGGTTTCTGACAACCAGAACCATCTTTTGTGACAGGTGTGATTCCTGAGAGTGGAGAGTTTTCTCCCTGACTCCCAATGACTGCTGTAAGATTTTGATAATATTAAATTCTTGGAGGTTTTATATTAATTTGAAGTAACATTTGATGGATTTTATCTCAACCATCTTTTAAATAGTTTGGTTGGAATTTCTACTACTGATGCAATTAACAGTGAAGGCAGCCTCGGAGTAGGAAAGCTTGCGAGAAACTGTTCTTGACAAACTAAATGACCTGAAAACTGCTAAAAGGTCTGTGTTCAAGCAGTTGTATCTGTCTTAATTACAACGTGCAAATCTTGGCCTCTTTATCAGCTTCAAGAATAGCAGCCTGAACTTAGTTTGACAGCTACTTTAAACAATAAATCAGGGCGGGATTCTCCATCCCCGCCCTCCCTCACTGGCAGTGAGATCCTTTGTCGCGGCAGCCGGCCAATGGGGTTTCCCATTGTGGGCACTCCCACGCCATCGGGAATTCGGCTGGCATGAGTACACTGCTGGCGAAGCGGAGGATTCCACCGATAGAGAATCCAGCTGCATGTATTTTAATTAAGTTGTTTTTTACGAACTCTTTTGATCTATATCTGTGGGACTGAACTCTTGTATTTAAAAGACATTCTTTCCTGATATTCTGCTAAAATATATGGCAAACACTTGTTCTTAGAATCCATGGGAATACATTAATATGTTAATCTAAATTGTTACCTCAGTTTGTATTGTTGATAAGAGGATGTATCATTGTTGTTTTGGCGCAATCTATATCTGAAAGGATGTATCACTTGTTCATGATGCAATGTAACCTCTGGGACCTAAAGGAAATATGTGAAAAGTATTTGTCTGAGCCTATATGACTCTAGCTACAGAGGTCAGGTGACACCAAGTGACCCTCACACTTAGCCAATGAAAAGGGTTAATTTGGACTATTTCCTAATACGGGAAGAGGGACAACCAGAATTCAGGATAACAGTTGAATACTCAGTCTTTTTTGGCACAGTTTTCCACAGTAACTTCATTGCAGTGTTAATGTAAGCCTACTTGTGACACGAATAAAGATTATTATTATTATTAGTTTCATCATTACTTCTGTGATGTAATTGTTCAGCAACAATGTTCAATATAATGTCACTTCAGAGAAGAAGAGAGACATGTCTGTGTGGGCAGCACTCAAAGAAGTTTGCGCCTTGCAAGATAATAAACTTTCACATTGTCTTCACTGCTTTTATTAAACATCTTGCTTAATAAATTCTACTTGATTCATAAATACTGGGTTTGTTACCTTGTTAGGTCAGGCACAACGGAGGACCCCATTGTTAGAAATCAAGAATTCGGAACCTAGATATTTGAATGAAAAGGATTGTATACCTTGAAAACCCTCAAACTCTTACACTTATATTTTACCAGGGCTCCTCGGTGCCACACTTGGTCAAATGCTACCTTGATGTTAAGGGAAGACACTCTCACCTCACCTCTTGAATTGTTCTTTGTCCATGATTGGACTAATGGTTATAATGAAGTCTGGAGCAAAGTGGCCCTGGCATAGTCCAAACTGAGCATCAGTAAGAAGGTTATCAGTGAGTAAATGCCTGTTACTAGCACTTATGACAACACCTTCCATCACGTTGTTGATAATTCACGGTTGACCAGCGCAGATGCAATGGGCCAAATGGTCTTTTCTGCACTGTACATCTATTTGACTCTAAGACTGATTGGGTGGTAATTGGCCAGATTGGATTTGGCCTACCTCTTGTGGACAGGACATTGTCTACATAGTTAGGTGCCTGTGTTGTAGCTGCACTAAACCAGCTTGGCAAGGGGCGTAGTTGGCTCTGGAGCACAAATATTAAGCAATAGAGCAGGAATGTTGTCAGAGGCCATCATGGGACTCCAGCCTCTCTTCCATGTGGTCAATTCCCGCTTTCAGCGGCTCTACTGCCCTGGCTAGGTCTTCCAGGGCTTCCCTCCTCTGCTGGCAGAACTCCTCATTAAAGAAGTCTACCAGTTGCTCCGTCGAACACTGGCCGGCCAGGATAGGCCTTTTGCCCTCCACCATCTTGACCTGTGGTGCACAAAGATTCTCCTGCTCCAACTGCTCCCTTCTTTTCAACCCGCTTCTGATCCATCCAGCAGCCTCACCAGTGGAGTCTTGCTTCCTCTAATCACTCCTGCATCATTTTCCATCAAAGCCTCCTCCCTATGAATGGGGAAAAGGTCCACAAAGTCTGTCTTGAGCGGGAACTGTCAAATGTGTGATCACTCACTCCATAAACCGCACCAGAAGTCCAGCTTAGGAAAGTACCCTGACAAACTCCTGCGGTGATGTCCTGGAGCTGAGATGATTGACCTCCAACAACCACAACTCTCTTCCTTTGTGCAGGTATGACTCCAACCAATGGAGAGTTTCCAATGAGTTCAGGAGCTCAAGGTGCTGCACAGGGCCCACATGACTGGGACGAGGATGAGTAGGTTTTTCGGGGACGAAGACAGGTGCGCTAGGTGCTCGGGGAGCCCAGCGAACCATGCCCATATGTTTTGGGCGTGCCCAGCGCTGGGGGAGTTTTGGAAGGGGGTAGCAAGGACGGTGTCGAGGGTGGTAGGATCCAGGGTCGAGCCAGGCTGGGGACTCGCAATTTTTGGGGTTGCACTGGAGCCGGGAGTGCAGGAGGCGAAAGAGGCCGGTGTTCTGGCCTTTGCGATCCTAGTAGCCCGGCGGAGGATCTTGCTTCAATGGAAGGATGCGAGGCCCCCAAGTGTGGAGGCCTGGATCAATGATATGGCGGGATTCATCAAATTGGAGAAAGTGAAATTTGCCCTGAGGGGATCAGTACAAGGGTTCTTTAGGCGGTGGCAGTCTTTCCTGGACTTCCTGGCGGAAGGATAGGGAGATAGGCCGGCAGCAGCAGCAACCCGGGGGGGGGGGTGGATTTGGTTCGGTGGGAGGGAGAATTGTGTACATGGGTTTGTTGGATGTGGCGGGTATTATCTCTTTCCTTTTTGTTGTTTGCTTTTTTTGTTTTTGTAGTTGCTTTTGTAGTTGGGTGGTTGTTACCATGGTTGTTTTGTTAATATTGTTTTGTTGTTTATAGAACATAGAACAGTACAGCACAGAACAGGCCCTTCGGCCCTCGATGTTGTGCCGAGCCATGATCACCCTACTCAAACCCACATATCCACCCTGTACCCGTAACCCAACAACGCTCCCCCTTAACCTTACTTTTTAGGACACTACGGGCAATTTAGCATGGCCAATCCACCTAACCCGCACATCTTTGGACTGTGGGAGGAAACCGGAGCACCCGGAGGAAACCCACGCACACACGGGGAGGATGTGCAGACTCCGCACAGACAGTGACCCAGCCGGGAATCGAACCTGGGACCCTGGAGCTGTGAAGCATTTATGCTAACCACCATGCTACCGTGCTGCCCCCATTTATATTTTGTGAAAATCTTAAAAATTATTTTTTCTTATAAAGAAAAAAAAGAAATGAGTTCAGGAGCTGAGTGGCCCTGGTGGAACCTAAACTGAGAGTTCATGAGCAAGCTACTGCTGAGTAAGGGCTGCTTGACAGCACTGTTGTAGCTCCTTCCAGCACTTTGCTGATGATGTGAGTAGAGTGATAGGGCAGTAATTGGCTAGGTTGGATTTGTCCTGTTTCTTGAGTACAGGCCACACCTGGGTAATTTTCCACATTGTCAGGTAGATGTCAGTGTTGTGGCTTGTTATGGGCCAGGGCTTAGAAACTCCAAAGTGTGTTATGAAGCTCACCTGACCTATAACTTTTATGTTGAATTTGGCAAAGATGAGCACAAGAGCCTTCACTTCAGGTGTGATTCATCAGACTTACCAGGCGCTTTTACCAAAACAAAGTTTATTATAAGAATGTAGTTAACATATATAAAACAAGAATTTGGTATCAATTACAAACATGAAGAAAACACAACAGCTACAGTAATCTATGTATATAACTCTTAATGAATCCCCTTAGTAGCTGTTCCAATTCAATACAAAATCCAATAAACCAAAACTCCTTTCAAGGTCATGACCAAGCATACTGTAATCTCACTTGACTGGGACTGGTCCTTTCCCTGAGACTCGGATCGGTTCCAACCAACAGATTCAAAACTCCTTCCGGAAAGCAACTTTAACGTTACCAAGGCAGTTTGCCACACCAATGTGTTTTCAGTTCCCTGGAACAGTTCTAAAATGAAAACAGGGAAACACGGCTTCTCATCTGCAGTCCAAAGCAACAAACCAAAACCCAAACACTAAAAATCCCTCTCACCTGACAGCCACAGCCTAGCTCCACCCACAAATAACATCTCTGAAGCTGAGCTACAAGTCATGTGGTAAGACCAAACCTTTCTGAAAGGAACACTCACATGACAGTACTTCCTAGAAAAAAAAACCTTCATCTGCAAAGATGGTTTCATTTTTCAAAGCTTTTCCCTTGCCCATTACTAATACTTGACAATAAACATACATACATTTTAGAAAATCAAAACAGGCAAACATTTACAGTAATATAGTCCATTTCAGTTTCTTGTCTTCCACCATCGATCCTTTTTCCCTTTATCACATTCATGACAAAGCATCGGCTATCACATTTTCCCATCCAGCCACATATATAAGTATTAAATTAAATGGCTGTAATAATAGGCTCCATCAAAACAGTCTGGCATTTTTATTTTTTAATTTCTCCAAAAATGTCAATGGATTATGATCAGTATATATAATTGTTTCAGAATTGCTGGGAACAAATGTTAAAATGTTGCAAAGCCAGCACCAAGCTCAAAGTCTCCTTTTCAATTGTCGAATACTTCCTCTGGTGGTCATTTAATTTTTTGGAAAAATACCCAATCGGCCGCTCTATTCCTTCATTGTCTTTTTGCAGGAACACAGCACCTATGCCCACATCACTTGTATCGATAGCCACCTTGAATGATTTTGTGTAATTTATGGTGGCCTCACAGGAGCAGTGGTTAACGCAACCTTCAAGCCGTCAAATGCCTGTTGACATTCCGCCGTCCAGTAAAATTTGCTATGCTTCTTCAGCAAGTCCGTCAGTGGAGCAACCACGCTGCTAAAATTCGGCACACATTTAGGGTAATAATCACTCAGGCCAAGAAATCTCATTATTTCCTTTCGTGTTGAGGGTATTGGAAAGTTCCCAATAACTCTTGTTTTTGCATCCCATGGGACCATGGTAGCATAGTGGTTAGCTCCAAGATCCCAGGTTCAATTCCCAGCTTGGGTCACTGTCTGTGCAGTCTGCACGTTCTCCCCGTGTCTGCATGGGTTTCCTCCAGGTACTCCAGTTTCCTCCCACAGTCCAAAGATGTGCAGGTTAGGTGGATTGGCTATGCTAAATTACACTTAGTGTCCAAAAAGGTTGGGTGGGGTTACTGGGTTAGAGTAATGGTGTGGGCTTGGGTAGGGTGCTCTTTCCAAGGGCCAGTGCAGCCTCAATGGGCTGAATGGCCTCCTTCTGCACTGTAAATGCTATGACACTATGAGGCTTGTATGAGACCATTTGCCTGGCCAAGTAACGTGACTTGGGCTTTTCCAAACTCACTTTTGGCTAGGTTTACGACCAAACTTGCCTCCTGAAGTCGATGGAATAACTCCATCAGATGCTTCAAATGTTCTTTCCATGCCTGACTAAAAGTCACCAGATTGTTTCTGTACACCGCACAATTGCGTAATCCTGAAATGACTTTGGTATTTAACCATTGGAATGTGGCTGGGGCATTTTTCATGCCAAATGGCATAACTTTGAATTGGTATATACCATCTGGAGTCACAAAAGCTGAAATCTCCTTTGCCCTTTCAGATAAAGGTACAAGCCAGTAACCTTTGAGTAAATCAGTTTAGAGATAAAAGTTGATTGTCCCACCATCTCAATGCAGTCCTCTAGCCGTGGGATAGGATAAGAGTTTGTTTTTGTAACTGCATTAACCTTTCTATAGTCCACACATCTTTCAGTACCATCACTATGGGTGACCTCCATTGGCTGCAACCCACTTCAATTATGTAATTTTCAAGCATATTTTCAATTTCCTTTTGAACCTGTCCCAATTTAAGATTTTGTATAATTGGAGCAGCATATCCCACATCTACATCATGTAGAGTCATTTTTGCACTTTCCAACTTATTTCCACATACATGCCCTTGTGATATTAATAACTCTTTCAGGTCAGTTTGTTTCCCCTCTGGAAGGTAACTCAATAATGTATTCCAATTTTTAAGAACATCCTCGTTATCCAATTTAATTTGAGGAATGTTAATTGAGAGTCATCTGGTTTTGGTTTTTCACTTTGAGTCATAATCACTAAAACATCCTCCTTTTGCTCTCCTTCCCTTTCAAAATACCTTTTCAGCATATTCACATGACACACTCAGTGAGTTTCCCTTCTATCCCTGCATTCGTACCACATAATTCACCTCACTTAATTTCATTTCAATCTGATAATGTCCACAAAATCTTGCTTTAAAGGTTCACCTACCACTGCTTGCAATACTAAAACTTTATTTCCACTGTTGGGACGTCTTGTTGAAGTTGTACAAGACATTGGTAAGACCACACATGGAATACTGTGTTCAGTTGTGGTCACCCTATTATAGGAAGGATATTATTAAACTAGAAAGAGCGCAGAAGAGATTTACGAGGATGCTACCAGGACTTGATGGTCTGAGCTATAAAGAGATGCTGGATAGGCTGGGACCTTTTTCCCTGGAGCGTAGGAGGCTTAGGGGTGATCTTATAGAGGTCTATTAAATAATGAGGGGCATAGATAAGGTAGACAATCAACATCTTTTCCCAAAGGGAGTGGAGTCTAGAACTAGAGAGCATAGGTTTGAGGTGAGAGGCGAGAGATACAAAAGAGACCAGAGGGGAAATGTCTTCAGACAGAGGGCGGTGAGCATCTGTAATGAGCTGCCAGACGCAGTGGTAGAGGCTTTAAAAAACAGTTAGACAGTTACATGGGCAGGGTGGGTGTAGAGGAATATAGGCCAAATGCGGGCAAGTGGGGCTAGCTTAGTGATAGAAACTGGGTGGCATGCACAAGCTGGGCCAAAGGATCTGTTTCCATGCTGTAAACATCTATGACTCTATGGCAAAACTACGAACATTTGCTTTCTTGTCCGCTTTCTGTTTCATCACATGCTGTGCGACGTTTAAATATTGTCCAGCCAATTCAACTGCTCTATTTAACCATTCCCTAAAATTTGACATGTAATCGAATCATGTAGTTTCAGAATGCTCACTCAGAAATTTGTCCTTAATCAATTTAAGTGGTCCTCTTACCTCATGACCAAAAATCAGTTCAAAGGGACTGAATTTGGTTGACTCATTAGGTGCATCCCTAATTGCAAACATATGAATGGAATTCCTTTATCCCAATCCTCTGGAAAATCTTGACAGTAAGCCTTCAAAATTGTCTTTAATGTCTAATGCCACCTTTCTAACACTCCCTGCGATTCTGTATTGTTCGCAGTTGATTTAAATAGTTTTACTCCTGAGCTATTCATAACCTCCTTGAATAACTTTGAGGTCAAATTTGATCCTTGATCCGATTGTATTTCTGTGGGTAGTCCATATCTAGTAAAAAATTTAAGTAACTCCTCCACAATCATTTTAGCTATAATATTGCATAATGGAATGGCCTCTAGAAACCTAATAGACACATCCATTATAGTCAAAAGATATTGATAACCACTTTTCTTTTTTGGAAGCGGTCCTACGCAATCAATTAGGAGCCTTGTAAAAGGTTCCTCAAATGCTGGAATGATAATTATGGGCACTGGTTTTATCACCACTTGAGGTTTTCCTATCACTTGACATGTGTGACTTGAGCAACAAAATTTAACTACATCTTCATGTAGTCCAGGCCAATAAAAATGTTTTTGGATTTTAGCTTGAGTTTTCTTAATCCCAAATGAACTCCCACTGGTACCTCATGTGCACCTCGCAACGCCTCCTTTCTATACCCTACCAGCAATACTACTTGATGAACTTCTGCCCACTTTACATCCGCCTGCTTATGTAAAACTCTCAATTTTCTCATTACGACATCATTTTTAAGGTAATAACATTCTGGTATACACTCAGATTTCTCTTCTGTGTATGCTTTCTGATACACCCGTTATATTTCTATATCTTTCTGTTGTAACTCTGCCAACTTCCCTGAACTAATAATATCCGCCTCATCCTCCACCTGTTCTTGCTCTTTTCCAACCATCTGATCAAAAATCGTTTCTGATAATTGAACTTCAACTTTATCTTCACTCTTTGATTTCTTCTCTTGTCTTAACTTGTGACTTTGCAATCTTGTTACTACACAATAAGGAAAAATCCCTGGATATTCATACTTCAACAATTCAGTTGTTTGATTTCCCACTAGCTTACCAACCACAGTAGGCATCACTCCCACCTGTGATCCAGCTATATCGTTACCCCAGATAAACTGTATTCCTGGACAAGATAATTTCTCTATTACTCCTACTGGCAGTTCACCACTCTTAATTGGACTCTCCAACCTCACCTTATATAACGGAACACTACTTTTCTCACCCTGACTTCCACATATTAATTCCTTTTCTGACAATATTCATCCCAAACTACCATAACTCCCCTGTTCGGACCCATAGCCTTTGCAGTATTTTGTGCCTTCAGCCATTTCTGATGTCAAGTGAAGTGAATCACATTGGCTGAAGACTGACATTTATAATTCTGGGGACCTGGAGGAGAGAGGCGAGATGGATCATCCACTCAGCACTTCTGGCTGAAGATTGTTGCAACTTAATAGAGACATATAAGATAGTCAGAGGGTTAGATAGGGTGGACAGTGAGAGTCTTTTTCCTCGGATGGTGATGACCAACACGAGGGGACATAGCTTTAAATTGAGGGGTGATAGATATAGGACAGATATCAGAGGCAGTTTCTTTACTCAGAGAGTAGTAGGGGTGTGGAACGCCCTGCCTGCAACAGTAGTAGACTCGCCAACTTTAAGGGCATTTAAGTGGTCACTGGATAGACATATGGATGAAAATGGAATAGTGTAGGTCAGATAGGCTTCAGATGGTTTCACGGGTCGGCGCAACATCGAGGGCCGAAGGGCCCGTACTGCGCTGTAGTGTTCTATGTTCTATGTTCTAAATGCCTCATCCTTGTCTTCTGCACATATGTACTGAGCTCCTCATCATTGAGGATGAGGATATCTGTGGAACCTCCTCCTCCAGTGAGTTGTTTAATTGTCCACCCCAATCACAGCTGGATGTGGCTGGACTGCAGAACTTAGATATGATGCATTCATTGTGGAATTGCTTAGCTCTGTCTATTATTTGCTTCTTATGCTGTTTGGCACACAAGTAGTCATGTGCTGTAGCTATACTAGGTTGACATCTCTGGCGCGATTCTCCATTCCGCCATGCTAGTTTCCTGCTGTGACGCGCCTCCAGCGTAACAGAGAATTCTGACAGCGGAGAATCCAGCTCCTCATTTTTCGGTATGCCTGACGTTGCTTCTGGCATGCTGTCCTGCACTCTTCATTGATTCAAGGTTGATCCCCTGGCTTGCTGGCAATGGTAAAGTGGGGGATATGCCCGGCCATGAGGTTGCAGATTGTGGTTGAATACAATTTTGCTGCTGCTGATTGCCCACAGTACCTCATGGATGCCCAGTCTTGAGTTGCTAGATCTGTTTTAAGTCTATCTCATTTAGCACGGTGGAAGTGCCACATAACACAATGGAGGGTGTGGTGATATGCCTGTAAATAATATTACATGCACTCAGCAGTGCGACCTCTGACCAGCATGTGGCACAGATATCAGTCATGTGACATCCAGCGATCGACAGAAGGTTGTATGGCGTACACGAGGACAGTCGCACATAATGGTAGTACCAGGAGAGAATAGGAGACTCAGTCAGTAACTTGGTCTGTATAGCATTCTGATTATTACATTACGACGTGTACATCAATAAATTATTATTTTAGTTAAGTCACCAACAGTTCTGTAGATTCATTGTATGGGCAAGATCAGGGAACACAATAGAGGGTACCCTCAATGTGAAGACGGGACTTTGTCTCCACAAGGACTGTGCGGTGGTCACTTCTACTGATACTGTCATGGACAGAAGCTTCTGCAGTAGGCAGATTGGTGAGGATGAGGTTGAGTACGTTTTTCCCTCTTGTTAGTTCCCTCACCACCTCCTGCAGTCTCAGTCTTGCAGCTATATCCTTTAGGACTCGGCCAGCTCAGTCTGTGGTGGTACTACTGAGCCACTCTTGGTGATGGATATTGAAGCCCCCACCCAGAGCATATTTTGCGTCCTTGCCACCCTCAGTGTTTCGTTCAAGTGGTGCTCAACATGGACGAGTACGTCTCCGTGTGAAGGACCAGGTTCAGGTTAAGGAAGGGGTGGCTCGGGCAGGTTTTTCACTCGGGGTTTGATTTGAAATCGAGGGGGTGTGACGAGTTTAATGAGCATAAAAATGGGATTAGTGAGTGCGAAGGAGGTGAAGGATCCAGGTGGGAGGGATGTGATTGTGAGTGGGGTATTAGATGGGGCACTGGTAGTGTTGGCAAATGTGTATGCTCCAAATTGGGGTGATGCGGGTTTTATGAGGGGGTTGCTGGCAGAAATCCCGGATTTGACCGCGTACCAGTTGATCATGGGAGGAGATTTTAACTGTGTCCTGGAGCCGAGGGTGGATAGATCGAGCCCCAGGTCGATGGGTATGGTACAAATGGCAAGGGAGCTGGGGGGGTTTATGGACAGGATGGGTATGGTGGATCCATGGTGCTTTAAGACCCAGGGGGAAGGGAGTATTCCTTCTTTTCACATGTCTATGAGGTGTACTCGAGGATTGATTACTTTGTAGTGAGTCAGGAAATTTTGGTTAGGGTGGAGGAGGCACAGTATGCGGGGGATAGTTATCTTGGACCATGCGCCCCACTGGCTGGAGATTTGGTTTAGATTGGGACGAGCGCAGAGGCCGGGGCAGAGGTTAATTTGGGGTTGTTGGCGGATGGAGGTTTTTGTGATAAGATGCGGTTGGCGATTAGGGGTTATGTGGAATTCAATCAGAATGGGGAGGCGTCGTCGGGCATTTTTTGGGAAGCACTGAAGGCAGTGGTCCGGGGAGAAATTATCTAATTTACGGTTCGTGCGAATAAGGAAAGGAGGGTGGAACATGACCGTCTAGTGAGCGAGATAGTGGAGGTGGACAGGGAATATTCAAGGGTGCCCACCGTGGAGGGATTGGCGAGGAGGAAAAGGTTGCAGGGGCAATTTGACAGGCTGACAACGGGGAGGGCGGTAGGGCAACTGCGCAGGGCAAGAGGGGTGCAATACGAGTATGGGGAGAAGGTGAGCCGCATGCTGGCGCACCAGCTGCGGAGGCAGGCTGCGTCCAGAGAAATATTGAACATCCGGACTGGGGCTGGGGATGTGGTGTCAGAGCCAGGGAAGATAAATGAGGCATTTAGAGAGTATTACCAGTGACTTTATGAGGCAGACCCACAAGGAGAGGAAGGGGTGGTTTCTGGATGAGCTGGAATTTCCCCAGGTGGAGGAAGCAAAGAGGCAGGTGTTGGAGGAGCCCCTGGGGCTGAGGGAGGTGCTGGATAGTATCAGGGGTATGAAGTCGGGGAAGGCCCCTGGGCCGGATGGGTACCCTGCAGAATTTTATTAGGAATTTGCGGCAGACCTGGCACCACATCGTTGGGGGCGTTTAATGAAGCACTGGAGAAGGGGGAGTTGCCGGAGACGATGAAGCAGGCAGTAATCACACTAATCCCAAAAAAAGGGAAGGAATGTGAGCCCCATATCACTATTGAACACGGATGTGAAAGTATTGGCTAAGTTGTTGGAGGGGAGGATGGCGGATTGTGTCCTGGGGGTGGTTGCAGAAGATCAAACAGACTTTGTGAAGGGCAGGCAGCTCGCGAGTAATATAAAACAGCTGTTGAATGTGGTGATGAATCCGTCAAGAGCTCTGGTACTGAAGGTGGTGATGTCCATGGATGCAAACAAGCATTTGATCGGGTGGAGTGGCGATATTTGTTCGAAGTTTTGGGAAGGTTTGGGTTTGGGCCGTGATTGCTGTATGTGGCGCCAAGAGCGAGGGTGAGGACAAATGATATGAGCTCACGAAGCTTTGACTTACACAGGAGTACGAGGCAGGGGTGCCCGCTGTTGCTGCTGCTGTTTGCGTTGGCCATAGAGCCATTGGCCATGGTTCTCAGGGGGTCAGCAGAGTGGCAGGGGATAATGAGGGGACAAAGGGAGTATCGTGTGTCACTCTATGCCGATGACCTCTCGCTGTATGTTTCGGATCCATTGGAGAGTATGGGAAGGATTATGGCCTGTTGGGGAGATTTGGAGGCTTCTCGGGATACAAGCTAAATGTAGGGAAAAGTGAGGTATTCCCGGTGAATGAACTGGCACAGCAGGCTAATTTAGGGGAGATGCCATTTACGGTAGCAAGGGATAGGTTTAGGAACTTGGGGATTCAGGTAGCGAGGGAATGGACGGGGCTCCATATGTGGAACTTAACGAAGCTGGTGGAGGAGGCGGGGGAGGATCTTAAGAGATGGGATACACTGCACTTAAAATTGGCGGGGAGGGTCCAAGTGGTGAAAATGAATATTCTGCCGAGGTTCTTGTTTATCTTTGAGGCTCTCACGATCTTTATACCAAAGGCCTATTTTCGGAAAGTGGACACGATCATCTCTGACTTTGTATGGGTGGGGAAGGTGCCGAGGGTGGGGAGGACCTTGCTACAGAGGCAGAGGCAGCAGGGTGGGTTGGCATTGCCAAACTTGTTTCATTATTATTGGGCGGCGAATGTGGACAAGGTGCGGCGGTGGTGGGAAGGAGAAAGGGTAGAGTGGGTTAGGATGGAGGAGGAATCTTGTAAGGGGTCTAGTTTGAGGGCTCTGGTGATGGCCAATGGCTCTGAGTAGGTATTCAGGGAGCCCAGTGGTGCAGTCCACGGTGAAGATATGGAGTCAGCTGAGGAGGCATTTTAGGGTGGAAGGGATGTCGGTGCTAACGTCGCTGTGCGAGAATCATGCGTTTGAGCCAGGGGGATGGATAGTGTATACAGAAGGTGGAGGGAAATGGGGCTGGTCAAGGTGAGGGATTTGTATTTGGAGGAAGGGTTCGCCAGTCTGGAGGAGCTAAGGGAGAGGGTAGAGCTGCCGTGGGGTAGTGAGTTCAGGTATCCACAGGTTAGGGACTTTGCACGAAAGGTCTGGAAGGGGTTCCCTAGATTGCCGGGATACACCCTGATGGAGCAACTGCTGCTTCCGGATGTGGATGGGCAGGGACGAATTGGGAATATATACAAGTGGATGGGGGAAGCAGGGAGGCGAGTGGGTGGTGAAGATCAAGAAGAAATGGGAAGTGGAGTTGGGAATGGAGATCAATTGGGGAGTATGGAGTGAGGCACTGCGAAGGGTAAACGAGACCTCCTCTTGTGCAAGGATGAGCCTGATACAGTTTAAGGTGGTGCACAGGATGCATATTACTCCGGCGAGAATGAATGAGTTCTTTCAGGGCGTAGCAGATGAGTGTGAGAGGTGTGGGCAGGGGCCAGCGAATCATGCGCACATGTTTTGGGGTTGTGAAAAATTGGGAGGATTCTGGGCGGGAGTGTTTGCAGTCTTCGCCAGGATATGATGTGGAGATGCTGGCGTTGGACTGGGGTGAGCACAGTAAGAAGTCTTACAACACCAGGTTAAAGTCCAACAGGTTTGATTCAAACACGAGCTTTCGGAGCGCAGCTCCTTCCTCAGGTGAATGGCGAGGTATGTTCTCGCCATTCACCTGAGGAAGGAGCTGCGCTCCGAAAGCTTGTGTTTGAATCAAACCTGTTGGACTTTAACCTGGTGCTGTAAGACTTCTTACTGTGTTCGCCAGGATAGTGGAGGAAGGTTGGACCCGGACCATTTGGTGGTGAAATTTGGGGTTTCAGAGAAGCTCATGGAGAGGAGGAAGGCAGATGTCTTGGCCTTCGCCTCTCTGATTGCACAGCGACGAATTTTGCTGGAGTGGCGGCCGGCATCACCATCGGGGTAGCAGCATGGTTGGGTGACCTGTGTGACTTCCTGAGGTTAGAGAAGATAAAGTATGTGTTAAGGGGCTCAGCAGGGGAGTTTTAGAAAAGGTGGGGATATTTGTGACTGTGTTTGAGGGGCTATTAAATGCGGGGGAGTGGGGGTTGGGAGATGGGGAGGGGGGTGAAAAAGGAGATAAATCTATCCAAACAGATTGATTGTTCGAAAGAATGTTTCCTGGGGTGTTTATTTGCAGTAACCTACTTTGATACAAGGTTGAATAAAATGCGTTTTACAAAAAGACATGGACGAGTACTGATTCATCAGCTGATGGTAGCCGGTACGTGGTAATCAGCCGGAGGTTTCCTTGCCCATGTTTAATCTGAAGCCACGAGACATAATGGGGTCCAGTGTTGATGTTGAGCACTCCCAGGACAATGCCCTCCCAACTGTATACCACTGTGCCGTCACCTGTGCTCGGCCTGTCCTGCCAGTGAGACAAGACATATCCAGGAATAGTAATAGGCGTCTGTGGGGCATTGTCTGTAAGGTATGATTCTGTGAGTATGACTGTTAGGCTGTTGTTTGACTGGTCTGTGGGACAGCTCTCCCAACGTTGGCACAAGCCCCCAGATGTTAGTAAGGAGGACTCTGCAGGGTCGACAGGGCTGGGTTTACTGTTGTCATTTCCAGTACATGGTTCGTCTGTTTTCATTCCTTTTTTCGTGTCTTTGTGCCTGCATATATTGGGCATCTGTAATGGCGCGGATGTCTGCGATATCCCAGACAAGTCTCCACTCTGTGCCTGGAAGGACCCCGAGGCAAAGACGTTTAGGATGACTGTCACCTTGATGGCCACCGAAAGCAGGTGTCCTCGTCCATACCACCTCAGTGCCAGGTATGCCATCATCTGGCACATATGGTGCCCCCACACCCAAAGCTACTCTTACTCAGCCATCCCACCAATATGATATCATCCATATTGCACCCCTGACCCCATCAGTGAGTGTCACCAGGGAGTCTCTATCTGCAAAACCCATCCCTGTCGACAGGGGGTACCAGTTGTTGCCACAACCCTTTTCAGCGATAGGCTCTGCGACCCCTGTCCTGTTGCCTCCGGTGGGGTCTACTATCGGTGTCCTCACTGGGTGGGCTGTGGGTTATCCTGTCAGCAGGGCGGCACCTGGTTGGGCGGTGGAGAATTTCACGGCATGCCACCAATAACCTCCATGCTTGGAGACTTGTGTGGGGGCTCCCATAAATTAGGTTGGCAAGCGGAGGTGGACACCTGCGTAGCTGCAATGTGATGTGGGTACTGGGTGTGACACACAGGTTGTATCAACCTGACCGGGGGTAGGATGGATGACAGCAGGGGTGCAGCGGACAGGGATTGGAGACAGCTGGTGGCCTTGTGAGTGGGCTAGCTGATCATGTCACTGTTGAGGCCTCTGCCCTGAGAGGGGCAGTGTGCCAGGGAGGGTGCCAAAGGCCACGGTGCATCTGTCCTTTGGTTGGGGTGAGCTCTGCTATTCCCCTGCTTCCCCTGCAGTGGGGCTGTGTTTCTGATGACGGCACTGAGGAGTGGCAGCACCTGGTGTGCCACTGATTGAGCTTGGCCACGCCCATCCTGCTGATGGGTCAGCTGGGGTCTGAGGGTATCTGGAGGGGAGGCCTGGGTGGGCACCCAAATGACCAGAGGCTCTGTGAACATTTACAGTGAGCAGTCAGCAGAATGAGCAGCCAGGGGCCTGTAACTTGTAGCTTTTAAAACAAATATCACAGTAATAGCGGTCCGTGCCCGGCCACCCGGATCCCGAGGGGATTCCCAAAGCCATTGCTCTGTCACAAAGTTGACTCCCCGCTACTGTCCCCAGTCCTGGCAGCCCCCCAGCAAACCCTACAATTTTTAAACATGTTATAACAATTTTAAAACCTTTTTGTAGCTTCTCTCTCCCTCACCATGACACCCAGTCCCTAGTTTGAAATACTTGCTGTGAACCGTGCCTGTGTGACTTCCACCTGACAGGGGCGGAGCATCGTGAAGACCTGGAGAATACTGGGTCAAACCCTGCGATCATATGTAAATGCATGCAAATACCAGTTTTGCGTTCCTAGGCCGGCATGGGGTGTAAATTGTGTTGTTGCCAGCAGCGAGGGACCGGAGCATGGCATTCACTTTTCATTCGTATTTTGGCGGACACCGACACCCGATTCTCCCCCGATCATAATGCGCATTTCTGGCATCATGGGCGGAGAATCCAGGCCATTGTGATTAGCTGGGGTCCCAGCACTGGGCCGGGATTCCCCCCTACCCGGCGGGGCGGGGAGTCCCGGATGGGATGGAGTTGCGTGAACCACTCCGGCGCGGGTCTCCGCACCTTTAGGGGCCAAGCCCTAACCTTGAGGGGCTAGGCCTGCGCCGGAGTGATTGGTGCCCCGCCGGCCGGCGGGAAAGGCCTTTGGCACCATGCCAGCCGAGAGCAAAGGGACTTCGCCGGCCGGTGGAAGTCTGCGCATGCGCCAGAGCATCAGCAGCTGCTGATGTCATCCCCGTGCATGCGCAGGGGAGGGGGTCACTTCCGCGTCCGCCATCGTGAAGGCTATGGCCAACGCGGAAGGAAAAGAGTGCCCACATGACACAGGCCCGCCCGCCAATTGGTAGGCCCCGATCGCGGGCCAGGCCACCGTGGGGACACCCCCTAGGACCAGATCGCCCCGCGCCCCCTGGGACCCCGGAGCCCGCCTGCGCCACCAGTCCCGCCGGTAAGGGAGATGATTTGATTCCCGCTGGCAGGACCGGCATGAAAGCAGCAGGACTTCAGCCCATTGCGGGCCAAAGAATCGCCGGGGGGGGGGGGGGGGGCAACAGGTGCGGCGCGATTCCCGCCCCTGCCGCGTCTCTGGTGCTGGAGACTTCAGGAGACGGCGGGGGCAGGATTCACGCCGCCCTCCGGCGATTCTCCGATCCGGCAGGGGTGGTCAGAGAATCCAGCCCCTGATCTCTGTGGTACTCCATTTGAAAAAAAGATCCTTTTATTCCTACTTTTTGTTTATTGTCTGCCAGCCACTTTTCTATCATCTCAATATACCACCCCCAATCCCATCTGCTCTAATTTTATACGCTAATCTTATATGCCGGACTTCTGCAAGTCCAAATGAACCACATCCACTGGCTCTCCCTCATCATATTAGTTACATCCCTGAAGAATTCCGGTAGATTTGCCAAGCATGATTTCCCTTTTGTAAATCCATGCTGGCTCTGTCCAATCCTGCCACTGTTTTCCAAGTGCTCTGCTATAAAATGGATTCTAGAATTTTCCCTACTACCGACATAAGGCTGACTGGTCTATAATTCCCTGTCATCTCTCTACCTCCCTTTTTAACTATTGGGGTTGCAGTAGCTACCTTCCAATCTGTAGGAACTGTTCCAGAGTCTATGGAAGATGACCACTAATGCATCCATTATTTCTAGAGCCACTTCCTTAAGTGCTCTGGGATGTAGATTATCAGACCCTGGAGATTTATTGGTCTACAATACCATCAACTTCCCCAATACTATTCCTCTACTGATACTGATCTCCTTCAGTTCCTCCCTCTCACTAAACTCTGTGCTCCCCAACATATCTGATATGTTATTTGTGTTCACCTTTGTGAAGACAGAACTACGTATTTAGTTGGTCAGCCATTTCTTTGTTTCCCATTATAAATTCCCCTGTTTCTGACTGTCGGGGACCTACGTTCATCTTCACCAATCTTTTTCTCTTCACATACCTGTAGAAACGTTTACAATCAGTCTTATGTTCCCTGCAAGCTTACTCGCATACTCTATTGTCCCCATTTTAATCAATCTCCAATTTCCCTTGTAACCCATGGTTTGGCCACCTTTCCCATTTTACTTTTGCATCAGACAATCCTTGAACGATTGCTGTTGCTTATCTACCGTCTCCCTTTAAGTTTCCCAATCCATCACAGCCAACTCACGCCTCTTATCATCGTAGTTTCCTTTATTTAGATATAAGATCCTAGTCTCAGAATCAACTACTTCATTCTCCATCTTGATGAAAAATTCTATCATATTATGGTCGCTCATCCCTAAGGGGTCTCACATAACTAGGTTGCCAATGATTTCTTTCTCATTACACAGTACCCATTCTAGGATGGCCTGTTGTCTAGTTGGTTCTTCAGTGTATTGATCAAGAAAACAATCCCGTATACACTCCAGGAAATCCTCCTCTGTGATATTGTGACTAATTTGATTTGCCCAATCTATATGCAGATTAAAGTTCAAACAATGGTGAAACAACAGTGTTCATGACTGATCACAAAAAAAGGTATCCATCAAGTTCGAGGAATCTCTAGAGTGGATTCACACCTTCCATTTAACTGTGGCACCAAGTCAAGGGGATCTCCAGGCAGCCAGCAGCGGTAATGTCAATATGTCAGCCCACAGATAATCTCACGATGCTCCACTTCTCCAGCTTTCACCCGAAACACATTAAAGAAGCCATCCCCTATGGACAAGCCCTCCGTATACACAGGATCTGCTCAGACAAGGAGGAGCGCAACAGACACCTACAGATGCTGAAAGATGCCCTCGTACGAACGGGATATGGCGCTCGACTCATTGATCGACAGTTCCACCGCGCCACAGCAAAAAACCGCACCGACCTCCTCAGAAGACAAACACGGGACACCACTGACAGAGTACCCTTCGTCGTCCAGTACTTTCCTGGGGCGGAGAAACTACGACATCTTCTTCGCAGCCTCCAACACATCATCAGCGAGGATGGACATCTTGCCAAGGTCATCCCCACACCCCCACTACTGGCCTTCAAACAACCGCGCAACCTCAAACAAACCATTGTTTGCAGCAAATTACCCAGCCTTCAGAACAGCAACCACAACACCACAAAACCCTGCCAGGGTAATCTCTGCAAGACATGCCAGATCATCGACATGGACACCACCATTACACGTGGAAACACCACCCACCAGGTACGCGGCGCATACTCGTGCGACTCGACCAATGTAGTCTACCTCATACGCTGCAGGAAAGGATGTCCCGAAGCGTGGTACATTGGCGAGACCATGCAGACACTGCGACAACGAATAAACGGGCATCGTGCAACTATCAACAGGCAGGACTGTTCCCTTCCAGTTGGGGAACACTTCAGCAGTCAAGGACATTCAGCCTCTGATCTCCGGGTCAGCATTCTACAAGGAGGCCTTCAGGAGACGCGACAACGCAAAATTGCTGAGCAAAAACTTATAGCTAAGTTCCGCACGCATGAATGCGGACTCAACCGGGATCTGGGATTCATGTCGCATTACATTCGGCCCCCACCAACAAGCCTGGACTTGCAGAGGCCTACCGACTGAACTGGCTTGGGACAATTCACACCTCTTTAACCTGGAGTTACCTCTCTCTCTGCATCTTTGATGATTTGATTGCCTGCAGGTGCTCGCATTCCGGGGCATCTCTGACTGTGTCTATATAAACATTTCTGGAGCAAGCCTTTCCATTCACCTGAAGAAGGAGCCGTGCTCCGAAAGCTCGTGTTTGAAACAAACCTGTTGGACTTTAACCTGGTGTTGTAAGACTTCTTACTGTAATGTCAATAAGCAACCAATCATATTGAAGTATTCTCACAGACAACAAAACAGAAATGTCCCGCCTGCAGCTCATCACAATTGCTTCAGGGGCTCCATCTGAGCAATCAGCAATTATTAAACTAGAAAGAGTGCAGAAAAGATTTACTAGGATGCTACCGGGACTTGATGGTTTGGGATTGGGGCAGCAGAGTGGAACAGTGTTTAGCACTGCTGCCTCACAGTTCCAGAGACTCAGGTTCAATTCCAGCCGTGGGTCACTGTCTGTGTGGAGTTTGCACTTTCCCCCTGTGTCTGCGTGGGTTTCCTCCGGGTGCTCCGGTTTCCTCCCACAGTCCAAAGATGTGCAGGTTAGGTGGATTGGCCATGATAAATTGCCCCTTAAGTGTCCAAAAAGTTACCAAAAAGAAAATGCTGCAAAATCTCAGCAGGTCTGGCAGCATCCGTAGGGAGAGAAAAGTGCTGACGTTTCGAGTCTAACGACTCTTTGCCAAACCTATAGGGCATAGGTTTAAGGTGAGAGGGGAGATACACAAAACGGTCAAGAGGGGCAATTTTTTCACACAGAGGGTGGCAAGTGTCTGGAATGAGCTGCTGGAGGCAGTAGTAGAGGCGGGCACAATTTTGTCTTTTAAAAACATTTAGACGGTTTTATAGGAAAGATGGGCATAGAGGGATATAGGCCAAATGCGGCCAATTGGGACTAGCTTAGTGGTAAAAACTGGGCGGCATGGGCAAGTTGGCCCGAAGGGACTGTATTCATGCTGTAAATCGCTATCACTCTATGTCTTGGCAATAATGGAGTGGCAAAAAGCACCAAACAGCTTTAACTCTCATATTTCCCAATTTCTGTATGTATTACAATCATGGTTATGGCAAAATATTCACTAATGCCGATACCTTTGTCATAAATTCAGACCTCATAAGTCCAATGTCTTTAATAATCAGTGAGAATTCAACATGGAATATGTCAGCGTATCTGGGAGGCAACAGTGACACCAAATGGCTGTTTAAAAATAGATAGCAAAAAGTCTTTCCAAATTTCCTGTGATGATGGAGCTGTGAACTTATCCCGATTGGAAACGCTGATAGTGATTAAGACACCTATATTTAATTGGAAAGCAAGGTATCTGGGTTGGTCACAGGAGATAATTTTGTGAGAGAAGACTGTCAGAGACAAATGGGGTGTGGGAGCAAATTCATTATAAGAAAACGTTGACAAGAAAGATGGTGATAAAGTAATAATAGCACGTTCAACATAACAAGAAACCCCAATAAGGCACTTCACAGGAGCATAATCAAATGAAGTGTGGCGACAGATTTAAAAACAAGGAGGAGAATTTTCAAAATGGACGCATCGCCCAACAGAGAGCCAACATTAATCCGTGAATACAAGGGTCTTGGGTGAAAGGGATTTGGTGAGAGTTAGGGGACGCGATTCAGCAAAGTCCACTGAACGGCACGTTTAGCGGGTGTTTCTCAAGAGGCTGCAGTGCCAAGAAACACCCTGCTATCCAACACACTTTGGTGGTTCTTTTTGTCCTCAGGAGATTCTTTCCGTCAAAGCTCCAGCTCATCAGCAAGAAAGATTCCTTGCAGATTGGGGAGTCATTTTGTCCGGTGGCCCCGATCTTCACACACCCCCTTTCAGGCCCTCTCAACTCCTCAAACCTTGGGGAGGCCCCAGGAAGCCCATACCACCCCTCTCTATCTGGCAAGGCCCCCTGGGCCCAACCTGGCACTTGGGCACCCTGGCAATGCCACCAGAGCACCCTGTCCCCACCTGGAGTAGACTTCCAGGGTGCCCGAGTGGCACTGCCAGAGTGCACGTTAGTGCCCATGTGCCAGGGGAGTGCCAGGGTGCCACCCTACACCCAATCACCCGGAGTCTCCAATGGCCTTGGAAAACCCCCCGTCCAGTTGCCATCACGACTAATCTACATCTGTGTGGCTCAGTACGACGGCACCTTGACGAGGTCTCCCTGGTGCAGCCAGTGAATCCCAGGCGCTGGGTGAATCCGGCATTCCGGTACAGCTCATTTAAATATGCAGATCTGTTCGCTCCGGGTGGAATGAGTTGGGTGACTTGAGATCGGCTTGGTGCCTGGCCCAGGGCCCGATTTGGGGCTCACATGTGATTCATTAGCTGCGCCCAGAGCCACACTGGGTACAATGGGGTCGCTGATTCGTGCCCAGGATATGGGCAGCAGAAACTTGGATATGCTTACATTTATGGATCAATAACCTATTCACAGTAAATTTATTTTTCCGTTTTATCAAAGACAGATAACTCCTTAGCTAAATATTTTACTCTGGCAGTTTATTTAAATTATTGATTCCGATTAATGCATCAAACATTAGGGTACATGTTCAAAATTATTAGTAAGTCAGATGAAAATAGAAGAATATCTTCACCTAAAAATGTTATTGACATGCAGATAAATTATAAAAGATTATTGAAACAAAGTATAGCAGATTTGAGAAATAGTTTAAAGGCAACAGAATAATTATAGATATTTGTGGTAGGCTATATTAGGGTTAGGGTTAGAGGTATCACGGTACCTAGGTGGGATGTACCTTATACTGTAGTATGAGTGGTAGAACCTGCCTGCTGGTTCCGCCCAGCAAGCGGAGCACAAGAATCTGTGTTCCACCCACAGCAGTCATTCTGTACCAGAGCTGCTGGGGTAACTACTTGGTCATTAAAGCCTTCAATTGGACTACAATCTCGCTTCAGTAGTGATTGATCGTGCATCAATATTGATTGATCACTTTTCTAATTTTTCACCTATTGTCAGCATTTATCACTCCGTGGTTTGATGTAGCATGGATTCTGTGCACTGTAAAGCTAATTGTGTTTTGCTTCAACAGTGTCCTTAAACCAGTTTGATTGTGAGAATTTTATTTTCCACACCATCATTATGCTGCATGCAGGCAAATTTGCGAAACTGGTACTGAATTGTTGGCAATTCTGTGCTATGGGTTGGGAATTAACTGGGATGAAGCTACTGGAAAAATGTTGCTGAGAATCCATAGTGAACAGATAGAAAAAGGTTTCAACCGTCCCCCCTCTCCTCCCAGCTAAGATGGATCAAACTGAAATCTCAGAGATGAATGGATGGCATCTATTCCACTGCATATTTTGAAATTTGAAAGTAAAATAATTATCCATCTCAGGGAAACCATTAATTGCTGTACAATGCTGGTCGGTAACTAGTAAGCAAGCATACAATTTTTAAATAATTACTCTTTTGTTTTCAGTTTTGTTACACTGAAACACTTATTTCATTGAAACACGAAGCAATGTCAATGTGGCTCCCCCCTGTGCGATTCTTGTGCAACTACATTTGTAGAATTGAAAAGTCCTGATCGTATCCACGCCAAGTGCATCATGGAGGACAGAAATGATTCTCATTTGTTTGAAGGCCATTTTGAGCCAGTACTTGAAGGCCAGATATTGGAGGCTAAGAAACATTACCACCAACACTGTTGCATCCTTCCACAAAGCAAGCAATTAGTTCTCCTCTCAATAAAGCAACATTGACAAGCCAGAAATAAAAGCAGAAAATTCTGGAAATACTCAACAGGTCAGGAAGTATCTATGGAGAGAGAAATAGAGCTAACATTTCAGGTTGATGGCCTTTCATTAGAACAGATTGGTCCGCAGCATTTGAGGGGAATTAACCATAGGCCCTCTTGTTCACAGCTGAACAAATCATCTGCTCGCTCTCTATCCCAGCCAGGAGAAAGAGAAGCTTCACAGTCAAACCGCCCACCTCCCTTTATTCCCAATCTATATGCCAAGATTTATTTTCCCTGTTCATCCATTTACTCTTTGGTACACCAATGTTGCCCTTTTAGCAAATCCTCTCCTAGTAACTCCAGGGACACCCAGATGCTTACTGGAGTGTTACTGCCATCCCAAAATATAACAGTCAGAACAAAAACAAGGGACAGCATCTCTGAACAAACACGAAGACCACCAAGATGAAAATGACAACTTCTGGCAAATGTCAATTGGCTTAACAACTTACCATTATTAAATCAATATACAGTCCTATCAAGATAAAAATTCAATCCCTCTGCTTCTCCAATGGGTTTGCCATTATACTTGCCCATTAATTTTCCAGGATCGAACCTGGGACTTCAGTGCCGTGAGGTAGCAGTGCTAACCACTGCACCATCATGCTGCCCAACCAACGTTATTTTACTTTCGTTCTTCCATGTTTTAATTCTGAAGCTGGATGAAACCGGACATTTCAGGTATGACAATTTGCAGGATTTGATGGCCAACCGCTGTGCATATTTTAGGTGGAGGAGGGGTATACGTAAAGTATGTTGAATGCTCAGACTACTTCCTTCCCACTGACCCACAACTTGGTCCCCAAAATAAGAGAGGTCAGTAAGACAATCCACTAGATCCATGAAGGTCCTTAACTGCCCACTTAAATGGCAATTAAGGGCCTGAATCCACTGTCGCTGACTTAAAATGCTGGACTGCGGAGGCGAGCCAGAGTGCAAAAGCCTTCTTTGAAAAGGCAGGGAGGAAGCTGGGGAGCAAATTTCCCTGTTTGTTTTCAGATCCAGAACCAGAGAGTATCGATTTAAGGTGATTGGCAAAAAAGCAGCAGTAAGATGAAGAAAGCCTTTTTTTGTGCAGCATGTGGTTAGAATGCGGAATGGACTGCATGCAATGCAGTGGGGCAATTCCAATGAGCCCTTTGTAAGGAAATTGGATAATTGGGGACCTGGTGAGTTACTCTTATAAGGAGCCAACACCAGCAGAATGGGCTAAACTATTGTGGTGCTCACTGCTGCAATCATTCAATAATTCTACTTTTGAAAAACAAATAGAACATCCTCTGGTACATTCCCCACTTTTACTTATGCTACAAGGTTTTGGTACTTAAAGGGTTAACATGGGACTGAGTGTAGTACTGCTCACAAAGCGATGTAGTAAACATCTCCCTCCCTCCCCCCCTCCGCCCGCCCCCCCCCTCCGTCCGCCCCCCCCCCCCCCTCCCTCCCTCCGCCCCCCCCCCCCTCCGTCCGCCCGCCTCCCCCCCCCTCCCTCCACCCGCCCCCCCCTTCCCAGCTCGGTTATAGTGTTGGACAGTGCTGTGTATAGCAGCAAGCATAGAGACAGCTCCTGGCTTGGACCTTTAATGCACCAATATTAGCTCGCTGCATGGCTGGTTCATGATGCGGAGTGATAGGATGGATTCAATTTCCATACCAGCTGAGGTTATTCATGGGCGGCACAAAATTGCACTAAAGAGGGCAAGACTCTAGCCAGTTGACCCAGGCAGCCATTGTTGAAAAAACATAAATGCTGAGATTGTGAATGCTACAGTCGCCCGCCAAAACCGGCAAACACAAGACGACACATTGTGCAGAAGCATACAGGGGGCACATCTTGAATTTTCAGAAACCTCTTGAACCTGCAATTTAAAACCTCTAACCATGGACCAAAAATCCACTCTTTCAGATTAATTTGGACTTAACCAAGGACCAATGGCTGTGCAGAGTCTGCACATTCTCCCCGTGTCTGTGTGGGTTTCTGCCGGGTCCTCCGGGTTCCTCCCACAGTCCAAAGACATGCAGGTTAGGTGGATTGGTCATGGTAAATTGCCCTTAGTGACCAAAACGGTTAGGAGGAGTTATTGGGTTATGTGGATAGGGTGGAAGTGAGGGCTTAAATGGATGGGTGCAGACTCGATGGGCTGAATGGCCTCCTTCTGCACTGTATGTTCTAAGTCTAAGTCAGATCAATCATATAACTGGGGCTTTGGAGAAAGAGATTTCTTAGATACAAGATTGCTTCAGGTCTGAATAAAAAGTTAGAAACGGAACAAGTTAACAAACAACATAGCGACAAGCCCAGACTTCATTTTCTCTGTCAAGAGTGGGATAAACCGACAGCAATCTATTTCTACAATTCGGGAATTGACAAAGAGCAATTCAATGCCAAAGAATGGGAAAAGAGGATGCCAGAATGATTTCCAGTTCAACATAATTTACCTGACACTCCTCTGACAGGAGTGAGAACAAGATATGGATGGTGATGAGACCTCCAGACTGCCTAAATCAATGTACTTAGGGACTTGAGGGTGGGAATGGGATAGATGAGGTAATAGTAATAATGTGAATACATAGGGTAAACTGAAAATATCTTAGATAAACACTTGGGGAGTGGTAAAAGTATCTGGCGCATAAAGTGCCCAGTGGTGTAAGAATTGGAGATATGATAATGTGGCTATTCAGAAGCCTGGATCAAAGAAGAGCAGGATGGGTATTCCTAGATACAAGGTGTTCAGGGAACATAGGAAAGCAAGAAAAATTGGTGTAGGAACTGGTGTAAGAAAAAAGGGTGTTGGAATTGAGTTCAGACCACTGCAGTGCTAGAGAGAGATGATATTCCAAAGGCATCAAGGACAGAATCTAATCAGTTAAAGCCGAGGAATAAAAAGATGCAATTGCACTGCTTTGTATGGTCTACTGGCCACCAACTAGTGGAAAGAATGTAGAGCAACAAATTTGCAAGGAAATTACAGCAAGGTGTAAAGATTATAGAGTAACTATAAGGAGGGTCTTTAATTATCCAAATATAGGCTGGAATAGTAGCAGTGTAAAGGGAAGAGAGACAAGAGTTCCTCGCGTTTGTTCAGGAAACATTTCTGCAGCAGTATGTGTCCAATCCAACAAGAGGGGAGGTACTGCTGGATCCAGTTTCTGAGAATGAAGTGGGCCAAGTAGAACAATTATCAGGAGGAGAACATTTAGGGAATAGTTATCATCGCATCATAAGATTTAGGTTAACTATGGAAAATGACAAAGAAAAATCTGGAGTAAGAATAATTAACTGGGGGAAAGCCGACTTCATTCGGGTAAGAATGCATCTAGGGCGAATAAATTGAAATCAAAAGTTGGCAGGAAAAACAATAAATGAACAATGGGTAATTTGAGGGCTGGTTTAGCTAAGTGGGCTAGATAGCTGGTTTGTGATGCAGTATAAGGCCAGCAGCATGGGTTCAATTCCCGTACCAGCTTACCTGAACATGCGCCAGAATATGGCAACTAGGGGCTTTTCACAGTAAGCTCATACTTGTGACAATAAAAGGTTATTATTATTATCTTCAAAGTAGAGATAGTTGGGCCCCGTCAAGTATGCTTACGAGTTGCCAGATGGATAATACAATGGAGAAGCAGGTTGCGTATCAAAGATTCTGAGGGTAAATGAGAAAACAAATAAGAGAAGCAAGGAGGGAGCATGAAGAGATTGGCAGCCAACATAAAAAGAAATTCCAAAGTTTTCTAGAGGCATATACATAGTAAAAGGATGATAAGTGGAGAAGTAGGGCTGATAGGGACCAAAAAAAGGGGACTGATAAGGGAAAGCCAAGGCACTAAATGAATACCAAGGAAGGAGATGCTACCCAGCCATGGTGAAAGAGGAAGTGATTAATACACTAATATTTAAATAGAAATATTTAAAATTGATAAAGAGTGGATATTAGACAGGCTGTCTATTCTTCTTGTTGAGAAGGCAGTGGGAACAGATAAGATATATTTAAGGATATGGAGGGAAATAAGAATGGAATTTTCAGAGGCACTGACCATAATTTTGCAGTTTGCTTAAACTTGAAGTGGTGCCAAAGGACAGGAGTATTGCAATTTCTTTTTTTATTCGTTGATGGGGTGTGGGCATTGCTGGCTGGGCCAGCATTTATTGCCTAGCCCTAATTGTCGTTGAACTGAGTGGCTTGATACACCATTTAAGACCACAGTTAAGACAACTACAAAGCTGTCATATTGTGTTTGAAAATATGGAAAGATGTGTCATTTGAAACATGGAAGTCTGGCAATACCTGATCCAAGAGAAACATGAGAGAATATAGGGAAAAAACCCATGAAGGGTTAACGGCAGCTGCAGAGAAGGATTGTAAAATGCAATTTGCTAAGTCTGCTTGACTAAGGCTAACAAAACAAAACAGGATTTTAGTATACAGTGTTTTTGAAAACTCACCCTTAGTCTTAGAATTTCCCCCTATCTCAAAAAGTGCCGACATGGTGAACAGGGATAATCACTCCCTCACTCCGATGCATGCTTTGGTGGGTGCTATTCAGGTCAAACTATATTTTCAAGTTATCCCCCGGTATAACCCATACCTTCACTGAAGATTTTATCTACTTACCACTTAGTAGCATCGATATCCTGGGTCCTGCATTGCTAAGTAAGTAAAGTAGACTTTAGGAATAACCACTATTTCAGGTTAAAGTAAGTTATTTTATTATTATATTTTTTCTTTTAAAAGCTGAAATCACTTTCTTTACAGAAAGGTAAAAATATCTTGCTTCTGGATCCTGCTGGTTGGTTGAAGGGACCTTCGGTCCCACCTTGACATTCAATCTTCTTTAAAGTTTGGTCTTCTTGAGATGTATTCGCTGGTTAGCTCCATTGCTGTGTCTTGTCGATCCCATGTACTGAGCTATAAGAGCTGGCTCTGCTAGCTATCTCTCAGCTGACTCTGACTCCTGTTTAAATTCTAGTCTTCCTTAGACGTATAGCTGTTTAAGCTCAGCTGCTTGTCTCATCTTTCCCACGACCGAGCTGGCTAGGCTGAATATGCTTCTCTCCTCTCTGAGTTCTCCTCGTTCTGGATCTGGTTCTGCTCTGGTCTCATATTCTCTTTCTAATAATTATTCAGTTTTTATGACATTATTGTAAATTAACTTATTTCACTTGGATTGTAAAAAGTATCTTTGACCTAAACATTCTAATACAACTAAGTATTCATTTTGGGCATGGTCTCACCTCTCAAATCTGACTACATTGTCCTTTGTGATGTTCAAAAGTTCCTTTGTGATATTCAAAAAGTGCTTTGGTTTCAATAGAGGTGTTACTTTTAATTCCTGTCATTTCAATAGTTTAATTTTCCAATTGTCCCCAGCTCGTAACTTTGCCTTTGATTTTGACTTTAAATTATGTTTCTCGTAGACTGATAGTCTCCAATTTTCTTTAATTTACTTGGTGTTAGTAGAATTTCACACCTAGAATTGTTACCAAATTCAACTGAACCTCATCCTTTCCTTTCCAGCTGTTTACTAAGATACTTAATTTCAATGAAGGTGTAAAACATTGCTTTTAGCTGTATGCTAAAAATTCACTTGGTTATAACTTGAAAGACCTGCCTGTTTTAAACATTCGTCACTTAATTCAATTGAAACCTTCATCCATGCTTTTCCAGATGCTTACTAAGATAGTTACTTTCAATGAAGGTGTGAGCCATTGTTTTTGGCTTCATACAAGAATCTTGTGTTTGCTAAGCCTGTTTGGGAGAAAGAATCTGCATTTTATAATCCTGCTCTTTGTAGCTGCTATTAACCCTTCGTGGGATCTTTCCCTGTATCCGCTCAGGTTTCTCTTAGACCAGATATTGCCAGACTTCCATGTTTCAAATGACACATTTTTCCGTATTTTCAACAACAGCTAAAAGTAATATTTCACGCCTTAATTGAAGTTAATTATTTTTAAGTAGCTGGAAAAGAATGGATAAAGTTTTCAGTTGAATTAGGTGATATGTTTAAAACAGGCAGGTCTTTCAAGTCATAACCAAGTGGATTTTAGCACACAGCTAAAAGCAATGTTTCACACCTTCATTGAAATTAACTATCTTAGTAAGCAGATGGAAAAGAATGGATGCGGTTTTCAGTTGAATTAAGTGACAATCTATAGGTGTGAAGCGCTGCTGACATCAGATAAGTTAAAGAAAACTGGAGACAACCTGTCTACAAGAACACAAATTAGACCCAAATCAAAGTCAAAATTATGAGCTGGGGACACAATTCGATTATAAAACTATAGAAACGACAGGAACCAAAATTCACACCTCTATTGAAATCAAAGCATTTTTGAACATCACAAAGGACACAATGTAATCAGATCTATGGGCTGAGGTCATTCCCAAAATGAATACTTAGTTGTATTAGAAAAATTGAGATTAAAGGCACCTTTTACAATCCAAGTGAAATAAAAGTTACTTTACAATAAAGTCATAAAAACTTAACTGTTAGAAAAATATATAAACCCTGAGAAAGGGGCAGAGAGGCAGAGAAGCAGAGAAAGAACAAGAGAAGCAAGCAGAGTCAGCTTATAGTCAGCTCGGTCATGGGAAAGGGACAGAGCAAAGCAGCCAAGCTAAAACAGCTAATACATCTAAGGAAGACCAGAATTTAAAGAGGAGGCAGAGTCAGCTCAGAGTCAGCTCTCATAGCTCGGTACATGGGATCGACAAGACATAGCAAACTAGCTAACCAGCGAATACATCTAAAGACAACCAGACTTTAAAGAAGATTGATTGTCAAGATGGGCCTGAAGGTCCCTTCAACCAACCAGGAGGGTCCAGATGCAAGATCTTTTTACCTTTCTGTAAAGAAAGTGATTGCAGCTTTTAAAAGGAAAAATATAATAATAAAATAACTTAAAAGTTTTAACCTTAAACAGTGGTTATTCCTAAGCCTACTTTACTTAGCAATGCAGGACCCAGGACATTGATGCTACTAAGTGGTAAGTAGGTAAAATTCTTCTTTGAAAATATGGGTTATACCGGGGGATAACTTGAAAATATAGTATGAACTGAATAGCACCCACCTAAATCTGCATAGGAGTCAGGGAGTGAGAATCCCTGTTCACCATTTAAAATGTCGGCCCTTTTTGGTATAGGGGACCTCTAAGAATAGTGGTGAGTTTTCAACAACAATATCTAGAAGCTATCTAAAAGCTTTGACAAAGAGCCACGCAGACTCGAAACATTAGCTCCCTTCTTACTCCACAGATGTTGTCAGACCTGCTAAGATTGTCCAGTATTTTCTGTTTTTGTTTCAGAATCTAACATCCACAGTAACTTGCTGTTTAACGTCATTAGATTTTTATGATGTGGAGATGCTGACGTTGGACTGGAGTGAGCACAGTAAGAAGTCTTACAACACCAGGTTAAAGTCCAACAGGTTTGTTTCGAATCACTAGCTTTCGGAACACTGCTCCTTCCTCAGGTGAATGACGAGGTAGGTTCCAGAAACATATATATATATATATATATATAGACAAAGTCAAAAATGCAAGACGGTACTTTGAATGAGAGTCTTTGCAGGTAATTAAGTCTTTACAAGTCCAGATGGAGCAGGTTAAAGAGGTGGGACTTGTCTCAAGCCAGTACAGTTGGTAGGATTTCACAAGCCCAGGCCAGGTGGTGGGGGGTGAATGTAATGCGACGTGAATCCAAGGTCCCGGTTGAGGCTGTACACATGTATGCGGAACTTGACTATAAGTTTCTGCTCGGCAATTCTGCGATGTCGCCCTGAAGGCTGCCTTGGAGAACGCTTACCCGAAGAGCAGAGACTGAATGCTCTTTACTGCTGAAGTGTTCCCTGACTGGAAGGGAACATTCCTGTCTGGCAATTGTTGCGCGATGTCCATTCATCCATTGTCACAGCGTCTGCATGGTCTCACCCGTACGTTGATGAGATCATGCAAACACTGCGACAACAAATGAATGGACATCAATCGGGACCTTGGATTCATGTTGCATTACATTCACCCCCCACCATCTGGCCTGGGCTTGCAAAATCCTACCAACTGTCCTGGCTTGAGACAATTCACACCTCATTAACCTGCTCCTGGTCTTCAAATACTTTTTCACTCAGGCAGCCGAAGACAGAGGTGGTACATTGAAGGTGATAAAGAATTTCATTGCATATGTCTGCCTTCGTCAAGAGAAGGGGTCCAAGATACGGAAAATGTAGTGGTTTTGGATTGAACAGTTTTCCTTCTGTTCTGTAGGTCATCCCTACACTTGTGGATTATTTGAAACATGGCTTAGCTTCCAAGGGAGATCCTCACCATGCCCATCTGCTGCCAAATGTTGCTCTTTCTTGCCTCCAAATCTTCACTTCTGCTGAAGTGGCCCTCATTTAAACTATGGGTACATTTTTACCCAAAGTTAACTTTTTTTTTTTAAACAGCCTGATGGTTCAAAATCTGTCTCTCAATACACCCCAAGAGCTTTGTCAATGATTTGGAAAAGTTCTGGCTGTGGATTCTTTTTCAAATTGACTCTGAATTCCTGCACTTCACCACACATCAAGACCACAATTCTGCATTGGAAAAAAGACCCGGCTTCTGGCCAGAATCTTTTTTTTTTTTAATCTTTCCTGATCTGCAATCTCGGGGAAAAACTTAGATGTACATTATTATTCAAGCTTAACATCCAAATCCTAGATTCCTCTCAACGTAAATAGGATTTTCTGTTGTTTATTACAATGGTTGAACTACAATACCAGTATACTTTCTCTCTCTTGTTGATCTTCTGTAACACGTGACATTTAAAATCTGTTATGTCAGTCTACTGCCTTTCCCCTACCAGTCAATGATTGAAAAAATTCAGTCTCCTACTGAGCCAGTTTCTTGCTACTGGCTTTTCAGCTACAATCTGTTCCTGGCCACAGGTTACATATGTATCTGCATACTATCATGTACAAGATCATGCTAATGTCTCACAGCAGAACCTGGCCTCCAAACATTTTGAAACACCCCTGCCATTGGACCACGGCCCTGCTCTGCTAAGACAGTGTGGTAGTTGGCCTGCAATAACTTCACATTAAAGAAAATAATAGTCACCTTAGACCATAAGATATAGGAACAGAATTAAGCCATTCGGCCCATTGAATCTGCTCAGCTATTTGATCATGGCTGATATGTTTCTCATCCCCATTCTCCTGCCTTCTCCCTGTAACCCAATCCCCTTATTAATCAAGAACGTATCCATCTCGGTCTTAAAGACACTCAGTTACTTGGCCTACACAGCCTACTGTGGCAATGAGTTCCACAGATTCACCACCCTCTGGCTGAAGAAATTCCTCATCTCCGTTTTAAAGGATTGTCCCTTTAGTCTGAGGCTGTGCCCTCGGGTTCTAATTTTTCCTACAAGTGGAAACTTCCTCTCCACGTTCACTCTACCTAGGTTATTCAATATTCTTGTGAAAATTGGAGGATTTTAGGAACATTGGCTTCTAAATATTGGGACAAGAGTTAAAAGCCTGGGGTTTATAGTATGTTTGGCTGCAATAGTCATGCTTTTAAAAAGGATTCTGTTTTGCTTCTGGGAAACAGCAGGTAAAATTGACCAGAACAATATGGATTGATTGGTAATGTCCCTGGGGAGTTAATGTGTTGGGGAGATGAGGAAATTGCTTGGTGGAGCTCAGAAAGGCAGAGTTTGGAGAAGCTTTGAGAGAAAACAGCATAGTTCTGATCCGCCAGAGTCCACAATTATTTTCAAGTAGGGTAGCTTTTTTTTAAAAAGTAATATTTTAAAGAAAAGCAGTCTTGACTGAAGAGGCTCAAACAACCTAGTCGAAACAGCTATTTGAAGATATTCGGACAGAGTCTGAAGGAGTTCAAATCGGAAACAAATCTGTTTTATAATGCAAGTATTACTCTATGCCCTACTAATTTTAAGGTGGATTAAGAGCTGTATGTTTCTTTTCTTGTTGTTTAATGGGAAATTGTTTCACCGTGTTAAGGGAAAATTGCAAGCTGTCCTTTTCAGGCATTGAAGTTACAGGTTTAATATTGTATTCATGATAAAGTTTTGTTTTAGAAATACCAAAGCCCTATTTTTTTGTGCAATCACTCATGGAGCAAATTATTCTTCCCACACAGTCTTAAAATAAACTCAAGTATTGGGGCTTGGTCTGGGACCGTTATATTCTGCAAGTTTCAATGAGATTCCTCCTTATTCATCTAAACTCCATCGATTACAGACTCTTGAGTCCTCAACCACTCCTCATATGACAAGCTCTTAATTCCCGGGATAATTCTTGTGAACCCCCTTTGGACCCTCATTTAGAAAATAGTCTATGTCTCTATTCTTTCTACCAAAGTGCATAAGCTCACTTTTGCACATTGCATTCCATCTGCCACTTCTTTGCCCATTCTCCCAGCTTGTCCAAGTCCTTCTGCAGCTTCCTCAACACTACCTGTCCCTCTCCAGGTCTTTGCATCATCTGCAAACGTAGCAAGAAAAGCACCTTTTCCTTAGTGATAGCCACTAGTCACATCTGCCCCCTGGTGAAATGTAATTTGGAACCTGAAACATCAAGACCCTCATGGCACTCCCAACTGCAGAACTCAAGCGCCTGGGCATTGTCACCCTAAGAAAGACATTACATGCAGGATAAGGCCAACTGAAAGGACATGCCAGCGGGCACACTTCTAGAAGGATGGCCCTTCTAGAAGAGAAATTATGCCTCTGTGGGTGAGCTTATCTGGTACCTCAACAACTCCCTCAGTGGGATAAGCGAGCACGTCACAACTGCCTAGCTCACCCTAATAAGGAATCAGCATGTCACTGCCATATGCTCCTCTGCAAGGCAACAGACATGACCAAGGAGTGATTCTACACAATCCTACCCCCAGTTCTAGCAGGCAACAATAAGAACCCCCTCAGATTTTTCCATTGACCACAAAACAATTCACTCTGGTTCCTATTCTATCACCATGTGAAATTCATGATTTTAAATCTGTACTAATCTTCTGCTTCAAAAAGTGATATGTTCAGATTTATGCTACACAATAAATTATGGAGTAGATTTATCTGCAGTGTGAACTGGAATGCTTAATTAATTTGTCTAAACTTACTGTGGCTTGTGTCAGTCTTCATTCAACAGGTCATGCTCACCGAATCGGATTTTTTCTTATACTTCCTCTTTGCACGTGTTAAATATATTTAAGAAAGACTTGTTTTTATGCAGCACCTTGCAACAAACTCAGATCATCCCGTGGCCATCTAAAATGGCCTCCCGCAAAGAACGCTGGGAAAAAAGGTCAAAGTGAGGGACAGACAGGCTGCAGCTTGCAGATACACAAAAGCTGCTACTCAGACGTTTTTAACAGCCCAGGATAAAGGCCATCTCCAGGTATCCCAGGAACAATAGAACTATCCTGTCCATCACATTGTTTACCCGTTATGGGCCAGGGTTTAGAGAACCACAAAGTTTGTCATAGAGTTCACCTGACACGACTTTGAATAGATTGTGGTATGGGGAGCACACGGCCCACTCTACAGGTGTGATGCAGCAGACATCTAACTGTATTTTCTAAAGCAAAACAATATTTATTCTATAAACTCGTTAACCTTTTTGAAACAAGAGTGAATATCTCAGCAAACATCAATTCAAATGCAACCCCCAAAGAATACAACACGAAGTAATCCTTAAACTTTCCTTTTAACATTGACAAGACATTTTTAAAAAACCTTTCGACAGAAGAACATCAGGTCTAAATTCACTACTGAGAACAGTTATCACTCCAAATTCACTAAATGATCAAGAGATAGTCTTTACATGGCAGAGAGAATACTACACCTTCTTTGGCTGGCTGCAGCTCCAACACTAAAACAAAACCAAACAGACACCAAGGGCGAGATTCTCCGCAAATGCTGAGAATTGTGAAGGCTGCCGTGGGACAGGCCGTGACCCACGGCAGCCTTCACGCCCACTTCCGGGGCCAATTCTCCCCCCGGGCGGGGCTAGGAGCACGGCCCCGTACGTCAAGGCGGCGCAGCCTTGACGACGGTCATCAAGGCCGCACGTCAAGCGTCACGCCGGCTGACACAGCCGATGACATCAGCCGCGCATGCGCAGGTTGGACAACGCCAACGCGCCTCACATGCGCAGTTGCCGTCTTTTCCCTCAGCCGCCCCGCAAGATGTGGCGGCTTGATCTTGTGGGGCGGCGGAGGGAAGAGTGCGTCCGTTGCGGACGCATGGCCCGCGATCGGTGGGCTCCGATCGCGGGCCTATGCCGGCACAGCCGTGGTACTGCCATGCCAATCGGGCCCCCAGATGGCCCAAATGGGCATCTGGCGCCCGTTTCACAATGGCAGCGAACAGGTGTGTTTGTTGCCGTGTTGAAACGGGCGTGAAGGCCCGGCCGCTCGGCCCATCGGCCTCGGAGCATCGCCGCTTGCCGTAAAAAACGGCGAGCGCCGATTCGTGGCGTGGGGAGAGAGAATAGCGGGAGGGCGTGAAAAATGTCGGGAGGCCCTCCCACTATTCTCCCACCCAGCGTGGAGGGCGGAGAATCGTGCCCCAAAGCTTTTCTCAAAGTGAAACTAAAATGCAGAACAAGAGCTCAGCTCCAACCACAGACATCACTGCAGTAACTTGAGCAGACAAACATTTCTTAAAGTGACATCCTCCGCCCAAGAAAAAAAAATAAACCATCAACTTCAAGATGGTTTCATTTTTCATCTTTTCATTTTCCTTTAAGAAATATGGACAGTGAATATACATTTCCTTGTTTTTTAACAAAACAAAACACGTAAACATTTATAATAATATAGTCCATTTTAGTTCTTCCTCCAACTGGAATCCTTCTTGATTGAACAAGATGATCTCTGCACGATCCATCCATTTCTCTACGCCTCGGCATGTCACTTTAAAGTCAGTTACTTTAGTTCAATCTGATCACCGTGTCCATTATAATTCTCCAGAAAGGAGAATTGGTTATCACAGCTTTCAGGCAGTCAAATGCCTGTTGAAATTCTGCCATCCACTGAAATTTTTGACGTTTCATCAGCAAGTCCATCAGTAGAGCAACCACGCTACAAAAGTTTGGCACAAATGTTCAATCAAACCCACTCATGTCAAGAAATCGCATTATTACCCTTTGTGTCGAGGGTATTGGAAACTCCCCAATAACTTTTGGTTTCACATCCCGTGGAACCATTCGACCCTGTCCGATTGTAGGGCCAAGGAACATGACTCGGGCTTTTCCAAATTCACTTTTGACTAGGTTTACCACTAAAACCGCCTCCTGAAGTCGATCGAATAACTCCATCAGATGCTTCAAATGTTCTGTCCATGTCTGGTAAAAATTACCAGTTCGTCGATATATACTGCACAATTGGGTAACCCTGAAACGACTTTGTTAGTTAATGTTGAAACGCAGCTGGGGCGTTTTTCATGCCAAATAGCAAAACTTTGAATTGGTATATACCATTTGGAGTCACAAAAGCTGAAAGCTCCTTCGCCCTTTTGGTTAAAGGTACTTGCCAGTAACCTTGAAGTAAATCCAATTTGGAAATGAAAGCCGATTGTCCCACTTTCTCAATGTAATCCTCCAAACGTGGGATAGGATAAGAGTCCGTTCTTGTAACTGCATTAACCTTATTATAGTCCACAAACAACAATTGGGCAACGTCTGGTTTAGGTACCATCACTGTAGGTGAGCTCCATTGGCTGCAACCCTCGTGAATAATGCTATTTTTAAGCATACTCTCAATCTCGGTTAACCTGTGCCAATTTTAAAGGGTTAAGTCTATATGGATGTTGTTTGATCGGAACAGCATTTCCCACATCTACATAATGTATAGCCATTTTAGTACTTCCCAATTTATCTCTATAAACTTGCCCATGTGATATCAATTACTCTTTCAGGTCAGTCCGTTTTTCATCTGGAAGGTAACTCAACAATTTATCCCAATTTTTAAGAACATCCTCGCTTTGCAATTTAATTTGAGGTATGTCAAATTCAGTCACCTGGATTTGGTTCGCCATGAGTTAGAATCATTAAAACCGCCTCCTTTTATTCTCCTTCCCTTTCAAAGTACCTTTTAAGCATATTCACATGACACACGGTGTGTTTTCCTTCTACCGGCGTTTGTACTACATAATTCACCTCATCTAATTTCCTCTGATAAGGTCCACAAAACCTTGCTTTTAAAAGTTCACCGACCACTGGTAACAATATTAAAACTTTAACTTGGATGGCAAAATGACAAACTTTGGATTTCTTGTCCGCTACCCGTTTCATCACATTTTGTGCAACGTTTAAATGTTGTCAAGCCAATTCACCTGCTCTATTTAATAGTTCCCTAAAATTTAACACTTAATCCAATAAAGTAAGTTCTGATTTCTCACTCACCAATTTTTCCTTAATCAATTTAAGTGGTTCTCTTACCTCATGACCAAAAATTAGTTCAAAGGGACTTAATTTGGTTGACTCATTAGGTGCATCCCTAATTGCAAACAGTACAAATGGAATTCCTTTATCCCAATCCTCTGGATGATCTTGGAAATAAGCCCTCAACATCGTCATTAATATCTGATGCCACCTTTCTAACGCCCCCTGCAATTCTGGATGGTACACAGTTGATTTAAAAATTGATTTATTCCTAAACTATCCATAACATCTTTGAAAAGCCTGGAGGTAAAATTCGATCCTTGATCCAATTGTATTTCTCTGCGAGTAGTTCATATCTAGTAAAGAATTTAAGTAACTCCTCCACAATCTTTTTAGCTGTGATATTGCGTACTGGAATGGCCTCTGGAAACCTAGCAGACACATCCATTATAGTCAAAAGATATTGATTCCCACTTTTAGTTTTAGGAAACGGTCTTAAGCAATCAATTAGGACCCTTGTCATGTGAGAGCACATTTAAGAGATGGGTGTTTATAAATGGGTGTGTATATACGTATCTGTAGTGAGAGTACCTTTAAGAAATGGGTGTGTATATAAATATCTGTAGTGAGTGTACCTTTGAGAAATGGGTGTTTATTACTGAAGTGATGTCAGAGTGTGGGTAGAGCTGGGCTGTCTGTCAGCTTTTTACTTTCGTTTTTGAGCAGGCTGTGTTTTAGTTTCATTTTCAGTATTCGAGCTGAAGCCGGACCAAGCAAGTGTACTGCTGTTCTCTCTGCCATCAAAAAACTCTCTCTTGATCATTTGGTGAATTCAGAATTATAAATGTTTTCAGTAGTGACTTTAACCTGATGTGCTCTGTTGAAGGTTGTGTTTTTAAGTCTTATGGATGTTAAAATGAAACCTTAGTGTAGTATTCTTTGGGGGTTGTAGTTAAATTGATGGTTGCTAAGGTGTTCACTGTATGTTTTAAAAGGTTAACGAGTTCATAGAATACACATTGTTTTGCTTCAAAAAAATTTTTTCCATTTCTGCTGTATAGCGAGCCATGTGCTCCCCATACCACAATCTATTAAAAGCAGTGGGTCGGGTGAACTCCATGATACACTTTGGGGTTCTCTCAACCCTAGCCCAGGGGTGGGCAAACTACGGCCCGCGGGCCGCATGCGGCCCGCCAAAGGTATTTCTGCGGCCCGCCAAGTCATTAAAAAAAAAAAAAAAAAAAAAAAAATTTTTTAAAAAAAATTTTTTTTTTTTTTTTTTAAATTTTTTTTAAGGTTAATGGAGGCGGGCTGTTGGGTTACTTACTGGTATAGGGTGGATACATTGACTTGAGTAGGGTGATCATTGCTCGGCACAACGTCGAGGGCCGAAGGGCCTGTTCTGTGCTGTACTGTTCTATGTTCTATATGAGGCGCCCAGAATCATAACCGGGTGAAGTAATTATTTTACTTAATATACTATGCGGCCCTTTGTGAATTGTGAATTTTTGAATGTGGCCCTTGCACGGAAAAGTTTGCCCACCCCTGCCCTAGCCCATCACAAATTGGGGGCTCGTCCGGGATAAAAGCCTATCTATTGGATTGGCTTCGGGAACTTAAAGACGGTGAGGGGTGAGCATATTGTGGTTGGTATTTCAGTTTAAATAGGGAGTGTGTTGTGGACAATGGCTCTTTCAGAGGCTCTGAAGTTTTTGGGGGTGGAGACGGTCACACAGTACCTTATGGACAGAGACTAAAAGCAGACTGTTAGATTTGGCAAAAACATTGCAATTAACATTACCTGACAAAATGCGAAAAGGTGAGGTAATTATGGCAGTGGCATTTAAAGTTGCCTGAGATACAGTTTGACTAATTGGAAACGGCAAAAATTCAGTTGCAAATCAAACAAATGGAACATGAGAAAGAATTAAAGCAGCTTGAATACAAAAGGGAGGAAAACAAAAGAGAGAGCGGCAAAAGAAAGAGAAAGAGGAAAAAGAAAAGGAGAGAGAAGAAAGGAGAAACGAAAGAATAGCCCATGCAGAACAAAAAAGAAAGAAAATGGGAGATACAGATCAGGGAAAAACAGAGAGTTTGAACTTCAGAAAATGGCCATGAAACATAACAGTCAGATAAAATTGGCAGACCTAAAGGGAAACGTACAGTTGGATGATAGTGAGAAAGAGCATCAAAGTCGAAGGCTTGGTGGGGATCTATTAAAATATGTCCAAGCATTGCCAAGGTTTGACGAGAAGGAGGTGGAAGCCTTTTTCATTTCATTTGAGAAGGTGGCTAAACAAATGAAATGGCCACAGGACATGTGTGTATTACGGATTCAAACAAAGCTGATAGGTAGGGCTAGTGAAGTGTTTGCATCACTACCAGAGGAGGTATCTGGGACGTACGAGGAGGTGAAATAATCCATCTTAGATGCATGTGAACTGGTGCCTGAAGTTTATAGGCAAAGCGTTAATAATTGAAGGAAAGAATTTGGTCCAACATACATGGAGTTTGAAAGGCTCAAACAAAGTAATTTTGATAGGTAGATAAGGGCTTTGAAAATAGACTAAACGTATGAAGCTCTCAGATAAATTATACTTTGAGGAGTTTAGAAATTCAATTCCTGATGTAGTGAGAACTCATGTGGAAGAACAGCGATGTAAACTGCGAGATTAGCAGCAGAAATGGCAGATGATTATGAATTAGTTCATAAATCAAAGCTTGGTTTATGACATCAGTTTCAGCCTGTGAGCGATAGAAACTGGGGACATGAGAAATACTCAAGTGGTAAAGGTAAAGTTGAACTGATGGGAGATAATGAGAGTATTAAAAAAGAAATCCAGGAGGGTGGAAAAGAAATGAAAAAATTCAAATGTTTTCACTGTAATAAACTAGGCTATGTAAAGTCACAGTGTTGGTGGTTGAAGAAAAGCACTGGGAAGGCTGATGTGGTAAAGCAGGATAAGACAGTGGGGTTTGTGAAAGTGGTAAAGGAAAGTCCAAGTGTTCCATTTGTTTAATTTGTAACTGAATTTTTTGCCATTTCCAATTAGTCAAACTGTATCTCAGGCAATTTTAAATGCTTAGCCACCGCTATAATTACCTCATCTTTTCACATTTTGTGAGGTAATGTTAACTGCAATGTTTTTGCCAAATCTAAGTCTGCTTTTAGTCTCTGTCCGTAAGATACTGTGTGACTGTCTCCACCCCAAAAACTTCAGAGCCTCTGAAAGAGCCATTGTCCACAACACACTCCTTACTTAAACTGAAATACCACACCTGAAAAGCAATCGCAATGTGCTCACCCCTCACTGTCTTTAAGTTCACTAAGCCAATCCAATAGATAGACTTTTATCCACCTCGAGCCCCCAATTTGTGATGGGGCAGGGTTTAGAGAACCCTAAAGTGTATCATTGAGTTCACCTAACCCACAACGTTGAATAGATTGTGGTATGGAGAGCACACAACCCACTCTACAGGTGTGGTGCAGCAGGCGTCTAACTGTAATTTTTAAAGCAAAACAATGTTTATTCTATGAACTCAAGTTAACCTTTTTAAAACATACTGAACATCTTAGCAACTATCAATTTAACTACAACCCCCAAAGAATACAACACTAAGTAATCCTTATACTTTCCTTTTAACATCCATAAGACATTTAAAAAAAACCTTTCATCAGAAGCACATCAGGTTTAAATTCACTACTGAGAACAGTTATCACTCTGAATTCATTGAATGATCAAGAGATAGTCTTTACATGGCAGAGAGAGCATTACACCTTCTTTGGCTGGCTGCAGCTCCAACACCAAAACAAAACCAAAAAACAGACACCAAAGCTTTTCTCAAAGTGAAACTAAAAAGCAGAACCAGAGCTCAGCTACACCCACACTCCGACATTACTACAGTAACTTCAGCAGACAAACATTTTTTAAAGTGACATTCTTATGACATACCAGACACAGCGGCACCCAACCCCTGCCGCCAACACTTCCAGGCATTGCAATTGAGTGCCCACCCCAAAATCGATGTGCCAGCCCGAATGGACTTGATCGATCAGGGGGATGGAGCCCTGATCAATTGATTGATAATGACCAGAAACTGCCCACAAAAGGGCATGAAAATCGAAGCCGGTTAAAAAGGTGCTGCACCACCTTGGCTCTCGGAACTGCAGCCTTCCAGACTACAGCTTCGGCAGCCAACAATGGTGAACCCATCACCAGCCAAAAAGAGGACCATCCATGCCATCCAGAGGGACCAGAGCCGAGGACACAACCAGCAAACAGCACTGCCAGACGACCAGATCACAAGATATCTGCTCTGTACTTGCCACTCACCTGGAAGTTAAGGTTGTTTTAAGTGTATTCGTTTTTGGTCCAATGTGCATGAACGTGCAATTAAGTATTTAACTTTGTGCGTATTAATAAACAATTATTGTACTGAACAACTTGTGTGAGCATTTGTCCACCGTATACGTGTGAAACACACACCGTAGTTTATAAAGGCACAGCAATCCCAAATGTTTTACTCAGTGAAATTGATGTTGAAGCATAACCGCTCTTACAATAAGCAGCAGCCAATTTGCACAGAGCAATCCCGCAAATACAACAATGCGATAAATCCCAGCTCATCAGCTATTCAGTGATATTTGTCAAATGTTCCAGCAAGATTTAAAGGCGCATTTTAGGCAGAAAACAACATGGAGTATGGGTGTGGAATTGTCTCTTTTTTTAAAGTCTTTGTGAACAAAGGAAGCTTTTGAGTTAGAAAATGCTCAATTTCCCTTTAGCTGTAACAACTAGGTTGTGGTAACCCTTGCCTGGATATGAAAGAAAATTGCTCTGAGACCCATATACCCAACATGTGAAACTACACACATTTGTAGCATTCAGACATGTGCATAACAGTCTATGTCTCTTGGGTGTGTTCAAGACTGTCCCCAACCAGGACTAGCGAATAAGGCTGTCACCATCCCATTGTCTGGCATGCAGAGCTAGAATGTTGGGCTAACTAATGAATAGAAAGCAATAACAAATCAGTACAAGCAGGGAGCCAAGTAGCATAAACATAGAGCTTTCATCTTCTCAAAGTTAGAATTTGCCGATGCACAGACAGCCATAGCCATTGCAGGCAACAGAGTGTGGAGCCTGATCAATCATGACCACGGTTGCATCACTTGCTTGTCATTTAATGTAACACTGTAGATTAGTTATACATAAACAATACTGTTAATTCCAACTATACAGAAGTTGATACACCACTTGAGCCTGAATCACGTGGAAGCTATTGTTGAATGACCAATAATCCTTCTTCTGCAAGAATGACCACAGTGCCATTATCAGGTTTTATCAGGCAATGGTCAAAGGCGACTATAGCTACAAAAATAAGAAATTAAAAGTAGTGCAACATTAACAGGTTTAAGAACAATCTGATTAACCACTTCCTCAATGGTAGACATCCAGAATTTGGATATAAGATTTCATAATTTTAAAAAATCAATTAAGGTTCCTCACAAGAGGAAACTGCAAGAGTATTTCTTAGTCTCAATGAAACGATGAGCTAACTCAATTCAAGCCTTTTAAATAATGCTAATGTCAAGACTTTAGCCCTTTTTTTTCTTTTAAGTGCAATAAAGATTTTGAAGAAATGAAACCCAACAGGAAGGTGTTCCAATATAGGAAATATATTGGAAAGCAGGAATGGATTAGATGGTTAATAAGTCTTGAACAATGGCCCTATCTGGTTTAGCTCACTGGGCTAAATCGCTGGCTTTTAAAGCAGGCCAGCAGCACGGTTCAAGTCCCGTACCAGCCTCCCCGGACAGGCGCCGGAATGTGGCGACTAGGGGCTTTTCACAGTAACTTCATTGAAGCCTAATCGTGACGATAAGCGATTTTAATTTTTTCATTACTGCGATTTGGGCAAGGAACATGGGGAAATGTGAAGCAGCCTCCATAAATGTGAAGAGTTACCAGGATGAAACCATGATTTTAAAGGCTTTGTATATTGAGACTCTCCCCAAAGATGAAGGAATGGATGGGTTGGATTGCAAGACTGAGGGAAAAACAACAATAATCTGGGACGCTAAACAGGTGGTGGTGGTTGGAGAACTTGACGATCTCAGGAACATGCCACGTAAGGGAAATGAGGCAGCTTAGGTGCCTGTTGGTAGTAGGTTCCTGGCACATACTAATAGGCCCAGTGAGGATACACAGTATAGACTGAGACACAAACTCCAGAGCTTGGGTTGGCAGAGAAAGTTCAATGGTGAACTCAAGGAGTTCAATTAGTGGGGAATGTTGGAGAGATAGAAGACAAGGGAAAGAAGTGCAAAGGATGGGGAAGCAGCGGTTGAAGGTGATTGGATGTGTGGAATTCAGAATGGCATGAAAGTATAACAAGAGCAAGGGGTTATATTACTTTTGATAGTAGAGGACCTAACTGCTAACCTGCATTCGGTGCTTACGTTCCCTTCAGAATAGCACAGGAATGAATAGTGGGAGAAGTACTGGGGGGCTTTCCACAGTAACTTCATTTGAAGCCTACCTGTGACAATAAGCGATTTTCATTTTCATTTCATGATGTTGGAAGTGCCGAAAGTGTTCTGGAAGGTCAGATCCACTTAAATACTTTAAGGACCAATTTGTGTGAATATTCAGAGAACCTGCACCCAAACAACACATTTAGGATTGCTAATTTTATAATATGGTGTGCTTCTTTAACATTTTGGAGAATGTGCGAAAGTCAAAAATATTGTAATTTGTATTACCACTTGGAACATAGTTCTCCTATGAAATTTTATAATTGCTCAGTCAAGAATTGATAGCTAAATTTTAACACACTGCTTAACAACCAGTGAGCATTTAGCCTTTCATTTTTATGCTGATTTTTCATTTAAAATTTGTCAGAAGCTTCGCTATTTTTAAGATGAAGAGGTAGAATGTGCCAAACATCAGAACAGTATGGCACTGAAGTAGGTCATAACGGCTCAGTCTATTCTTGCTCTTTACAAATGCAATCCAGTTAGGACCCTCTGCCACTCCCTCTATTTTCCTGCATTTTCTTTGTCCTTCAAATCTTTATTCAATTCCCTTTTGAAGGCTACTATTGAATCTGCAGTCAACACCGTTATCAGACAGTAGATTCTAAATCCTAACCACTTATTGCGTAAAAAAATTCTCCTATCAACTCTGGTTTGTTTGTCAATCACCCTAAATCTGTGCTGTCTGGCTATTGACCCTTTAGCTAGGGAAACATTTTCTCTTTATTGACACTATCTAAACCCTTCTATCAAATCTCCTCTTGGCCTTCTTAAAACATCTGTACCCACAAGTGCCAGACAATGACCATTTCCAACAAGAGAATTTCCCCGTGACATCCAATGTATTGCCATTGCTGAAACCCCCACCATCAATATCCTGGTGGGGTTACAATTGACCAGAAACTTAACTAGACTAGCAATATAAATACTGCGGCTACAAGAGGAGGTCGGAGACTAGGAATCCGATGGCAAGTAACTCAACTCTCATCTCCCCAAAGCCTGTTCACAACGGGCAGCACGGTGGCGCAGTGGGTTAGCCCTGCTGCCTCACGGTGCCGAGGTCCCAGGTTCGATCCCGGCTCTGGGTCACTGTCCGTGTGGAGTTTGCACATTCTCTCCGTGTTTGTGTGGGTTTCGCCCCCACAACCCAAAGATGTGCAGGATAGGTGGATTGGCCACGCTAAATTGCCCCTTAATTGGAAAAAATGAATTGGGTAATCTAAATTTATTTTTTCAAAAGCCTGTTCACAACCTACAAGGAACAAGTCAGGAGCGTAATGGAATACTCGCCACTTGCTCGGATGAGTGCAGTTCCAACGACACTCAAGAAGCTGGAAACAAATCAGCCTGCTCGATTGGCACTCCATCCACAAACATTCACTCCCTCCACCACTGACATATAGTAGGAGTATGTACCATCTTCATGATGTACTGCAGGAACTCACCAAGGCTCCTTCAACCTTCAAAAACCATAATCATTACCATCCAGAAAGGCAATGGCAGCAAATGCATGGGAACACCACCGCCTGGAGGTTCTCCTCCAAACCACCATGACTTGGAAATATATTGCCATTCCTTCACAGTTCCTGCGTCAAAATCCTGGAACTCCCTGCTTAAAAGCACAGTGGATGTACCTACACCAGATGGACCGCAGTGTTCAAGAAGGCATCACATCACCACCTTCTCAAAGTAATTACGGATCGACAATAAATGCTGTCCTATCCAGTGAAGCCCACATTCCTTGAATAATTTTATTTTAAGTTTCCAATTAAGGGGCAATTTATTGTGTCCAATCCACCTATCCTGCACATCTTTGAGTTGTGGGTGTGAGACCCATGCAGACACAGGAAAGATGAGCAAACTACACATGGACAATGACCCAGGATCAGGATCGAACCTAGGTTCTCGGCACCGTGAGGCAGCAGTATCATACCACTGCACCACCCAGTGGTAATGCTCGTTTCTCCAGTCTCTCAACAGAACTGTAATCTCTCATACCTACAACAGGTGAAGTATTAACTGTACCCACCCAGTCCATACTTGCAAAACCCAATACAATATTACTACATTTTGAAGACCTGAATTTAAATTCAATTCAGACTGAGGGGTCCCAACCTCTTCTAGTCAGCCTCCCATCGTCCATCTCCCGTAAACATAACCTCAACCAAAGCTCTGCTGCCTGTATCTTAATTAACACCAAGTGCCATTAAGCCTTCACCACTCTACTCACTGACCTGGCTCATGCGAGTATCCAAACCCCTCCATGGCCTCACTCCGCCCCATCTCTATAACCTCCTCCAACTCTTTCAGAAAACTTTGTATTTCTCCAATGATGGTCTCTTGTTCTTTCAGCCCACAACTGACTAGCATGCTTTCAGACATGGAGGTCCTAAAGTCTGGGAATGCCTATTGCTCTTTGCCTCAACATGCTCCTTTAAAGCTACCTCTTGGATCAAGCTCTTGTTCACCTACCCTGATAGCATTAAGTGTCAAATCTTATTCAGTAACATTCCTGAGAGCACAATGGCACATTCTATACTATGATAAAAGTTGATCAGGTGAACAAATACTTAACAGTAGAATATATGAAGATATCAACACATTCTGTATGGGTCAATTATTCTTTGGAAAATATCAGAGGAGATTTAAAAAATTGACAAAACGATCTTGGACTGGTAAATTCAACCCACTTGCACCCTCGTAAACTTTGGATATCATCACCTTAGCTTACTTGTATAATTCAACACACACTATCTACACATGGAACAAAATTGTCTATATACCATAATTCAAGAATAGTGATAATTCTGAATTTTCCATGTCTATCTCAATGTTCAGATATTCAAGTGACTTTTCATATATGCAACTGATATGCTACGTACAAAAACTATGAATTTCATTGTCAAAATTCATACAATTCAATCAGCACAAGACACAGATTTTCCTGAATGGTGAAAACATCAAATACCCATAAATTAACGAGTCAAAACATTTCGATCTTTAATTAAACATGAAACAGCAATTCAAAATGTGTGATAGAGACTGGGAAGTGACCAATGGCGAGTGGGAGGATAAAGTAAATGGAATAACATGTAACTTATGGTTTATTAAAGCAAGCAGAAAACAGCAATTTGTTTTTTCTAAATAGTATGAAAGCACAAGGCCAGTTTTTAATCAAGTTGCATATAAGTAGTCTCAGAAATAGATCTTCTAAATATTATGCAATTTAAATTTATGATTGCAATATCCTTTTATTTGGATAATGGCCTGAATAATAAGTGGTTTTATAAAGCCATTCCAGAATTATCGCACTGAACAAAAGTTATATCAGCAGTATATTAGCATAAGGGATCCCATCAGGATTTTGAAAAGCCTCCAAATTTGACACTCTTATACAATAAATCAGAGATAAAGATTGTATGGTTTTCTAAATCAAACAATCGTGTATTTTTTGCATTCATGCAATACTTTTCATTTCCTTTAATCATATGTACTTTTTAAAAAACATTCCACTTCAATTTTAAATTTTAAAACACTGTTACAGACCCACAATTCAAAAGTAGGGTTGAGTAGATTAACACTATTCCGACCAAAGTACACTCAATTGTTTTAAATCAGGGAACAAAACTGCAACATTAAAGCTCCCAGCTGAATATTCTTTTGCTGTCAATCATTTAAAGACAACCATATTGATAATTACTTTATAGAGATCTGCCAAAGATGCATTACTCCATGCAACATTCAGAGTGAGAGAAAAGGTGCATGCAATGCCTTGGGTAATAAAACTACTGATCTAATAAAATTATTTTAAAAACCCATGAAAGGAATCAGAAGTGCCCCAATACACTGGTAGTTTAATAATTTGGACAAGGGAACAAATATATTTACTAAATCAGAGGGAAATTAAAAACGATTTATAAAAAAGTACTGTTGCCTGAAGACGATAAAGAAATAGCTCCAATGTTTTACTAAATGTTCTATCTTTACAGATAATTATTTTCGCCAATTATGCACCACATTATATCAGTACGGTAGTTGCAAGAATCAAAATGAGACTTGAAATCAGGAAACTCCATGGTATAAATGCACAGGAATTATACAAATTAATGCTAACTTACACTCTATTGTCTTTATACTAGTTCATTTAATTCAAATGTATGCAGGACTAAAAGGCAAAAGTAATTTGTTATTTAGACTTCAAATACACAATACAGTTTAAACTACTTGGGGACCGCAAACACTAAATATGAAACCCTAACTTAATGTGATAGATTTAATTGGCCCTGGACATTACAAAGACAAGATCACATTGGATACTACCAAATTTAAATACATTGAAAAATGTCCTAAAATAACTTAAATAGACTTCAAATTATGAACAATGATTTTCGATTCTGTGCTTATAAAAATTCAATTTATCTTCTATTAATTAGGCTAATGGTACCTACTGAACATACATATTATAAATTAAGGCAATCATGTCGGAGACTCAATATAGTGGTCTACGTAAACAGGAGACTATGGGTTCAGCATCTCCTACGTTGATTGATTTCCTGTGAAGTAATATTCAGAAGTATGAAACTGTGAAACACTAAATTAATTCATGCCATAACACCTGCTAAACAAGTATTGGATTTATTAAGCTAGTGAATCACCTAGAGGAGAAAATTTTCCACTTCCATGATAGTAATCTGCCAGAAAGGCAAACATTCAAAGCTAGGAAGTTATATTTAAAAGACATTACAGAAGTCTAAAAAGTTAAATCAAACCGAGGTACATTTACTTAGGACAGTGTCATCAATGTTCGTATCAAACATCTAGCATCTCCTCCATAGACAAATGCACTTTTCTGAAACCTATGTAATACATAGTACAAGAAAAAAAAGCATTGCATTCAACTGGTTGCACATACATTTTTAAAAATTATATTTCGAAACCAGGAATAATTTGGGGAAAGAATCTTGCATAACTTCTGGTTTGTTTCACTTTTGGCAAAATATTAATTCCATTTATTTGCTTTAATTACTACAATAGTTTTCACATAGGTATTATATTGGATTTATTAGTTTTAACTAAAAATTACATGATATCCAAATGGTTTCTGTAGAGCTAAAATTAACTTTAAAATAAATCCTACAACACAAAAAAGTAGGTTGAAGAGCTAAGCACTGTGAAATCTCAGATCATTGACCAAACTACACTCGTTAATTGTTAGTATTAAACAAATCCAAAGAAAAGATTAATTGGTTTCTCACATTCATTCAATTTCTGGATTTCAACTAAGAGGATGAGTTTAGAAAGACAGCAGTTATTGATAAAAAGCTTTAGGAAGGCAAAAAGTGCTTGACATATAGCGCTCAAATGTGTTTTGTGAAACAACAGTATACGGGCAAATGCAGCAATGAGAACCAACAGGAAACGCCAATCTCGTGTTCAAGTGTTCAAAAGAGGTTGCCTTGAGCAGTAAAGTTCCAATAACCATGGTTCCTGGAAGATACTAGTAAATTTCCAAGGTTTGTGTCATTAGTGTTGTAACTCTGGTACAGCATGTCCTTTCAGTTACTATTTGCTTCTGTTGCGCTCCTGTAAAAACAGCACAGAAACATAAGTGCTAAATATCTGTGTTTTCAATCACTTCAATAAAACATAATATTTGCAATAAATATCATATTAGCTTTGAAATATATCCTTGCGATGGATATACTGACAAATCCAGGTTTGTTTCGAGCAGCTTAATTAAATAAAATTCCACTGTTGTCCATGCAGTGCTATTGAAACCTGCCAAACCCACATCCAATATTTTCCAGACCCAATAATAGCAAATAGTAGACCATAAACAAAAACAACATTACAAAAATATCATTGCAAATGGAAAGAATAGAGCATTGACAGTAGGGCCACTGCATCTCTGTATAAACATATTTTGTTTCGTTTTGCACTATAAAATCAGCGGAGAACACAACTTTGCAGTGATCTTAGCAAATATGACTGACTGAAAGGAAGACTTGTTAAGCAAGAGAGATATTAGGAAATTGGTCCATTGGTTGCCTGTGGCAGGCAATTTAGGGGTTAAACAGACTGAGGGAAAAAAACCTGCCAGCACAGAGTCAGAGAGATATGCCCACACCTGGCCGAGTTACATTGTCCCAGTCAGAGTTTAAAATTTTTTTTAAGAGTACCCAATTAAGGGGCAATTTAGCATGGCCAATCCACCTAATTTGCACATCTTTGGGTTGTGAGGGTGAAACCCACACAGACACGGGGAGAACGTGAAAAATCCACATGGACAGTGACCCAGGGCCGGGATTCGAACCCGGGTCCTCAGCGCCATAGGCAGCAATGCCAACCACTGTGCCACCGTGCTGCCCGTCCAAGTCAGAGTTAAACTTGTTAATGGGAATATATAGGATGCCCCACGTACATTGTTCTTTGGGACACACCTGTCTGACCAGCTATTAGCCCATTAGAGTCGGGTGGCTGCTTTGCCCGTCAATGGGACATATATCACGCTGGACAGCGCGAGCGGGGGGGGCGCACAACAGAGCGAGGGGCGCGCGCGAGAGAAACAAGGATGAGAATTTCAAAATCAAGATGTTGCTTGACCGGGAGCTATACAAGCTTGTGGGCACAGGGATGATAGTAGAAAATGACTTGATGTAATTAAAACACGGTCAAAGATTTGGATTACCTCAAATTTAAGGAAGGTAGAATGTGAAGACTAACCAGGATTGTGTTCGAAATGTCAAGTCTATTGGCAACAAATGCATAAATGAGGGTTTAAGCATAAAAGATCTGAGACAGAGGTGACGTCAGTCAATGTTATGGAGGCGAGAAAAGGTTGGTTCTCAGATAAGCAGTCTCATAATTTAGCAATTGTGAGAAGTCAAAAGAGGTTCTGGCGAGGTAAAATTGACAGCGTGCTAACCACAGTGTGGTAATTAATAATGTAATTTTGTATGATGTCACCAAGAGGCAACATGCAGATGGAAATAGGAAGAGGCCATGGATCACCGTTTGGGAGCACTAGAGATGGCAGTGCAGAAGCAAGAAGGGAAGCCAATGCAAGTGATTCCCTGGATATGATTAGACAGACAAGAATGGATCCAGATGAGGACGGTCCCACCCAAATGGACAACAGTGGATAAGATTTGGAGGAAAACGGTGAGCAACCATGTCAAAGGCCATAGGCAGTTTAAGAAAGACGAGAGGTTTACCAAGGTTACAGTCACATAGGATGCCTTTGAGACTTTGATAAGAGCTGTTTGAAACAGAGGAAGGAACCTGACTGAAGGGATTCAAACATAGAGTTCTGGGAAGATGGGATGAGTCACATTATAAAGATGAGTCAGCTACAGTACAGACTTTGTTTGTACCGATTGCTGAATTTGGGTGCATTTGAGTGCTGTAGTGAGGGTTTGGTGACTGAGGGAGTTAGGTGAGGAGGGAGCAAGATGCTCCTTTCATTTCCTCAAGGAGCAAGAAGGGAGTGGGGAGTTTACAGAGAGTGCAGCTGACTGGGAGCAGAGTCGGAGGGCAGAGTTCCAGTTGGTCCACAGTGCAGCTATATTCTGTAAGGTAAGAGGGGATGGAAGCTAGGACAGTTGCATGCTCCTCCTGTGGGATGTGGGTGGTGAGGGATACCACCAATGTCCCCGCTGACAACACCTGCGTGAAGTGCACCCAACTCCAGCTCCTCAGAGACCTTGTTAGGCAGCTGGAACTGGATGAACTTCGGATAATCCGGAGGTAGCCACACCCAAGGTACAGGACAAGAGTAGCTGGGTTACAGTCAGGGGAAGGAAAACGAACGGACAGACAGTGCAGGGATCCCTCGTGGCTGTTCCCCTTCAAAACAAGTATACCATTTTGGATGCTGTTTGGGGGGGGGGGGGGGGGGGGGGGGGGGTGATTGAGTCGACAGGATTCTTAAGGGGGAGGTGGGGCAACCAGAAATCGTGGTGCACATAGGCACCAACGACATATCTAAGAAAAAGGAAGAGGATCTAAAAAGTGATTTTAGGGAGTTAGGTTGGAAGCTAAAGAGCAGGACAAGCAAAGTAGTGATCTCAGGATTGCTACCGGTACCACGTGCAAGTGAGGAAAGGAAGAGAGAGCGAGTGCAGCTGAACACGTGGCTACAGGGCTGGGGCAGGACGGAAGGCTTCAGATATGTGGATCACTGGGATATCTTCTGGGGAAGGTGGCACCTGTACATGAAGGCCGATTGCACCTAAACTGGAGGGGCACCAATATTCTGGGTGGGAGGTTTGCTAGAGCTCTTCGGGAGGTTTTAAACTAGTTTGGCAGGGGGATGGGAACCAGAGCTATGGATCAGAGGATAGAGCAGCTGTTGAACAGGCAGAAATAGTATGCAGAGAGTCTGTGAGGAAGGATAGACAGTTGATAGGGCAAAGTTACACTCAGTGGAATGGGTTAAAGTGTATGTGTTTCAATGCAAGGAGAGTAAGGAATAAGGGAGATGAACTTAAAAGCATGGATCAGTACTTGAACTACGATGTTGTGGCCATTACGAAGACATGGATTTCACAGGGGCAGGAATGGTTGTTAGATGTTTTCAAAAGAATAGGAAGGGAAGTAAAAGAGGAGGGGGAGTGGCACTGTTAATTAGGGAGTGCACCATAGCTGCAGAAAAGGAGGTAGTTGAGGAGGGTTTGTCTACTGAGTCAGTATGGGTGGAAATCAGAAACAAGAAAGGAGCAGTCACTTTATTGGGAGTTTTCTATAGAACCCCTCAATAGCAGCAGAGAGATGGAGGAACAGATTGGGTGGCAGATCTTGGAAAAGTGCAGAAATAACAGACTTGCTGTCATGGGTGACTTCAACTTTCCTAATACTGACTGGAACCTCCTTAGTGCAAATGATTTGGATGGAGCAGATTTTGTCAGGTGTGTCCAGGAAGGATTCCTGACTCAATATGTAGATAGGCCGACTGGGGGAAGGAAGCCAGATTGGACTTGGTGCTCGGCAACGAACCAGGCCAGGTGTCAGATGTTTCGGTGGGAGAGCATTTCGGTAACAGTGACCACAACTCCTTGACCTTTATCATAGACAGGGAGAGGGATAGGAACAGACAGTATGGGACGGTATTTAATTGGGGAAGGGGAAATTATAATGCTATTAGACAGGAGCTGAGGAACATCAAGTGGGAACAATTGTTTTTGGGGAAATGCACAACAGTAATGTGGGGATTGTTTAAGGAGCACTTGCTGCGAGAGCTGGATAGTTTTGTCCCACTGAGACGAGGAAGGAATGGTAAGGTGAAGGGGCCTTGGATGACAAGAGAAGTGGAGCTTCTAGTCAAGAGTAAGAAGGAAGCTTAGCTTATGCAAGGTTGAGGAAGCAAGGATCTGGCACTGCTCTGGAGGATTACAAGGTAGCCAGGTAGGAACTCAAAAATGGACTGAGGAGAGCTAGAAGGGGGCATGAAAAAGCCCTGGCAGGAAGGATTAGGGAAAACCCCAAGGCATTCTACACTTGAGAGAAAAAAAAAGAGGATGATCAGAGTGAGAGTAGTGCCAATCAGGGATAGTGGAGGGAACTTGTGCAGAGTCTGAGGAGATGGGGGAGGCCCTAAATGAATACTTTGCTTCAGTATTCACTAGAGAGAGGGACCTTGTTGCCCATGAGAACAGTGTGAACCAGGTTAATAGACTCAAACAGGTTGATATTAAGAAAGAGGATGTACTGGAAATTTTGAAAAGCATCAGGATAGTCCCCTGGGCCTGAAGGGATATACCCAAGATTGCTATGGAAGCGAGGGAGGAGATTGCTGCACCTTTGGCGATGATCTTTGCGTCCTCACTCTCCACTGCAGTAGCGGCGGATGATTGGAGGGAGGCGAATGTTGTCTCCCTGTTCAAGTAAGGGAATAGGGAAATCCCTGGGAATTACAGACCCATCAGTCTTAAGTTTGTGGTGAGCAAAATATTGGAAAGGATTCTGAGAGATAGGATTTATGATTATTTAGAAAAACATAGTTTGATTAAATATAGTCAGCATGGCTTTGTGAAGGGCAGGTTGCCTCACAAGCCTCATTGAATTATTTGAGCACTTGACGAGACACATTGACGAAGGTCGGGCAGTGGATGTGGTGTATATGGATTTCAGTAATGCATTTGATAAGGCTCATTCAGAAAGTTAAGGGGCATGGGATACACAGAACTTTGGTTGTCTAGATAAAGAATTGGCTGGCCAAAAGAAGAGAGTGAGTGGTAGTGGATGGAAATTATTCCGCCTGGAGGTCAGTGACCAGTAGTGTCCCGCAAGGATCTGTTCTGGGACCTCTGCTCTTCGTGGTTTTTATAAATGACTTGGATAAGGAAGTGGAAGGGTGGGTTAGTAAGTTTGCCAATGACACGAAGGAATGTTGGGGGAGTTGTAGATAGTGTTGAGGGTTGTTGCAGGTTACAACAGGACATTGACAGGATTCAGAACTGGGCCGAGAAGGGGCAGTGAGAAGTGATTCATTTTGGAAGGTCGAATTTGAATGCTGAATACAGGGTTAAAGGCAGGATTCTTGGAAGTTTGGAGGAACAGAGAGATCTTGGGGTCCACATACATAGATCCCTCAAAGTTGCTACCCAGGTTGATAGGGTTGTTAAGAGAGCGTACAGTGTCTTGGCTTTCACTAACAGGGGGATTGAGTTTAAGAGCCACGAGATTTGCTGCAGCTTTATAAAACCCTAGTTGGACCACACTTGGAATAGTGTGTTCAGTTTTGGTCGCCTCATTATAGGAAGGATGTGGATGCTTTGGAGAGGGTACAGAGGAAATTTACCTGGATGCTGCCTGGAGGGCATGTCTTATGAAGAAAGGTTGAGGGAGCTAGGGCTTTTCTCACTGGAGCGAAGAAGGCAGAGAGGTGACTTGATAGAGATGTACAAGGTGATGAGAAGGATAGAGTGGATAGACAGAGACTTTTCCTCAGGGTGGAAATGGTTGCCATGAGGGGACATAATTTTAAGGTGATTGGAGGAAGGTATAGGGGAGATGTCAGAGGTAGGTTCTTTACAGAGAGTGGCGGGTGTGTGGAATGCACTGCCAGCAGAGGTGGTGGAGTCAGTCATTCGGGATAGCAGTAAATTGAAGGGGTGTAGGTTAGGTTGATCTTAGATTAGGATAAATGGTCGGCACAACATCGTGGGCTGAAGGGCCTGTACTGTTCTATGTTCTATGGATTTGATTTATTATTGTCACATGTATTAGTACACAGTGAAAAGTATTGTTTCTTGCATGCTGTACAAACAATGCATAGCGTACATAGGGAAGGAAGGAGAGATTGCAGAATATAATGTTACAGTTACAGCAAGTTGTCGAGAAAAGATCAACTTAATACGAGGTAGGTCCATTCAAAAGGCTGATGGCTGTAGGGAAGAAGCTGCTCCAGTCGGTTGGTATGTGACCTCAAACTTTGGTACCTTTTTCCTGGCGGAAGAAAGTGGAAGTGAGTATGTCTGGGGTGCGTGGGTCCTTAATTATGCTGGCTGGCTTTCTGAGGCAGCTGGAATTATAGATAGAGTCAATGGATGGGAGGCTGGTTTGCGTGATGGACTGGGCTACATTTTGTATTTTCCTGCGGTCTTGGGCAGAGCAGACTTCATACCAAGCTGTGATAGAATGGTGCATCTGTACAAGTTGGTGAGGGTCGTCGCTGACATGCCAAATTTCCTTAATCTTCTGAGAAAGTAGAGTCGTTGGTGGGCTTTCTTAACTATAGTGTCGGCATGGGGGGACCAGGACAGGCTGTTGGTGATCTATACACCTAAAACCTTGAAGCTCTCGACCCTTTCTACTTCGTTCCCATTGATGTAGACAGGGGCATGTTCTCCACTATGCTCCCTGAAGTCAATGACAATCTCCTTCGTTTTGTTGAGGGAGAGATTATTGTCGTTGCACCAGTTCACCAGATTCTCTGTCTCATTCCTGTACACTGTCTAGTCATTGTTTGAAATCTGACCTACTATGGTGGTGCCATCAGCAAATTTGAAAATTGTGATGTGAAGGTTTGAGATAGGATGGGAGTTTGCAAGGACAATGGGGGTTAAGGATTAATTTTCTGAGGCGTGGAGTGATGAGGGTAGCTGATGGAGGGACAACAACTGAAGAGAAACTATTTACAATACAGGAAACCTAGTTCACTAATAGCAACCCTCCCCCTGTACATTTCACAATTAGCCAAGTTCCAAATTGCATTTTCTCAGTCAAAGGACTGGTTTAAGGCAATTTGGCTCGAAAACTAAATAGAACTACATTAGATAAGAAAAATTAAATATATAACAAAATGAACAAGACATAAAAAAGTACAGAAAAAGAAACAAGCCACATCCACCTAATTTTATTATTACTGTGATAATCATTATAATTAATGATTCCATAAGCATACAGCATGTGGATACAAAGATAAAGGCAGAGGTTGGTGTAGTGTAGAATTTCCTAATATAAAAATAATCAAAAGATTTAGATCAAAAATAAATGTTGGAAATCCATAATTGGTTAATCAATTTTTTTAAAAATAGGTTAATCTAATTCTGTGATATAATAGATATGAAGAATATTAGCCTAGATTTACATATCAAAGTAGCAGTGAGGCCAATGGCACTCACCGTTAATGCTATGACAACTTTAGGCATGTGGGAGACATGCTGTTAGACTCAAATATTCAAAAGTTTTCCTCAAGAGTTATGCCTCTCCAATATTAATTTGATGAACAGTATGTTGCTGTCTGTTTCGCCATTGCAATGCATTGAATGGCATTGTATTTTACTTGGTAGGTAAAATCTCCAGTCAAGTCTTACGATGCCAGTCCAAATATCCTTTTAATCACTGAAGTATTAATGAATTCCAAGCAGCCTCTCTGGCATGAAAAACTAAGCATTATAATTGTGGAGTCTCATTCCTTCAAGTTTTGATGGCTGCTGGAAATATTTAAATTGTGATTTTATTAAATATATGGTTTTGTTAGGATTTTTTTAATGCAATCTTAATTTTCCTTCCTAAATTCCTTTCTGAAGAGAAACCAGTGTACTCCTATTTTCCTTTCTGAACAGGATTTGACACTGAACTCACCCACTCCAATTTAGACTTCCTTATTGGCCCTTGAGCTGTTAAATTTCACAATCCTTGGACGGCACAATGGTTAGCACTGCTGCCTCCGAGGACCCGGATTCGATCCCGGCCCTGCGTCACTGTCGGTGTGGAGTTTGCACATTCTCCCAGTGTCTGCATGGGTCTCACCCCCACAACCTAAAGGATGTGCCTGGTAGGCCGTTTGGCCATGCTAAATTACTCCTTGTTTGGAAAAGAAATAATTGAGTACTCTAAATTTATTTTTAAAAATTCACTATCCTTGAATTTGATTGGGAGAAGCGATTGTGCTGTTCAATCAGGTCTCATATGCATCTTCCCTAACCTGACATTACTGACTCACATTTTCATTAACTTGTTACAAAAAATTTAAAGCAAACAGTGAAAGGAAAGTTTGTCTAACTATGGATGCTATTAGATTTCCTGATGAAAGAACACTTGGCCCATTTTGTTTCAGTTTTTGTTATCAACAGTCTTGTTCTGGCCATATTCTAAGGCATGGGAACATGCTGAAGATGTGACTAAAGGAAGATGGGAGGAATGAGACCAAGCTAGAGAAAGAAAATGTCAGGCAATTTGAAATTGAAAATGAGGCTCCTACCAGCAACAGAAAATGAAAGCAGAAGTCCCCGAGGCAGAGGGTCTGAGGCAGAGGAAATGAACAAAGGACATGCCCTTAGAATAGCAGTGATCTTCCTATTCATTGATGCAAGTAGATAGCTACTGTCAACTAACTACCATAAAAATGTGTTCAGATCACTTAAGGGAGTAACTAACGTCACTGAACCTTAGAGGGTATCAATAGCAAACCATTTATAATAATTTATGACAAGTTGTTGAGTTGCATTGATGGGGAGGTCAACTTGAGGGAGTTAAAATTTAACAATGCTGTGGGAAAAAAAGGTTAAATTTAAAGCGCTTAATCTCAAGACTGGCAGCCATAAAGTTTGAGTTAAAGAGCATGAGATTCAAGTAGCGCTTGAGAAACTAAGATAAGACAAAGAGCAACACAGGAAGGAGGGACAACACAAATGAGGCCATGAAGGACAAAGAAATGCCAGCATGAAGCCAATGAAAACATGCTCTTGAATCTATAGAGAAATATACAAAGGAGTCTGCTAAGTGTAGCTGCAGAACCTGTGCCACCAAGGATTGCATAAAATTTGAGAGTCACTAATAGTCTTGATCATTTTATTGATGCATTTGAATTGTTAGCCAATTATTATTAAGTGGAACAAAATAAATTGTTCAGCCACTTTCATCATCGCTATGGGTCCTGGCATTATTTGTGTTAATCGTGCCCATTGTAAGGACCATGAAACATGGACTTTACAATTTAATGCCCAAAAACAAATTTAGTAAGTCAAAAGAATCCAGGTGTGGTTATAGGGAAATGACTATTGTTTTTTCTAAATAAATGTAGAGTACCCAATTATTTTTTTCCAATTAAAGGGCAATTTAGCGTGGCCAATCCACCTAACCTGCACATTTTTGGATTTTTGGGGCAAAACCCATGCAAACATGGGGAGAATGTGCAAACTCCACACGGACGGTGACCCGGTGCCCAGATCGAACCTGGACCTCGGCGCCGTGAAGCAGCAGTGCTGACCACTGTGCCACCGTGCTGCCCGGAAGTGGCTATTGTAAGGGACTCCGACACTGCTGCCTACCGCTCTGGGAGGATTAAAACTCCCAGTATGCCTAGGGTTCTGTCACAAGGATAGCACACAGGAAGATTGCTCAGGAGACTGGCTCCTGGCATGAGAACCTGACCATGGGATCAGGGCTTTGGGATGGGAAAAGAGGCAGCAGAAGGTTGCTGTGCTCTATGGAGCTGGGGCACAGATAAGCCTGAGGGAAAATGGTGGTGGGGAGGGGAAAGAGAGCTGGGCACACAGAAGACCATCGCTCAGTGAAGCTCTACTTATTGGCAGCATCTCAGATAGGGAGTTGGGACTCAGGGAAGGCCAGGAGATACTGGAGGTGGAAAGTGAACAGCAGTTGCGAGTGAACAGCAATATGGCTGAGGAATATGCCCATGTTTACTTGCTGGAGTCTAGAGCCTGGGACTGAATCTCAGAAACAGACCAACTCGGTTAGAAAAGAAGATTAGAAGGGCTGGATAGGGAATATATCAGAGAGATCAGGAATAGTGTGCATTTTAGTGATGTTTGTACCTGTGGAGCTCAGGTGGATAAGAACTGCCATTGGCTAGAGATCAGATTCACCATTTGAAGGAGAGGAGACGAAAGGAAGACAGAGTTTTAAAGAATTTTTGTGCCTCACTGATTACTGATGTCTGGTTGGGTTGTTGAGAAAACTTGTGGAATTTGTCATGGTGGTGCCTACCATTTCATGAGTAGTTCCTTGTATTATCAACCACAGTTTGCCTGTTAATTCATGTTTGACTTATTAATTCTGTGGAGTATTAAATTGCATTGACTACTCGCTTTTTGAATTTTGTATAGTAATTTTTTTCTGTTTGTTTAAAACAGTTGAATCGTGTGACTTTATTCTCTTAGTAAATGCATGGAGTTTCAAGTGACATCTACTTTAACACAAACATACTGGCCTCTAACTGAATCATAACACTCTCCAGTATGAAAACAGAGTACATCCACCGGAAAATAAAAATAACAGTCTTCAAAGGTCTGGAGTTAGTTCAAAAAAAATTCATATGATGGTTGCAGCACAAGAAGAGGCTATTCAACCCATTGTGTCCATACTTGCTCTGTGTGAGCAACTCAGTTAGTCCCACTTATCTGGTAGTCATGCTAAATCTGAGTTGCTTATTCAGTTTCCTTTTTTAATGATGTCTTAATTGATCTCAAGATGGCGGCAGAACGTGGCGACTCTCTGCGGGTTCTCTCCCAGATACTCTTCCTACATCTCTTATACCTGTACTCTACAGAATACTACACCACGTATGCTTCACCTGATGCCGAAGTCTATGCATTTAAATTGTGTATTTATGCATGTCCTATGTTCTTCATGTATGGAACGATCGGTCTGGACTGTATGCAGAATAATATTTTTCATTGTAACTTGGCATACTATAAATCCAAATCCTTTTGAAAGCCAAGTTTGAATATGCTTCCACCACATTCTCAGGCAGTTAATTTCCTATCTTAACCAGAGTAAAAAGGTTTTTGGTGTTGCTGTTGACTCTTTACCCAACCACCTTAAGTCAGTGTCCTCTGGTTCTTGCCTTTCCACCCATGGGAACCATATTCCTCCATCTATACTATTCAGGATTTTGAACATCTCTAACAATCTCCCTTTACTTTATACTGATCCTCTTATTGAAATATATTACTTCAGCAGGAGCACATGTTTTAGCCTTCGCCTGGCTGATTGCTCACAGGTGGATCCTGCTGGGGTGGCGGTCAGTCACTCCACCCTGTGCCTTGGTGTAGCTCGGGAATGTAATGACGTTTTTGAATCTGGAAAAGGTGAAAGTTGCTTTATTTTTGGGGGGGGGGGGTCCCCCACAAGGGATTAGGTTTGTTTCCACGACATGTAAAGGAGCTGGTTACCATTGGCTGTTTGGGGAGTGGAGGAGCGCAAAGTGGGGTATTTCGTTGAGGTTACTTAGGGGGGTGGTTTGTGCAGTTTTATCTTTGCTATGCTGGCCGTTTAAAATGTTAAAATATCAAAAACATGAATAGAAATATTTTCCAAAAATTGTATTATTTCACACGTCTGTGTTGAATTTCTTCTGCCATGTCTCTGCCCATCCCACCTGTCCTCTAAGTCGATCATTATCCTCCTCACAGTTCACTGTCTTCCCAAGTTTTGAAAGTGTATCCTATTTTAATATGCATCAGGAAAAGCAGTGTCCTACTCCTGACCCTTCAGTCCTAAAACAAGTGTTCCCCACTACTCTGTTCCCTTTCACTCCATCAGCATTGCACCAATGCTGCCACTGTCTTTTATTCCATGAACTTTAACTCAGCTAACATGGTACTTTATCTAACACCTTTGGTAAATCAAAGAGGAAATGCTGGAAAATCTCAGCAGGTCTGGCAGCATCTGTAGGGAGAGAAAAGAGTTAATATTTCGAGTCCAGACGACCCTTTGTCAAAGCTAGTTGGTCTTGTAGTTCAAGGAGAGTCAGACGGCTGAATTAAGGAACTTTCAAAGTATTTTTGGTTGAGTTAATTAGTTAATGGGGAAGAACCTTTTCTGTAGTTTTGTATAATAGATTACATAAGTACCCAATTTATTTTCCAATTAAGGAGCAATTTAGTGTGGCCAATCCACATAGTCTGCACATCTTTTGGGTTGTGGGGGTGAGGCCCACGCACACGAAGACAACCTGGGACCTCAGCACCATGAGCCAGCAGTGCTATCACTGCGCCACCATGCCTTCCTGATTACTTAATAGGCAACTACATTGTCTGTAACAAATGAGCTAAAATCAAAGTCTAAAAATGCAAAATCCCGTTGTGCTATTCTTTCTATCAGTTGATGGGAAACTCACTACCTTATGTTATTCATCTTGATGGGGAGCGCAACCTCACTCCCTCAGCATCCTTGGATGCATTCCTCCTAATCCAGGTTACTTTGTAACTTCAAGTACAGCCAGCCATTCTACTTCCTCTTTCACAATGACTTTGTCAACATGTTCCTTGTTAAAGACAAGTACTCATTCAATACCTCAGCTGTACCCTCTGCCTCACTGTGCAATGTTCTGTGGCAGGCATTGTCAAAGTCGGTGGCGCGACCCGCGGGTGGGTGCCGGGAGGGTCGCGGAACCGTCCGTCACGGCACTCCCGATCGCGCATATCCGCGCGCAACAGCCGGTCTTTAATAACACCGGCTGCAAACGGCCTTCAAAATGGCCACGAACATGTAAAAAAATGCGGCCGCACTGCGCATGCGTGCAATATGCGCATGCGCACTTATGATCGGGCATGCATGTGCAGTGCGGCCGCATTTTTTAAAATACAGTTGCAGCCTTTTATTCACAAGTTCGGGGGGGTTTTATTCATTTATATTATTCATTTTATTTTTTTCATTTTTGTTTTGTATTTTATTTATTTTTTACAAGTTCGGGGAGGGGTTTATTTGATAAAATTTTACAGGAAAAAAATTGCAGAACTTTGGACAGATGGAGACCCCATACTTTCCGACACCAGAAGGCTTCAACCTTCATCCAACAGGTTCCATTGGAGGAGCGTTTGAGGGCCAAAGGGACCCAAAACCATTTCCTCCATTTTTGTCAGCTGCAAACAAGGTAAGAGAAAATGGTGAGAAAATGGCAGGGTTGGGACCCGAAAATCGGCCGGGTTGGGTCCCAAAGATTAGCCGGTAGGTAAAAATGGGTGCCAGAAAAAAAGTTTGAAAAACACTGTTCTATCGTACCAAAGTTGCTGATCAGCTCTGAGTGACTGTCACAGCAAGGTCATTATTTTTATAGATTACACATACATCACAAATGACCATCTTTAAAAAAACTTGTGCCATAAAAAAAAGAGTATTAGCAATGTAATTTAATGGCTATTAAAATCTCAAGATGGCACATCATTGTTTACCCAATTATGGAAAAGGTTTTAACGTGTAGTTACCTTATTTGCCTTTTATACGCAGCAATTACACCGAAATGGTTTGGCTAACTACCAACTGGATTGAAGGTTGTTAATTTTGGGGAGGGGATAATTTCTGAATAACCGGAAGTTCAACCCTAAAGCAAATACAATACATTGAAGAGACAATAATTTTGAATTGCATCCGAATGGTCATTCAAGTGCAGTGAGATCTATAAAGCCAAGTATACGTGTCAAGTTTGAAAATTTTCAAATGATATACATAATGGACCAATTGAATTCAAAAGCTAAAGATAATTACCAGAATCCTTAAAAGCGTTCTAAAGATCTCAGACCTGTAACTGATAACCTGCAGTAGCCAGAGCAGTTTCTTGTGCAGTACAGGTTTCTGATTTACATTCAAATGCATTTATAGGTTATAACATGCTTTATATGCTCACGTTCTAGATATCACAAATGTTAGAAAAATTAACGTACTCATATCAGAGTTGCAGACTATATGCGTTCAACAGTTATTATATACTTACCCTACGTATGGCTTCCTCCTCCTCTTGACGCTTTTCATAATGTGCAAAGTCATCAAAGATTGAAGTGGTATGCTTGTAAGTAGCAATTATTTTAAGCACTTGTTTGGCTTTTTCCAGGGGCACTTCTTGTGTGTCCCTTGAGTTGGTAACTGGTTTGTTATCATTGTTTTCCAATCGAATATGCCGTAGTTGGTTGTTAGGTACGTCTTTCACAAAGATCCACTTCACTTCAAACTTGCCCTTCCACTTATCCTGTGACCATACTCCAGCAAAAGCATTATAGTCCACTGCTGACTTCATCTCAGCCACACCACAAAAATGTCCACTTCCATTTACACTGAAGAGTAAATAGAGTGGTCCTTTACCATTCAGGGAGCGGAAAGCTGCATCCAAACGTTTATTACCATGCTCAGTACTGCACCAAATAGAGTACTTGATAGAACGATGTATATCATCCTCAGAGTAACTTTTAATTATAAATACTCTGCCCGTCTTCAGACTCCAGTCAAAATCTTTGGGATTGTAGTTGTGTATGCCCTTTAGTTTTTCCAATACAGGATGTACTTCTCCTCCAGGTGGTGAAGGGTTTAATGATGCTATACCCAACACAAAATTCTCACTACTTGCCCCACTGGTCTGATTGAAGCCACCTCCCCGAATGCGAGGAGCCACCCAACGGTTTTGTGGCTGCTGCTGACCTTGAGACTGTGGTTGTTGAGGTCCTGGGTGTTGTGGTTGTTGATTTGTTGGGTGAGCCTGAATAGCAATTGGCTGCTGTGGAAGCTGATGCTGCTGAACAACAACTTGAGGAGGCATAACTTGCTGTGCAGGTGGGAGTTTGGGCACATTGCCTTTGTCTTCCCAAGTTCCAATATTCATGTTGTGTTTTATAGGTGGAGGTGGCACTGCAGGCCCACCTATTCCCATGTTAGTCTTAGGCTTTAGTTTGGGCTGAGGCTTTGCTGGTTTCCTAGCAATAGCAGCCCAGGATGTAGGTTTAGGTGCTGAAGTGGTCGTTGCTGGGGTGCTATTAGCAACAATGCTAGTGCACATACCTGTACTACTAAGAGCAGAACCTACAGTTTTAGTGACAGCTGTTGTCATATCACCTCCAATCTTCAGTCCAGTCATGCCTTGCTCAATGCTATTTATGCCAGGCACCTTACTCAAAGAGTCACTTCCAAATCCAGCTTGTCCATCAGCTATGGCTCTTCCAAGAGAACTAGGTGGGTATCCATAACTGTTGCTGTATGCAGAACTTTGCGTTGACTGTCCTTGCGATCCACTTGCTCCCCAAGTAGAAAAGTCTGCATTCCCAGGAAAAAAGTTAAATCCATGTTGATTCAAAAATGGTGGGGTGCTCCCCAAGGCCCCAGGCTGACTAAATACACCATCCGGTATAAAGTGATGCTCACCATTGCTCATTTGTCCATACGTTGTTAGGTATGGCATTGGAGGATCTCCCCCTGTTGACCAGGGAGCTTCACCAAGTGAATATGGAAATCCAATGGAAGGAGCATAGTAACTGGGCATATATGGGTCGGACATTGGTGGGTAGCTGTTGCTCTGCAAGAAATAAAGCAAAATTTAGCTAAGAACATCCAAACAAAGACTATACATTTTTCATATGTATGATCAGAACTTCTGCAAGGCCATTTATCGCAAGATAGAAGACACATCAATTTATAAGGACATAAGCAATTGCACATTCCCATACAATTACTAAAATACAGTTGCATTTACATGAATGTCCTTAAGTCATAGAGATAAAAAGTTTCTTGATTAATAAGGGGATCAGCGGTTATGGAGAGATAGCAGGAGAATGGGGATGGGAAACATAACAGCCATGATTGAATCGTGGAGCAGACTTGATGAGCTGAATTGCCTAATTCTGCTCCTATGTCTTATGGTCTGAATTCAAAGCCATTGTCTGCAGGTGGGAAAGTTTCTCCATACACTGGAGCAGAAAGATTTAATTTTCCTTGAGACACAGCACAAATTTATATAAAACGATTAAATTTTTGGTTCCACTTGAATGGCGAATAGTTGTATGCAAACTTCATGCACACTAAACACTCCCACAGTAGTGTCATGACAAATTTAATACAAAACAAACAAAATAAGAAACCCAAATCATACAAATTATCAGCCACGTTAAAAATGGGGAAATGCTTTAAGTATTTTTTTGGTTACATATTCACAACTCCTGAACTATTTAGAATTGTTAATTCAAACAAAGCTGAAGTCTGAAACAAAAAAATCCCTATTCTATAATACATTTCACAGATCTGCTGATGGATTGAATTAAACTTCCAGGCTAAGTGTTAATAGACCCAAAAACAGAATTACTAAAACTAATCTGCCTTAAGGGAAATGTCCACAATAATTTCCAACAGTGTGCATTTGTACTTTCAAAATGGAAAATGAAGCTTATGATTTTGCACCAGGCAAGTGTTTGGAACCTCTTAGAAAATTTCTCGTTGATTCTATATAAATACAAGTTCTTTTAAAGAGGTTGGTTCTATCATGATAGTTTGAGGCCTTCTAAAACCATATTTATAAGAGCAACATTACAATTGTGGGAAAAGCCCAATGGTCAAATGCCCACACAACTTTTCTATTATTTTGATACCCAATGTTGTCCCTTTGGATGTTATAAGCAGCTGTTCACCCCTTGTCCAATCAGCCATTCCTTATCAGAGAACTTGAGTGAATGCCGACCAAAAGGATGCAAGTAGAAATTATCTACTCAGATCCATTTTGAGACAACTAACACGGCATGGAAATACACAATGAAGTACTGAGGACCAGAGGGATCTTGGGGTGCATGTCCAAAAATCCCTGAGGCAGCAGGATAGGTAGATAAGGTGGTTAAGAAGGTATATGGGATACTTGCTTTTATTAGCTGAGACAGAATATAAGAGCAGGGAGGTAAGGATGGGCCTGTGTAAACCGCTTATTAGGCTAGAGTACTGTGCGTGCAGTTCTGGTCGCTACATGATAGGAAGGATGTGATTGCAGCAGAAAGTGTTCAGAGGACATTCACCAGGATGTTGCCTATGCTGTGAAGAGAAGCTAGGGTTGTTTTCCTCAGGCTGAGGGAGGACGTGACTGTGGTGTACAAAATTATGAAGGTCCTGGATAGGGTAGATAGGAAGAAACCTTTCCCCATAGTAGAGGGGTTAATAAACAGGGAACTCAGATTTACAGTAAGGAGCAAAGATTTATAGCGATGAGGAAAAACATTTTCACCCAGTGGTGGGAATCTGGAACTCGTTGCCTGAAAAGAGTGGTGGAAGCGAGAACCCTCAACATGAAGATGAGCACTTGAAATGCCATAGTATAACAAAGCTATGGACCAAGTGCTGGAAAATGGGATTAGAATAGATAGGTGTTTGATGGCCAGCAGAGACACAATAGGCCAAAGGGCCTCTTGCCGTTTTGTTAAACTCTTATGACTCTATGAGATGCAAATTTTCCAGCGGCTATTAGAGCCGAGTCCACAAAAGATCAGCCATGATCTCATTGAATGGTGGAGCAGGCTCGAGGGGCCAGATGGCCTACTCCTGCTCCTAGTTCTTATGTTTTAACATTCAAACTGGACCACTGGTTGATTTTCAACAATTTAGGTGATCTTAAGAGATAAAAACCTGGGGCTTTCCTAGTCTGTGCAGCTTAGCACTACATTCTGTAACATCATAAAGTACAATACAGATGGCAATAATTTTATTCATTGCCTTGGTGTGTGTTCCTGCCGGCATTTCCCCATTGGCACATAAAACGCTCATGCTCAATATACACACAAACAACACAAGGCTGTAAAACAGCACATTTTGCATTCTAGTCACTTGATAGTACTGAAAAATAATTCTGAAAAAAGACACACACTGTCAAAGCTCTTCATCTTACACCCAACACGACAGAGGCAAGGATGTCAAATTTCAAAGGGAGCAATAATTTCTACTGCATGAGAAAAGGATGTTGATTGGCAGGCAAGTCAACTGTGATTGGTCAAGGCTTTTCCATGTAGAATGAATCAGAGATCTAATGTCCCCCATGCTTTTAATTTAATTGTGCCATTTCCATGCAGTAGAAATTTTCTCCCTTTGAAATTTGGCATTCCTGCATCTGGTAGAGGCTTTTCCATGGAGAATTAATCAGGAAACTAATGTCCCCCATGCTTTTAATTTAATTATGCCCATTTCCCATGCAGTAGAAATTGTTCTCCCTTTGAAATTTGACATTCATGCACCTGTCCTGTATGTCTATAAGACCAAAAGCTTTGACAGCATGGCTCCTTTTACCAGCAGTATTTCACCTTCTAAAATATAGTGGCCCTAACTAACTTTCTACCTCCTCCTCCCTCTAAATGTAATGCTGAAATTAGAAGTTGTTGTTACCCTTCCCTTTTGCACGTACTGTGAATTTAACTCAAATGACTGAAAAAGTTGCTAGTTAAAGATATAGTTTAAAACCAAAAACCAAAAGAAATCCGATGCTCGTCCTTCAATTAAATAGGACCCCCGAGATCTTTTACGCCCACTTGATAGCACAGATGAGATCTCAATTTAACATCTCATTTGAAAGACCCACCACCCATATTCACTACTCCCTTGGGCTGTCAGCCTGGATTATTACTCAAATCCACGTGTGGGGCTTGGAACGCACAATTTTGAGGATCAGCGATAAGTGCCACCACTGAGGCAATGCTAATACTCAACCCCTTACTACTATCTTAATATCATCCACCAAAGTTTAAAATTAGGGCTTTCCTAGGCTGTGTGACTCAGCTTTACATTCACTCCCCCATTTACTTACTGAACTGTGAGGTTAGCTCAAGATCACATTCTATTTACATTAAGTTCAATATACATAGTCTGATATCCTTACAAACACTTCAATTAGTTAATAAATTCTTCCAGTAGCCTTTGTGCAAAGAGGTTGCCTGAAATTTCCATCTGCTGCCAACATATTTTCTTTCTACAATCATGAATCTAGTTTTTAAAACATGTTTTTGGCTCCTTTTTCTTATTTGAAAATTAAGATAAGATATTGCCCAAATGAGTTCTATTGGAAACAAAGTTTCAAAATCCAAATAAGAAACTGAACGGAACATGGTCTTTGACATAACGGTATTTATCCCATAATTGAGCAACTATTAACTGGGCTAAAGTACACTTTGTTCAATGTTAGGGTTTAATAACTATATTAGTAGCTAGCTAAAATATCAACCTAAAATCAAATAATGCCACCCCAATATCAGGATCCCTGATGTTCAGGTTAAGTGCTGGTACAACAAGCAGCTGATGTTTTCAGATAATACTAATGCAGCACCTTAGAACGATGCACAAGGACAATGCAAGGATTGGGGCAGGATGCACGAGAGGGCAGGAGTATAAGAGATGAGACTGGCAGCTACATAAAAGGGAAATCAAGTCTTCAGTAGGTGCTTAAGTAGTAAAACAGTCATAAAAGGGGCAGAGGTGGTGGGCCAATTATAGCCCAAAAAGGTGATCTATGCATGGTGGCAGAGGGCAAGGCTGATGTACCAAATTAATACTTAGCATGCCTTTACTAAAGGTACTATCAAAAGCAGCAAAAGAGGTAGTCTCCGAGACAATAGATTGGTTAACAATTGATGGAGAGTTATTAGATAGACCGGCTATACTTAAAATTGATAAGTTGCCAGGACCAAATGAAACACATCAGAGGATGCGGAGGGAAGAAAAGGTGGAAATATCAGACGCACTGGCCATAATCTTCCTATCCTCCCAGATAGAGGAGTGGGGCGAGGACTGGAGAATTGCAAATTGCTATAATAGTTCCAAAAAAAAGTTTAAGGATAAACCCAGTGACTACTGGCCAGTCAGTTTAACATCGGGGGTGGGAAAGAATTTGGAAACAATAACCCAGAATAGAATTAAATTTCAGGCAATTGTGGACTAATGAAGGAAAGCCAGCATGTAGTGTTAAATTCAAGTTACATTTAACTAACTTGATGAAGTAACAGAGAAGGTTATGTAGTGTATATGGAATTACAAAACAATTTGATGGAAGTACCACATAATAAGCTCATCAGGAAAATTGAAGTCTGAAATAAAAGGGACAAAGGCAGCATGGATAGAGTGGCTGTACGACAGGAAACGAGAAGTAGTGGTGAATACTTGCTTTTTGGACTTGAGGAAGGTACATTGGAGTTCCTCATGAGTGGGTACTAGGACTACTGCTTTTTTTTTTAAATAATTTTTATTGAAAGAGTTTCCATACAGACATTTACCCCTACTAATTTTTAAATTATTTACAACACAATCCCTCTCGGCAAATATCCCTCCCTCGCCCGCCCTCTCGCGCGCACCAGTCCTCCCCCCCCCCCCAAGCAACAACTTAACAAACAAGGCAGCCTACAGTTTCAGACATGAGCAGCGAGCAGACTTGCCCGCGTTACAGTCGTGCATGTCCCCCCACGACCATTGCTGTCCCCCCACGACCATTGCTGCCCCCCCCCCCCCCGGGTTGCTGCTGCCACGACCCCGAACGCCTATCTCTGATCTAAAAAGTCAAGGAAAGGTTGCCACCGCCTGGAGAATCCCTGTACCGACCCTCTCAGGGCAAATTTGATCCTTTCTAGCTGAATATAGCTAGCCATATCGTTAATCCAAGTTTCAACGCTTGGAGGCCTCGCGTCCTTCCATTGAATTAATATCCTTCGTCGAGCCACTAGGGACGCAAAGGCCAGTATTCCGGCCTCCCTAGCCTCCTGTACCCCCGGTTCTACCCCGACCCCAAAGATCGCAAGCCCCCATCCTGGTTTGACCCTGGACCCCACCACCTTCGACACCGTCCTTGCCACCCCCTTCCAGAACCCTTCCAGCACCGGACATGCCCAGAACATATGCACATGGTTCGCTGGGCTTCCCAGACATCTGACACACCTGTCCTCACCCCCAAAGAACCGGCTCATCCTTGTCCCCGTCATGTGAGCTCTATGCAGCACCTTAAATTGAATGAGGCTCAGCCTCGCACACGAGGAGGAAGAATTGACCTTCTCCAGTGCATCCGCCCACGTCCCGTCTTCTATCTGCTCTCCCAGCTCCCCTTCCCACTTGGCTTTCAGCTCCTCCCCTGATGTTTCCTCCGCCTCCTGCATTATCTTGTAGATGTCCGATATCCTCCCCCCTCCGACCCAGACCCCCGAGAGCACCCTATCACTCGCCCCCTTACTGGGGAGCAGGGGGAACCCCTCCACCTGCCGCCTAGCAAATGCCTTCACTTGTAAATATCTGAACATGTTTCCCGGGGGGAGCTCAAACTTCTCCTCCAGCCCTCCCAGGCTCGCAAACCTCCCCTCTATAAACAGGTCCTTCAGCTGCCGTATGCCCACCCTGTACCAGCTCTGAAATCCCCCGTCGATGTTCCCCGGGATGAATCTATGGTTCCCTCTTATTGGCGCCGCCAACAGACTTCCCATAGGACTACTGCTTTTGTTCATATTTTAATCATTCAGACTTGGGTGTACAGAACACAATTTTTAAATTTGAAGATGACATAACTTGGGAGTATTGTTAACTGCAAGATAGTGATAGATCTCATGAGGGCAGCGTGGTGGAAAGGACAGAAAGTAAGGAAGAATGAGGAGAGCCAATATGAACTAAAGGGTACAATCCTAAAGTGCTGCAGGTATACATGTGCAAAAATTGATGCATGTCTCAGGGTGTTAAGTAACTGGTTAATACAGCATACGTGATCCTGGGCTTTACAGAACCAGAGTGTAAAAAGAAAGGAAGTTATGACGACACTTTCTACAACACTAGCTTAGCCGCAACTGGAGTATTGGAGCCAATTCTGGGCACCAGATGAGGGGTTTAGAGAGGGGGCAGAAGGGACTTAATAGAATGATTCCAGAAATGAAGTACTTCAGTTACATGGATATATTGGAGAAGCTTGGATTGTTCTACTTAGAAAAGAGAAGAATGAGAGGAACTTTCATAGAAGTGTTCAAAATCAGGAGGGAGAAACTGTTCTTATTGACAGAAGAGTCAATAACCAGAGAACACCGATTTAAGCTACTTGACAAAACACTCAACGGCAACAAGAAAAATATATATTTTTTAAAGAATCAAGTGATGAGGATCTGGAATGGACTGCTTGAGTGTGTGGTGGAGGCTTTCAATCAAGAACTGGATAAGCACCCAAAGAGGAAAACAAATTGCAGAGCTACAAAGAAAATGGGGACGAGTGGGATTAGCAGAGATGCACTTGCAAAACTTTATGGATATGATGGGCTGCATATAATATTCTGCACTGTAACCAATCTGATTCCATGTCCCAAGCTATTGTTTTTAATAGAACAGTTTTACGGATGAACTGCAGCTTCTTTGAATGGATGCGGAAATGGCAGCAATAAGGAAGTATTAGGCACCACTCCGCCAGTGAATTAGAGATTAGATTTGGTAATTTTTTTAAATTTGGCAAACTTTGAATAGCAGCATGCTGCCAAACCATCTAGAAGGACAAGGACAGTGAGTGCATCAGTGGACCACAGGTTTACAAGTTTCCTACAAAGTCCACATCATCACGACTTGGGAAGATTCCATCACTTCATTGGGTCAAAATCCTGAAACACTCTCCATAACAGCACTCTAGGTATACCTGCATCACACAGACTTCAGTGGATCGAAGTGGCAGCTCACCACCACCTTCCCAATAGCAAATAGGGATTTGGGAATAAATGGTGGGCATGTCAGTGGCATCCACACCATGAATAGATTTTTAAAATGAACCAATGTGTATTTATTTTATTCACCCATTCCGCCTAACATTGCTGCAACTACACCCCACAATTACACATTTAAGAAACAAAACCCACCTCTAGGAGTGAGCAGGTAATCTGGAAAGAATATCATGCAATGACCTAGTAAAATCTATTGAGAATTTAAAATCTCAAGTCTTTGAGCCGGTCTGCTTAGACCCTTACCTGAAATAAGTACTTAAAATGGGTAAACCAGTGGAAAAAAACATTGTTCAAATAAGAGGGCACTCAATGGAGCGCTTACCTCTGACATGCTGCGTTAACTCAATATTATTACAATTACGCAGCTCTTCCTCAAGGCTTTTCCTGCCTGGTTGATGCTCTAACTAAAAATCTGAAAAAAGAAATATTTTCATTAAGAGTTTCCATCTCACTGAAAAGGCTTCAGGCCAATCCACATCCAACAACCTGCTCTGAAAACTCTGCCAATACTTTGACATCTGTGCCAAATTCCAACACAGTAGGTGAGACAATTCACAACATTCTAAATCAAATAATCCACAACATTTACCACAATTAGGGATGGTCAACAAAATTGCTGACCTAGCCAGCAAAGCCCACATGCTGCAAAAGTGAATTTTAAAAAATTCTTCAAAAAAAAACTTAATTCCCTATGACCCAATGTTAATGCATCCTTTTTAAAATAAAATTCAAGTTTTCTCCAATGCCAACTCAAATATACAAGGAAGCAGCAAATCTATTACTTTTATATTTTTGTAATTGTAAAACACTCTAAATAATGATCAGCAAAATGTAAACACCAAGTGTTTGGTTCTGTTAAATATAAATGCTAGTGTGAATGCATGTATGGATGCAGTAGCAAAATGGGGATTTTTTAAAAAAAGTTATTGTTGTTAGCAGTATTTGCCATTAGTTTATTGTTTTAAAAGTATTTCAGGTAGATTTTACTAATTAAAAGGTTGTGTGGCCTCTTTGCACCAACTGGGAGGATAGAGAAACCCACCAAGAAAGTGGTAATTGTCAGAAAATAGGGAACCCAAAATGGAGCCACACTCTGCAAAATCCTTCTATGGGAAAACAAAGATGAAGCATAGGGCAGCCAGTATCTGGCATTGTGGATATTGCATTAAAACAGTAGCTGGGCCTACAACACCACCTCAGCCGTTACAGCGAGTCTGCAATTTGCGGGAGCTGAAAGATCAGTGAGTACTCATGGAATCTGACCTGTTCTTATGTGTCAACAAACTTGTTAATAAAATTTTTAAGGCAAAAAAAAGGTAGTGTGTTTTTTCAAGTGGTAGAACTGCACTGATGTTAATGAATATAATGAATATTCAGCTTTCAGATCAACATAAACAATGAAGCAATATATTTCAGAGTTTTGCTGGGATCTCAATCTTGGTTCTAGTTATGCAAAATGGAGCATGACCTACTAGACTATAAAGTTACCAATAAACATTGAAGAGTTTCTCCAAACAATTTGGTGACAAAGAGTAGGGATGAGGGGCAAAAAATACGTAAATTTTAAAAACGTTGCTGGAGGAGTTAATAAGGTGCAAGAAAGATTGTCACTATAGAAATTAAAGAACATATGAAAAAATATAACTTCTACAAAAATTAGTTAATTTTAGTTGCTTCTGTCTGTGGGAATTAAACAACTGCTCTTCCTGTGCTATTTTTAACAGAAATCATCAGTTTTACTTTGTGAAGCAGTTTGCTTACTAATTTCTGAAGATCAAAGACAAATCTAGTCAATTATAGAGCAAAAGTTAGATCAATAAATGCTGCATCAGTTCCAGTTAAAAGTCAGAGGATCTTAGCGAAAGTAGCTAAAATAAAAATCATGAGTTCCAGTAAGGAAAGGAAATTATTTAAGACAAGGAATGATAGGGACCAGCCTATCCTTCAAGAAATATTAATCAGTATTTGAGATGTGCATAAGCAGGAAGCTTTTTAATGTTTGCTATTAATTGAGTGGATTTGATGTATAATAGAATTTAATTTTAGACATACTAACACCATTAGCAACCCGTTCATTCAAATTAGCTAAAAGAAATTGGGAGTTCAGAAGGTTGTGTTTATTTAAAATAGTCAGAATAGAAGTCATAAAACAGCAAGTGGGCTCACCTAGCTGGAGACATGATGTTTACAGTTGGCAAAGAAGCAAAATCCAGAGAGAAGAAGCACAGCCCAGAGAGATGTTTTGTTTTGGGAGTTATAGAGCTGAATTAGATTTTGGTGAACCCAGAAAGGCCATGGAGATGGGTGGAGCTTAAGAAGTTTCTCTGGTTTCAATTTATTTGTATTTGTTGGGAGAGGGGGCTGGTTGGTTGGTTTTTGGAAATTGTTTTGTTGGCAGCACACAGAAGCCCTGGGAGCTGTCTGGTCCGGTTAGGTCTCAGGAAGAAGTCTTGAAGAGCTGAGGTAGTGGTGAAATGTCATTGGTTCCATGTCAGGCAGAATCCCTCGGAACCATTCATAGCTCAATGCAGCCAGGAGACTGGCGTTTGGAGAAATCAAAGGACAGTGCCAGCATAGCAAAACTAGCAGCGTCCCAAATAGTTATGTGCCAGCAATTTGATGCAGGAGCACAATTCTGTGAATCCCGTGGAACAGTCTCAGTTGAGGTCAAATCAGCAGGAGGTGAGCAGTTATTGAGGTAGTTCGAGTTGGAGCAGTTTTTGAGGAAATTCAGCGGCTAGACCCTCTAGGTGAAGAGTTGAAATTCCTTATATGGGAGGCAGAGTTTTAACAAGATTGAGAGGCTCACAGTGGTCACTGACATTTGGGTGAATTATTAACAAATCTGTAGGATTTGACTTGGCTGCATTTAATGTATCGTGAGAGGAGTTTGACTATAGTTTGCCTGTTAATTCATATTTACCTCGTGTTGATTCTCAATGTTAGAGTACAAGATAGACATTGCAGATTTTTTGTTTTCTTACTTTGTATAGTTTGCTTAATACCATGGAATCTTGTAGCTTTATTCTCCAAGTGGGTAACTGAGATTTCAAACTTTCTTTGAACAAAACGTTACTGGTCTCTAACTGGATTTTAACAATACATGTCGAATAGAAGTAGAAATGCATCCGGCAAAAAGTTACTGTGAAGCTCCTAAGTGCAGGTTTTACAGAGACATGGTATTTATTTTCTAACAAGAACTTTAATGTTTCTGTACATCACCATACGCTACATTTATGCTTTTACACACGAGCGACAACGCAGAGCTAAAGGCATGCAATTAATTAAACCTGAAATTGTTATACTGCACTACCAAATTTTGAGGAACAACAACTTTCATTTATATAATGCCTTTAATTAGGGCGGCACGGTGGCGTAGCAGTTAGCACTGCTGCCTTACTCCGGGTTCGATCTTGGGCCCAGGTCACTATCCGTGTGGAGTTTGCCCGGATCTGCGTGGATCTCATCCCCACAACCCAAAGATGTGCAGGGTAGGTGGATCATCCGTGCTAAAATTGCCCCTTAATTGGAAAAAAAAAATGTAATTGGATACTCTAAATTTATTTTTTAAAATAGTGCCGTTAATGTTTGTAAACATCCCAGCACAAGTCCAGAAGTGTCATCAGACAAAAAATGAGGTTGCGTCAAAAGCAGGATGTATTAGGAGGGGACAATAGTTCAGCCCAGGAAAGAAAATACAGAGCATAGGGCCGAGATTGCTAGATGTATAATGTCAATTATATGATGAAGAAGCGCGAGATATGTCTGATGCAAAGGATTCCTGAGGATTGTAAATCTGTAATAGAAAACAGAAATAAGAAGAGTCATACCGATGAAAGCATTTCAACTGAAAATGAGAATTTTTAATTGGTGTTGGTGGATCAGGTGCCAATGTAGGTCAATGAGCATAGTCACGGGGCTGGGTTCTCTGGTCTCCGAAGCCGAAATCGCCTTTGGCGATTGGCCGGAGAATCCACGTTTACGCCGAAATCGGGGTGGCACAGTTTTTGCGATGCTCCGCCCCCACCAAAATGGCATACTCCAGGAGTTCGCCGCACGCCGTCTGGACGGTCTCAGGGCATTACCCGAGGCCCTCCCCACCGAGTTCCCAACGGCCTCAGTCACGTGTGGTACTTTTCAGGAACTCGGCGTGGCAGCTGCGGACTAAGTCCAACACCGCCACTGTCGGCGGGGCGATCCGTGGGCAGGGGATGGTCCGAGTCTGGCGGGCGTGGCCAAAGGGGGTCACTATTTGGCAGGCTGGATCCCCGTGCGGCTGTTGCAACGTCGCACAGCGCGGCCGCTACAGGCTGCCGCCGAGCGCATGCGCGGCCACGGACCCAGCAATTGTCCGGCCATATCCACAGCTAGAGCTGGGTGCTCTACGCTGCGTGCGTAGGTAGTGACTCAGAAGTGCACTCCAATTGTCAAGTCCAGTGGTTAAAAGCATAGATTAGACTTCCGGTGGCTGTGATGAAGTAGGAAGCCACACATTTGGGAGCTCCCGTTTTAAACGGACTTTGCGGCTCTTTTTAGAGCCCAAAACGGAAATTTTTCGACGTCTCCCGGTGGGGGAAGGTGTGCTGAACGACTTTCCCCGCAGTCCAAGACTCGAACTCGGGAGTGGAAAGGGGGAAAAAGCAGCAGCAGCTCCCCAGAAAAAACGGGGGAAGGGATCCAGGATGGCCGCCGGCAGAGCTCCAGAGGAGTAGAAACACTGGGCCCAGGAGCAACTAGCTGCTCTCCTGCGCTGCTTCACAGACTTCAAGGCTGAGGTACTGAGCTCTCTGCAGGAAACAAACAGAAGGCTGTCGGAGATTCAGACCACCCAGGGTGCTGCCATCAAGGAGTTGCAGACGCAGGCCACTGAACGAGAGGAGGAGGCCGTGGTCCTCGTGAGTAAGGTGGAGGGGCACGAGGCACTCCACAAGAAGTGGCAGGAACGCTTCGAGGAGCTTGATCACCGCATGAGGCGGAAAAACCTGCGGATCTTGGGCCTTGCGGAGGGGCTGGAGGGGTCGGACCTGACAACCTATGTGGCTATAATGCTGAACTCGCTAGTGGGGGCCGGGTCTTTCCATCTGCCCTTGGAGCTGGAGGGAGCACACAGAGTACTGGCCAGGAGGCCTAAGGACAATGAACCCCCGCGAGCGGTGCTGGTGAGGTTCCACCGGTTCAGTGATCGAGAGTGTGTGCTGCGCTGGGCCAAGAAGGTGAAGAGCAGCAAGTGGGAGAATGGGGTAGTACGGATCTACCAGGATTGGAGTGCGGAGGTGGCTAAGCGGCGGTCCGGATTTAATCGGACGAAGGAGGTGCTTTACAGGCAAAAGATAAAGTTCGGAATGTTGCAGCCCGCGCGCCTGTGGGTAACTTATTCGGACCGGCATTATTATTTTGATTCCCCGGAGGAGGCATGGGCCTTCGTGCGGACGGAGAAACTGGACTTGAACTAGGGGTTTGGGGTTGCGGGGTCGGTTGTAATATCTTAGCGCTGGATTCTGCTGTTGCTATGTTCTTTTTTTTTTGTACTTTTGCAATTTTGATATGGTTATTTATGGGGGTGTTGTTCTGCTATGTTTTTTTTCTGCTGTGGGGCATTGGTTGAGCTGTGTATCTTGCGGGGAGGGTCGGGGGGATTTTCTGTATTCTATGTCGGGTTGGGGCTGTTATTTGGGAGCTGCGGCAGAAGGGTGCGGTGGGGCAGTGCGAAAGTGCGGGCTTTCCTCTGGTTTCCCACTCTGCGGGGCTGGGGGGCGGAGACGGTGACGGGGGAGGCGGGGCCTTCACTGGTTCTTCCCCGCGCTGGAGCGGTGCCTGGAGGAGGGATAGATTGGGGGATGATCCCACTTTGGGAGGGGTCGGGTTATTGGCGGAAGTTTCCGGGGTCAGCAGAAGTTAACTGACCCACGGGAGTACAATGGAGGACGGTTCGCGGCTGGGAGGGTTCCTAGCCTGGGGGGGAAGGGAGGGGGGGAAAGGGGAATACCGGGTTGTTGCTGGTAGGGTCAGGAAGGAGCTGGTGGGGGCTGGGGAGACAGAGGAGAGGTGTTGTCGCTGTGGGGACTGGATCGGGCAGGGGGTGCTGGCCTGGGGCGGGCAGTCGACGGGCTATGGCTAGTCAATGGGGGAGGGGGGGCGGGACGCCCTCTGATCCGGTTGGTCACCTGGAATGCAAGAGGGTTGAATGGGCCGGTGAAGCAGTCGAGGGTACTGGCTCAACTGAAGGGGCTAAAGGCAGATGTGGCAATGCTTCAGGAGACCCACCTGAAGGTGGCGGACCAGGTCCACCTGAGGAAGGGATGGGTGGGGCAGGTTTTCCACTCTGGGTTGGATGTGAAGAACCGGGGAGTGGCGATTCTGGTGGGGAAAAATGTGTTGTTTGAGGCATCGGAGGTGGTGGCGGATAAGGGGAGTAGGTATGTTATGGTTAGGGGCAGGCTACAAGGAGAGAAGGTGGTACTGGCTAGTGTGTATGCCCCATTTTGGGACGATGCGGGCTTTATGAGGCGTATGTTGGGACGGGTCCCGGATCTGGAGGCGGGAGGTCTGATCATGGGGGGGGACTTTAATACGGTGTTGGATCCTTCACTGGATCGGTCCAGCTCTAGGACGGGTAGGAGGCCGGCGGCGGCCAAGGTACTGAGAGGGTTTATGGATCAGATTGGTGGGGTGGATCCATGGAGGTTTGTGAGGCTGAGGGCACGTGAGTACTCTTTCTTCTCCCACGTACATAGGGTCTACTCTCGGATAGATTTCTTCGTTGTGAGTAGGGGACTGATTCAAAGAGTGGAGGAGGCCGAGTATTCGGCCATTGCAATCTCCGACCACGCTCCGCATTGGATAGAGTTGGAGATGGGGGAGGTGCGGGACCAACGTCCGTTGTGGCGATTGGATGTGGGGTTGTTGGCGGAGGAGGTGTGTAGGAGGGTCCGGGCAAGTATTGAGGGGTACCTCGAGGTGAATGATATGGGGGAGGTTCAGGTGGGGATGGTCTGGGAAGCCCTGAAGGCAGTGATTCGTGGGGAGCTGATATCCATCCGGGCACACAGGGAGAGGAGTGAGAGGGATAGACTGGTGGGAAAGATGCTGGAGGTGGACAGGAGGTATGCAGAGGCACCAGAGGAGGGACTGTTGGGGGAGAGGCGCAGCCTGCAGGCTAAATTTGATTTGCTGACCACTAGAGAGGCGGAGGCACAGTGGAGGAAGGCACAAGGGGCAGTGTACGAACATGGTGAAAAGGCGAGTAGGATGCTGGCTCATCAGCTCCGCAAGCGGGATGCGGCTAAGGAAATTGCTGGAGTGAGAGACAAGACTGGGAATGTGGTGCGGAAGCGGGTAGAGGTGAATGAGGTCTTCAAGGACTTTTACGGGGAACTGTACTGGTCGGAGCCAACGGGGGAGAGGAGGGGAATGGAGAGGTTCCTTGACGGGCTTTCTTTCCCGAAGGTGCAGGAGGAGAAGGTGGAGGGGTTGGGTGCGCCGATTGAGCTGGAGGAGCTAGTTAAGGGGATCGGGCAGATGCAGTCAGGGAAGGCACCGGGACCGGATGGGTTCCCGGTGGAATTTTATAAAAAGCTTGTGGACCTAGTGGGCCCCTTGCTGGTGCGGACACTCAAATGAAGCGTGGGACGATGTCGCGGGCGCTGATCTCGTTAATTTTAAAGAGGGACAAGGACCCCCAGCAGTGTGGTTCATACAGGCCCATATCTCTCCTCAACGTGGATGCTAAGGTCCTGGCAAAAATCCTGGCCACCAGGATAGAGGACTGTGTGCCAGGGGTTGTGCACGAGGACCAGACAGGTTTCGTGAAGGGAAGGCAGCTGAACACGAATGTGCGGAGATTGTTGAATGTCATCATGATGCCGGCAATTGAGGGGGAGGCAGAGATAGTGGTGGCACTGGATGCGGAGAAGGCCTTCGATAGAGTAGAGTGGGGGTACCTATGGGAGGTGTTGGGGAGGTTTGGATTTGGTGAAGGGTTCATTAGATGGGTACGGCTGCTACATGAAGCCCCAATGGCATGCGTGGCCACGAATAGGAGGAGGCCGGAGTACTTCCGGCTTTACCGAGGGACCAGGCAGGGTTGCCCCCCTGTCCCCCTTGTTGTTTGCACTGGCAATCAAGCCGCTGGCGATGGCGTTGAGGGATTCAGAGAAGTGGAGAGGCTTGGTGCGAGGTGGAGAGGAACATAGGGTGTCGTTGTATGCCGATGACCTGTTACTGTATGTGGCGGACCCGGTGGGAGGGATGCCGGGAGTGATGGAGTTGCTTGCTGAGTTTGGGACCTTTTCAGGTTATAAATTAAATTTAGGCAAGAGCGAGGTGTTTGTGGTGCACCCTGGAGACCAGGAGGAAGGAATTGGTAGGCTCCCGCTTAGGCGGGCAGGGGAGAGCTTTAGGTACCTGGGGGTGCAGGTGGCTAGGGACTGGGGGACTCTTCACAAGCATAACTTCACCAGACTTGTAGATCAGATGGAGGAGGAGTTCAAGAGGTGGGACATGCTGCCATTATCGTTGGCGGGGAGGGTACAGTCCGTCAAAATGACAGTGCTTCCGAGGTTCTTGTTCCTCTTTCAGTGCCTGCCCATCTTTATCCCCAGGGCCTTCTTTAGGAGAGTGACTAGCAGTATTTTGAGCTTTGTGTGGGCACATGGGACTCCGAGAGTGAAGAGGGCGTTCCTGGAGCGAGGGAGGGATAGAGGCGGGCTTGCGCTGCCCAACCTTCTGGGGTACTATTGGGCAGCCAATGTGTCAATGGTGCGTAAATGTGTGATGGAGGGGGGAGGGGTGGCGTGGAAAAGAATGGAGATGGTGTCATGTAGAGGTACGAGCCTGGGTGCCATGGTAACGGCACCGTTGCCGCTCTCCCCTAAGAGGTTTACCACGAGCCCGGTGGTGGCGGCGACCCTAAGAATCTGGGGACAGTGGAGACGGCATCGGGGGGAAACAGGGGGCTCGATGGAGGCTCCACTGGGTGGCAACCATCGGTTCATCCCGGGGAACAAGGATGGGGGATTTAGGGGGATGGCAAAGGGTGGGCATCAGCAAATTGAGGGACATGTTTATTGGCGGGAGGTTTGCGGGCCTGGGGGAACTGGAAGATAAATTTGGCCTTCCCCAAGGGAACATGTTCAGATACTTGCAGGTAAAGGCGTTTGCTAGGCGACAGGTAGAGGGATTCCCTCTGCTGCCGTCGCGGGGGACGATGGACAGAGTGCTTTCGGGGGTGTGGGTCGGAGAGGGGAAGGTGTCTGACATCTATAAGGTAATGCAGGAGGTGGAGGAGTCGTCAGTGGAGGAGCTGAAGGCTAAATGGGAGGAGGAACTTGGGGAGCAGATAGAGGACGGGTCTTGGGCGGATGCCTTGGAGAGAGTCAACTCTTCCTCCTCATGTGCAAGGCTTTGTCTCATCCAATTTAAGGTGCTGCACCGGGCCCACATGTCCGGGACTAGGATGAGTAGGTTCTTTGGGGGTGAGGACAGGTGCACCAGATGTTCGGGGAGTCCAGCGAACCACGCCCATATGTTCTGGGCATGCCCAGCACTGGAAGAATTCTGGAAGGGGGTGGCGGGGACGGTGTCGAGGGTGGTTGGATCCAGGGTCAAACCAGGGTGGGGACTCGCGATTTTTTGAGTTGCGGTAGAGGCGGGAGTGCAGGAGGCGAAAGAGGCCGGTGTCCTGGCCTTTGCGTCCCTAGTAGCCCGACGAAGGATTCTGCTACAGTGGAAGGATGCAAGGCTCCCCAAGTGTGGAGACCTGGATCAGTGACATGGCGGGATTTATAAAATTGGAAAGGGTCAAATTTGCCCTGAGAGGATCAATACAAGGGTTCTATAAACGATGGCAGCCTTTTCTGGACTTGTTTATATTGTGTTAATTTGCACTGTTGTTAAAATGCGTTGTTCATGGAGGTGGGGCGAATGTTTATGATTGTTAATATTATTGTTATTTTTGGTATTTTACTAAGGTGCGTTATTGTTGTATAAATTCAAAATTTTTCAATAAAAATTATTTCAAAAAAAAAGCATAGATTAGGATTTTAAACAGCAGATGGATTGAGACAATCTGTGTGTTGGTGTTCAGATGCTGAAAATCTGAAATAAAAAACGAATGTTGGAAACACCCAACAGGTCAGGCAATATCTGAAGCGAGGGTTGAAACACTAACCCTCCCTTCTCTCTGCAGGTGCTCCCTGACTGGCTTGAGTGTTTCCAGCATTTTCTAGTTTTATACCAACATTGATATACAAAAGGCTTTCACGCAAAAGGCCAGATTTAATTTAAGAGACAATTTCTTAAACTAGGTGGTCCTGAACTTGAACAAATTTAAATCGACATGACATATTATTTCTGCTGAGTATCTGTGGTCTTAATTTATGAGATTTTCTCATCGTACTGGAACTTTACAGGGCGAGTTGCAATGGAAAATTTAAATCTTTTTCTCAAATAGGTGTACAAAGTCTCTTCTTGAAAAGAAAAATGATTATTCTTCTAGAAATCTAGTTTTGACAATCTGCATTGGCTTCAAAATATAATTCTCTCGAATTTCACTGTTACTGGGTGATATTAAAGACACAACTGAACCACTAAAAAAATTATGATGAATATTTAAATTCTATTATACTAACTTGCAAGTTGCTTGACCTTTTCCATAACATTGTATACTTGGATTAATCACTTAACCTGCTATAAAGTGTCAGGAAAATAGTGGTAACATGAAAATATCGGGGAAATCCTAGAAATTGGAATATTTTCTGGAATATATTGCAGGGGCTGGCATGTCTGTGTTAGTGGAACAGGGTTCCAAAGGAAATAGCTGAGGAGATTATGGAGGAATTGGTGATCACCTTTCAGGAATCACTGAAGGCAGGGAAAGTCCCAGAGGAAGGGGGCATACTCCTAGAGTATGCCGTTTTGGTGGGGGCGGAGCATCGCAAAAACCACGCCACCCCGATTTCGGCGTAAACTTGGATTCTCCGGCCAATCGGCATACGGAGGGGGGAAGTTTTGGGTAATCTAAAATGCATTAAAGTGGAAAAGTCCCCAGGTCCGGATGGGATCTATCCCAGGTTACTGAGGGAAGAGAGGGACGAAATAGCTGGTGCCTTAACAGATATCTTTGCAGCATCCTTGAGCACGGATGAGGTCCCCGAGGACTGGAGAATTGCTAATGTTGTCCCTTTGTTTAAGGGTAGCAGGGATAATCCAGGGAATTATAGACCTGTGAGTTTGACGTCAGTGGTAGGCAAACTGTTGGAGAAGATACTGAGGGATAGGATCTATTCACATTTGGAAGAAAATAGACTTATCAGTGATAGGCAGCATGGTTTTGTGCAGGGACGGTCATGTCTTACAAACCTAATAGAATTCTTTGAGGAAGTGACAAAGTTAATTAATGAGGGAAGGGCTGTAGATGTCATATACATGGACTTCATTAAAGCATTTGATAAAAGTTTCCCATGGCAGGTTGATGGAAAAAGTGAAGTCGTATGGGTTCAGGGTGTACTAACTAGATGGATAAAGAACTGGCTGGGCAACAGGAGACAGAGAGTAGTGGTGGAAGGGAGTGTCTCAAAATGGAGACGGGTGACTAGTGGTGTTCCACAGGGATCCGTGCTCGGACCATTGTTGTTTGTGAAAGACATGATCTGGACGATGGTATAGGTGGTCTGATTAGCAAGTTTGCAGATGATACTAAGATTGGTGGAGTTGCAGATAGCGAGGAGGACTGTCAGAGAATACAGCAAAATATAGATAGATTGGAGAGTTGGACAGAGAAATGGCAGATGGAGTTCAATCCAGGCAAATGCGAGGTGATGCATTTTGGAAGATCTAATTCAAGAGCGGACTGTACTGTCAATGGAAGAGTCCTGGGAAAAATTGATGTGCAAAGAGATCTGGGAGTTCAGGTCCGTTGTACCCTGAAGGTGGCAACGCAGGTCGATTGAGTGGTCAAGAAGGCATACAGCATGGTTGCCTTCATCGGACGGGGTATTGAGTACAAGAGTCAGCAGGTCATGTTACAGTTGTATAGGACTTTGGTTAGGCCACATTTGGAATACTGAATGGCGTTCTGGTAGCCACATTACCAGAAGGATGTGGATGCTTTAGAGAGGGTGCAGAGGAGGTTCACCAGGATGTTGCCTGGTATGGAGGGTGCTAGCTATGAAGAAAGGTTGAGTAGATTAGGATTGTTTTCATGGAAAGATGGAGGTTGAGGGGAGACCTGATTGAGGTCTACAAAATTATGAGGCATAGACAGGGTGGATAGCAACAAGCTTTTTCCAAGAGTGGGGGTGTCAATTACAAGGGGTTACGACTTCAAGGTGAGAGGAGGAAAGTTTAAGGGAGATGTGTGTGCAAAGTTTTTTTTTTTTTAAACGCAGAGGGTGCTGGGTGCCTGGAACGCTTTGCCAGTGGAGGTGGTATAGGCAGGCACGATAGCATCATTTAAGATGCATCTAAACAGATATATGAACGGGCGGGGAACAGAGGGAAGTGGATCCTTGGAAAATAGGCGACAGGTTTAGATAAAGGATCTGGATCGGCGCAGGCTGGGAGGGCCAAAGGGCCTGTTCCTGTGCTGTAATTTTCTTTGACTTGAAAATGGCTAATGTAACACCCACGAAGAAGGGAGGGAGGCAGAAGACGGAAAATAATAGGCCAGTTAGCCTGACTTAGGTCATTGGTAAGATTTGAGAGTCCATTATTAGAGTACTTGGAAGTGCATGATAAAATAGGGCTGAGTCAACATGGCTTCATCAAGGGGAGGTCGTGTCTGACAAATCTGTTAGAATTCTTTGAGGTGGTAACAGTGAGGTTAGACAAAGGATGTGATGTATTTAGATTACCAGAAGGCCTTTGATAAGGTGCCGTATAGGAGGATGTTAAATAACTTAATGGATATTAAGGGCAAGATACTGGCATGGATAGGGGACTGGCTGACTGGCAGAAGGCACAGAACGGGGATAAAGGGGTATTTTCCAGGTGACTACTGGTGTGCCACAGAGGTCAGTGTTGGGGCCACAACCTTTCACAACATACATTAACGATCTGGAAGGAGGAACTGAGGGTACTGTTGCTAAGTTTGCAGATGATACAAAGATATGCAGAGGGACAGGTAGTACTGAAGAAGCAGGGGGCTGCAGAGGGACTTTGGACAGGCTAGGAGAGTTGGCAAAGAAGTGGCAAATGGAATACAATGTGGAAAAGTGTGATGTTATGCAGTTTGCTCGAAAGAATGGAGGCGTTTACTATTTTCTAAATGGGAAAAGACTTAGGAAATCAGAATCACAAAGGGACTTGGGAGTCCTAGTTCAAGATTCTCTTCAGGTTAACGTTCAGGTTCAGTCAGGAGTTAGGAAGGCAAATGCAATGTTAGCATTCATGTCACGAAGGCTAGAATACAAGACCTGAGGCTGTATAAGGCTCTGGTCAGACCCCATTTGGAGTATTGTGAGCAGTTTTGGGCCCCGTATCGAAGGAAGGATGTGCTGGCCTTGGAAGGGTCCAGAGGAGGTTCACAAGAATGATCCCTGGAATGAAGAGCGATTGAGGAATCCAGATCTATACTTGCTCGAGTTTAGATTTTGGGGGGGGGGGGGAGAGAAACGGGACTGAGATTGAGGGGGGGGGGGGGGGGGGGGGGGGGGGGGAGAACAGGATGCTGAGTGGCCTAGGTAGAATGGACATGGAGAGGATGTTTCCACTAGTAGGAAAAACTAGATCCTAAGGCCACTGCCTCAGACTGAAAGGACAATCCTTTAAAATAGAGAGGAGGAATTTCTTCAGCCAGAGGGTGTTGAATCTGTGGAGCTCTTTGCCGCAGAAAGCTCTGGAGGCCAAATCACTGAGTGTGTTTAAGACAGGGATAGATGGGTTCTTGATTAATAAGCAGGCCAGGGGTTATGGGGAGACGGCAGGAGAATGGGGATGAGAAAAATATCAGCCATGATTGATTAGCGGAGCAGACTCGATGAGCCGAATGGCCTAATTCTGCTCCTTTGTCGTATGGTCTTAGTGATTTTGATGTTAGTAAGTTTAGCAACACTGTGAACAGCTGTTTATTCAAAGTAAGTTAACAATAATGGGGGAACAGAACACAAATGAATTTGAATCTGATGTCAAGGGTTTCAGAGGAAGAGACACCGGTGCGAGAAGAGAGGATTCCAAAACAGAGCGTACTTGCCATTTATACTCAGTCAAAATCATGAAATTATATTAATTAAGTCGGAGTTCTCAAAAAAGTTAGGTCAGATAAGGTAAGATCAACAAGGAAAAGCTGCATTTAAGGAGATGATTCAACCTATGCAGGAGGCTATTTTGTTTTACCTCAACCAACAGTAGGAGTAGCTCTTTAACGCCGACCAAGCAGTGTCTGTGAAGAAAGCTAGTTTTGAAAAGAAAGCTGCTCATCTCACAGAGGTTGATTTAGCACAGTGGGCTAAACAGCTGGCTTGTAATGCAGAACAAGGCCAACAGCGCGGGTTCAATTCCTGTACTGACCTCCCTGCACAGGCGCCGGAATGTGGCGACTAGTAACTTCACTTGAAGCCTACTTGTGACAATAAGTGATTATTATTATAGAAGCAACCACAAAGATATACAACTGTCTGGTGTGGTAACTGTTACTGGTCTTTTATAGATTTTAAAATCTACAATGTGTTACGGAACAATTTGGGGAGTTAGGTCTGAAGATGGTTAAGTTAAGCTTGTTTGGAACTGTTTAAAATTAGTAATACTGTGTATAGTCGTTGTCTTAGCGAAGTGTACTTCTAGTCCACCTTATTGTTGTTTACTTTACTTCCCAAAAAAAAGCATTTAGTTTATTCAAAATCATCACAAAACATCTGGGAGAGCATTCTCTGTATTTCAAACCTTTTCTTACATTATACCAATACAACTAGATACCAATATCAATACCACTGCCTCAGAATAAAGGGACGATCCTTTAAAATAGAGATGAGGAGGAACTTCTTGAGCCAGAGCGTGTTGAATCTGTGGAACACTTTGCCGCAGAAAGCCGTGGAGGCCAAATCACTGATTGTGTTTAAGACAGAGGGCAGTTTTTTCAACTTTCCCTTTTAGGATTTGGAGACAGTGGTGTTATGGCAATGTCACTAGACTAGTAATCCAGCGACCCAGGCAAATGCTCTGGGGCCATCAGTTCAAATCTCACCACGTTACTTAATAAAATCTGGAGCATAAATCCTGTGTTGATTAAATAAACCTTCATTTTTCTAAACAATGTTTTTGAAGGTGGGGGAGAAGAGTAGTAGGGGAATGGAACTAATTCATAATGCTCATTTGGACAGCCAGTGCAGACACAATGGGCCAAATGGTCTCCACCCGCACCATAACAATTCTGCGATTCTGAACTCGGCATTTACCATCAGCCTTACAATGTTCTTCCCTTCCCCATTGTATTCTATGATCTCAGTTGGAATCAGATGCATAGATGTTTCAGAGGGGTGCCTCAACAGCAGTCCACTTAAAAATCTAGCACTATCAATTCCCACTATTAGGAGTTATGCTGGAATACCTTCAGTGGGGAGGATATCGCATCTGCAGAACCACATCTCAAAGGACAACTATTACCTTCTTTGAGATCAAATTGGACAGAAGGAAAATCATTCTCTCCCCAAAGTTTCGACTTTCACAGAAAATAGTTTTAAGGGTGTCCATAATGCTTTGTTCTTTCACTTGAATGGCCATTACTCATTGCAGTATCTAATCACTCATTTGTATTTAGAGTTGGGCATATGCCTAGATGTTTGGTGTCATATCACATTTTTAAAAAAAAATTAGAGTACCCAATTAATTTTATCCAATTAAGGAGCAATTTAGCATGGCCAATCCACCTACACTGCACATCTGTGGGTTGTGTGGGCGAAACGCACGCAAACTTGGGGAGAATGAGCAAACTCCACACTGACAGTGACCCAGAGCTGGGATCAAACCTGGGTCCTTGGTGTCAGGAGGCAGCAGTGCAAACCACTGCGCCACCATGCTGTCCGTCACATCACAATTAACCATATGATGATCTGCCAGTAAAAGTCAGGTCCTCTGTGTTGTGTGCCTTTACACCTACAGGGCCCATAGCCTGGAAATTGAAGATGTGTGACCTGAGGATCTATTGTCCTGAACAGGATGAAACAGCCATTTGATTCTATTAAGTTCATTTGTGACAAAGTTATTGAACTCCTGTTTATTAAAGTTATATTTTATGTTTGTATATTCAGCGTTGATCACTTATATTGAAAGTCATCATCGGAATCATTAAAATTAGAACAGCGTGGGGCAGCACGGTGGCCTAGTGGGTAGCACAACCGCCTCACGGCGCTGAGGTCCCAGGTTCGATCCCGGCTCTGGGTCACTGTCCGTGTGGAGTTTGCACGTTCTCCCCGTGTCTGCGTGGGTTTCGCCCCCACAACCCAAAAATGTGCAAAGTAGGTGGATTGGCGACGCTAAATTGCCCCTTAATTGGAAAAAAATAATTGGCTAATCTAAATTTATTAAAAAAATTTTAAAAAATTAGAACAGCGTTTGAAAAAGGCAATTCTCACAAATAATTATTCCCACAATATCATTTTAAAAGTGGTCCCAGTTTTTATTAAACTAACCACAGCCCGCTAAATACACATTAGGCTTTCCCAATTCACTATCTGAAATTCCTCGTGAATTGGATTTTGTTTGTGTGTTCTTTGTTGTTGGACCAATAAAAGTCATTTGATGCACTGATTTACTCTGAACAATTTTTAAATGAATCACTGTTATTGATCTACTTGCTGTAAAAAATGCTCCATTTTTTTTCCATTCAGTGCAGGCCAGCAGATGCAATTTACTTCCCTTACCTGTCCTTCCTTTAGTCAACTGCACATACCAGGATCAGAAGGAACCTGCAAAGATAGAGTACCCACCTGCCGCCTTGGTCAGAGTCGGGAATTCCCTTTGACTGGGCAGCACAAGCGATCCCATAAGGGCGAGCCAAGCACATTCACTTTGAAAAGGCAGATGGTGACTCACTCCTTCATTTCAAATGAAGGGCAGGGCAGGATCTCCTGGAATATGCAGAGAGACCACAAGCAGGGACAAAGTAGTCTGGAAAAGAAAGTCCAAATCCCAAAGTTCGAACACCACTTCCCTGTGATTATTCTTCTGGATAATTTGCAACAGTATCCTGGAAATGATTCTCAATTCATGGAGACTCCCAGCCAATTCTAGAAGGTTGGGAACCCTATTTTTATTACACCCAAGCCCATCTAACTTTACCCAGCATCTGCAATACACACAGCAAGGATTGTTGAATAGCAAGGATTGTTGAATAGCAATTAACAGTCAGATCCACTTTCAACTAAAAAAACAATTCCACCTAAAATCAGTTAGCAAAGAAGATTGGAGGCTTAATCTGATCGGTATTGTAAAGCTACTCATTAGATCAAGACACCACCTTATTTTACCCAAGCTTGCAATGTTAATATGAAAATACACAAAAAAAGATGCATCGCAATCCTTCAAAAATCAATGGACAGCAAAATTTGATTTAAATTGATATTTATTCTCAGGTGTGGAGCCTGCAGGATTTGGACCTAGTGATGATGGAATAGCATTATGATTTTAAGTAAGGATAGCATGTGGAGGTCATGGTATCTTTATGACAATACTGCTTTTATTCTTCCCCCAATAGTACCGTTGACAGGGCTAGGGGTCTTTGTTGCAATATCAGCAAATTGCTGCACTGCAATTTACTAGCACATACTGCAGCCACAATGAGCCTCTGACGCAAGGAATGGATATTGATTATAGAGGCGGAGGCATCAAACAGTCTTGTTAAATAATACAGTTGAGTTTGTCTTGACTGCATCCATATAAGCAAGTGGTGAACATTTCATCAACTCTTGAATTCAGCCCGGTAAATGATGGGTTGGCATTGAGGAATCAAGAAGCAAACAACCTTCTAGCTTCTGTCTTGTACTTGTAGCCATTGTATTGATCTGGCTGCTTCCATTAAGCTTCTGATTAATGGTGATCCCCAAGATGTTACTGGTGAGGAACTCAGCAATTATGGTATTGTGGAACCGTCAGACCAATAAGTTTTGGTTTTCTATTTGTAGGGATGGTTTACAGTGCAAATGCAACCTGCAAAGTAGTGCAAATGCAACCTGCCACACGCCACCTCTTTGTCCAGGTCCTATTTGATGAACTCTTGTACCATAAATCTGGACCTGCGGTAGTTGTGTTCCAGGAACCATGGCCACCTTCCTGTGCATCAACCGGGTCTGCTTGCAGCCATTGAAACATTCCCCATTGACTCAAAAATGGCATTGTTGGGCAGCACAGTGGCACAGTGATTAGCAAAGCTGCCTCACGGCGCCGAGGTCCCAGGTTCGATCTCGGCTCTGGGTCACTGTCTGTGTGGAGTTTGCACATTCTCCCAATGTTTGCGTGGGTTTCGCCACACTAAATTGTCTCTTAATTGGAAAAAATGAATTGGATACTCTACATTTATTTTTAAAAATCAATGGCATTGTTCCCTATACAATACTCAGCTCATAGCTGTTTGGTATTGAGGGCAGCTGCTCTAATTTCTCCTCAGGCATTAAGCTCGTGTCCATGTCCGAATCAAGATCAAGATGATATTCAAAGCTTCATGCCTAGCAGAATCCAAACTAAGCATCGAAGAGCAGATTATTGGTTTTGTTCGATAGCACTGTTGACAACTTTTTCAATCACTTTGCTGACGATCGGGAGGAGGCAGCTAAGACAGTAATTATAGCAGTTTACATAGGTATGGTGTTTTTAATATAATAAAACATCTCAAGGTTCTTCAGAAGAGTTATGAAACAAAATGTGACATTAAGCCACACAAGGACATAAAGGCACGGTTCTAAGGAGTATTTTAAGAGAAGGAAAGAGAGACAAGATGTTTAGGAAGGGAATTATAGAGCTTAGGGCCTTGGTTGCTGAAGATACATCCCAACCCCAACATGAAAATGAACTTTGCTGAAAAGACATATTGTTGAAACTTTTCATTTTGCACTCATCAGGCCATCACAAGAATACCAATGTCAGGGAAAGAACAACTTCATACTATACGAGAAGAGAATGCTGATTGGTTGGCAAGTAGACTCTAATTGGTAGAGGATTTGTCATGGAGAAAGCAACAGACCACCGAGCATTTTTTTGAATGTTAAGAGTCTCTAAGTCCCAGGAGTCCAAGACCAATTAACTGTGGGAGTCTCAGGAATGGTAGGGAGATGAGGTACATGGGGTTGGGGTGTTTGTGGAGTGAGCACCTTTAGAGACCAAACTTCTGGAGGGGCACTGGTGGAGACCTACCCCCCCCCCCCCCACCTTTGACCTTCTTTGTTTGCACGAAAAATGAGGGTGGTCATTAAATGGTCTTTAATTGATCAATAATTGGCCAATTAAGGGCCTCAACTGGGGCAAAGATGGGCGGGCTGGCCAGTTCAGGCCATACCGATCCTGAAGTAAAATTGTGGCGTGGTTTGGGATAGGTGGGAACCTGGTGGGAAAGTCAATGGAAAGATTATACAGACTACCCTGCCTACAAAACTACTGGCAAGGCAATGTACAATTCGGCCCATGGGCAACAGATTTGGGATCAACAGATTTAGAGGATAAAAGGTGGGAAGTTAGTCATGAGTGCATCAAAATGGTCCTGTCTAGAGATAACAAAAATACATTCATTCAGCAGCATTTTAGGCATGGGTGGAGTCAGGCAAGGCAGAATTAGGCGTCATTACTGATGTAGTCAGAAGTTCATCTGAGGGTTAAATGTAACACTGTTTGTGATCATATGGTTCAGTCTCAGACCAGAAAGAGGGGCGGAGGGATTGGAGTTTGCGACTGGAAACAATTCAGGAACTTCAATCTTTCCAATATCGAAGTTGGGGGGGATTTTTGCTCATTCCACGTTGATAATCTTGACAAACAGTCTGACAAGTTAGAGATAGTAATAAAAACAGAAAATGCAGGAAAGAATCAGCAACTCCAATAGCAATTGCAGAGACAGAAATAGGTAATGGGCACGGCTTTCTGGTCACGTCTGCCCCGAAACCCGAAATTCCTGCCAAAACCCCAAATTCCCGCCCAAGGTCAACAAACCTTTATATGGTCGATCACATTGTCCACAGCAGGCAGGACCAGATTTATCCTAATGTTTTGACTCCATGTGACTCTTCTTCATGTCGTGGTAGGGTCATGAGAAGTGATGGTGAGATATTGCTAGGTCGCTGAGTGTATATGTGGAAATTGATGATGCATGTCCAGATATCTGGGGGCAGGGTGGGGTAAGAGAAAGAAACCAGTGTGCCATGGACAAATCCTTGGAGGACACCAGAGATAATTGCAGAAGCACAAAGATAAAGCCACTGCAGATAACAACTGAATAGATAACAGGAATGTGCAATCTTACCCAGCTGATGGTAGAGGTGTTGGTGAAGATTGGCATGGTCAACTGTGTCAAAGGCTGCAGTCAGGTCGAGAAGGACAAGAAGGTATAGTCCATCATTGTCACAGACAGTGGAATGTCAAATGACCTTTTGAGGATGGGGATGGTGGCAGATTTGAAAGAAAAAGGTGGTATCTGTGGACAATTAATGTGTGGACGAGGAAGGGAAGTTAGGTGGTCAGCAGTTTAGTGGCAATGGGGTCAAGGGACCAAAAGGAAGCTGGGTCTCGTAGACAAGAGGAGTTCCATTTGTTTTACTTCTTGGTAGAAAGGACATAACTGGGATATTTTTTACACTGCCAGGTAGATACCAGATGTTATAATTGTAATGTATCATAGCTAGGCAACCAGCTAGCTCGGCTGCACAAGTTGTCAGGGCTACAATTTGGATGTATCTACAATCTTCCATGTGTCAAAAGCACTGAGCTCATCATGAAATATAATAAGGAGTGAAGCAAATTGGTTTGCAGAGTGGCAGAGAAACGTACATCTTTCCAGCTTCATTTTACTCCCAACTGCTGCATCTCACTCAATGCTAGACAGTACAAAAAGTGAAAGTTTCTCACTCTCCAGTACCAATATGATTCACCTTGATCCTTTAATTACAATCTCATCTTTCACACTCACCAATATAAAACATTAAAACCCAGGAATAATCAGCCAAACCAATGAGTATGCATGAATGTGAGCACTGCATACAGAGCGAGGGAAGAAGCAACAAACTTGCATTTATCCTTTACCTTACAGGCGTCTCCCAAACCGGTTTATAACTAATTCTACTTTAACGAGTGGCAGGATTATCAACAAATGGTGAAATACATTAGGTAAAAGGTCTCTCATACAGCAACTGAGGCGACTAGTTTTATTTTTAAACAAATGCCAGGATATCAGAACTGGTAGTGCTACAAAACCGGTTACAACTATCTGAGTTAGAGACAGTGACTTAAGCTCAAGTTATGTAATGTCTATTATGGGCCTTGAACCAACAACCTTCTGACCATCAGTGTGCCAATCAGAAACTCACGGCCATTTGGGAGTTGGCAACTGAACAGGTTGTAACAGTTCAGAATACTTATGCCCAAAAACCTTTTAATGATTTGACATTAACAAGAAAATGCTCCTGTGATCCATTGGCGAATGTCATTAGATAGCACAGTCCAAGCTGTGACGAATGCACTGATGTATTGCTTTACCCAAGTTCTCTTATGTGCATCAGAGCTGTTAATGTATTGAGTATCGCCCCTTCTAACATAACACTGCTTTTTTAGATTTGTATAGTCAAGGCCTGGAACGGTTTTAAGCTTGACCGCAGAACTATAGGGATATTAAGGGTTCATTTTATCTAAACTCTAGTCTTTCTTTTATTTAGTAAATATTAACTTAAAAGTTGTTGTTTGGGTTAGAAGACGGTGAGTTTCAAACCAGCTTTAAACAGAGTTCACTCAGGCTCTACTTGCAGCTGCAGCTTGTTAATTAATTGGATGAGACCAGTTTTTAAGAGGCTAGAGTCAGTGTAAAAGGTGAGCCATCTTACAGTGCTGACTTTGTTTGCATTGGAGTGCTGAATTCGGGTGCATTAGAGTGCAATGGTGAGATTTTGGTGACTGAGGAAGTTAGGGAGCAAGGTGCTCCTTTCCTACATTTCCTCAAAGAGGATGAAGGGAGCGGGGAGCTTACAGAGAGTGCAGCTGACTGGGAGCAGAGTCGGAGGGTGGAGTTCCAGTTGGTTCACATGGCAGCTACATTCTGTAAGGTAAGAGCTGTTTTGTTTTGTTTTTGGGAGCAGCAAGCTATCTTTGCATCATTTAGCAGAATCACCAATTTTAGAGGGTTCACCTGAGAGAGTAGCAGCAGTATATACATTTTGTTTAAGGGCCAAATGGGTGTTCAATTTTTTTTTCCTTTTAAATCTCTTTGGGAATTCAGATCAGAGGGGATGGAGGCTAGGGCAGTTGCATGGTCCTCCTGCAGGACGTCAGTGGTGAGACACCACTGATGTCCCCACTGACTACACCTGCGGGAAGTGCACCCAACCCCAGCTCCTCAGACACCGCGTTAGGGAACTGGAGCTGGATGAACTTCGGATCATTCGGGAGACATAGGGGGTGATAGAGAGGAGTTACAGGGAGGTCGCCACACCCAAGGTGCAGGAGCTGGATTACAGTCAGGGAAGGAAAAGGAATGGGCAGACAGTGCAGGGATCCCTGCTGGCCGTTCCCTTCCAAAGCAACTATACCTTTTTGGATCCTGTTGGGGATGTAAAGAATGATTTTAGGGAGTTAGGTTGGAAACTAAAGAGCAGGACGAGCAGAGTAGTAATCTCAGGATTGCTACCGGTGCCACTAAAAGTGAGACAGGGAACAGAGCGAGTGCAGCTGAACACATGGCTGCAGGGCTGGAGCAGGAGGGAAGGTTTCAGATATGTGGATCATTGGGATACCTTCTGGGGAAGGTGAGACCTGTACATGAAGGACAGATTGCACCTTACCTGGAGGGGCACCAATATCCTGGGTGGGAGGTTTGCTAGTGCTCTTCGGGAGGGTTTAAACTAGTTTGGCAGGGGGATGGGAACCAGAGCTATGGATCAGAGGATAGAGTAGCTGTTGAACAGGCAGAAATAGTATGCAGAGAGTCTGTGACTGAGGAAGGATAGACAGTTGATAGGGCAAAGTTACACAGTGGATGGGTTAAAATGTATGTGTTTCAATGCAAGGAGTGTCAGGAATAAGGGAGATGAACTTAAGAGCATGGATCAGTATTTGAACTACGATGTTGTGGCCATTATGGAGGCATGGATTTCACAGGGGCAGGAATGGTTGTTACACATTCCAGGGTTTAGATGTTTTAAGAATAGGGAGGTAAAAGAGGAGGGGAGTGGCACTATAATTAGAGAGTGCATCACAGCTGCAGAAAAGGTGGTAGTTGAGTAGGGTTTGTTTACCGAGTCAGTATATGTGGAAGTCAGAAACAAGAAAGGAGCAGTCACACTATTGGGAGTTTGCGATAGACCACCCAATAGCAACAGAGTGATGGAGGAACAGATTGGGCAACAGATCTTGGAACGGTGCAGAAGTAACAGTTGTCATGGGCGACTTCAACTTCCCTAATATGGACTAGAACCTCCTTAGTGCAAATGGTTTGGATGGAGCAGATTTTGTCAGGTGTGTACAGGAAGGATTTCTGACTCCATATGTAGATAAGTCGACTTTGGGGGGTGCCATATTGAATTTGATGCTTGGCGACGAACCAGGCTGGTGTCAGATGTCTCGGTGGGAGAGCATTTCGGGGACAGTGACTACAACTCCTTGACCTTTACCATAATTATGGAGAGGGATAGGAACAGACAGTATGGGAAGGTATTTAATTGGGGAAGGGGAAATTATAATGCTATTAGACAGGAGCTGAGGAACATCAAGTGATTGGAGGGAGGCATATGTTGTCCCCTATTCAAGGAAGGGAATAGGGAAATCCCTGGGAATTACAGACCCATCAGTCTTGCGTCTGTGGTGAGCAAAACCACGGGAGGATTCTGAGAGATAGGATTTATGATTGTTTAGAAAAACATAGTTTGATTAAATATAGTCAGCATAGCTTTGTGAGGGGCAGGTCATGCCTCACAAGCCTCATTGAATTCTTTGAGGATGTGACGAGACACACTGATGAAGGTCGGGCAGTGGATGCGGTGTATATGGATTTCAGCAGGGCATTTGATAAGGTTCCCCATGGTAGGTTAATTCAAAATGTTAGGGGGCATGGGATACACAGAAATTTGGTTGTCTGGCTACAGAATTGGCTGGCCGAAAGAAAGTTAGGGGGCATGGGATACAGAATTGGCTGGCCAAAATAAGATGGAGTGGTAGTGGATGGAAAGTATTCCTCCTGGAGGTCAGTGACCAGTAGTGTCCCGCAAGGATCTGTTCTGGGACCTCTGCTCTTTGTGGTTTTTATAAATGACTTGGATGAGGAAGTGGAAGGGTGGGTTAGTAAGTTTGCCGATGGCACGAAGGTTGAGGGAGTTGTAGATCATGTTGAGGACTGTTGCAGGTTACAACAGGACATTGACAGGATGCAGAGCTGGGCTGAGAAGTGGCAGATGGAGTTCAACCTAGATAAACGTGAAGTGATTCATTTTGGAAGGTTGAATTTGAATACAGCGTTAAAGGCAGGATTCTTGGAAGTGTGGAGGAACAGAGAGATCTTGGGGTCCACGTACATAGATCCCTCAAAAGTTGCCACCCAGGTTGATAGGGTTGTTAAGAAAGCGTATGGTGTGTTGGCTTTCATTAACAGGGGGATTGAATTTAAGAGCCGCAAAGTATTGCTGGAGCTTTATAAAATGCTGGTTAGACCACATTTGGAAGAATGTGCCCAGTAGGAGGGATGTGGATGCTTTGAAAATGGTGCAGAGATTTACCAGGATGTTGCCTGGACTGGAGGGCATGTCTTATGAAGAAAGGTTGAAGGAGCTGGGCCTTTTCTCACTGGAGCGAAGGAAGAGTGGTGACTTGATGGAGGTGTACAAGGTGATGAGAGGCATGAATAGAGTTGATAGTTAGAGACTTTTCCGCAGGTCGGAAATGGTTGTCATGAGGGGACATCAATCTAACGTGATTGGAGGAAGTTATAAGGGAGATGTCAGAGGTAGGTTCTTTACACAGAGTGGCGGGTGCGTGGAATGCACTGCCAGCTGAGGTGGTGGAGTCAGAGTCATTAGGGACATTTAAGCGACTCTTGGACAGACACATGGATAGCAGTAAATTGAAGGGGTGTAGGTTACGTGGATCTAAGATTAGGATAAATGGTCGGCAAAACATTGTGGGCCGAAGCGCCTGTACTGTGCTGTCTGGTCTACGTTCTGTAGCTTATAGTCTGATTGAACTTCAGTGCAGTACTGAGAAAATTCTGCATTGTTCAAAGCATTACCTCTTGAATAGATGTAAATATACCCCATCTGCAGATTGGGTGGACAGAAAAATTCCATGTCACTATGAGAAGAGGTCAACTCTGACGACCCGGTCAACATTCACTGCCATAAACAAATTAACAGATCATTCATCTCTGTATATAGAGCCTTGCTAATTGTAAATTAGCTGGCTTTTTTAACTGATATATTGGGCACTGTACTTCATAATCCAATTAATTATTTTTGTGTTTTCAAGTCATCAGATTGCCCCAAAAGTGCAAATTTTTCCATGAATGTGATAGGCAAAAAATATTTGAAAATTATCTAAGTTGGGGCAGCACGGTGGCACAGCACAACTGCCTCACGGCGCCAAAAACCCAGGTTCGATCACGGATGTGGCATTTGCACATTCTCCCAATGTCTGTGTGGGAGTCACCCCCACAACCCAAAAATCTGAAGGGTAGATGGATTGGCCACGCTAAATTGCCCCTTAATTGGCAAAATTTAAAAAAAGGAACATAAACCAAGTTGCTCTCAGCCTCGGTCTTGAGGCACAGAATCCATTTATTTTTTAGTCAGTCTTTTCCCCAGTTCCTCTTTTCTTTCCTGAAAAGAGATTTTCCAGGCACTGACTGTTATCCAGCATCTCACCCAAGACCTTTTATCTTTGGGGCACAGACAACAGTTTATAGTCATAAATTGTCATTTGTAATTTGGATTTTCTTTCTTTTGATCTATTCCCAAATCCACAAGTAGTAACTTACCAGATGTCTTCGTATTGGAGTGATTTAATTGCCAGATATAACAAGTACTTAAAAATACAGTGCCAACCTTACAGACGTGCTTCCTCCAACTTCAACAGCAACAGACGCAACTTCAAGGTACCATTAGGCAGCAGAGTTTATGCAGCAGTGTTTAATACTGCTACCAGCTGCAGCTCTGATGAGCCACTAACCACACTGGTTTCAGAAAAGCTATTTACCTAGTACAACTGTTTCCACATTGTTTGCCTTAAATGGTTCTTCCCTAGCATCAAAAGTCATTACTGCAACTTTCATACACCTTATTTTGTGTTACTAAAGATACTTGCCGATAAAAATTCAGCAAATTCCCCTTGAATCATCCTGCACTAGAAAGACTGATGAGAACATAAGGCAAAATCTTGCAGAACAAGCAAGCCTGGTCATTACAGTGAACACAATATAGATTTCTGTTACTATTTACTACATTAAGCATAGGAACTATTTCTTGCAAAGAATAACTTTACTGCTCTCCATTTCGTAATATTACATTAGTCTTTCTCAAGTCAAACCTATCAATGAAAAATCATGGAAATAAAATTCTTCCATTGTGTATAGATTCAGATTTTTAGAAAAATATATATAATGCCAGTCAATGTTCGGTGAAGATTAAAAGTTACTTACCTGATTTGTCTGGCTGGTTAAATAAGGTTCAAAATCATCATCGTTCACTGTGTCTTTTTGATGCATCGAACCGTTCTGAACTGTAATTAAAAACATTCAATTAGAAAATGCTTTTCAAATATTGTAGTCACCTTTAAAATCCAACTTAAGGTTCATTATATTGGACAGTGTAACAGGATATAACCAGAGTTAACGATGAAAAGGACTGGCAGCTCATGAAATGCCAATGAATTCATAAACATGTAGTTTCAGAACATGCTGCATGAACATATCTAGTACAATGAACTAGAACATTATGTAGTCTGTAAGCTGCAGATCATTGTCTTTCTTTTGCATTACACTACCCAAAAGATAACTATGAATGATTTAGCAGAATTAATACAGATTCAAAAGATACCTAGGATAATTACATGACAACATTTTGTCAATGGTCATCAATCATGTCAAAATAAGAGAATCTTGAATGATCTCATAGAAACCTATAGAATTCTAACAGGAAGGATGTTCCCGATGCTGAGGAAGTCCAGAACAAGTGGTCAGGGTCTGAGAATATGGGGTAGGCCATTTTAGGACTGAGATGAGGAGAAATTTCTTCACCAAGAGTCCGTGGAATACTTTATCACAGAAAATAATTGAGGCCAAAGCATTTTATGTTTTCAAAAAGTTAGATATAGCTCTTGGGGCGAAAAGGATAAAAGAATATGGAGGGGTGGGGAGGCTGGAAAAGACTAGGTGATCAGCCATGAATGGTGGAACAGGTTCAAACAGCCAAACAGCCTACCCCTGCTCCTATTTTCTTTGTTTCTGTCAGTAATACACATTTAAGCTATCACCTCTCCAAAAATGACAAGCGTAAAATCATTCCTCAAAAAACTCTAAATTGGATGATGCACAACAAAACCATTATAACATGTGATGCACAATATATTATTCTGCTGGTTAAGGTGCAACGTTAAGGCAAAAATAAGTCTAACTGCACAAGTAAACACAGCCAGAGGTCCGATTTTAATAATTTGTTCAATTACTGAGTGAATTGGAATGTGAAACTCTGAAAAAGTAAGCATTGAGAGATTGTTTGCAATGGTACCTACTAGATCTCCTGAAGCATTGTTCAATTTAAAAATAATCCTTATAAAAGGACAGGATTTTATGCCAAGTGGTAATCATTGTATTATTCTGCTACAGTCATGGTGTGTCGCACTTCAGATAACAATGTCTAATTGTTAAGTAAACACAAAACCCGGGTCTCAAAGTGGACAAGAATGTGGCAAGCGTGAAGTCAGAAAATTTTTTAAATATTTTCAAAATGGTGACAGAACTGGCGAAATTTTAGCTTTCGGAGAAACCTGGGTATCCTTGTATATGAAATCACAGAATGTTAACATGTAGGTACAGTAAACAATTAGGAGGGAAAATGGTATGTTAGCTTTTGTTACAAAATGAATTTAAGAGTAAAAGCATTATTACAATTATACAGGGCACCAGTGAGGCTACAACTAGAGTACCATATACAGTTTTGTTCTCTGCTTGCCAAAGAGGGAGTGTGGTGAAAGTTTACTAGACTGGTTCCCGAGATGAAAGGGATTGTCCTATGAGGAGAGATTGGGTAGAATAGATCTACAGTCCTTGGACTTTAGAAGAATGAGAAATGATGTGTTGAAACATAAAATTCTTGAGGTGAGGGTGACAGGCTAGAATCTGAGAAAATTATCATTTTAGATAGGGAATGTTAAAAAACAAGATTACAGTCTCAGAATAAGGGGAGTCATCATTTAGCACCTAAATGAGGAGAAATTTCTTCACTAAAACGATCGTGAACTTTTGGACTTCTCTACCCCGGAGAGCTGTGGATGCTCGATTGTTGAATATATTCAAGACAGAAATCAATAAATCTTTTGGTACTAAGGGAGTTAGGGGACATGGGATACAGCTGCAAGGTAGACTCAACTCAAAGAAAATATTGATGAATGGCAGAGTAGATCTGAAGGGCCAATGACTTACTTTCAGCTGCTGATTAGTCAAGTAATTTGGCAAATGTGGTGGTCAATTTCAGCTACTGGTCAGAAGTGCCCAGCAATAATAATATAATAATCTTTATTGTCACAAGTGGGTTTACATTAACACTGCAATGAAGTTATTGTGAAAAGTCCCTCGTCACCACAGCGCCTGTTTGGGTACAGAGGGATAATTTAGAATGTCCAAATTACCTAACAGCACGTCTTTCGAGACTTGTGGAAGGAAACCAGAGCACCCGGATGAAATCCACGCAGACACAGGGAGAACGTGCAGACTCCTCACAGACAGTGACCCAAGCCGAGAATCGAACCTGGGGCCCTGGAGCTGTAAAGCAACAGTGCTACCCACTGTGCTCTCAATTAGCATTTTCTAAAAAGATTGTTTATTCATCTGCAAGAACATGATGGATCCATATATTGTTTTTATTAAAAATTAAACAGTCCCATATGACAATGCTAATTGAAAGTCAAATGAATTGTTAAAAGGACAGGAATAACAGAATAGGCAGGTGATTATTTATCAATCGGTGCGTTTACAATGTCTAATTAAGTAATCATTGGGTGAGTTCATACACTGGTCAATTTAGGACGGATGCTGTCTGTGCCTCAGACGACTGCCACTGCCCTATTCTCATCCCATTGATAACAGAAATTTGCACTGGAGAGTATGACACTTAAATATGACAGACAGGAAGTGTATGTACAAGTTTTATATTCCTAATAATCTGCTTATGGCAAATCAAAAAATTACTTTATGAAGATAAAAGCATATTGCATTATTGTTCTAGTAATGTGCAAATCGGAGCTCCAAAACACTGTAAAATTTAAAATGGATTGGTTCAGAGATCAATTAAGCTGTTTTTGATACCAAATTTCATGCAGATGTCAATGAAGAAACTTCCACCATTTGGTTTTCAGCGAGCTGCCTTATTTCTCTTTGAAGTGACACTCAAATGTTTGAGTGTAAGGCTTGAAGTTCTAGAGCCAGGAAATGTATTGGATAACACTCTTCCAGTTCACTTGAGCCACTAGCCATTTGAGCCTAATTGTACTTCTATTCAATCAGCAAATGTTAAAAAACAGCAACAGATTCCATTGCTGGGCATACAATCTCAGCAGTTATATTTACTTCAACTTTTTTGAATTTGTTGGTAAATGATAAAACAAAAGTGTGCAAATGTCCATGTGATTATAGAGTATTTGCTGGTTTACTGAATAGTAGAAGTATGCAATGTAAATAGGTACATGTAAAGTACACTTGAACAATGCAAATTTAAGTATGCAAGGCACTTTCTACTAAAATTAGTGCATGTGGTTAAAACATACCTGTACCTAGTCAGCAATTTCACACTGGACAACACTGCACAAAACATACTATTTCCATCTTATACATATAGGCAAACAGCCAATTTCCATTGTGCTGGACAAATAATTAATTCTGTTCTTAATCAGTATTTGTGTAGATATCAACCATTAATGCAGTTAAGGTCGGAGAAGAGGGACAATTAATGTAATTATAATTTTAATAGGAAATCTAATGTTTAGTTAATAGTAATTAAGAATGCAGAGCACAAAAGGCTATTATTTTCTTTTCTACAATTCCCATCTTCTCCCAGCCAGTAAGAAAAAAATTGTCTGAGGTGCAGATTTTGCTTTTGCTACACTAGTGAAAATGGCCATATGGCAAGTCAAACAATATCACATCCCTGCCACTCCAACAATCAAACAAGTTACTTCCACGGAGATTTGGTGGTAAATTTAAGAACCTTTAAAACAGGCACGAAAGCAGTCAGAAATCGGACTATAAAATGTCAACAGCTCTACCATCTCAAGATCCCAAGCAGTGAAGAATACACATTACGATTATCAGGTTCAGCAAATATGCGCAAATGGCAAGTGAAGTCAGAATTTGGTACATTCTTATACACATAGCTTGTTTATTAAATTCTTATACATAGCTCATTTATTGCACAATGTGGGCACTATCAAAGCACTAGGATTTACGTTATTGCACCAAGTGAGCAGAGTCAAAACACTGTATTCATGTCATTGCACAATGTTGGCACGATCAAACAACTGGACTTATGTCATTGCACAATGGCGGCACGGTCAACACACTGGATTTGTGTTATGCACAATGTGAGCAAAGTCAAAGCACTGGATTCATGTTATTGCACAATGTGGGCACAATCATAGCACTGGATTTACCTTATTGCACAATGTGGGCACACAGTGAAAGCACTGGTTTCATTGTATTGCACAAAGTGAGTAAACAGTCAAAGCACTGGATTCATGGTATTGCACAATGTGGGCACAGAGAGGGCAATGGATTTTCCTGGAGAAATTGCAAACATTTTACAATTCTAAAATAATTCCATTGTGGACTTTTTCTCAGTTACAAACAGAATGGCTCTGATTTTTCCATCAAAGTAGAATAGTGAGGCTAATGGTGCTTGTGGTCATTCATGCATAAATGGCACAGCAACTTTAAACAAGGCAGATGTGCGATTAAATCTAATTATCCAAACATTGCTATATAACTTGTGCCAGACCACCATTACTTCTGTGAAAATGAATTTTGCCATCTGTCTCACCATTGCAACATATTAAATGATGCAAAGTTTTGTACTGACATAGTAGATACAAACTAAACATGCTATACAAATTCACAATAAATGAAGAATCTCGATCCTTCAGATTTTAATTGTTGCTGGAGACTTTAAAATGTCAAATGTAATTTATTTAATTTTTCCTTTCTCTCAATCCAATTTTTCTTTATTTTTTCGGTACCTGATTGCCAATGAATTCACTCACTAATTTACTGACTGAGAACAATTAATTTCACAATACTTCAATCTGATTGGTAATGGTTCTGCAGATACAGTTGTTTGCCCTGCTTATTCAGGTCCTGCATACCATGTCCCTTGCTGCAGTATTCTCAGCACGCAATTTCAGAAAGTAGACAAACAAAAAAAATTAATAACCTATAAATACAAGGCTAGCTAATGGAAGATGCCATTGAATGTTCTACCACAACAAATTATGGTTAATGTCAGGGAATGCAGATAATTAGGTGATTGAGAGAGAAAAAATAACTACAGAATTTTTTTTTACAACCCAATATAGTGTAATCAAGAATTGAAGCGAAGTCAGCAATTTTCAGACTTGAGGCAGGAAAAACTATTTTGTTAGTCTTCAGATAATCAATATTTCAATCAAAAAATTTACAAAGCGAGTACCTAAAATTCATTATTGTAGGTGTTTGTATTTAACCACACTTTTTTAATTTGACTGGGTGCCTCAAAGATATAATACTGTAAATGGATCCAAATATATCAAGCAGCTCTTAAATTTGTTCAAATTAGTAAAGTGCATATGCTGAAATCAAATAAACACTATACTGTTTTCAGAAACAATCAAGGCTTCATGCTTCTCTCATTGGCAGATTATGCCAAATCAATGTTGAAATAATCAATATTATGAATGTTATAATATCACTCAGCCTTTGAAACAAGGAAAAACAAAACTCAAAGTAATTAGGAGTGAAGACTTAAAGTGCAAACAATTGAATGTATAGGAATAAAGCATCATGAATTTCAGGCCGAATTATGTTGTTACTAGGTTTATATACAGAAAATCAAAGTAAGTTTAAACTTGCTTCAGTTAAGCAAAACGTGGAAGCTCATTTGCCCTGTGGGGCAAATTGTCCCAAAAGTTATAAATCATGTCTTCAGTATGGATACTAAAGAGCTCTTAAGTTTGACAAAGTGTAGAAAACAGTTAAAAGTTTTCAAAGTTTCATTTAATGAGTTCAGAAATAAGAAGTGCTGATGTTAAGAAAAACAAGTTAAGCGCGCTCTAGCAAAGCAAATAAAAAGATACAAAAAAAGTCAAAGCACTCGATCTGTATGAAATCAAACAGATTGAGTAACGGACCAACTCACCTTTACTTCCCTGGCCTTTCGGTCTCTGATGTAGTATCGTGTTTAATAGAAAGCAAAAATACAAAAGAAAAGGAAACAAAAAACACACAAAAAGAAGAAAACACCCGTCAGTACCTTATGGAAATTCGGAATTAAATATTAACAAGTTTTCTCTTTTAAAAAAAAATACACCTTGTTATAACATTGCAAACGACAGGAAATGTCAAAGAGAGAGAGTCAGGGCCTGCCAGGCGGCCGCCGCACTCAGCACTCTCTCTCCAGCTGGCAGCCAGTCTATTACCTGATCCACGCTGGTAGCAGACATTCTTCATTAAAGAGCAGCAGCGGTGGCGGCGGCAGGGGCTCGGCCTCCGGCTTCGGCCGATTCCCGTTTAAACCGCGCACCCAACAGCGGCCTAAGGCAATGCCTGTAAATCCAAGGAGGGTAGAGAATGGCGCCGCTGCCTGTTTGTCGACAGCTTTCCCGAGGCCTGTGTATTTGCTGAAGCGGCAACGGGTGTACGTGTCTGTAAAGGTGCGATGACTATCTCTCTCTCTCGCTCGCTCTCATACACAATGGCGGAGAGCTCCAACACTCACTTCCGTTCGCAGCCTCTGACCTTCCGGCACCTGACGTCATTGCGTGAAGGACAACTGAAGAAAAGGGGAAGAAATTGGAAGAGAGCGAGGCGACGCCGGGTGCAATGCAAGTCCTCCAGGCAAGAGGGCGCCAGAAAGCGGAGGACATCTCCGCCCCCAGCAAGTACAAAGCGCTGGCCGACCGAGTCTCGGACACTGCCACCCCCTGGCAGACAAACGCTGGAACAAGAAGACCCAATGACTTCTCACTGCGACACCCCATATCTGCGCGTGCGCATGCAGTGCGCAACCTAGTGGTGGCGTGGACACCAGACCTCAGCCGGGGAAAGGAAAAGCAAAGTGATCCTTTAAAGTCAATGAACTTTCATCCGGACTGGAAAAATGGAGAGCTAGTAGATTTCAAAAGAGAAGCTGGGAGAGTGGAATAGTGTTACAGGAAGTAGGGAAATGTATCTCTGGAAGCCATGATGTGGAGATGCCGGCGTTGGACTGGGGTGAGCACAGTAAGAAGTCACACCAGGTTAAAGTCCAACAGGTTTGTTTCAAATACTAGCTTTCGGAGCACCGATCCCTAGAGCACCAAAGGAAGGAGCAGTTGTCCGAAAGCTAGTGTTTGAAACAAACATGTTGGACTTTAACCTGGTGTTGTAAGACTTCTTATGTATCTGTGGAAGTCAGTGAGCTTTTAATGGATATTGGTTCACAAAAAGCTCCTCAGGAATAGAGAGTCGAGTAAGGGGAAAAAAAAAGAAATGAGAACAGAAGAAGCTGGAAGAAAGCACCGCAGGCCTACCAGCATCTATTAGTAGAGAAACAGTGTTCACGTTTCGAGTCCGTAGACTCTTGGTCAGAACTGAAAGGATGGAGAATGTATTAGAACTATACAAACTGCAACAGAAAGTAGCATCTTTAAGAACAAAAAGCAGATGGCCTGGTGTGGGAGGGGGAGGGTGTTTTGCATTGAGGCAATACATGTATAGAATGTTTTTAAGATGAGATGGCGGCATTTGACTGGGGTGAGCACAGTAAGAAGTCTTACAACACCAGGTTAAAGTCCAACAGGTTTATTTCAAACACTAGCTTTCGGAGCACTGCTCCCTCAGATGAATGCAGAGGTGGGTTCTAGAAACATATATATCCAATGCGAGTCTTTGCAAGTAATTAATCCAGAAACATATATATAGACAACTGTTTGCAGCAAAGTACACAGCCTTCAGAACACCACACAACCCTGCCATGGCAATCTCTGCAAGACATGCCAGATTATCGACATGGGTACCACCATTACACGTGAGAACACCACCCACCAGGTACGTGGTAAATACTCGTGCGACTCAGCCAACGTTGCCTACCTCATACGCTGCAGGAAAGGATGACCCAAAGCGTGGTACATTGGCGAGACCATGTAGATGCTGTGACAACGGATGAACGGACATCGCATAACAATCGCCAGGCAGGAATGTTCCCTTCCAGTCGGGGAACACTTCAGCAGTCAAGGCATTCAGCCTCTGATCTTCGGGAAAGTGTTCTCCAAGGCGGCCTTCAGGGCGCGCAATAACGCAGATTCGCCGAGCAAAAACTTATAGCCAAGTTCCGCACACGTGAGTAAGGCCTCAACCAGGACCTTGGATTTATGTTGCATTACATTCACCCCACACCATCTGGCCTGGGCTTGCGAAATCCGACCAACTGTCCTGGCTTGAGACAATTCACACCTCTTTTACCTCTGATTATCCCTCTCTCCAGTTGCTCCGTCTGGACCTGTAGACTTAATGACCTGCGAAGGCTCGCATTCAAAGTATCATCTTGCATCTTTGACTTTATCTATATATATGTTTCTGGAACCCACCTCTTCATTCACCTGAGGAAGGAGCAGTGCTCCAAAAGCTAGTGGTTTGAAACAAACCTGTTGGACTTTAACCTGGTGCTGTAAGACCTCTTCCTGGAATATTTTTAAGAAGGGGGTTTGGGGTGCAGGAGAAAAATCAAAAGTTGCTGAACTCGCTTCACAAGTGCCAGGCAATGACCATCTCCAACTCGAGAAAATCTGAGCATCTACTCTTGATATTCAAGGACATAACATAGCTGAATCTACTACTATCAATGTCCTGGGGGTTCCATTGACCAGAAACTGCACTGAATCAGCCATATAAATACTGTGGTCCTCCTTTACGGCCTCCCTGTGCTTTGAGTTCCATCAGCCTCTGTTGCTGACTGGGGTGGCATTGGTAACTCTGGGTCTGCCATGGTTTGGATTTGTTGCCATATGGCTCCCTCTGCTCTGATGTTGGGGTCTTTCTGCCTTTGCTCCCCTTGTAACCTGTTTTTTTGTTGGCTTGCTGGCATATTATTGATTTGTGTGGGGGGGCTGGTTGGTTCTACTTTTTCCCCGGGTCAAAAAAGGTTCAAAAAGAAGTTAAGCAGGAGCCACCTTGCCACCTTTTGTGCAACTGCTCAGCTCATGGCTGCCACCAGACGTCTGTTTACAATTTTTAACGAGGCAATTTAGCATGGCCAATCCACCTATCCTGCACATCTTTGGGTTGTGGGAGTGCGACCCATGCAGACGTCAGAAGAATGTGCAAACTCAGTCCTCCCCGTGTGTGCGTGGGTTTCCTCCGGGTGCTCCCGTTTCCTCCCACAGTCCAAAGATGTGCGGGTTAGGTGGATTGGTCATGCTAAATTGCCCGTAGTGTCCTAAAAAGTAAGGTTAAGGGGGGGTGGGGTTGTTGGGTTACGGGTATAGGGTGGATAGTGGGTTTGAGTAGGGTGATCATTGCTCGGCACAACATCGAGGGCCGAATGGCCTGTTCTGTGCTGTACTGTTCTATGTTCTAAGAGCAGGTCGGAGGCTAGGAATTCTGCAGAGATTAAATCACTAACCGACTTCCTCAAACTCATTCACCAGCTACAAGGCACAAGTCAGAAATATTTTTTTTTTTTTTTTAATTTAGATTACCCAATTATTTTTTCTATTAAGGGGCAATTTAGTGTGGCCAATCCACCTACTCTGCACATTTTTGGGTTGTGGGGGCGAAACCCACGCAGACACGGGGAGAATGTGCAAACTCCACACGGACAGTGACCCAGAGCCGGGATCGAACCTGGGACCTCAGCGCCGTGAGGCGGTTATGCTAACCACTAGGCCACCGTGCTGCCCTAGACAAGTCAGAAATATGATGGAATATTCTCCACTTGCTTGGATGAATGCAGCTCCAACAATGCTCAGGAAGCTTGAGACCACCCAGAATAAAAGAACTGGGGCAGCACAGTAACATAGTGATTAGCACAGTTGCTTCACAGCTCCAGGGTCCCAGGTTTGATTCCCGGCTGGGTCACTGCCTGTGTGGAGTCCGCACGTTATCCCCGTGTCTGCGTAGGTTTCCTCCGGATGCTCCAGTTTCCTCCCACAGTCCAAAGATGTGCGGGTTAGGTGGATAGCGTCATGAACATTTGTTTTGAACAGCAGAAACACTTCACAGGTCGATGAGCTATTGTATAAAACAAGCGGTTGCACATTTCCATCCCCTTTCAACCGGAGATTCACCCAACAAATCGACCAAGGCTGTCTGGGGATTACAAAGTGCAGAGCGTGGACTCAGTCTGCAGTATGGTGGCTGGGAATATCAAGGGCAATTGAAAAAATGATCTCAAATGCCAAATGTGCACACTGACTCTTATCCCCACGTAATTCCGTTTCAGGCTGTGGGAACTGTTGGGAATGAATTTGTTCATAGTTATTGTCAGGTCTTACCTCATCATGGTTGCTTATTTCTTCTGATGGCTCAAAGTAAGGCAGTTACACACGACCACCACAGCGGTCCTTGTTAGCTCCTTCAGTTGATTGTGAGCCACGGCCTCTTAACCAGGTGGTTAATGGTTTACGGGGATAGGGTGGAAGCGTGAGCTTAAATAGGGTGCTCTTTCTAAGGGCCAGTGCAGGCTCAAAGGGCCGAACAGCCTCCTTCTACACTGTAGGGATTCTAACAGTCTGCAATTTGCAAATGAATGCTTCACTCAATGTGCCATCAATTATGGCTTTCAGCACCTTACCAGTTTCCCACGGTATCTATAATCGCTTAGCAGTGAGGCAGAAAGAGACATCCATGCAATTAAAACATTTTTGAGAGAAAAATAATGGTTAACAGTTATTTTACAGGCTACAGCAAAGTGTGCAGTGGTGTCCCCCAGAAGTCAATATTGCTCTTTTTGATATCTAGCAGCAATCTAGATTTGGGTATACGGAATATAATTTCAAAGTTTTCAGATGACACAGATCCTAAAAATAGTGATGTTATAGCATGTTTTAATAGGCATCTTCCTATTTGATTATGTGTGTGAATGTCTTCAACAAGTGCACATGTGCATGTGACATCATCGGGAGCACAGGCTTGTGTGGATTCTCAGTATAGACATGAGAAGCTTTTGTATAGTGGTGTTTAGCTGCTGCTGGTGTCTGAAGCCAAACTATTATTACCTCAATATTTTCTGAAGTAAAGATTAGACTTTTACAATGTGTTTGACTACCTTTCTTGTAGTCAGGTTACCACAAGTAATGAGGATATTAGCAAACTTCAGGAAGACCTAGACTGGTGAAATGGGCAAACACGTGGCTGATGAGAAGCTTGTGTATATGCGATGAACAAATGACCACAGATGCTGCATGCAATAATACTAGTTCAATACACACACGGAGCATATTAGTCAATCACACACGCATGCAGGTTGGAGTCTAAACCAACACACAAGAAACACACAACTTAACTTGCAAGTGATTGGCATATGCAGAACAGATATGGCCTCATCTGGAATCCGTAGTCTGGCAGTGCTGGATGTCTGTCGCTGTCGGTGTCCCCGGCTCTGGTCCCTCTGCGGATGGCGTGGATGGTCCCCTCCTTGGCTGCTGCAGGTATCACCGTTGTTGTCGTTGGTAATTGACTGAGCGGGTGGTGGGCTGCACAGCACCTTTTATCCCTTGCAGGTTTTGCGTGCTTTTGGGAGGTCCCAGGTAGATGTCCAATAGATCGATTAGGGCTCGATCACACTGGTTGATCCCAACCAATTGGTAGTGGACACCTCAATGGCGGAGCGGGTCCCAGTCGGCCATCGCCATTAGTGTCCGAGGCATGTAGGCCTTCCCAAATAAGGAAACCGAGTCTGCCACATATTGTTACTTTCTACCTGGAGCCCGTTGTCCCTGGATGTATTTTCAACGGCCTTTTCCCTGTGTTAGGTTCTGCAAGGTCCAGGCTGCAGCCCTTATATATTTGCAAGCTGCACCTGTCTGTGTTAGCCAATTTCCCATCGATCTTTGCGGGCGGCCATTTTGGATGCGCTCACCCTTCGTCCTCACCCCGGGCCTGTTATCCACTGGTGCCCCCAGTCCTGGTGCCTGCCCCTGCTGCCAGGGGCACCGTTGGCTTGCACTGCCCTCACGGGGGGCTGCCGTGAGTGTGGCCCTGGGTGGTCCCCCGGTGGGTGGCTGCTGGTCGGGCGGGCTGTTTGGTGCCGAGAGGGCAGGGGGTGCGGGAGTTGCCGCACCCATACGGCTGGTGCCATGTGTAGAACCAGGGGCCGGGGGTGGGTGGTTGATCAGTGGGTGTTCAGCAGGATGGTAGTCGGTGCCAGGCACTTCCTCAGTCCCGTGGGGGGAGGCACTCCGGCTGCTAGGCCTGTCCCCACCTCCCCCAGCACTGGCAGGGCCCTGCCACAGCCAGCATGGCCGGTGTCCGGTCCGGCAGCTGGCAGTCACTCCGCGCCATTTGCTTCCTCCACTCTGTCGCTCAGCAGCCAGGACGCCAGGTTCACGATTTGTCTACCTCGATTTTGGCATCGGAAGCTATTCTCCGCCTAATTGCGTTTCATAGTTTTGGTGTCGGCAAACAGAGAATCCAACCCCTGCTCTTTCGACCATGCAATCCTTCGAGAGTACAAAGGGGATTTACTAGAATGATACAGGAATGGAAGATTTCAGTTTGTAAAACTGGAGCTGTTCTTGGAGCAGAGTAGGGTATTCAAATTCATGAAGGTTTGACAGCATATAAGGAGAAACTGTCTTTAGCAACCTGAGGACACAGATTTCAGGAAATTAAAAGAACCAGAGGCAACGTGAAGTAAAACTATTGTATGCAGTGAGTACTTATGACCTGAAATGCTTTGCTTGAAAATGCGGTGGAAGCACAATGTGGTGGAATAATAAATTCTCAAAAGAGAATTGGGCAAATATCTAAAGGGTAAAATTTGCAGCATGTGAGAAAAAAGGGCAGTGGGACTAACTGGATAGTTCTCTCAAAAAACTGGCATGACAGATGAGCTGAATGGTCCTCCTTTTGTGTTGCAATTTTCTACGATTCATGCAGACAAAACTACCACTGTGTTCACATTTTACTGGTTCCAACAGCCATGACTAAAATTGACCCCATTATTTATTACAGAACGTACAGTGCAGAAGGAGACCTTTCGGCCTATCGAGTCTGTACCGACTGACTTAAACCCTCACTTCCACCCTCTCCCCCTAACCCAATAACTATTTTGGACACTAAGGGCAATTTAGCATGGCCAGTCCACCTAACCTGCACGTCTTTGGACTGGGAGTGTGGGAGGAAACCGGAGCTCCCGGAGGAAACCCACGCAGATGCGGGGGGGGGGGGGGGGGGGGGGGGGGACGTGCCGACTCCACACAGACATTGACCCAGAGGTGAATCGAACCTGGGATCCTGCCACTGTGAAGCCACAGTGCTAACCACTATGCTACCATGCTGCCCACTTAAATGAATAATTTTGAGCTATATTTGTGTACATATATTTCAAACACCGTACAGGTACGTTTGCCTTTGTTATCTCAACTCGTGAGTTGAGCAATGCATCTGGAATAAATAGGTTTATAGCTATCCAGTTGGCAAACATGAATAATGTTGGCAACAGTCATTGTGCTCCAAAACAATTCACTATTGGGTAATTTTCTTGGTTATACGGTGAGACTAAACTGAACACAAAGTTGCAACATCTTTTAGATATTAGAAAACAGGATGTAAATTATGGCTAACTTACTGGCAGGCTGATATGAATCATTATGCTGTCAGCATACTGGACTTGGGGCAATCATGACAGGAATTGTGCAGCATGTGCTTGTTTTAGGAAGAAAGATTGAAGTTAAATTGGTGACAAAATCTTCCGTGTTTAGAAAAATACTGCAAGGGAGATTATAGTTAATATGATACACTAGAGCCTATCATACAAATCCTACTGGTGTTTCATGGGCTACTACTTTTATGTACATGTTATTTGGTATGTTTACATTTAAAGAAGTTCTAAAATTACAGGAACAGCGCAATTAGATGAAATGAGGTTGGGGTGGGAGTATGCTAAAATATCAATAATTAGACTGCTATTAATGATTATGCAAGTGTTTCAAAGTCATCACAATACATACAGTAATTATCAGTTGCAAAAGTGGGTTTGGTTTCTGATGGAGATTCACACAATAGTAATAATTACATTCAGAAGTAAATTTGGTTACATGAACTGTTTGTAAAACAAGGAATCCTTTGCCACAGGAAATCTTTGAGGTAGAAACTACTGTATTCTTTAAGTAGAATTTTAACTCTCATGTGAATGATTCTGTCCTTATTGATATAGTGGAGTACCATACCTGTCTTGCTTTTCCAAGCTAACAAATATTGTCATGTTTTTCATTACGTTTATTTCTAACAAAACTCAATGTAGAGGGAACTTGTTTAAATCATGTACTGGAAATATTTGTCTATTCCCCGCATTGGTGTTTTTCCTCCGGGTGCTCCGGTTTCCTCCCACAAGTCCCGAAAGACATGCTTATTAGCTTATTTGGACAGTTTGAATTCGCCCTCATTGTACCTGAACAGGCACCGAAATGTGGCGAATAGGGGATCTTCACAGTAACTTCACTGTAATGTTAATGTAAGCCTGATTGTGACACTGATAAAGATTATTATTATTATGATGAGGTTGACGAAGGATAACTTTGAGAGCCAAGGTTCTATAAAGTGTTACGGATGTGAGACTTTAGATAGCAGTTTTGTTTGAAACTCCTTTAATTAAAAAAAAATTGGAGGGATATTCCTACAAAGGGGAAAGGTAGGTCAAACAAATACAGAGCTCCCCTGGATGATGAAAGGGATAAAGATTAAGATGAAGGCAAATATGTGTGTCGATGACAGATATCAGGTGGATAATACATCTGAGAACCAGGCTGATTATAGAGGTGAATTGAAAAAGAGAAGCTAAGAGAGTATGAAAAGAGATGGGCAGCTAACGTGAAAGGGAATCTCATAGTGTTCTGAAGACATATAGAAGGCAAAGGAGGGCCAATGAGGGACAAAAAAGAGGATTTACACATGGGAACAGGAAGCATATCTGAGGTATTAAATGTATACTTTGCATCTGTCTTTATCAAAGAAGAAAGTGCTGTTCACATCGTGGTGAAATAAATAAATCAGACACTTGAAGGGTTTAAAATTGAGAAGGAGGAGGCTGTCTGTCTTGAACTGAATGAGATGCTTCTGAACATACTGGGAAGTGAGAATGGAAATTTCTGAGGCACTGACCATAATTTTCCAATCTTCCTTAGACTCAGAGGCGGTGCCAGAGGACCGCAGCACTGCAAATGTTACACTTCAAACAATGGTGTATAGATAAGCCCAGCAAAGACAGGCTGGTCACTTTAGCTTAGATCACGGGGAAGATTCAAGAAACGATAATTTGGGACAAAATTAACGGTCACTTTAATTGTCGGTAAAGGAAAGCCGAAATAGATTTCTTTTGGAAAAACCATGTTTAATTAACTTGCTGGAATTTTTTTGAAGAGCTAACAGCACGAATAATGGTCATGCTGTTGATGTGATGTTGCATAGACTTCCAAAAGGTGTTTGATACAGTGCCTTACAACAGAGTTGTGAGCAAAACATGAACACAAGTGACAGGAAACCCCGAGTAGTTGTCAATGGATGTATTCAGATTGGAGGAAGGTTTGTAATGGAGTTCCCCAGGGGTCAGTGATTGGACCCGTGTTTTTCCTGATATATATATATTGATGACCTAGACCGTGGACGGGATACACGAGACCGAAATCGCAAGGCAGGATTGGGTGGAGAATCACGTGTCAGACGAAAATCGAGAACAGCGCCGAATGCCCGACATAATGCCAGGCTCCGGTGCCTCGACAGCGGCATGAATGCGTTTTGCACTGCGGACAGTAAACCCATTGGCATATTATTAACTGGCCCGTCCTGGTATTCTTGCGGTGCTCCACCCCTGGAGGAATTACCAACAGCGAGGGTCACTCGTGGTTTTAAAAATCGGGAAACAGGTGCAGTAGCTGCTGAGGGAGAGAGAGGAGGTAGGTCATGTTCCCAGAGGTGCAACCGTGGGCTGCTGTTCCTGCTACTGACATGGCTGGCTGGGGTGGGGAGCTTCTACCACGGCCGGAGTGGAGGGGGGGGGGGGTAGTGGGGGATGACCAGAGGATGGGCAGTGGTGTTGGGGTGTCCCCTAGGACCGGGGTGTCCAGGCACGGACCGCCATCCTGCCGTCCACGCCACTGACAGCTCACCGTGGCCTGTGGTTGTGCAGAGCACCCAGATGGGTGCACCCACCCCGCACCCCTCCCTCCACTATACCAACCACCCCCACCCACAACCGGGTGGCATACGCTTGTGGGCATCAAGCGGCCCTACCAAGGGGAACATTCATGATAGCCCCTACAGGAGGGTGCCGGACAGGAGCTGTGGAGCATACTGCTGGCACAGGTAGTGCCAACCACTGGTACCACTGCCAGCAACAACAGCTGCCGGGGCTGGAGGCCCCACAGTGCTGGGCACTGACAGGGCCAGGGGTGCAGTGTGGACAGCAGAGTGCCAGAGGGAACAGCCAGGGGTGGGTGTGGGGATGAGAGGGGGACATGAAGGGCAGGGGCTGTGGTGCAGGCCGACGCCACCGTGTAGCCTGTTGGGCATGGGGGTATGCACCATGCTAATATCTGCCTTTCACCCGCTGCAGCCAACAGATTTTGGTATCTAGCCAGGAATGGTTGGAATCTGCCTGTCCATTGCAGTCCTGTGGGATGCACAGAGGCTGTAGAAGCAGCAGCAGCTCGGGGAGCAGCAGCTGCTCGGGAAGCACCCTGCAGCAAAGGGGTTTACCCCAGAGGAACATGAGGCAGCCGGTGAGGATGGAGCCGGCCACCCAACAGGCCAAGGAGGAGGTGGGAAAGTCTCCTGTGTACCAGTAGCACCCGTCACTCAAGGACCAGTCAGATCGGGCGTGTTGTCGAAGACTCCAGCTAAACAGGAGGAACGTACCGCATATCTGCCGGATCATGGCACACCTGAAACCACGGGGTATGGGGGAGGACACCTGCCCCCGGTGGTCATCAAGGTAACCGTCACCCTGAACATTCTTGCCACGGGGTCCTTCCAAACACTGAGTGGGGATACGTCAGGGATCTCGTAGACCGATGCACAGTGGGATGCACAGTGCATCCGCACCGTAACGGAGGCCCTATATGCCCAGTCAGTACAATATATCAGCTTCAATGTGGACCGAGCCCACCAGGATTCCTGGGCAGCAGTGTTCACCACCATCGCCAGGATGCCCCAGGTTCAGTGGGTGACTGACATGGCGCATTTCCCCTGCGAGCATAGGCACATGAGGGAGTGGCCTTCACAAACCAAAAGAGGTACCATTCTATGTACATGCAGCTGGTGTGTGACTACGGCATTCACAACATGAACGTCTGCACCTGATACCCAGGCAGCGAGCACAACACCTTTATCCTGGCAGACACAATGGTTCCCGATACCTTTGAGACACCCTCCTCGGGAAAGTGGTTGGCTCTTGAACGACAGGGGTTATCTTCTGCTGTCATGGCTGATTATGCCTATGCGGAGGCCACAGACCAACGCGGAGACCCTCTACAACGATGCCCATGCCGCAACCAGGGCCATGAGTGAGCAGTGCATTGACATCCTGAAGATGTGGCTCAGATGCCTGAACCACTCGAGATGGGCCCTCCAGTATAGCTAGGAGAGTCTCCCACACTATGGTGGCCTGCTGTGTCCTCCACAACATTGCACAGCAGAGGGGCGACTTGCTGGAGGAGGGGAATGAACGCCTGGCTCCGTCCAATGAGGAGGATGCGGGGGAGGGCAAGGGTGGGCAGGGCATGGGGTGGGGCAGACACAAGAGGCTGCGCAGCATCTGCGCCTGGGCTGCCAAGGACGGGATGCTCTAATCGTCTCCAGGTTCACCGACTTGGGGCATGGTCGACAGTGGCACGAACATCCCGTCCCAACCCCAAAACCCCACTACCCCACTACCCCTGCCGACCACCCCGTGGCAGGGTGGTAGGGTGGTGTGGGAATGGTGAGGGGGAGGTGGGGTGGTGTGGGGGTTGTGCAAGGCGTGCCATAGGGACACCGCAACTCAGCGGGGGCTCATCTGGTAACCCAGTGCCGACCTCTGCTTTGATGACTGCCCTCTCTCTGGGCCCTACGACTAGGTCCAGTGCCCTCAGCTCTGCAAAGGTGAGGGGCTGCAGGCCCAGTGGGCGCCCTCCAGTCTTCTCTCTCTCCGTGTGGTTGTGCACCTCCATCTTCTTGGGAGGAGACAGAAAATGCATGGTATTAGGCAGTTGAACGCAGGCAGCAGGTAGCACAGGGGGCTGGAGGCTGGTAGCCTTTGTGGCCAGGGTACCCAGCAATGTTGGATGGTATGAGTGCTGGCACAGTATTCGATTCAGTACGGGACGAGAACGGAGGCCGGGTGGAGGTTTGACTCGGAGTTGTTGGAGGTTTTTGTGAGAAGATGCGGTTGGCGATTAGGGGTTATGTGGAATTCAATCAAAATGGGGAGGCGTCGTCGGGCATTGTTTGGGAAGCACTGAAGGCAGTGGTCCAGGGAGAAATTATCCTATTTACGATTCATGCGAATAAGGAAAGGAGGGCGGAACATGACCGTCTAGTGAGCGAGATAGTGGAGGTGGACAGGGAATATTCGAGGGTGCCCACCGTGGAGGGATTGGCGAGGAGGAAAAGGTTGCAGGGGCAATTTGACAGGCTGACAATGGGGAGGGCGGTAGGGCAACTGCGCAGGGCAAGAGGGGTGCAATACGAGTATGGGGAGAAGGTGAGCTGCATGCTGGCGCACCAGCTGCGGAGGCAGGCTGTGTGCAGGGAAATATTGAAGATCCGGACTGCGGCTGGGGATGTGGTGTCAGATCCAGGGAAGATAAACGAGGCATTTAGAGAGTATTACCAGGGACTTTATGAGGCAGACCCAGAAGGAGAGGAGGGGAACATGGGTGGTTTCTGGATGAGCTGGAATTTCCCCAGGTGGAGGAGGCAAAGAGGCAGGCGTTGGAGGAACCCCTGGTGCTGAGGGTGGTGCTGGATAGTATCAGGGGTATGAAGTCGGGGAAGGCTCCTGGGCCGGATGGGTACCCGGCAGAATTTTATAAGGAATTTGCGGCGGACCTGGCACCACATCTGCTCGGGGTGTTTAATGAAGAACTGGAGAAGGGGGAGTTGCCGGAGACGATGAAGCAGGCAGTAATCACACTAATCCCAAAAAAAGGGAAGGATCCTGTGGAATGTGGGTCGTATATACCCATATCACTATTGAACACGGATGGCTAAGTTGTTGGCGGGGAGGATGGAGGATTGTGTCCTGGGGGTAGTTGCAGAAAATCAAACAGGCTTTGGGAAGGGCAGGCAGCTCGCGAGTAATATAGGACGGCTGTTGAATGTGGTGATGAATCCGTCGAGAGCTCTGGTACCGGAGGTGGTCGTGTCCATGGACAGGGAAAAAGCATTTGATCGGGTAGAGTGGCGGTACTTGTTCGAAGTTTTGGGAAGGTTTGGGTTTGAGATTTGTGGCATGGGTGCAGTTGCTGTCTGTGGTGCCAAGAGCGGGGGTGAGGATGAATGATATGAGCTCACGAAGCTTTGGCTTACACAGGGGTAGGAGGCTATTGCCGCTGCTGTTTGCGCTGGCCATAGAGCCATTGGCGATGGCTCTCAGGGGGCCGGCAGAGTGGCAGGGGATAATGAGGGGACAGAGGGAGCATCGGGTATCGCTCTATGCCGATGACCTCCTGCTGTATGTTTCGGATCCATTGGAGAGTATGGGAAGGATTATGGGCCTGTTGGGGAGGTTTGGAGGGTTCTCGGGATACAAGCTGAATGTAGGGAAAAGCGAGGTATTCCCGGTGAATGAGCTAGCACAGCAGGCTAATTTAGGGGGGATGCCATTTACGGTAGCAAGGGATAGGTTTAGGTACTTGGGGATTCAGGTAGCGAGGGAATGGACGGGTCTCCATAAGTGGAACTTAACGAAGCTGGTGGAGGAGGCCAGGGAGGATCTTAAGAGGTGGGATACACTGCACTTAACGTTGGCGGGGAGGGTCCAAGTGGTGAAAATTAATATTCTGCCTCTTTCAGGCTCTCCCGACCTTTATACCAAAGGCCTTTTTTCGCAAAGTTGACAGAATCATCTCTGACTTTGTATGGAGGGGGAAGGTGCCGAGGGTGGGGAGGACCCTGCTACAGAGGCAGAGGCAGCAGGGGGGGTTAGCGTTACCAAACGTGCTGCATTATTATTGGGCGGCGAATGTGGACAAGTTGCGGTGGTGGTGGGAAGGAGAAGGGATAAAGTGGATTAGGATGGAGGAGGAATCTTGTAAGGGTCTAGTTTGAGGGCTATGGTGATGGCAGCATTGCCAATGGCTCCCAGTAGGTATTCAGGGAGCCCAGTGGTGCAGTCCACCGTGAAGATATGGAGTCAGCTGAGGAGGTATTTTAGGGTAGAAGGGATGTCGGTGCTAACGCCGCTGTGCGAGAATCATGGGTTTGAGCCGGGGGGATGGATAGTGTATACAGGAGGTGGAGGGAAGTGGGGCTGGTTAAGGTGAGGGAGTAGTATTTGGAGGAAGGGTTCGCCAGTCTGGAGGAGCTAAGGGAGAGGGTAGAGCTGCCGAGGGGTAGTGAGTTCAGGTATCCGCAGGTTAGGGACTTTGCACAAATGATCTAGAAGGGGTTCCCTAGATTGCCGAGATGCACCCTGCTGGAGCGACTGCTGCTTCTGGATGTGGAAGGGGAGGGAAGAATTGGGGATATATATAAGTGGCTGGGGGAGCAGGGAGGTGAGCATGTGGTGAAGATCAAAGAGAAATGGGAAGCGGAGTTGGGAATGGAGATCAATTGGGGAGTATGGAGTGAGGCACTACGAAGGGTAAACAGGACCTCGTTTTATGCAAGGATGAGCCTGATACAGTTTAAGGTGGTGCACAGAATGAGTGGGTTCTTTCAGGGGGTAGCAGATGAGTGTGAGAGGTGTGGGCGGGGGCCAGCGAATCATGCGTACATGTTTTGGGGTTGTGAAAAATTGGGAAGATTCTGGGCGGGAGTGTTCGCGGTCTTAGCCAGGATAATGGAGGAGGGAGTGGACCCGGACCCTTTGATGCCGATATTTGGGGCTTCAGAGAAGCCGGAGCTCAGGGAGAGGAGGAAAGCCAATGTCTTGACCTTTGCCTCTCTGATTGCATGGCGACGAATTTTGCTGGAGTGGCGGCCGGCATCACCATCGGGGTAGCAGCATGGTTGGGTGACCTGTGTGACTTCCTGCGGTTAGAGAAGATAAAGTATGAGTTAAGGGGCTCAGCCGGAGAGTTTGAGAAAAGGTGAGGGATGTTTGTGACCATGTTTGAGGGGCTGTTCGTCGCAGGGGAGTGAAGGGGTGGGTGATGGGGAGGGGGGGGGGGTGAAAAAGGAGAAAAATCTGTACCAACTGTGCAGTTGATTGTTAAGAAGAATGTTTCCCAGGGTGTTTATTTGCTGTAACCTACTTTGATACAAGTTTGAATAAAATGCATTTAAAAATAAAGAGTGCGGGCACAGGGTGGGGTGCGAGCAGACTGCTGGTGTGTGGGGGTCAGTAGCCCTCTGGTGGGGGGGGGGCAGGGTAGTTACGAGTGTGTAGGACAGAGGTGGTGCCAGAGGCATGGTGCCGGCTACTCACCCTGGCCACCTGAGGGCGTCATGCAGCTTTTTCCAACACTGCCGCTTGGTCCTGGCTGTGGGGTCCACAGTGCTCATGGCATCTACCACCTGTACCTCGGCCCGGTATATGGCGGCGGGTGGCAGCCTCCTACCCACCCCAGGGAACAAGGTGCCCCACCTCTCCTCCACGGGGTCCAGCAGGGTCTTGAGCTCTGCATCTACAAACCGCGGTGCAGCTCTTTGGGTTTCCGTCTTGTTGCCTGGAATGAGTGTGTGGGGGGAGTGGAGTGCTGATATGTTGCTGCACTCTCAAGTGCAAATCCCAAACCCAGAACATTGGACACTGTTTTTCATTGGAATTGCACTAGTTCCACGTGGTGCTGGTGCTAGCCCATTAATGGATCCTGAATTGCTCCAAGACTGACGCCACTTCCGTGGTCATAGAACACGACTGATTCAGTCCCGGCATTAGGCACCAAGACTCAAATGGAGAATCAAGCCCCCTTGTGTATGGGACACATGTTCAAAATTTGTGAATGATACGAAACTTGGAATCAGTGAGGAGGATAGAGAAGGATAGAACTTCAAAAGAACACAGACAAGTTGGTGGAGTGGGTGAAAAAGAGATAGATGAAATTGAATGCAGAGAAGTGTGAAATTATTCATTTCAGTAGAAAGAACACAGAGACAATGTAAACTAAAGGGTACAATGCTAAAGATGGTACAGGGGCATAGGGACCTGCGTGTAGCTTAAATCCGAGAAAGTTGGTGGCAGGTTGAGAGTGGTTAATAAAGTATACAGCATCCTGGACTTTTATTAATGGAGACATAAAGTACAGGAGCAAGTAGGTTAAGTTGAACTTGTGTACGACACAAGTTCGGCCTCAGCTGGAGTATTGTGCCCAGTTATGGGCACTACCCTTTAGGGAAGACGTGAAGGCATTCAAGACAGTGCAGAAAAGATTCACGAGAATGGTTCCACGGATGAAGAATTTCAGTTCAGAAGATAGTTTGGAGAAGTTGGAACTGTTTTCCTTCCGTAAGAGAAGGTTTTTTTAAATGTATTTTCTTACCAACATGTATCAAAAAAGGTTACAACACATAAATACCCCGGAAAACATACTTCCCAGCAATCAATTATACAGTCTGTACAATTTTTTTCCCTTTTTCACCCTCCACCCATCTCCAGCTACCGTCCCCCTCCACCGTGGTAGTCCCTGGTAATCCTCCCTAAACGCCTCATTTATCTTCCCTGGTTCCGACACCACATCCCCAGCCCCAGTCTGTATCTGCAATATTTCCCTGGATGCGGCCAGCATGCGGCTCACCCTTTCCCCAAATTCATATTGCACCCTCTTGCCCTCGCAGTTGCCCTACCGCCCTCCCCTTTGTCAACCTGTCAAATTGCCCGGCAACTCTTTCCTCCTCGCCAATCCCTCTACGGTTGGCACCCTTGAATATTCCCTCTCCACTTCCACTATCTCGCTCACTAGACAGTCATGTTCCTCCCTCCTTTCCCTATCCGCACAAGCCTTAAACAAAATAATTTCCACTGCCTTCAGTGCTGCCCAAAAAATAGCTGCCAACACCTCTGCATTCTGATTCAACTCCACGTACTCTTTAATTGCCGCCTGCACCTTATCACAGAAACCTCCATCCGCCAGCACTCCTGAATCAAACCTCCAGCCCAGCTTCTGCTCTCGTCCTGATCTAAACCGAATCTCCAGCCAGTGGGGTGCATGGTCTAAAATAACGATCCCCGCACACTCTGCCCCCTCCACACCCACCAAAATCTCCCGACTCACTACAAAGTAAGCAATCCTCAAATACACCTTACAGATGTGTGAAAAGAAGGAATATTTCCTTCCCCTGGGTAGCACCATTGATCCACCATACCCATCCTCTCCATTAACCCCCCCCCCCCCCTCTACCCATCGACCTGCGGCTCTAAAACAGTTAAAATCCCCTCCCATGATCAACTGGTGTGTGGCCAAATCTAGGATCGCTGCCAGCAACCCCCTCATAAAACCCACATCATCCCAATTTGGGGCGTACACATTTACCAACACCACTGGCACCCCTCACAATCACATATCTCCCACCTGTCTCCCTCACCTCCTTCGCACTCACAAATCCCACTTTTGTGCT